>NC_058043.1:29521686-30194186 GCF_020085105.1 Siniperca chuatsi | reverse complement strand
ATGTTGTAATTGATGCAGTATGTGGCCTGGCATTGTCATGTTGGAAAATGCAAGGTCTTCCCTCAAAGAGACGACGTCTGGATGGGAGCATATGTTGTTCTAGAACTTGGATATACCTTTCAGCATTGACGGTGCCTTTCCAGATGTGTAAGCTGCCCATGCCACTCATGCAACCCCATATCATCAGAGATTCAGGCTTCTGAACTGAGCGCTGCTAACAACTTGGGTTGTCCTTGTCCTCTTTAGTCCGGATGACATGGCGTCCCAGTTTTCCAAAAAGAACTTCAAATTTTGATTCGTTTGACCACAGAACAGTTTTCCACTTTGCCACAGTTCATTTTAAATGAGCCTTGGCCCAGAGAAAACGCCTGCGCTTCTGGATCATGTTTAGATATGGCTTCTTTTTTTACCTATAGAGTTTTAGCCGTCAACGCTGAATGGCACGGTGGATTGTGTTCACCGACAATGTTTCCTGGAAGTATTCCTGAGCCCATGTTGTGATTTCCATTACAGTAGCATTCCTGTATGTGATGCAGTGCCGTCTAAGGACCCGAAGATCACGGGCATCCAGTATGGTTTTCCGGCCTTGACCCTTACGCACAGAGATTGTTCCAGATTCTCTGAATCTTTGGATGATATTATGCACTGTAGATGATGATAACTTCAAGCTCTTTGCTATTTTTCTCTGAGAAACTCCTTTCTGATATTGCTCCACTATGTTTCGCCGCAGCATTAGGGGAATGTCGTGAGGCGAGCTGTATGGAGGTATGTGGACCCAAAAGCAGATGACGAGGAAGCGGAAGTAGCTGGATGACTACCGTGTTTATTGTTGGGTGGAATGCAGGCAAGAACAGGCAGAGGTGAGCAGACAGGTAATGAGCAGACAAAAGCCAAAATCCAAAATTCCAAAATCCAAACAAGGTTCACCAGAGAACAAAGAATCCAAGATAAACTCAGTCAAGGGCTTGGCCAGGAACAACACCATGTGTACAACAATGATCCAACCCAGAACAAAGAAAAGACCCAGACTAAATACCCAAGGGGAGGTGAGACAACGAGACACAGGTGCAAACAATCAAGGGAGGACCAACAAAACTGGAGGGAAAACACAGACAGGAAGTAAAAACACAAGACACACAAGGGAAGGAGACTACTACAAAATAAAACAGGAAGTGTCAACACCAAAACTACCACAGTACCCCCCTCTCAAGGGACGGCTCCCAGACGTCCCAAACAAAACAAGTCAAAAACGTTCCCTTCTGAAACAAGTTCACAACAGTCCAAATCAAGCCGGGTGGGTGGAGGGGGTCCGGAGGAGGGATCCTGGGTGGGCGGAGGGGGTCCGGAGGAGGGATTCAAGGTCCAGGTGGGAGACTTGGGGCGGATGGCCCGGGGGCTGGACAGGTGCAGAGCTTGGGATCTCGGGCGGACGGCCCGGGGGCTGGACAGGTGCAGAGCTGGGGACCTTGGGCGGACGGCCCGGGGGCTGGACAGGTGCAGAGCTGGGGAACTCGGGCGGATGGCCCGGGAGCTGGACAGGTGCAGAGCTGGGGACCTCAGAGCTGATCTCCGGAGGCCGGCGACAAAGACGGAACCCTTCTGGAGGCCGGCGACGAACCCAGAGCCCTTCTGGAGGCCGGCGAAGCCCGAGAGTCTCTGGAGGCCAATGGCGAGGACTGACCCCTTCTGGAGGCCTGCCCATCCACTCAGGGACCAACGGCGGTACAGCGGGGCCGGGAACCGGCAACGAGACGTCAGGACGGGGAGCCGGCGACTGGATACCAGGGCGTGGAGCCGGCGACAGCGGGACATCAAGACAGGGCGGCGAGGCGGTTGGGCCTGGAGCCGGTAGCAAGGCGGCTGGACATGGAGCCGGCTCTGGAGCAAGAAGCTGCTGCGACCCAGCAGGGACTGGAGCAAGGGGCTGCTGCGACCCAGCAGGGACTGGAACCGGCGTGGCAGCAGGACATGGCACTGGCAACTGGACCTCCGGACATGGTGCTGTCTTCGGAACCTCAGGCCTGGGAGTAAGGAGCTGCTGCGATCCAGCCGGGAAACGAGTCGGCTGCGATCCAGCAGAGAGTTCAGGGAACTGCTGCGATCCAGCCGGGAAACGAGTCGGCTGCGATCCAGCAGAGAGTTCAGGGAACTGCTGCAATCCAGCCGGGAAACGAGTCGGCTGCGATCCAGCAGGGGGTCCAGGGGGCTGCTGAGGTCCGGCAGAGAGGACAGGGTGCGGCTGCGATCCAGCGGCGGAGGAGAGGACAGGGTGCGGCTGCGATCCAGCGGCGGAGGAGAGGACAGGGTGTGATGGCTGCTGCCATCCAGCAGAGACAGGGAGGAATGGCTGGAGCCATCCAGCAGAGACCGGGAGCGATGGCTGGAGCCATCCAGCAGAGAAAGGGAGTGGTGGAGAGTGACCGGAATCTGTAGGCGAGGTGGTGCCGGCTGTTGAGAGCTGGGTGGTGAGTCGGGAGACCTGATGGGTTAGCTGTGTGATTTGGGAAACCATGGCCTTTCTGCTGTCTGTCAGAGTCTGGAGTAACTGTTCGTGCTGGCCTAGCAGAATCTCTCTGTTAGCCAGTGCTAAGTGGTAGGGTGCTACCTCCGGGTCGTTACCTGCTGGGTCCATGTTTGGTCGGATCATTCTGTCATGAGGCGAGGTGTATGGAGGTATGTGGACCCAAAAGCAGATGACGAGGAAGCGGAAGTAGCTGGATGACTACCGTGTTTATTGTTGGGTGGATTGCAGGCAAGAACAGGCAGAGGTGAGCAGACAGGTAATGAGCAGACAAAAGCCAAAATCCAAAAATCCAAAATTCCAAAATCCAAACAAGGTTCACCAGAGAACAAAGAATCCAAGATAAACTCAGTCAAGGGCTTGGCCAGGAACAACACCATGTGTACAACAATGATCCAACCCAGAACAAAGAAAAGACCCAGACTAAATACCCAAGGGGAGGTGAGACAACGAGACACAGGTGCAAACAATCAAGGGAGGACCAACAATCAAAACTGGAGGGAAAACACAGACAGGAAGTAAAAACACAAGACACACAAGGGAAGGAGACTACTACAAAATAAAACAGGAAGTGTCAACACCAAAACTACCACAGGGAATTGGTGATCCTCTGCCCATCTTGACTTCTGACTTCTGCCACTCTGAGAGGCTCTTTTTATACCCAATCATGTTGCCAATTGACCTAATAAGTTGCAAATTGGTCCTCCAGCTGTTCCTTATATGTACATTTAACTTTCCGGCCTCTTATTGCTACCTGTCCCAGGTTGGTGACATTTGATACGTTATATATATTCTATTGTGAATAAAATATAAGTTTATGAGATTAAAAAAAAAAAAAGTATTGCATTCCTTTTCTATTCACAATTTGTACAGTGTCCCAACTTTTTTGGAATCGGGTTTGTATATATATAAAAAACTTCATCCTTCACCCTCCGCGGGTGGTCTCATCCTTCGAGCTCAGGTCCTCTACCAGAGGCCTGGGAGCTTGAGGGTTCTGCGCAGTATCTTTGCTGTTCTTAGTACTGCACTTTTCTGGACCGAGATGTCTGGTGTTCTTCCAGGGATCTGCTGTAGCCACTCCTCCAGTTTGGGGGTCACTGCCCCGAGTGCTCCGATGACCACAGGCACCACTGTCGCCTTCACCTTCCAGGCCTTCTCCAGCTCTTCTCTGAGCCCTTGGTATTTCTCTAGTTTCTCATGTTCCTTTCTCCTGATGTTGCCATCACTTGGTATTGTATCAGGGGCCTCTTTGCAGAGCCTACACCTTGGGTCTTGTCTGGTGTGGTAGATCTGGGCCTCTATTGCTCTGGTGCTCAGGGCCTGCTCCTGTGCAGCCATGATGAGTGCCTCTGTGCTGTCCTTCAGTCCGGCCCGCTCTAGCCATTGGTAGGATTTCTTGATATCAGCCACTTCAATTATGTTCCAGTGGTACATTCCATGTAGGGGTTTGTCCTCCCATGATGGTCCCTCCTCCAGCACCTCTTCCTCTGTTCCCCATTGCCTGAGACATTCCCTGAGCACGTCATCTGTTGGGGCCTTATCTTTGATGTACTTGTGTATCTTGGATGTTTCATCCTGGATAGTGGCTCTCACATGCCTTAGGCGCGTTTTGACAATTAGCAACCTCGCCCATTCATGCGTTAGGGAACCGAGGGCCGATTTTCAAGCCCCCGCCACGCCCGGGCCGTGGCCCCGGGGGGCCCCGAACCAGCGCGATCCACGAGACACGGGCCCCGGGCACCCTCGAAAAAATCGGCGTCCCCGCCGGCCCCCGGGGGCCCGAGCTACGATTTTTCAAAGTTCGGGCCGAGTGTTCCCAATTGTCAGAAAACCGCCGGCGGCCACCAGAGGGCACCGGACCCAATGACAATTGGGAACATTTTTGACACGGGGTCTGACATTTGGGAACATTTTTGACAAATGCTCTGACATTCGGGAACATTTTTGACACGACCGAAATTGCATCAGAAACGTCAAAAACGTTCCGCTTTGTCAGAAATGTTCCTGTTCGTCACGGCCCGTGTCAGAGCCCGAGTCAAAAATGTTCCCGAATGTCAATTTGACACCGGGGAACGCCCGGAGCCCCATTCTAAAGTGTGGCGAACGTCAAAAAGTAAGAAACGGCGACGAACGGGAACATTTCTGACATTCCGGACGCGTACATTCGGGAACATTTTTGACACGGACCGACCCAACGTCCAAAGGGGAACGTTCCGAGGTGTGGCGAATGTCAAAATATAAGGGCGTTTCTTACATTTTGACATTTGGCACACTTTTGAACGGGGTTTTCGGGTATGGCAATTGTCAGTGGTGACAATTGGGAACATTTTTGACAAATGCTGCGACAAATAGGAACACTTTTGACGCGGCGCGACGTCCACTTGGGAACGTTTTTGACACGGCGGAACTCGGTGTCCAAAGGGGAACACTGAGGGCTCCATTCTGAGGTATGGCAAATGTCAAAATATAAGGGCGTTTCTTACATTTTGACATTTGGCACACTTTTGAATGGGGTTTTCGGTATGGCAATTGTCAGTGTGACAAATAGGAACATTTTTGACAAATGCTGTGACAAATAGGAACATTTTTGACGCGGCGCGACGTCCACTTGGGAACATTTTTGACACGGTGGAACTCGGTGTCCAATTAGGAACACTGAGGCTCCATTCTGAGGTATGGCAAATGTCAAAATATAAGGGCAATTCTTACATTTTGAGATTTGGCACACTTTTGAATGGGGTTTTCGGTATGGCAATTGTCAGTGTGACAAATAGGAACATTTTTGACAAATGCTGTGACAAATAGGAACATTTTTGACGCGGCGCGACGTCCACTTGGGAACATTTTTGACACGGCGGAACTTGGTGTCCAAAGAGGAACACTGAGCCTCCATTCTGAGGTATGGCAAATGTCAAAATATAAGGGCAATTCTTACATTTTGACATTTGGCACACTTTTGAATGGGGTTTTCGGTATGGCAATTGTCAGTGTGACAAATAGGAACATTTTTGACAAATGCTGTGACAAATAGGAACATTTTTGACGCGGCGCGACGTCCACTTGGGAACATTTTTGACACGGCGGAACTTGGTGTCCATTTGTGAACACTGAGGGCTCCATTCTGAGGTATGGCAAATGTCAAAATATAAGGCCAATTCTTATATTTTGACATTTGGCACACTTTTGAATGGGGTTTTCGGTATGGCAATTGTCAGTGTTGACAATTGGGAACATTTTTGACAAATGTTGTGACAAATAGGAACATTTTTGACGCAGCGCGACGTCCACTTGGGAACATTTTTGACACGGCGGAACTCGGTGTCCAAAGGGGAACACTGAGCCTCCATTCTGAGGTATGGCAAATGTCAAAATATAAGGCCAATTCTTACATTTTGACATTTGGCACACTTTTGAATGGGGTTTTCGGTATGGCAATTGTCAGTGTTGACAATTGGGAACATTTTTGACAAATGCTGTGACAAATAGGAACATTTTTGACACGGCGCGACGTCCACTTGGGAACATTTTTGACACGGCAGAACTTGGTGTTGTCAGCGCATTCATTTATTTGTAAAAGAAAAGTCTGGAGAGAAGTTATTCCTTAATTTGGCATTTATTAAAGAATTGGAGGATAAAAAGCATGTTGTACAAACATCTTTTCTATTCAGACAACCACAGTCAGCAAGCTGTTAATCTGTAGCCATCATCATAAAAAAGAATGCTATTCTTAACATTACACAGAGTTTTAAATGAAAATGTACAACTATCTGATTTCTACAGAGGTGGGGAGGAGCTGTGGTTTAAACTTAGCTCTCCCTTCGGTGGTGCACAGGCTGGTCCCAGCCTCTTGGCACACGATTCCACCCTTCGTCTGGAGACAGCGTCCTAGTGGAGGAATCCTACACTTCCTCTGTTTGTAACTTGCTAAAGTCTCTGCTTTGTTCCCCAAAACTGATACTTGTCCAAAGAGGAACACTGAGGCTCCATTCTGAGGTATGGCAAATGTCAAAATATAAGGGCAATTCTTATATTTTGACATTTGGCACACTTTTGAATGGGGTTTTCGGTATGGCAATTGTCAGTGTTGACAATTAGGAAGATTTTTGAAAAATGCTGTGACAAATAGGAACATTTTTGACGCGGCGCGACGTCCACTTGGGAACATTTTTGACACGGCGGAACTTGGTGTCCAAAGGGGAACACTGAGGGCTCCATTCTGAGGTATGGCAAATGTCAAAATATAAGGGCAATTCTTATATTTTGACATTTGGCACACTTTTGAATGGGGTGTTGGGGGTTGCCAAATGTCAGTGGTGACAATTGGGAACATTTTTGACACGGCGGAACTCGGTGTCCAATTGGGAACACTGAGGGCTCCATTCTGAGGTATGGCAAATGTCAAAATATAAGGGCATTTCTTATATTGTGACATTTGGCACACTTTTGAATGGGGTTTTCGGTATGGCAATTGTCAGTGTTGACAATTAGGAACATTTTTGACAAATGCTGTGACAAATAGGAACATTTTTGACGCGGCGCGACGTCCTCTTGGGAACATTTTTGACACGGCGGAACTGGTGTCCAATTGGGAACACTGAGGGCTCCATTCTGAGAAAAATGTCAAAATATAAGGGCATTTCTTATATTTTGACATTTGGTACACTTTTTGAATGGGGTTTTCGGTATGGCAATTGTCAGTGTTGACAATTAGGAACATTTTTGACAAATGCTGTGACAAATAGGAACATTTTTGACGCACTTGGGAACATTTTTGACACTTGGTGTCCAAAGGGGAACACTGAGGGCTCCATTCTGAGGTATGGCAAATGTCAAAATATAAGGGCATTTCTTATATTTTGACATTTGGCACACTTTTGAATGGGGTTTTCGGTATGGCAATTGTCAGTGTGACAAATAGGAACATTTTTGACAAATGCTGTGACAAATAGGAACATTTTTGACGCGGCGCGACGTCCACTTGGGAACATTTTTGACAGGGCGGAACTTGGTGTCCAAAGAGGAACACTGAGCCTCCATTCTGAGGTATGGCAAATGTCAAAATATAAGGGCAATTCTTACATTTTGACATTTGGCACACTTTTGAATGGGGTTTTTGGTATGGCAATTGTCAGTGTTGACAATTGGGAACATTTTTGACAAATGCTGTGACAAATAGGAACATTTGTGACGCGGCGCGACGTCCACTTGGGAACATTTTTGACACGGCGGAACTTGGTGTCCATTTGTGAACACTGAGAGCTCCATTCTGAGGTATGGCAAATGTCAAAATATAAGGGCAATTCTTATATTTTGACATTTGGCACACTTTTGAATGGGGTTTTGGGGGTTGCCAAATGTCAGTGGTGACAATTGGGAACATTTTTGACACGGCGGAACTCGGTGTCCAAATGGGTACACTGAGGGCTCCATTCTGTGGTATGGCAAATGTCAAAATATAAGGGTATTTCTTATATTTTGACATTTGGCACACTTTTGAATGGGGTTTTCGGTATGGCAATTGTCAGTGTTGACAAATAGGAACATTTTTGACAAATGCTGTGACAAATAGGAACATTTTTGACGCGGCGCGACGTCCACTTGGGAACATTTTTGACACGGCGGAACTCTGTGTCCATTTGGGAACACTGAGGGCTCCATTCTGAGGTATGGCAAATGTCAAAATATAAGGGCAATTCTTATATTTTGACATTTGGCACACTTTTGAATGGGGTTTTGGGGGTTGCCAAATGTCAGTGGTGACAATTGGGAACATTTTTGACACGGCGGAACTCGGTGTCCAAAGGGGAACACTGAGGTCTCCATTCTGAGGTATGGCAAATGTCAAAATATAAGGGCAATTCTTATATTTTGACATTTGGCACACTTTTGAATGGGGTTTTCGGTATGGCAATTGTCAGTGTTGACAATTAGGAACATTTTTGACAAATGCTGTGACAAATAGGAACATTTTTGACGCGGCGCGACGTCCACTTGGGAACATTTTTGACACAGCGGAACTCGGTGTCCAAAGGGGAACACTGAGGTCTCTATTCTGAGGTATGGCAAATGTCAAAATATAAGAGCAATTCTTATATTTTGACATTTGGCACACTTTTGAATGGGGTTTTGGGGGTTGCCAAATGTCAGTGGTGACAATTGGGAACATTTTTGACACGGCGGTACTCGGTGTCCAATTGGGAACACTGAGGGCTCCATTCTGACGTATGGCAAATGTCAAAATATAAGGGCATTTCTTATATTTTGACATTTGGCACACTTTTGAATGGGGTTTTGGGGTTGCCAAATGTCAGTGGTGACAATTGGGAACATTTTTGACAAACTGTGTCAATTGGGAACACTGAGTCCATAATTGGGTCAAAATATAAGGGCATTTCTTATTTTTGACATTTGGCACACTTTTGAATGGGGTTTTTGGTATGGCAACAGTGTTGACAATTAGGAACATTTTTGACAAATGCTGTCAAATAGGAACATTTTTGACGCGGGACGGGAACATTTTTGACACGGCGGAACTCGGTGTCCAACACTGAGGGCTCCTTCTTCTGAGGTATGGCAAATGTCAAAATATAAGGGCATTTCTTATATTTTGACATTTGGCACACTTTTGAATGGGGTTTTCGGTATGGCAATTGTCAGTGGTGACAATTAGGAACATTTTTGACAAATGCTGTGACAAATAGGAACATTTTTGACGCGGCGCGACGTCCACTTGGGAACATTTTTGACACGGCGGAACTTGGTGTCCAAAGGGGAACACTGAGGTCTCCATTCTGAGGTATGGCAAATGTGAAAATATAAGGGCAATTCTTATATTTTGACACTTGGCATACATCAGAATGGGGCGCTCGGGGTTGCCAAATGTCAGTGTGACAGACGGGAACATTTTTGACACACTTCAATGTCCAAAGGGGAACACTGAGGGCTCCATTCTGAGGTATGGCAAATGTCAAAATATTAGATAGTGTGACAAACGGGGACATTTTTGACACGCATTTTTCCCTCGAAGGCTGATTTTCACATTTTTCTAACCAAAGTGCAATGCCCATCCCCCACCCAGTGACACACGGGAACATTTTTGACAAATGGGAGGGAGGGTCCGCCGGAGGTCTACCCAGGAACGAATGCTTTTTTGGGGCACGCGGAGGAAGGAGGGACCCCCCCCCCTCCAGGACTGGCTCTCTGACAAATGGGAACATTTTTGACAAATGGGAGGGAGGGTCCGCCGGAGGTCTACCCAGGAACGAATCCTCGTCTCGGGGCACGCGGAAGGAAGCAGGGACCCCCCCCATACAGGACTGGCACTCTGACAATTGGGAACATTTTTGACAAATGGGAGGGAGGGCCCGCCGGAGGTCTACCCAGGAACGAATGCCCGTCTCTGGGCACGCGGAGGAAGGAGGGACCCCCCCCATCCAGGACTGGCACTCTGACAATTGGGAACATTTTTGACAAATGGGAGGGAGGGCCCGCCGGAGGTCTACCCAGGAACGAATGCCCGTCTCGGGGCATGCGGAGGACCTCCGCCGGGCCCTCCCGGAACGGGCGCTCTGACGATCGGCGTACGCCCCAAATGTCAAAAATGTTCCCTAATGGACGCAGACGTAAGGGAACCCGCGACCTCAGAGGGCCTCGTTAAGTGCGTTTGACCGGGTCACGACCCTTTACGCTCGAGCTAGTGCTTTGCGACCGTTTCCGGTCGAAAGTAGGTGTTGCTGTGAAGAGCTGGTGTGATATTGGTGGTCCTGGGTGCATGCTGAGGTGCCTAATAAGCTGCACAAAGGTCAAAAGGTCGCCAGGTGTCCCAAATGTCAATTTTGACATTTGGGTCAAACCACTGGATTTCATCATTTTAGCACGGGGCGAGAAAGTTGCGACCGTTTCCGGTCGAAAGTCGGAAACGGAACGAGCCTGCGGCGTCGAATCCCCCCCAGCGGCACCGGGGGGGAAAATAGGGTCCGTTCGACCCGCCGAGAGAGGATGGGGTAGGAAGCGACGAAACTCACACCCTCCGTGACTTTTGGACAGTTGGGAGAGATTTTTTTTTCCGAGCGCGCCAGAGCTCCGATTTTTCCATATGTCGTCGCCGGGCCCCGGAGGGCGAAGCGGCGGCGCGGGACCGCGTGACACTTCCCATACATTTGAATGGGAAATTTGGAAAGGACGAAAGAATGGGAGGTTATACCCGAATGTCAAAAATGTTCCCGTGCGTCAATTTTCGTAAGGGCCGCTCTGACGAACGGGACCGTTTCTGACACTTGACTTTTTGAGCGCGTGTCAAAAATGTTCCCGTTCGTCAATACATATTTCCATACGGACCCCCTCCACTGTAACAGTCGACCCGAGCGTCAAAAATGTTCCCGTGCGTCAAATTTCCATCCCAAATCCAGCACCCTGAGACTGTACGCTAGCCGTAAGGAAGGTGGCCGTGGACTGGTGAGTGCTAGGCGCTCGTGGAGTGCAGTGAGCTTCTTTAGCCAGTAGGTGGGGATCCTGTCAGGGCCCGGTGCTGTCCAGTTCTTCAGTTCTTACCATACTCTTTCTTGGATGTGATGGTGACTGGATTCTGTTCATATACTTTTCCAGTATTGTTCAGTTTCCAGCCTTGATGGGTCTGCTCTACTGTTATTACCCTGCCATTGAGCGTACACTTTCGCAGGTTGAGTTGCGGGTTTATTGAAGTTTATTCTTCTTCTCTCGTGTACCTCTTTAGGCGGCTTGGAGCTTGTTTGGCAGTTTCGAGTGCTATGGGCATCTGGTTGTATTACTTGGGTACTTGCTTTCTCATTGCACCTCTCTCAGCCTCTGTCAGTTGGCTCACTTCTCTCCGGGCCTCCAGCCTTCGTTTCCATGGTGGGTACTGTTTCTCATCAGCTCATTGGTTTCAGTGATGGGGATTGTAGGGATTGCCCTCAATGCTGCATTCACATCCGTAAAGGCCCAGTTGAGAAATTAAGTCTGAAACTTCAAAACAATGGGGAAAAGTTGTCAAATGTGGTCCAGCTTCACAAGTGAAATCAGGCCTTACTTTATGGGTAAGAACTGTTTTAGGTAGTAACACTAGACCAAATTAACTTGTGAGCAAAATTACAAAAACAAGTTTGGACAACATTTAATGTAATCAAATAAACAATCCCATCCTTTAGGACTTCAGGGGCTCCATGGAGCAGTTACAGCATGGCTTTCTTTCTGGCAGCATTCAGCTATGACTGAGGTGCTACATTTCACTCTCATACAGCTTTCAGTTTTAACTGACAGCATCTGATAGCAACATGAAGCAGATGGGAGCAGGTGGGCAGGGCTTCCTCTTTCCTTTATCGTCATGGCAGGAATTGTCTACAAGGTGCTAATAACACTTGGAGCTGGTGGGAGTGAGCAGCTTGGGGCCCAGATGGAGCTCTTTAACCACACTGACTAAACACTGATGGTGATAAAAAAAAGTCATTATCAAAACTGATATGATCATCTGCAATTTAAACTAAGATGTGTACCAGTATAAACCATTGCATGATGTTGAGTCAACAGTAAGTAATAAGAGACACGTTTTTTTTAATGTGCACACGTGTGACAATGTGTGTGTGTTGTGTGTGTGTGTGTGTGTGTGTGTGTGTGTGTGTGTGTGTGTGTGTGTGTGTGTGTGTGTGTGTGTGCTGAAGTTGCCATATGGCTCCCAAGTCCCCCCTACCCCTCTCAGGCCCCAAGACCTTGGGCCTTTGTTGGTTAGATTGTAGGAGATCCCACATACAGTATATATGGTCACGAAAGATAAATTGTTGTAAGTGTTTTGTGAGTGGCTTTGTTGCTGTAAAGTACATAGTGTCATTGTCTTTCTGATCATGTACTAAACAGCGACTATGAAACACCGGGACATTGCATGAGACTTTAGCATCAGGGCTTTCATTCAGTTTGTGTTGAAACCATCGCCTTCATGGAAAATATAGGTATTTCTTCTGGAATTTTAACTCCAAAACATTGTATATATATTGATGATGCTGAATTAATCATGGCTCCATAAAAAGAAAAAAATCTGCTCCTAAAAACCTGGATAGTTTCCTGGATCACAAATACCAAGAAGCCTGGTCTTTGCCGTATGAATGGGATGGGTATTAAGGGTTTCGGGCTACTGGAGATTTTTCATCTGGCTATGACACCACACATATGTTTTTTTTGCTGCGGATGGGTTTCTTTTCAGAGACAAAAATCTGTAAACAGATAAGCAGTTCAGTGGGCCGATACACTGCACAGGGTCGATACACTGCACAGCGGGATGAAGTGATACCTAAGGAACAGTGTTGTGCATGAATGTGGTCATATTTTTGGTGAACAGAATGTATCCGTTTGCAACTAGTGAACGTGACCATCGTTCACTCCCGCGAGAGTTAACAACACTCACACACTGTGTTTTTCAGCACCCAGCATGCTTTGGGTCACAGAGTTTTGAAACGACACAGCGAACTGAAGCATCCGACCAGGCTTGGGAAATATCTGACGATCACAAGAAATCATTAAGAAAGGGTAAGACGAGCCAAAAGCCGCAAAGTTCCTCCACCCAAGTCAAACACCTCAAGCATTTTGTTAAGGAAAAAAACTGAAATTAAGGTTAACTAGTTCATTTTTTGGTACTGTGGTACTGTGAACAAAATTCAAATTGTGAACTATGAATGTGAAGTAGTTCATTTTAATCTGTGTGATCTGAACTTTGAGCTAGCTCTTGTGAAGTGTGAACTTGCACAACACTGCTGAGGAGACCTACCAAGTAGAGACTGAGATATCCGTTAAGGACCCTGAATTCTTCATTCTTGTCGGACAATGTTTGGATAACTGTTTTGTACTTCTCACAGAAGGGTATCCTTGATGAAGACAAAAAGTACCTATGACTGAGAGAGAACACAAGATCCCACATTGACACCATATTCAGATGGTATATAACACCCCCAAGCAGGACCACAATGTCAAAAAAAGAGTTTTTAATGATTCATCAAATTAGCAGAATTTTGATCATGATAAAGAGAATAATTCTCCTCAAAACCTTTTGTTCTGTTGTGACACACATTACAGCCAAATGAAAAGTATATGCAACATGTGTTTGTACAGGTGTGTGGTCTTATGCATTATGTATTACCAACTCACGACCAACTCATGCTTAATTATTATCCAAATTCCCAAAACACTAGTGACAACAGCAGCAACTCCTGGGTGGATCAGTTTGGTGAGGAACTAGGAAGAAGAAATCTGACTTTTCGATCTTATGAAGAGAATCCAGCACGCACGCCTTCAGATTGTTTGAACACTCTGGACAATCCATCACAAATGGACTGCTCTAATGCATCAACTTCTGTTTGCCACATTAAAGAAAAGAACACATGAATATTGCATTTATTTACATGAACTGTATAAAAGACATTCTCAATCATGCACTGACATACTACCTCTATATTATCTTGAAGAAATCCTGGAAGAAATTGAGCAAGACCTTTTTAATTAAAACTATACACATGCTCAAGAACAGTGCATCCAGAAAGTATTAACAGTGCTTCCTTCCTTCCTTCCTCAAAATTCTACAAACAATACCCCATAATGACAACGTGAAAGAAATTTGTTTAAAATCTTTGCAAATTAAAAATAAAAAACTGGGGGGAAAAAAATCACATGTACATAAGTATTCACAGCCTTTACTCAATACTTTGTTGAAGCACCTTTGGCACCAATTACAGCCTCAAGTCTTTTTGGGTATGATGCTACAAGCTTGGTACACCTATTTTTGGGCAGTTTCTCCCATTCTTCTTTGCAGGACCTCACAAGTTCCATCAGGTTGGATGGGCGCTGTGTGCTTAAGGTCGTTGTCCTGTTGGAAGATGAACTTTCCAGGTCCAGAGCGCTCTGGAGCAGGTTTTCATCAAGGATGTCTCAGTACATTGCTGCATTCATCTTTCCCTCGATCCTGACTAGTCTCCCAGTTCCTGCCACTGAAAAACATCCCCACAGCATGATGGTACCACCACCATGCTCACTGTAGAGATGGTATTGGCCAGGTGATGCGCAGTTTGTACTATGCTCAATTCTATAGCTAATAGCAACAATGTCACATTTAAATAGAAGAAGTAACAAACACTTTTGACTCAATCCTGTAATAACAACAACAGGGTAATCTACATCAGGATCTACATCAGTTATGCACAGGACATGCAACAAAGGCTTTGTTCAGCCGCAAAAGCAGCTGGTTCTCAAAGTTCTTTGAAGAAGAAAAGCATGTATTAACATGCTCTTCTTGGCCTGAAGATCAGCCCTGCAACACTAAACAGTCTTTCACAGGCTGCTGAGGAGTGCAGTATTAAGCTTAAGTGATAGCTGGCACACAGCTGGGAA
Organism: Siniperca chuatsi; assembly: GCF_020085105.1. NCBI lineage: Eukaryota > Metazoa > Chordata > Actinopteri > Centrarchiformes > Sinipercidae > Siniperca > Siniperca chuatsi. The sequence continues at coordinate 30,179,281 of NC_058043.1, read as the reverse complement.
GGACTTCAGTACCTCTACTATGTCTCCTGGGCACTGTCCCCTGAAGAACATCCAGTGCCTTTGCAACTGGGCTCATTGTCTTCGCATATGCTGCAAGAAATGCAAGTTCCACTGGAGTAAACCTGTACAAAGAAGAAAAGAAAAACACAACATGGAGCCTACCTTCAACTGGAGGAACTGATAATTAAAAAGGAAAAATATTGTCATCTGAGACTTTTAGAAATTTAGTTGCTACAAATCACATCCATAGTAAATATGGGGACTGTATATTGGCATAGTGCATACATATGTTCTACATTATTGAAAGTATAAAACTATGACTTAATCGATTGTTAATCACTTCATTAAGTGAAAGGCAGAAAAACAAGCACTTACTTAGGTGTATCTAGTTCACTGCAGACAGCTGCAAGGGCTCCTTCACCTTGTTCTCTTGTTATTCTCACTATTCTTTCTACGGCTGAGAAGAGTGAATTCCACCTTGTAGCAACCGGCCGAACGATTTGGAGTTTGCAGTGGTCTTCAATTACTTCAGATGCAATGGTTGATCTTGAACTTTTGTTCCACAGGCTAGAGCATTTGGCAAATGTGGACCTTGACACGCGCTTGTACAATGGGTTGACCTCTGCTTCAACTGTGGACACTAAAAAAGGAGGTGGCAGGCGCAGTGATGGTGCTTGGGTAGCTAGTCATCTTCGTCCAACAGGGCTCCGGCATCAACAAATTCAATACCCTCAACGCTTTCCTCTTCTTCATCATAATCATCATTTTGGGCACCATCATCCTTTTCTCCATCACCCTCTCCTACAGGTTCAGGATTGTTGTTCTTGTCAGTCTGCCCATAAACTCTGAAGGCTTTCAGGAAGTTTGATCCATTGTCAGATGTTGTACGAATGATCTCTCTGATATTGAATTCTGTGTGAATATCATTTAGGGCACCAGCCAGGGCAGAAAAGGTATGAGATCTTTTAAGTTGCTTGCATGCCAGGGCAGCACAAGATCTCTGCATGGTCTGAGGGTTAAACCAGTGCAGAGTGACACCAATGAAACCACAATGGTGTGCCGTCCAGCAGTCTGTTGATGTTGCTATGAACTCAATTTCACTAAGGGCAGCTTTCAGTTTTCTTTTCATTTCAACAGAGGCCTTTGTGACTTTGTTTACAACAGTATTGCGTGTCATGACATTAGTATTTGGCTGAAGATGTTGCACAAGATCAGTGAAGCTCTGTTGCTGAACAATGTGTGGTGGGTTGGACAATGAATTGGAGGACTACTTTATCCACACTTGCCTGGGACACTCTTCAAGTCTCCCACAGCTTGGTTTGTTTGGAGGGTGGGGCCAAAGAACCTTCAGTGGATGACTTCTTTTTGAGGGCTGCTGAAGTTAGTTGTGTGTACCTCTCTAGACGAGTGGGGTGTTTCTTCTGTGGAGAAAATGAATGCACAGGCACAGATTGAGATTCATATTATTTCTCTCAAACCACAAGGTCAGACTATCGGACTTCTGCTGTATTAATGTCATGCTTGAAGTTCATGAATGAAGCTCAGACTACAAGTTAGGGTGCAGTTTCACTGGTCTATGCAATTACTTAATACTTCTTAAGATAATCTTAAATACATCTAAGTGTACTCAACTGTGCTATTTTGCGACACCATGAAATATGAACTTAAATGTGCTTTTCTCTGTATTTAAAAATGTATTTAGATATCACTTAGTACATTTGAACCCATAGTGTACTACAAGTGGTAACTAAATATATATTTATATATATATATGTTTGTCTGTCACTCTAGTCACCAGATTGTCCATTTGTCTCCGTGGTATAGAAGTCTCAGTCTCAACCCTCAGTTGTAGAGTTTATTTTTTGTGTGGTTTTTCTGACCTCCGGACTAACTTGTGATTTCCTGTGCTCAGGTTCACTTCTCAGCTCTGATTCCTGCATTCTGATTGCGTCGTTGCCTCAGCAAACAATGATCTACTCCCAGACCAGCTGCAGCCTTCTTCCTCTGCTTTGCCAACCTGCCCTCTAGGGTCTGGGAACTGCCACACATTTTTTATAACATATGATTCCATTAAATCAGAGTTCTGCTTTGTGAAACATGATGAGCTGAATTTATCAGAACTGAGTGAATTGTGAAAAATCTGTTGATAAGAACTGCGTGAAAAATGAAAGCAAATATGGGTGGGAAATTAATGATATACAGTAACTGTGCTCATCTCAAATCATCTGTGCAGCTGATCTGCTGTACACAAGGCATATAATTTATCTAGTCAAAGAGTACGAAGCCTACACACACAAATTGACATAATGTTTTTTATATACTTACCGTCAATGAAATTTGTCTTCTTTCATAAATGTAGTGTAATTGGTGAAATCAGTTGAAACACACAATGTAAAACACAGCAAAATAAACACAATAGTAACTTTTTTTTACAGTATGCCCCTTCTAAATAACAGTGACCCATTGCTACAGTATCTTGTCATTTTTATTGTTTCTAGTTTCATCTGGTATAACATAAACACAATACTTTTTTAAAAACAATCTGTGGGGGTTTTCCTGCAAAAACAACACACTCATCATGGCAAATATATTATAAGACCATGAGAGGTTAATGATATACACAATAATTCCTAAAATAACTTGTTTGTATTTTCTTATAAATGAGCAATTAGTGTTACATTTGTTGTGTTATGGGTCAAAAGTGACAGCATATAGCTTACTTTCTGATGAAAAAAGGAGAAAAGTCAATTTAATTTCCAACAGAGAGAGTGGTGAGGGGTGTGTATTTGTCCCTCTCAAACCTGCAGTAGAAGAGATTCAGGTTGTCAGCCATTTGGTTCCCTCAAATTAGTGATTGTGCAGTTACGCTACTTGTGTTGTAAGCATGTCAAGGGTTGTTGCAGGGAGCCCATGTTTACCAATATGAAATAGCCTACCTTGGAAGAAAAGATGTGTTGGCATGAAGAAGAGTCTTTTAAACAGTGTTTTGATTATCTCCTCATAAAAGTGCCGATCCATAATACCTGTGGGTGAAATAACATGTTGCAACATTATTTGCAATTCTTGAGTTATGAGAAGAGAAAAAGAGAGAGAGAAAAGGAGGAAAGAGAGAAAAGAAAGAAGAGTGAGCCGGTGGCCATACTTACATGGGCTCTAATTTTTTGTATCTGTATTTACAGAGTAGGCATACTGCTGGTAAACGGACTGTGGGGACACCGTCAGACAGCACAAAACCAGCCAAGCGTTTTGTGGCCAAAAAAGCAGTAAGATACCATAATGTTCAAAAATTATTTCTGCTTCTCTGTTTCATTCAATTCCATTTTGAGTAGATGAACATTGGCATTGTGGACTTATTGACTTATCTTTCCTTAAAATTACAGGCTACTGTTAAAAATATCTGTATCTATATCTGTCCAGCAAACCAATGTAGGAGAAAGTCTGTCTGTGCTGCTTACACGCTGTTGGGACTCCACATATGAATTCATTAATTTGGGTTATTGTTAACTGAAATTTTGTTTTGACCCACAATCCTGAGAGTCATTGAATGCAGCATTGGCCAGTCTGACCCGGATGTCACCAGATCAATAACAAGGTCAGTGATGATTTGTTCTCTCGCTTTCTCCTGGAATCCTTCAATGCAGCAGGCAGCTGTGGTTGTCTCCCTCTTGTTGTGGCTTGCTCACCAGCAGACACCCACTGGAACTCTTTCCTCCTGGCTTCGCCAGAGCAGAAACACGCACCAGAACCAAAGTCTTTGATCTTACTGCAGCAACACGAGACCCTGCTCGATTTCTGCAACAAAATTTAGGGCAAACGGCTGCCACACACAAAGCCTGCCAGCTAACTTCACATGCTAACAGGAGCATGAAGCAAGTTAACACCAAGCTGTTAACTCTGTAAGGACAACCACAGGCGACGCAACCGGCTTCCTCCGATCTCTACAAGCAGACACAGCAACAAACGTTTCCACAGTGGAACCACAATTCTTCCCAGCTTGGCTCGTCTACAACAGACTAACACGATGCCAGCTAACAGCAGCACCAAAACCATCTCTCTTTCCCTCCCACGGACAAGTAATGTAACAACTGGGTATTGCATAGAGTAACAGTGTACTTGGCTTTTAAATAAATTTAATATTTTAGACATATATTAGGTTAAGAAAATCAAGAAATCAAATTAAAATATAGCCACAAGTGACAATTTGTGGGTAAGAGGTGCATCATGGGAAGTCTCCCAGATGATTTTATACTGCTAGGCCTATAGCAGTATAACTATATAATTTAAACAAAAATGAGAGTAGAAAGTGTTTTGGGGGGTTTTTTCACCGTGAAACTTTTTCTCCTGCTACTCGGTCAGGTGCATCATGGGAAGTCTCCTGGCAGTCTAGGCCAATAGCAGTATAACTATATAATTTAAACAAAAATGAGAGTAGAAAGTGTTTTGGGTTTTTTTTACACCGTGAAACTTCTTCTCCTGCTACTCGGTCAGAGCGCTACTGTAGAACAGCTGTTTGGCCACATTGTTCACACCAGGGAACAGCTGATCACACTGAAGCCGAGCGGCATGGCGCCCAGGACAACCGATATCCCCACTGAGATCTGGAGGAGGACACACTGAGGATGCAGAGATGGAACAAAGTGGCAAGGGAAGAAAGAGGGGTGCAGACAAAAGAGACTTAAGAACGAGAGATTTAAGCCGTGTCTGCCTTCTCTCGTCATGGCCAGCGTGAGATCACTGGTGAATAAAATGGACGAGCTAACAGCGTTAGACGGAGATCCGTGAGTGTAGTTTGATGTGCTTCTCAGAGACATGGCTACACCATCATAACGTTTCCATCGACAGCTTTCAGACTGTTCTGGCCGACAAGGATCACACCGGGAGTGGTAAGTGGAAAGGCGGCGGGCTTGCTGTTCTGGTCAACAACAGATGGTGTAACCCTGGTCACATTACTATCAAGCAGATTATCTGTAGCCCGGACATTGAACTGTTAGCTGTGGGACTCCGGCCATATTATCTGCCACATTAATTCTCACATGCCATTGTTGTGGCTGTTTACATCCCCCCCTCTGCTAACCCGGCATCGGCGTGCAACACCATTCACACCGCCATAGCACAACTCCAGACTTGGGTGACTTCAACAACCATGTCAGTGTTTCAACACCACTGACCCAGTATGTGAGTTGTCCTGCTAGAGAGGAGAGGACACTGGACCTGCTGTATGCTAATGTTAAGGACACAAGTCCACTGCTCCCCCCTCCTACATCTTCCTGGGAGAGTCCTACTCCCCCCTCAACTGGCTCTCAGGCTAACAGCCCTCTCATGACTGATGACTCCCCTCCTCCCCCGCCTGCAACCTCTGCTGTGTGCCTGACTGCTGACCAGGTGAGAGGACAGCTGATGAAACTCCACTCAAACAAGGCTGCAGACCCCGATAGCGTCTGCCCCGTGGTTCTAAAAGCCTGTGCCCCGCAGCTATGTGGACTCCTTCAACATGTCTTTAACCTGAGCCTGAGTCTTCAAAGGGTCCCTATTCTGTGGAAGACATCTTGCCTCGTTCCTGTGCCAATGACGCCGCGTCCCAGTGGCTCCAAGGACTACAGACCGGTGGCACTGACCTCCTACATAATGAAGACCCTGGAGAGACTGGTGCTGGAACAGCTGCAGCCCATGGTCAGACCCCTCCTGGACCCCCTTCAGTGGGTCTGTGGTGGGAACCATCTGCAGCTCAATGCGACAAAGTCTAAGGAGCTGGTTGTAGACCTACAAAGGGCCAAGGCACCAGTGACCCCGGTTTCCATCCCGGGGGTGGGACGGGGGCGGACATTGTAGAGGAGTACTGGGCTAAGAACACTCAAGCTCTTTACAGAGTCGCCTCTATTTTCTGAGGAAGCTGAGGTCCTTCAACATTTGCCAGACAATGCTGAGGATGTTTTATGAGTCTGTGGTGGCCAGTGCTATCCTGTATGCTGTTGCATGCTGGGGCAGCAGTTGAGAGTAGCAGATGCTAACAGACTCAACAAACTGATCCGTAAGGCCAGTGACATTGTGGGGGTGGAGCTGGACTCTCTGTCGGTGGTGTCAGAGGATGCTGGCCAAATTACATGCCATCTTGGACAGTGTCTCCCACCCACTCCACGACTTGCTGGTCAAACAAAGGAGTACCTTCAGCGAAAGACTCACCCCCCCTAAAAGCACCTAAAAGCCTAAAAGCACCACAGAGCAAAGTCATTCCTGCCTGTGGCCATCAAACTCTGTAACTCCTCAGTGTCAGTCTATATGACCCTACGTCATTAAACTGGACATTGGATCATTAACATCACTGCAATGTTCTAAATATTGTGCAATATTCTCTGTTTAATACTGCTGTGCAATATACTCTTATTTAGATATGTATTCATACTTCTATTACTGCTGTGCAATATCCACCATCTCATAATGATCTTAATAAGCTACACTAAACTTGACAGCTTGACAACTTGACTATTACTTATTACTTATATTATTACATTGTATTTATACTGTACATGCTTATCATCAACCGATAAACCCACTTTGTACTTTACACTTATTTTAATTTTATACTTATATCCACTTTGTACTTAATTTATCTTGCCTGTTTTATAGTGTGTTATATTTTGATTTGCTTAGTACTTCTATTCCTGTGTGCACTGACGTGATAGTGAGCAGCTGTAACAAAAGAGTTTCCCCTCGGTGATCAATAAAGTATTTCTAATTCTGATTCTGAACTAAGAGATGGTTCAGGGCTCACCAAGCCAGCCTTAACTATAAGCTTTATCAAAGAGGAAAGTCTTAAGCCCACTCTTGAATGTGGAGATGGTGTCTGCCTCCCGAACCCAAATTGGGATGTGATTCCACAGTACAGGAGCTTGATAACTGAAGGCTCTGGCTCTCATTCTACTTTTGGAGACTCTAGGAACAACAAGTAACCCTGCATCCTGGGAGCGCAGTGTTCTAGTTGGGTAATATGGTATCATGAGATCTTTAAGATATGATGGAGCCTGACCATTAAGAGCTTTGTAGGTGAGGAGAAGGATTTTAATTTCTATTCTGGTTTTTACAGGGAGCCAGTGCAGAGAAGCTAATATTGGAGACATATGCTCTCTTTTCCTAGTTCTTGTCACACGTGCCGCAGCATTCTGGATCACCTGGAGAGTCTTAAGAGACTCATTCAGCCAGCCTGATAATAAGGAATTGCAATAGTCCAACCTAGAAGTAACAAATGCATGCACTAGTTTTTCGGCAACATTTTGAGACAGGATGTGCCTGATTTTTGCAACATTACGTAGGTGAAAGAAGGCAGTCCTTGAAGTTTGTTTCATGTGGGAGTAAAAGGATAAATCCTGATCAGAGATAACTCTGAGGTTCCTTACGGTGGTACTGGAGGCCAGGTCAATGCCATCTAGAGTAACTATATCTTTCAATCGACAAATCGACAATGTTGTCAACTAGATTTTAAAGTTTCCAATGTGTTTGTAATTGTTTTAAGAACTGACATGGTCATATGGTGGTTCAAATAGACTTTTTTCATGTAGACCAATTAAAAATGAACATATGCAGTCTGGAGATAAAGTGTTAAAAGAAACTAGTCAAAACATGTCGTTTTCATATTCATCTAGAGTTTAACGTTTCAATTCAGTATATCGTTTGTAATTCCAGTATATCGTTTGTAATACCTTCCTATAAGAAATGAGAGCTTAAACTTGTGTTGGATGAAAACGGTGGTCATCAACAGGAGCCAAAACTGAACATCTGCTGTTTGGAATCAAATCCTCCAGGAACTCAAATAAAAACACGTTGCGTCATGCATTTTCATCAGATTTTGAATTTTTGTGATGAAGAATATGTTTACCACAACCTTTAGAGTGGAAGTCAGCTTATCACAGCTGTGAAGATAAGTTCCTCCAAAAGCATCTAGAGAGTGAAAGTATCAGCTTGCCAGAGCTAAAGCAATACATTTCTCTCATTAACAGTAAGTCCAAATGTATATAAGCTGTCGAGTGAATTCTCACAGAAAACGCAAATCAAACCATGTTGTCATTCTAATTCATCTAATCTTAAATGTTTTCTATGGAGAAGTTTGATTATAATAGTTTATTTTAAGAAATTTACATCTTCAACTCTTGTGGTGGTGAAAATACATTTTTCATGTTGTTATGTAACAAAGTAAAACTGAACATCAGCTGTCGAGTGAATTCTCACAGAAACTCAAATCGACAATGTTGTCAACTAGATTTTAAAGTTTCCAATGGAGACATGTGTTTGTAATTGTTTTAAGAAATAACATGGTGGTTCAAATAGACCAACTAAAAATGAACATATGCTGTCTGGAGATAAAGTGTTAAAAGAAACTAGTCAAAACATGTCGTTTTCATATTCATCTAGAGTTTAACGTTTCATTTCCAGTATATCGTTTGTAATACCTTCCTATAAGAAATGTGTTGAATTTTTAAAAAAAAATTCAAAATTTGTTTTCAATTATTTTTAAAATTTTAAATAAATTTTGTTTTTAATAAAATTTTTAAAAATTCAAAAATGGGGTTTAATTTTAAATTTTTTTAAACAAAAAAACCTTCGGTTTTGGGAAATAAACCCGGGTTTAATAAAATTTTTCGGACAAATTTTTTTTAAAAATTTTGGGAAAAGAAAACTTTTGGGACCATTTAAAATTTGAAATTTTTTAAAAATTTAAAAAAAAAATGGGCCTAAAAAATTTTTTTTTCCAAAGAAAAGTTTGAAATATTCCAAAAAAGAAATAATTTTATTTCCAAATCCAAAGAAAATGGGAAAGTTTTTAAAAAAATTTTAAAAATTTCATTTAATTTTTTAAATTTTTCTTTTTAAATTTTGAATATTGTTTTTAAGAAATTTGCAAAACTTTTGGGGGTGAAAAAATTATTTTTTTAAAACTTTAAAAAAATAGCTTGGAAAATTTAAAAGAAAAAATCCTTTTCAAATAAATTTAATTTAATACTTTTTGAATTTTTAAGAAAGAAAAATGGTATTTTTTCAAAAACCCTTTTGTTTCCCAAAAAAATTTGGGTATTAAAAAATTTGAAAACATTTTCTTTTTTTTTAAAAATTTTTAAAATTTTTAAAATAACTTTGAAAATTCCCCAAAGATTTTGGGAAATACCCCTTTTAAAAATAATTTTTTGTTAAAATTTAAAAGGGTTTAATTTTTTGGGAAAAAAAATTTTTAAATAAAACCTTTTTTATAAAATTTAAAATTTTGAAAATTTTTAAAAATTTGTTAAAACAAATTTTTTTAAAACCTAAATTTAACCTTAAAATTACCCTTTCCGAAATTTTTAGATAAGTTAAATTGGGGGAAAAAAAATTTTCATAAAGGGCCAAAAATTTTCTGTAAAAATTTAAAGAACCATAAACCCGTTGATAAATTTTAAATTTTAAATTTTTTATAAAATTGTTTAAAAATTTTTTAGAAATTTTTTTCAATTTTGGGTGGTAAAAACTTTTAAAGTAAAGTTAACTTAAAAAAAACTTTTATTAACAGAAACCAAATAAAGTGGTAATTTTAAAAAGCAAATAAAACCCTTTGTTTTTTTAAATAATTTTATTTGGGGTTAAAAATTTTTAAAAAAATTTAAAACTTGGGGTTGAAAATAATTTAAAAGTTTTGTAAAAATTTTCAAAAAATTTTTAAAAATAATAAATGAAAAATGGGTTAAATTTGGGAAAACGGGTTTAAAAGGAAACATTCAAATTTTTTTGGAAAATTTTTAAATAAAAAATTTGGTTTAATTTAAGGTTTTGGGGAAAATAAAATTGTTTTTAAAACATTTAATAAAATTTCAATTAAAAAAAAACCAAAAAAAGTTAAATTTAAATTTAATTTTTTAAAGAAAAATGAATTGTTTTAAAAATTTAAACCAAAAAAAAACTTCTTTTTATAATTTAAAAATTTTTTAAAAATTTTTAAAAAATTTAAGAATTTACTTTCAACCTTGTTGGGTGTTTAAATTTTTGGGGTTTGAAAAAAAAACCACCTTTAAAAAATTCCCCCAAAAACTAATAAATTTGTTTGTATGAAATTTTTAAAAAAAAACCATTTTAAAATGTTTAAAAACATTAAATGGTTTTTAAATGAAATTTTTTATTAAAAAAAATGAAAACTTCGGGGGTTGAAAAAAATTTTGTTTTTTAAAATTAATTTAAATTTTCTTTTTTAATTTTTTAAGAAATAACCCAATTTTGTTAATTTTAAAGTTTTTTAAAAGGGAAAAACTCCCTTGTTTGGTCAAATAAAATTTAAATAACCCAAAATTTGGGAAAAATCTTCAAAAATAAATTTTTTAAAAAAAAAAATTGTTCAAAAATTAAAAGAAATTTCAAAATGTTTTTAATTCTTTAAAACTTTCATAAAATGGTTAACTTTTAAAAAAATTTTATTTGGGAAGAAAAAATTTTTGGAAAAACTGAAAACCCAAAAATTTTTCACTACACCCAATTTTAAATTTTTTTTGAAATTTTGTTAAAGAAAATTAAGAATCACTTCAACTTGGTTTTAAAACATTTAATTATGTTCCACCTAAAGAAATCTTTTCCATTAACAAAGAAAAAATAAATTTTAACGGGAAAAATTTCCAAGAAACCCAAAATTGTTTTAAAAATTTAAAATTTTTAAAATTTTTTTTTAAATTTTTTATGTTTAAAAAAAAATAACATTTCTGTTTTTGAAAAAAATTTTTTCCATTTTTTTTTTAAAATAAAGAATTTGGGTTTCAATAATTTCGGAAACCCTAAAATAAAAATTTGGAATAAATTTTAAAATTTAAAAAGGTGTTTTAAAAAAATAATTTTTTGGCCCTTTTTAGAACCTTAAAAATGGGATTCTTTATAAAGGAAAAAATGTAAAAATTGTTTAACAAATTTGGGCATTCCACGTTGAAATATTCTAAAAATTTGGGGAAAAATTTTTGGTAAAGAAAATTTTCCCCTTTAAAGGGAAGCCAAATTATTTTTGAAAAATTCTCCAGAAAAGAAAAAACCCGTTGCACTTTCATAATTTTTTTTTATAAGAATTTTTAAAAATTTAATTGAAAACATCAACCTTTGTTTTTAAAATCTTTAAATGTTTTATTTAAAAAAAAAATATTTTTAAAAACAAACCAAAGAAATTTTTCATTTTTTAAAAAAAGAAACCCTTTGTTTTAAAATCATTTTTAAAAATTTTTTAAATAGATTTTTATTTTAAAAATAAATTTTAAATTTAAAACTTTTTTGGGGAAAAAAAAACAATTTTGTTTTGTTTAAAAAAAAAAACATTCTTTTTTACAATTTAAAAAATTAAATTTTTTAAATTTCTGGGGTTAAAGGGGAAAAACGGGTCATTTGGGAAAAAATTTTCGGCCCAAAAAATTTAGTTTCAGTTTAAAAGTTTTTAAAAAAATGGGAAAAAAAAGGTTTTCCCAAATTTTAAATTTAATTAAACCCTTTAAAAATTATTTAAAAATTTTAAAAAATTCTTTTTTAAAAACCTAAAAATAATTTTAATTTTTAAGAAAAAATAAAGAAAAAACTAATCTTTTGTTTTTTTATAAAAAATAAATAAAATTTTTGGAAAATTTCAACTCTTTGGGTTTGGGTTAATTTTTTTTAAAAAACTTGAAAGTTTGTGAACCAAGGGTTGAAAATTTTCCCAACTAAAATAAAAAGTTCCGGGAAAAGTTTTTTTTAAAGAAAAATGGTTTTTTTCAAATAATTTAAGAAAAAAATCCATTTTCTTTTAAATTAAAAAATTTAAAAATTGTTTAAAAAGTTTTTTTAAAGAAACCCAAAATTTTTGTTTAATCTTTTTTAGAAAAATAAAATTTGTGAATAAATTTCCAAAAAGAAATTTGAAAAATTTTGGGAAAAAACCCGGGTAATTTTAAAAATTTTCCCAAATTTATTTGGGTTTAAATAATTTTTAAAGGGCCCCTTAAAGAAATCCTGAATAAAGTGTAAAGAAATTCCCAAAAAAGCTTTAAAATTTGAAATTTAATTCACCAATTTAAATTTTTCCTTAAAAATAAAATTTTTGGGAATTTAAAAACCAAAAACCCTTTGTTTAAAAAAAATTTTTTTAAATTTTAAAAAATTTTTAAAATTTTTCCAAATTTTGGTTTTTTAAAAATTTCCCAAATTTTAAGTTTTAATTTTGAAATACTTCAAGTTCTAAAAAAAATAAAAATTTGCCTAGAAAATTTTAAAAAAATAAAAATTTTTAATTTTTAGAATTTAAAAAGTTTCAAAATTTTCCCTTTCCCTTTAAATTTTTAGGGGGATTTAAAAAATTTTTAAAAAACTTTTAATCCGGGGAAACATTCATTTGTTTAAAAATTTAAAAATTTAAAAGGGTGATTTTAAATAAAAGGAAAAATTTTAAAAATTTTTGAAATTTTTAAATGTTTAAAAAACCCCTTTCTAAATTTTAAATAGTTTTTTTAAAAAAAAAATTTTTCCCCAAAATAAGTAAAGTAAAGCCAAATTTGCCCAAAACATCTAAAATTTAAAGTTTTAAATTAAATTTTTTGAAATACCCCTTTTAAAATAACCTGTTTTAAATGAAATTTCAAAAAAAAAAACACATTTTTTTTTAAATTTCAAAATTTGTTTTAAATTTTTTTAAGAATTTTGTTTTAAAAAAATTTGGGGGAAAATTTTAAAGGGTTTATTCAAAAACTGAAATAATTCTAAAATTTCAAAAAAAATAAAGTTGCAAAGGGAAAAGTTTTCCAAAAACTTTAAATTTGTTTTAAAAAAATTCCCAAAAGTTTAAAAATTTTTTCATTCAATTTAAATTTTTAAAAATGTTAAAGAAATTTGAAAAAATTTTTTCATTTAAACTTTTAAAACTTTCATGTTTTTTGTTCCAAAAAAAATTTCCTTAAAAATAAGGGGTTTTGAAATGAAAACGGATAAAGGGCCAAAATGGGGTTTTTTAATTTTTTAAGAAAACAAATTTTTAAAAATTTTTTTTTATTAACAATTGAAATTGTTTGAAAAATTTGAAATAAAGCTTTTAAATAATTAAATTTAAAAAATTTTATGTTTAAAAATTCTTAAAAAAATTTTAATTTTTTTAAAAAAAAGGTTTTTAAAAAAAAAAAAAACCTTGTTTAAAATTCTAAATTTATTAACCCTTTTTGTTTTCATGAAATTTAAATTTTAGTATTTTAAAAACCCAAATTTTGAAAATTTTTTTTAAAAAACCCAAAACCAGTTAAAAATTTCCTCCAAAAAATTTTAAAGATAAAGTTTAAAACTTTTGAGGGAAAGCATTAATTTTTCAAAAGAAGTAAAAAATAAATTCCCGTAAAAAATAATTCTTTAAACAGAAAAGCAAATAAAATTTTGGTATTCAAAAAAATTAAACGTTTTAAATTAAATTTTAAAAAATAAATATTTTTTGAAAAATCTTCAATTTGTTTAAAAACTTTTCATGTTTTTTCAAACAAAATGAAATGTGGATGTTTCCAAAAATAAATCGAAAAAAGTTTCCGATTTTTAAAAGTTTTGACGGTTTTTTTTAAATAATTTCAAATGGGAAAAAATTTTTCGAAAAAATAAAAAATGTAAACTTTTTTAAAATTTTTTGAAATTTTAAAAATTTTTTTATATTTATCGTTTTAAAACTTTTCTTAAAAATTTTAATTTTAATAAAAAATTTAAACGGGGAAAGAAAATTCCCGGAACAAAAAATTTTTAAAAATTTTGGTCAAATTAATTTGGATTTTAAATAGTTTAAAAATTTTGTTAAAAAAATTTTAAAAACCATTTATAAGTTTTAAAATTTTAAAAGTTCTTTAAGAAATTTTGGAAAGAAATTTTTCCTCCATAACATAATTTCCAAATTTAAAGTTTAAGAAATTTTAAAAAATTAAACTTCAAAACCCAAATCAAAAAGTTTTTAAATTTTAATTAAAAAATTTTAAATTTTTTTTTTTAAATTTTTTTAAAAAATAAATCCAAAATTTTAAGTTCCAACAATTTTCAAAAAGTTTTAAATTTTAAAGTTTTTTGGGAAAAATTTTTTTTAAAATTTTGTTTTAAAAATTTTTAAAACCCTTTTACAAACTTTTTAAAGGTAAAAAATAAATAAAACCCTTTTAAAATTTTTTAAGAAATAAGTTTTTTCAAATAATTTTTAAACCCTAAAAAATTTGGTTAAAATTTTAAAGAAACTGGTCAAAAGGGAAAACTTTTTTACCCTTTTTAAAAAAATTCTTTAGAAAGTTAAACATTTTTCTAAAAAATTTTTTAAATTGCTTTTGGGGAAAATTTCCCGGGGTTTAAAACCAGGGCCCTTCCCAAAGTTTTTTTTAAATTTTCCAAAAATTGGTCAACCCAAGAAAAGGCCCAAAAACCTGGGTTGAAATTTTAAACTTTAAAAAATTTTTTAAAGGAAAATAAAAAAAAAATAAATTTGGTTTAAAAAAACATGGGGTTTTTAAAAAATAAAATTTTTTGGGGAAAAACCCGGTTTTAAAAATTTTAATAATTAAATTTAAAAATAAACGGGTTTTTAAAAGAAAAAATAATTTTAAAATTTTAATCTGTAAAAAATTTAAAAACTTTTCGGAAAAAAAAACAGCCTGGTTTTTAAAAAGTTAATTTTTTAAAATTGGGGTTTTTAAAAATTTGGAAATTTAAAAAATTTGGGGTTAAAGGGGGATAAAAGGGGAAAAGGGAAAAATTTTTGGGAAAAATTTTTTAAAAAAAAAATTTTAAAAATTTTAATTTTGGGAAAAATTTGTTTAAAAAAAAATTTAAAAAATTTTGAAAAAAGTTGAGTTTTAAAAAAAAAAATGGGGTAATTTTCCCGAAAAATAAAATTTACTAAAAAAACATTTTTTTAAATTTTTTTGGGAATTTTTTAAAAAAGAAATTTAACCAATTAATTTTCCCCCCAAAAAAAGGAAACAACCCCCTAACCTTTTTCATTAAAGAATAAAAAGTTTTTATAAATTTTTCATTAAAAAAAAATAAAACCTGCGAGTTTCTACGAAAAAATCGGGAATGTTTTAATTTAATAAATTTTAATAAAAGAAAATTTTAAAATTCAAGGTTTCAAATAACCAAACCAAAAAAGAACAAGGGAAAGGAAAAAAATTTTTTTTTTTTAAAATGAAGGGCCTTTGACCTTTACTCCCCTCCCCCCTTTCTAAATGCTCCCGAATTGGGAAAAGATGGAAATTTAAAGGGGAAGGGTGGTTGGGCCAGGGGGGGCCCTGTTGGGAAGGGGACCCAATGGGGAAGGTTGAAAAAAAAGGGGAAAATAAAAAGTAAAATTTAAAAAGAAAAATAAAAAAAATTTTGTTTAATCAAAGGGAAAAATTTTCCTTTTTTGAAAATTTAGAAAAAAATTTTTGGGGGGTTTTGGGAAAAGGGGTTAATAAAAGTAGGGGGTTTTTTAAAAAATTTTAAAATTTAAAAAATTTTAAATTTTAGGCAAAAATTTGGGAATTTCTTTTTTGAATTTTAAAAATTTGCCCAAAAGGGGATTGGGGGAATTTTCTTTGGTTTAAAAAAAATTTTTTTTAATCCAACCAAAAATTTAAACCTTTCCTTAAATAAAACCAAATTTTTTCCCCCTTTTTAATTTCCTTTTTTAAAATTTTTAAAAATTTTTTTTCCCAAATTAAATGGTTCTTTTGTTTTTACTTGGTTAAAGGAAATTTTAAATTTTTTTTGGGGAAAGTAAATTTTAAATCTAAAACCCGAAAAAAAAAAAAAGGCCCAAAAAAACCCCCACCCGGGTTTTAAAGGTTTTTTGCCCTTTGGCCCACTTTTTCCTTTTAACCTTTTTTTAAAGATTTGGGGGGGGGAAAGGCCTTGTTGGAGGGGGGGCCCCTTTTTGGGTTAAGGGAAAACCCCGGGGAATCCCCTGAAAGATGAAAAGGAGGGGAAAAGGTTTTTTTGAGGGGTTTATATTTTTTTTCCCCCTTTGGTTTCTTCTCATAAATCCTTTTTCCCAATTTTAGTTTTTAAATTTTCAAAACAAATTTTTTTTTTCTCTCTAAAACCAAAAGCCAAAATTTGGAATGCCTTTTTTGGTTTTTACACAGATGGGGAACCCACTGTTCTTTGTGGAAGGAAAACCTGGGTTTTTTAATTTTTTCCCCCTTGTTTCCACTTTTCCTTTTCCCATTTCCCTTTTGTTTGGTTAAAATGGTTTTTCCCAAATTTGAAATTCATTTTTTTGAAAACCCCCAGGGGGCCTTTTTTCCCCAAATAGTTTATCCCCAAACCCTTGGATTTTCCAACCCACAAAAACCCCCACCACTTTTCCTTTAAAAATTTTTTTCCAAAATTGGGTGTTTTTTGGGGGCTTTTGGGGAAAAGGGGGAATTGGTTTTTCCTATTTCCCCCTTTTTTTGGGGCCCCCCTTTTTTTTTCCCCCTGGTTCCCCGTCTTTTTCCTAAAAAACCCCATTTTTCCCTTTTTTCCCCCAAAATCCAAACCCCAATTCCCCGGTTTCCCAACAAAGGGGCTTTTTAAAATTTTGCCCAAAACCCTGCCCTTTCTTTTTTAAAAACCCTTTTCCCATTTTTCCCCCTTTTATCTTTTTTATTTTGTTCTTTATTTTTTCCCCAAATTAGGGTTTTATTTTTTAAAACCCCCTTTTCCAAATTAAAATAAATAAAAAAATTTTTAAAAAAAAACCAAAACTTTCTTTTAACCCTTTAAATTTAAATTTTCCCCAACCCCAAACCCCAAATTTAATTTCCCCAATTAAAACAAGGGGCCCAATTTTTCCCCCACTTTCCCCAAAATATTTTCTAAACCAAAACCCATAAGGGTTTTTAAAACCCCACAGCAACCCAAAATTTGTTTTTAAACCTAAACCCCAAATTTTTTTTTTTAAAACCAACAATTTCAAAATAAAAATTTTTCAAAATTATATTTTTTTTTTAATTTTTAAATTTAAATTTTTGGAAACAAATTCTCCAGGAACTCAGTTAAAACCACGTTGTCGTCATGCATTTTCATCAGATTTTGAAGTTTTGTGATGAAGAATATGTTTACCACAAACATTTAGAGTGGAAGTCAGCTTATCACAGCTGTGAAGATACGTTCCTCCAAAAGCATCTAGAGAGTGAAAGTATCAGCTTGCCAGCGCTAAAGAAATACATTTCTCTCATTAACAGTAAGTCCAAATGAATATAAGCTGTCGAGTGAATTCTCACAGAAAACGCAAATCAAACCATGTCATTCTAATTCATCTAATCTTAAATGTTTTCTATGGAGAAGTTTGATTATAATAGTTTATTTTAAGAAATGTACATCTTCAACTCTTGTGGTGGTGAAAATACATTTTTCATGTTTTTATGTAACAAACTAAAACTGAACATCAGCTGTCGAATGAATTCTCACAGAAACTCAAATCGACAATGTTGTCAACTAGATTTTAAAGTTTCCAATGGAGACGTGTTTGTAATTGTTTTAAGAAATGACATGGTCATATGGTGGTTCAAATAGACTTTTTCATGTAGACCAACTAAAAATGAACATATGCTGTCTGGAGATAAAGTGTTAAAAGAAACTAGTCAAAACATGTCGTTTTCATATTCATCTAGAGTTTAACGTTTCAATTCCAATTCCAGTATATCGTTTGTAATACCTTCCTATAAGAAATGAGAGCTTGAACTTGTGGTGAATGAAAACGTTTGTCATCAACAGGAGCCAAAACTGAACATCTGCTGTTTGGAATCAAATCCTCCAGGAAGTCAAATAAAACCACTTTGTCGTCATTCATATTCATCAGATTTTGAATATTGTGTTGAAGAAATTGTTAGCCACAGAACAATTAGAGAGGACGTCAGCTGATCACAGCTGTGAAGATACATTCCTCCAAAAGCATCTATAGAGTGAAAGTATCAGCTTGCCAGCGCTAAAGAAATACATTTCTCTCATTAACAGTAAGTCCAAATGAATATAAGCTGTCGAGTGAATTCTCACAGAAAACGCAAATCAAACCATGTTGTCATTCTAATTCATCTAATCTTAAATGTTTTCTATGGAGAAGTTTGATTATAATAGTTTATTTTAAGAAATTTACATCTTCAACTGTTGTGGTGGTGAAAATACATTTTTCATGTTTTTATGTAACAAACTAAAACTGAACATCAGCTGTCGAATGAATTCTCACAGAAACTCAAATCGACAATGTTGTCAACTAGATTTTAAAGTTTCCAATGGAGACGTGTTTGTAATTGTTTTAAGAAATGACATGGTCATATTGTGGTTCAAATAGACTTTTTTCATGTAGACCAACTAAAAATGAACATATGCTGTCTGGAGATAAAGTGTTAAAAGAAACTAGTCAAAACATGTCGTTTTCATATTCATCTAGAATTTAACGTTTCAATTCCACTATATCGTTGTAATACCTTCGTATAAGAAATGGGAGCTTAAACTTGTGGTGGATGAATACGGTGGTCATCAACAGGAGCCAACACTGATCATCTGCTGTTTGGAAACAAATTCTCCAGGAACTCAGTTAAAACCACGTTGTCGTCATGCATTTTCATCAGATTTTGAAGTTTTGTGATGAAGAATATGTTTACCACAAACATTTAGAGTGGAAGTCAGCTTATCACAGCTGTGAAGATACGTTCCTCCAAAAGCATCTAGAGAGTGAAAGTATCAGCTTGCCAGCGCTAAAGAAATACATTTCTCTCATTAACAGTAAGTCCAAATGAATATAAGCTGTCGAGTGAATTCTCACAGAAAACGCAAATCAAACCATGTCATTCTAATTCATCTAATCTTAAATGTTTTCTATGGAGAAGTTTGATTATAATAGTTTATTTTAAGAAATGTACATCTTCAACTCTTGTGGTGGTGAAAATACATTTTTCATGTTTTTATGTAACAAACTAAAACTGAACATCAGCTGTCGAATGAATTCTCACAGAAACTCAAATCGACAATGTTGTCAACTAGATTTTAAAGTTTCCAATGGAGACGTGTTTGTAATTGTTTTAAGAAATGACATGGTCATATGGTGGTTCAAATAGACTTTTTTCATGTAGACCAACTAAAAATGAACATATGCTGTCTGGAGATAAAGTGTTAAAAGAAACTAGTCAAAACATGTCGTTTTCATATTCATCTAGAGTTTAACGTTTCAATTCCAGTATATCGTTTGTAATACCTTCCTATAAGAAATGAGAGCTTGAACTTGTGGTGAATGAAAACGTTTGTCATCAACAGGAGCCAAAACTGAACATCTGCTGTTTGGAATCAAATCCTCCAGGAAGTCAAATAAAACCACTTTGTCGTCATTCATATTCATCAGATTTTGAATATTGTGTTGAAGAAATTGTTAGCCACAGAACAATTAGAGAGGACGTCAGCTGATCACAGCTGTGAAGATACATTCCTCCAAAAGCATCTATAGAGTGAAAGTATCAGCTTGCCAGCGCTAAAGAAATACATTTCTCTCATTAACAGTAAGTCCAAATGAATATAAGCTGTCGAGTGAATTCTCACAGAAAACGCAAATCAAACCATGTTGTCATTCTAATTCATCTAATCTTAAATGTTTTCTATGGAGAAGTTTGATTATAATAGTTTATTTTAAGAAATTTACATCTTCAACTGTTGTGGTGGTGAAAATACATTTTTCATGTTTTTATGTAACAAACTAAAACTGAACATCAGCTGTCGAATGAATTCTCACAGAAACTCAAATCGACAATGTTGTCAACTAGATTTTAAAGTTTCCAATGGAGACGTGTTTGTAATTGTTTTAAGAAATGACATGGTCATATTGTGGTTCAAATAGACTTTTTTCATGTAGACCAACTAAAAATGAACATATGCTGTCTGGAGATAAAGTGTTAAAAGAAACTAGTCAAAACATGTCGTTTTCATATTCATCTAGAATTTAACGTTTCAATTCCACTATATCGTTGTAATACCTTCGTATAAGAAATGGGAGCTTAAACTTGTGGTGGATGAATACGGTGGTCATCAACAGGAGCCAACACTGATCATCTGCTGTTTGGAAACAAATTCTCCAGGAACTCAGTTAAAACCACGTTGTCGTCATGCATTTTCATCAGATTTTGAAGTTTTGTGATGAAGAATATGTTTACCACAAACATTTAGAGTGGAAGTCAGCTTATCACAGCTGTGAAGATACGTTCCTCCAAAAGCATCTAGAGAGTGAAAGTATCAGCTTGCCAGCGCTAAAGAAATACATTTCTCTCATTAACAGTAAGTCCAAATGAATATAAGCTGTCGAGTGAATTCTCACAGAAAACGCAAATCAAACCATGTCATTCTAATTCATCTAATCTTAAATGTTTTCTATGGAGAAGTTTGATTATAATAGTTTATATTAAGAAATTTAACTCTTCAACTCTTGTGGTGGTGAAAATACATTTTTCATGTTGTTATGTAACAAACTAAAACTGAACATCAGCTGTCGAGTGAATTCTCACAGAAACTCAAATCGACAATGTTGTCAACTAGATTTTAAAGTTTCCAATGGAGACATGTGTTTGTAATTGTGTTAAGAAATGACATGGTCATATGGTGGTTCAAATAGACTTTTTTCATGTAGACCAACTAAAAATGAACATATGCTGTCTGGAGATAAAGTGTTAAAAGAAACTAGTCAAAACATGTCGTTTTCATATTCATCTAGAGTTTAACGTTTCAATTCCAGTATATCGTTTGTAATACCTTCCTATAAGAAATGAGAGCTTGAACTTGTGGTGAATGAAAACGTTTGTCATCAACAGGAGCCAAAACTGAACATCTGCTGTTTGGAATCAAATCCTCCAGGAAGTCAAATAAAACCACTTTGTCGTCATTCATATTCATCAGATTTTGAATATTGTGTTGAAGAAATTGTTAGCCACAGAACAATTAGAGAGGACGTCAGCTGATCACAGCTGTGAAGATACATTCCTCCAAAAGCATCTATAGAGTGAAAGTATCAGCTTGCCAGCGCTAAAGAAATACATTTCTCTCATTAACAGTAAGTCCAAATGAATATAAGCTGTCGAGTGAATTCTCACAGAAAACGCAAATCACACCATGTTGTCATTCTAATTCACCTAATCTTAAATGTTTTCTATGGAGAAGTTTGATTATAATAGTTTATTTTAAGAAATTTACATCTTCAACTCTTGTGGTGGTGAAAATACATTTTTCATGTTTTTATGTAACAAACTAAAACTGAACATCAGCTGTCGAATGAATTCTCACAGAAACTCAAATCGACAATGTTGTCAACTAGATTTTAAAGTTTCCAATGGAGACGTGTTTGTAATTGTTTTAAGAAATGACATGGTCATATTGTGGTTCAAATAGACTTTTTTCATGTAGACCAACTAAAAAATGAACATATGCTGTCTGGAGATAAAGTGTTAAAAGAAACTAGTCAAAACATGTCGTTTTAATATTCATCTAGAATTTAACGTTTCAATTCCACTATATCGTTGTAATACCTTCTTATAAGAAATGAGAGCTTAAACTTGTGGTGGATGAATACGGTGGTCATCAACAGGAGCCAAAACTGATCATCTGCTGTTTGGAAACAAATTCTCCAGGAACTCAGTTAAAACCACGTTGTCGTCATGCATTTTCATCAGATTTTGAAATTTTGTGATGAAGAATATGTTTACCACAAACATTTAGAGTGGAAGTCAGCTTATCACAGCTGTGAAGATACGTTCCTCCAAAAGCATCTAGAGAGTGAAAGTATCAGCTTGCCAGCGCTAAAGACATACATTTCTCTCATTAACAGTAAGTCCAAATGAATATAAGCTGTCGAGTGAATTCTCACAGAAAACGCAAATCAAACCATGTTGTCATTCTAATTCATCTAATCTTAAATGTTTTCTATGGAGAAGTTTGATTATAATAGTTTATTTTAAGAAATTTACATCTTCAACTGTTGTGGTGGTGAAAATACATTTTTCATGTTTTTATGTAACAAACTAAAACTGAACATCAGCTGTCGAATGAATTCTCACAGAAACTCAAATCGACAATGTTGTCAACTAGATTTTAAAGTTTCCAATGGAGACGTGTTTGTAATTGTGTTAAGAAATGACATGGTCAAATGGTGGTTCAAATAGACTTTTTTCATGTAGACCAACTAAAAATGAACATATGCTGTCTGGAGATAAAGTGTTAAAAGAAACTAGTCAAAACATGTCGTTTTCATATTCATCTAGAGTTTAACGTTTCAATTCCACTATATTGTTGTACTACATTCGTATAAGAAATGAGAGCTTAAACTTGTGGTGGATGAATACGGTGGTCATCAACAGGAGCCAAAACTGATCATCTGCTGTTTGGAAACAAATTCTCCAGGAACTCAGTTAAAACCACGTTGTCGTCATGCATTTTCATCAGATTTTGAAGTTTTGTGATGAAGAATATGTTTACCACAAACATTTAGAGTGGAAGTCAGCTTATCACAGCTGTGAAGATACGTTCCTCCAAAAGCATCTAGAGAGTGAAAGTATCAGCTTGCCAGCGCTAAAGAAATACATTTCTCTCATTAACAGTAAGTCCAAATGAATATAAGCTGTCGAGTGAATTCTCACAGAAAACGCAAATCAAACCATGTCATTCTAATTCATCTAATCTTAAATGTTTTCTATGGAGAAGTTTGATTATAATAGTTTATTTTAAGAAATGTACATCTTCAACTCTTGTGGTGGTGAAAATACATTTTTCATGTTTTTATGTAACAAACTAAAACTGAACATCAGCTGTCGAATGAATTCTCACAGAAACTCAAATCGACAATGTTGTCAACTAGATTTTAAAGTTTCCAATGGAGACGTGTTTGTAATTGTTTTAAGAAATGACATGGTCATATTGTGGTTCAAATAGACTTTTTCATGTAGACCAACTAAAAATGAACATATGCTGTCTGGAGATAAAGTGTTAAAAGAAACTAGTCAAAACATGTCGTTTTCATATTCATCTAGAGTTTAACGTTTCAATTCAGTATATCGTTTGTAATTCCAGTATATCGTTTGTAATACCTTCCTATAAGAAATGAGAGCTTGAACTTGTGGTGAATGAAAACGTTTGTCATCAACAGGAGCCAAAACTGAACATCTGCTGTTTGGAATCAAATCCTCCAGGAAGTCAAATAAAACCACTTTGTCGTCATTCATATTCATCAGATTTTGAATATTGTGTTGAAGAAATTGTTAGCCACAGAACAATTAGAGAGGACGTCAGCTGATCACAGCTGTGAAGATACATTCCTCCAAAAGCATCTATAGAGTGAAAGTATCAGCTTGCCAGCGCTAAAGAAATACATTTCTCTCATTAACAGTAAGTCCAAATGAATATAAGCTGTCGAGTGAATTCTCACAGAAAACGCAAATCAAACCATGTTGTCATTCTAATTCATCTAATCTTAAATGTTTTCTATGGAGAAGTTTGATTATAATAGTTTATTTTAAGAAATTTACATCTTCAACTGTTGTGGTGGTGAAAATACATTTTTCATGTTTTTATGTAACAAACTAAAACTGAACATCAGCTGTCGAATGAATTCTCACAGAAACTCAAATCGACAATGTTGTCAACTAGATTTTAAAGTTTCCAATGGAGACGTGTTTGTAATTGTTTTAAGAAATGACATGGTCATATTGTGGTTCAAATAGACTTTTTTCATGTAGACCAACTAAAAATGAACATATGCTGTCTGGAGATAAAGTGTTAAAAGAAACTAGTCAAAACATGTCGTTTTCATATTCATCTAGAATTTAACGTTTCAATTCCACTATATCGTTGTAATACCTTCGTATAAGAAATGGGAGCTTAAACTTGTGGTGGATGAATACGGTGGTCATCAACAGGAGCCAACACTGATCATCTGCTGTTTGGAAACAAATTCTCCAGGAACTCAGTTAAAACCACGTTGTCGTCATGCATTTTCATCAGATTTTGAAGTTTTGTGATGAAGAATATGTTTACCACAAACATTTAGAGTGGAAGTCAGCTTATCACAGCTGTGAAGATACGTTCCTCCAAAAGCATCTAGAGAGTGAAAGTATCAGCTTGCCAGCGCTAAAGAAATACATTTCTCTCATTAACAGTAAGTCCAAATGAATATAAGCTGTCGAGTGAATTCTCACAGAAAACGCAAATCAAACCATGTCATTCTAATTCATCTAATCTTAAATGTTTTCTATGGAGAAGTTTGATTATAATAGTTTATTTTAAGAAATGTACATCTTCAACTCTTGTGGTGGTGAAAATACATTTTTCATGTTTTTATGTAACAAACTAAAACTGAACATCAGCTGTCGAATGAATTCTCACAGAAACTCAAATCGACAATGTTGTCAACTAGATTTTAAAGTTTCCAATGGAGACGTGTTTGTAATTGTTTTAAGAAATGACATGGTCATATTGTGGTTCAAATAGACTTTTTTCATGTAGACCAACTAAAAATGAACATATGCTGTCTGGAGATAAAGTGTTAAAAGAAACTAGTCAAAACATGTCGTTTTCATATTCATCTAGAGTTTAACGTTTCAATTCAGTATATCGTTTGTAATTCCAGTATATCGTTTGTAATACCTTCCTATAAGAAATGAGAGCTTGAACTTGTGGTGAATGAAAACGTTTGTCATCAACAGGAGCCAAAACTGAACATCTGCTGTTTGGAATCAAATCCTCCAGGAAGTCAAATAAAACCACTTTGTCGTCATTCATATTCATCAGATTTTGAATATTGTGTTGAAGAAATTGTTAGCCACAGAACAATTAGAGAGGACGTCAGCTGATCACAGCTGTGAAGATACATTCCTCCAAAAGCATCTATAGAGTGAAAGTATCAGCTTGCCAGCGCTAAAGAAATACATTTCTCTCATTAACAGTAAGTCCAAATGAATATAAGCTGTCGAGTGAATTCTCACAGAAAACGCAAATCAAACCATGTTGTCATTCTAATTCATCTAATCTTAAATGTTTTCTATGGAGAAGTTTGATTATAATAGTTTATTTTAAGAAATTTACATCTTCAACTGTTGTGGTGGTGAAAATACATTTTTCATGTTTTTATGTAACAAACTAAAACTGAACATCAGCTGTCGAATGAATTCTCACAGAAACTCAAATCGACAATGTTGTCAACTAGATTTTAAAGTTTCCAATGGAGACGTGTTTGTAATTGTTTTAAGAAATGACATGGTCATATTGTGGTTCAAATAGACTTTTTTCATGTAGACCAACTAAAAATGAACATATGCTGTCTGGAGATAAAGTGTTAAAAGAAACTAGTCAAAACATGTCGTTTTCATATTCATCTAGAATTTAACGTTTCAATTCCACTATATCGTTGTAATACCTTCGTATAAGAAATGGGAGCTTAAACTTGTGGTGGATGAATACGGTGGTCATCAACAGGAGCCAACACTGATCATCTGCTGTTTGGAAACAAATTCTCCAGGAACTCAGTTAAAACCACGTTGTCGTCATGCATTTTCATCAGATTTTGAAGTTTTGTGATGAAGAATATGTTTACCACAAACATTTAGAGTGGAAGTCAGCTTATCACAGCTGTGAAGATACGTTCCTCCAAAAGCATCTAGAGAGTGAAAGTATCAGCTTGCCAGCGCTAAAGAAATACATTTCTCTCATTAACAGTAAGTCCAAATGAATATAAGCTGTCGAGTGAATTCTCACAGAAAACGCAAATCAAACCATGTCATTCTAATTCATCTAATCTTAAATGTTTTCTATGGAGAAGTTTGATTATAATAGTTTATATTAAGAAATTTAACTCTTCAACTCTTGTGGTGGTGAAAATACATTTTTCATGTTGTTATGTAACAAACTAAAACTGAACATCAGCTGTCGAGTGAATTCTCACAGAAACTCAAATCGACAATGTTGTCAACTAGATTTTAAAGTTTCCAATGGAGACATGTGTTTGTAATTGTGTTAAGAAATGACATGGTCATATGGTGGTTCAAATAGACTTTTTTCATGTAGACCAACTAAAAATGAACATATGCTGTCTGGAGATAAAGTGTTAAAAGAAACTAGTCAAAACATGTCGTTTTCATATTCATCATCTAGAGTTTAACGTTTCAATTCCAGTATATCGTTTGTAATACCTTCCTATAAGAAATGAGAGCTTGAACTTGTGGTGGATGAAAACGGTGGTCATCAACAGGAGCCAAAACTGAACATCTGCTGTTTGGAATCAAATCCTCCAGGAAGTCAAATAAAATCACGTTGTCGTCATTCATATTCATCAGATTTTGAATATTGTGTTGAAGAAATTGTTAGCCACAGAAAAATTAGAGAGGACGTCAGTTTATCACAGCTGTGAAGATACGTTCCTCCAAAAGCATCTATAGAGTGAAAGTATCAGCTTGCCAGCGCTAAAGAAATACATTTCTCTCATTAACAGTAAGTCCAAATGAATATAAGCTGTCGAGTGAATTCTCACAGAAAACGCAAATCAAACTATGTTGTCATTCTAATTCATCTAATCTTAAATGTTTTCTATGGAGAAGTTTGATTATAATAGTTTATTTTAAGAAATTTACATCTTCAACTCTTATGGTGGTGAAAATACATTTTTCATGTTTTTATGTAACAAACTAAAACTGAACATCAGCTGTCGAATGAATTCTCACAATCGACAATGTTGTCAACTAGATTTTAAAGTTTCCAATGGAGACGTGTTTGTAATTGTTTTAAGAAATGACATGGTCATATTGTGGTTCAAATAGACTTTTTTCATGTAGACCAACTAAAAATGAACATATGCTGTCTGGAGATAAAGTGTTAAAAGAAACTAGTCAAAACATGTCGTTTTAATATTCATCTAGAATTTAACGTTTCAATTCCACTATATCGTTGTAATACCTTCTTATAAGAAATGAGAGCTTAAACTTGTGGTGGATGAATACGGTGGTCATCAACAGGAGCCAAAACTGATCATCTGCTGTTTGGAAACAAATTCTCCAGGAACTCAGTTAAAACCACGTTGTCGTCATGCATTTTCATCAGATTTTGAAATTTTGTGATGAAGAATATGTTTACCACAAACATTTAGAGTGGAAGTCAGCTTATCACAGCTGTGAAGATAGGTTCCTCCAAAAGCATCTAGAGAGTGAAAGTATCAGCTTGCCAGCGCTAAAGACATACATTTCTCTCATTAACAGTAAGTCCAAATGTATATAAGCTGTCGAGTGAATTCTCACAGAAAACGCAAATCAAACCATGTTGTCATTCTAATTCATCTAATCTTAAATGTTTTCTATGGAGAAGTTTGATTATAATAGTTTATATTAAGAAATTTACATCTTCAACTCTTGTGGTGGTGAAAATACATTTTTCATGTTTTTATGTAACAAACTAAAACTGAACATCAGCTGTCGAGTGAATACGCACAGAAACTCAAATCGACAATGTTGTCAACTAGATTTTAAAGTTTCCAATGGAGACGTGTTTGTAATTGTGTTAAGAAATGACATGGTCAAATGGTGGTTAAAATAGACTTTTTTCATGTAGACCAACTAAAAATGAACATATGCTGTCTGGAGATAAAGTGTTAAAAGAAACTAGTCAAAACATGTCGTTTTCATATTCATCTAGAATTCAACGTTTCAATTCCACTATATCGTTTGTAATACCTTCTTATAAGAAATGAGAGCTTAAACTTGTGGTGGATGAAAACGGTGGTCATCAACAGGAGCCAAAACTGAACATCTGCTGTTTGGAAACACATTCTCCAGGAAATCAATTAAAACCACGTTGTCGTCATGCATTTTCATCAGATTTTGAATTTTTGTGATGAAGAATATGTTTACCACAAACATTTAGAGTGGAAGTCAGCTTATCACAGCTGTGAAGATACGTTCCTCCAAAAGCATCTAGAGAGTGAAAGTATCAGCTTGCCAGCGCTGAAGCACTACATTTCTCTCATTAACAGTAAGTCCAAATGTATATAAGCTGTCGAGTGAATTCTCACAGAAAACGCAAATCAAAACATGTTGTCATTCTAATTCATCTAATCTTAAATGTTTTCTATGGAGAAGTTTGATTATAATAGTTTATTTTAAGAAATTTACATCTTCAACTTAATTGTTCCTCCAACAGCATCAAGAGAGTGAAAGTGTCAGCTTGCCAGCGCTGAAGCAATACATTTCTCTCATTAACAGTAAGTCCAAAGTAAGTCTTTTAGCGGTGACACATTTTTTTCATGTAACAAACTAAAACTGAACATCAGCTGTCGAGTGAATTCTCACAGAAACTCAAATCGACAATGTTGTCAACTAGATTTTAAAGTTTCCAATGGAGACATGTGTTTGTAATTTTTTTTAAGAAATGACATGGTCATATGGTGGTTCAAATATACGTTTTTCATGTAGACCAGCTAAAAATGAACATATGCTGTGAGAGAGAGATAAACAATACCTTCTATCACTTTTTAATTGACAAATGATTCATGGTGACCTTTGACCTTTGACTAACCCCCTCACGCCCTCCTCTGGATGTCTCTCCCCCCTGGAATTGCGTCACAACAGAAGTGTGTCACACCGGATTTGCATCAGGCCGGAAGTGCGTGGCGTTATGCGTGGACCAATGAGCGTGAAGCAGGCGTGGTTAGCAGGAGCCAGTAAGCGTGAAGCATGCATGGTGAGCAGGAGCGAATGGGAGTAAAGTAGGCGTGGGTATGAAAAACCCTGTAAATTAAATAATATGATTAAATAATTCAATCAATTAAGTGAAATCAGTGGTATCAAAAGTATAAAAATAATTCACAAATTTACCATCTGTAAAATCTAATCTTTCAGGAGCAAAAGACATGTCCTTCTCTGTTGTCTGTCCGGTGCAGAGTGAGGTGTGAATGAATTGGAAAGATGTGGGAGGGTAGGCGGAGTTTGCGTGAATCAAAGGAAAGGTTAGCCTATGGGAAAATAGGTCAGGAGGAGCTTGTGTGAGGCAATAATTTTGTGAAAATGTGAACTAAAAAATAAATGATTAAAGTTTTGAAGCTGAATAAATGTCCAGATATCCATTGATGAATGGCTACATGCAGCATGTCTTGCAACTCCTGTGCAGATTGTGTGAAGATCAAGGAATGAGGGCGTCAGATTTTCCTTTGTAATACCATCACCCTAAAGACAGTTTGAAATCGGCGTGTGAATCTCCTCACACAAAGAGTAAATAAAACCATACAGCTGCCTAAGCCAATTCCCAATCATCTATACATCCTGTCTCTTTTATGGTCATAAGGCATATTTAAAAAAGATTATACTTAAAGTTTCACAATATCATAATAGGAAATTACAATAAGTGTCTTTAGCCTGATGTCAAATGCACTTTGACTTTTGTAAGATTCTGTGTGAAGCTCTGTGTTGGAGGTCTGGATAATAAACATCTCAAATGACAAGAAAGTAAAATAAATGTTAAATCTCAGAGGCTAATCTCTGCATCAAACACACACACACACACACACACACGGGAACCAGAGAAGATCAAGAGGTTCTGTGTTGTCTGTACGTACGATGTTTGTCTCTGTACAGGTTTAACTCATGCAGCATCTCAGGCCAGCAGCTGTTCTTCACAATAGACTACAGCTAATTAGGGGTAATTTAGTTAGATAAGAGAAAGTGGGGGGGAAATGTTTGCACATGTGTTGGCAGGCCGGAGCCGGCACCCTGTTGATATGGACCTCACTGACCAGCCGCTCTGATAACACCCGAGAATGGAATGCAGCGGCCTGTAAAGATAAAGAAGAATGGAGGAAGTGTGAACTGTGTCTCCAGATATATCTGTATTGGGGGATATAAATACTAGTTAAAGATGATGCAGAGAATAGGACTTCTGAATCTGACAATGGAGAATGGCTCATGCATCCAGTAAATTGCCTATATCTTTAAAGCTAAATTTTACGCGTTTAAACCTTTAGGCAGAAACATAGGGACTATTTCTTTCTTTGCAGTGACTCTAAACGGAGGGCTGAACCTTCAAGCAGAGGAGTCTATTGTGAGATGCGTCTTTGTGTGTGGATCCTGTTTTACTACAGCATAGGAGGCCACATTTCCACTGTCTCTTCTGTAGCAGCATCCATCCGTGAATAGGATCATTTCTGGGTTTTGTAGAGGTTCTGTTTCCAGATCCGTTCTGAGTCTTACATCTTTCTCAGCTCTTTCCGCACAATTATGCGCTTGGCTATTGTCTGTGGTATGTGACATGTGGTTGCAGCAGAATGTATGAAATTTTCATTTTTCTTGCTGTGGAGAAAGTGAATGCACTTGATCTGCAGGGGGCGCTGGTCCGGCAGACGGCAACTGAGCTATAATGGCCTCAGTTACGGCCTTGGTCACTTCCTGTTGCCAATTCCCATCTGGAACAATAGGTGTGGCCACCATCTGCTTGGCTTTACTTTTGTTCCTGTTAACCTCATCCGCTTTTTCAGCCACTTGGCGACGTAACAGCCTCTTAGAGGTGTATGGTATGGGGGAGGGTCCATTTCCGGTAGGAAGGGGTATAGTTGGCTGGGCGGATTTCCTTTCTCTGGAGGTGCTGATGGGGAAACTGGCAGCACAGTTGTTGTTGGTGAGGCTGCTACTGACCCCTCCTTTTTTTTTTCTCTCCGCCTTCCCCTGGCTCTTGCCTGCTGCTGTCATTATTGCATAAATGGCAGTGGTGGTCACATCTCTGTCTCTAGCTTTTTCCAGTCTCCTATATGCCAATCCCCATTTATGGCTTCCTGCTGTCTCCCAATCACAAAGGGCTTCTCTATGATTTGCAGCTGCAGCAGTCACCATGCACATGATCACTTGAAGGGTGGGCAGCTCAGCTTCCTGGTTGCTGGTGAGGAGACCCTGTCTCTCCCATTTCTCCCACAACTTGTCCACTGCTTTCTTTTTTACCTACTTTTCCCTCTAGCTTCTGTATCACATGTGCCTTTAACTGGCCTAAACTCATAGGCTGATCTCCCATTATATTTGCACACACACACCTTCAGGTGTCCTTTTAATATTTTCAAATAGATCATACAACCCAAACCAATGTATCTCAAGATTAAAACCATAAACTAAACAATCCACAACTTTAAGACCATAAACTACACAATCCACAACTTTCCTAACCCTATTAGTGTCTTGTCACATGCAGTTACACGTTCTTCTAATGTCAAAACAACAGGAGGAGGCCGAATGCGACCAGCTTGTCACTTAATGTTAACACACAATATCTTCGTAAGACACAGTTGGCAATCTACCCAGGAGGCATGGCGCGTCTCCCCAGTCACTCATGTCCATGAGAACAACCCAACATTACACTGCTCAATTTCACAAATCCACCAACATTGCGATTCTCAACATTGCTTTTTTTAAAACACATAGCAATTTTCAACACATGTAACTATATTTTCTATTAAGATACTATACTATTTCACCATAAAGTCAATTAAAATTTCAAAATGTATTATTTTGTCTTATTATTACTATTTTGTTTAGTTTTATTTGCTTTTATAGTGATACCACTTCATTCCCAATAGTAATTGTTCGCTTTATTCCCAAAAAAACATACTTACATTTTTTTTTAGTGCACCTTTAAATTTTTTATTTTTTTTTAACCCAGTTTCACATTCATTCCCCTTTTAATATCTACCTCCCATACATTAATGACACATGCACTCAATATTATTATACACACAAATCCCCAAATAAGTCATTAATGTCTTTCACTCAATCTAACACTAATTTTTGGTACTTTGTGATAAAACTCACGAGACTCCAACCCTCAGGGCCCTGTTTCATAGGGACTCTAACCCTAATTTTGGTGCTTTGTGATAAAACTCACGGGACGCCAACCCTCAGGGACTTTAACCCTGTTTTCTCAGGGACTCTAACCCTAATTTATTTTTGGTAATTTGTGAGTATAACTCACGGGACTCCAACCCTTAGGGACTCAAACCCTATATTGGCCTTAACTTTTGATTCTCCAATTCACCAGTCACTTATTGTTTGTTCAATGTAGCTATTTATATTATAAGATTTAGACTGTAATTTCCTTACCTCCTCCTCACTCACTTTTAATTTGGTATCAGTCAATGCACAGAATTTGGTTGTTAACAAC
Source organism: Siniperca chuatsi (assembly GCF_020085105.1). NCBI lineage: Eukaryota > Metazoa > Chordata > Actinopteri > Centrarchiformes > Sinipercidae > Siniperca > Siniperca chuatsi. The sequence continues at coordinate 30,147,151 of NC_058043.1, read as the reverse complement.
AGGTTTCTGCTTACCTTTTCTTTGAGGGCGCCCGGTGAGTGACGAAGAGTCCAGGAATACAGAGCCGGTCCCACCGGAAAACCTCAGCAGTGGACAGCGTTGAATTTTCTCCTTTTCTTCCTCAGCAAATCACGTCGGGGACACCAAATTTGTCAGCGCGTTCGTTTATTTGCAAAAGAAAAGTCTGGAGAGAAGCTATTCCTTAATTTGGCATTTATTAAAGCATTGGAGGATTAAAAGCATCTTGTACAAGGATCTATTCTATTCAGAAAACCACAGTCAGCAAGCTGTTAATCTGTAGCTATCATCCTAAAAAAGAATGCCTTTCTTAACCTTACACAGAGTTCTAAATGAAAATGTACAACTATCTGATAGGTTTCTACAGAGGTGGGGAGGAGCTGTGGTTTAGACTTAGCTCTCCCTTCGGTGGTGCACAGGCTGGTCCCAGCCTCTAGGCACACGATTCCACCCTTCGTGTGGAGACAGCGCCCTAGTGGAGGAATCCTACACTTCCTCTGTTTGTAAGTTGCTAAAGTCTCTGCTTCGTTCCCCAAAACTTTTCCTGTCATGGTCATTACAATACATACTGTCCTCAGTATATGATGTTCTTTCTGATATCCCTGTTTCTTTGTAAGCCTGTTTGCAACAGCTAATCAACTTTTCCCTACAGTCAGCAGTCTGCAGGACAACACTTTAAATTGTTAAACCTCATGCCCTGTGTGTGTGTGTGTGTGTGTGTGTATGTGTAAAAAAGTTTCAACATGGTATTAATATAATAGGCAATCAACCTTCATTAAAATTTTTAATTCTCACACATTACACGATGATATTTACCATATGTATGGAATCAATGTGTTGAAGTTAACCTCCTGTACTTTGAGAAATGCTGTGTGTGTTTATAGTCAATAAAAAACGATTTAAAGAAGCTTGTGTCTCATTGTTTGTTTTCAAAAACCCTAGAGAGGGCAACCAGAAACATGACTGAAAAACGTGTCATGAAAAAAGTGTATTATAAGCCCTCACATCCTGGCAGTTTTGGGGGAGTACATTTTGTCAGAAATAGAGTGTTTGTACCACGACCTCTAAATCAGTTCCAGGCAGACCTTTGTGATATGCAGGCCTTAAGTGATGGGTACAATTATTTACTCACGGTCATCGATGTATTTTCAAAACAGGCTTATGGCAGAGCTTTGAAGACAAAAACAGGGGCAGAGGTCTCTAAGGCCTTTGACTCTATTTCAAAACAAGCCGGATCCCTGAAAAGTTACAAACGGACGCGGTCAAAGAGTTCTTTAACAAAAGCTTTGAGGGGTTGACGAAGAAACGAGGAATTAATCATTTTGCAACAGCCAGTGAACTGAAAGCGTCTGTTATTGAAAGATTTAACCGCACGTTGAAAACACGAATGTGGATGTATTTTACAGCTACAAACAGCTGGTACGTGGACGTCTTACAGGAATTGCTTGACAGCTACAATAACAGTTATCATAAATGTATAAAAATGACAGGTGACGTCAGAAAACGTCTCTTGAGTATTTGAAAACCTGTACGGAATATTTCCCATACGCGACAAAAACAAATTAAAGGTGAATTTTAAGGAGGGGGATTTGGTGAGAATATCCAAACTGAGAGGAGTGTTTGATAAAAAATATCAACAGAGTTATACCGACGAATTGTTCACAGTAACCGAATGTACAGCTCAAGATAGAGCTGAACACCTTTCTTAGAAAAATTAACTCTGATATTTATTTAAGGTTTAGCGCCATTCAAAAGAGATTTGAATTTCAGGCAGTAGGTCAATATCATTTACGATTTTACCCCCCTCTGGCTTACATCATGGGGGTTAACCCGGGAGAATGGGTTATTTTCAATGAAAGGATGGCTTGGTGACGCTTACGCTCCGCTCTTGAGAACAAATGCTATTGAAGGGACGTATGGGGTCGTCATCACGCAGTATTTTAATCCACCCTGCTACCTACCGGTGGTCAAGCAGCTCATCGAAAACATCCACATTGAGATAAAGACGGATCAAAATAAACCTATAAATTTTACCTTTGGGAAGACTATCGTGAAACTCCATTTTAGACCTTCCAAAAAAAAATCCTCTGTGACAAAAACAAAATGATGCATCAGAGACTCGATCCTCACTGTTTTGTGAGTTATTATGAGAATCAAGTAGGGGGCGCTCTCCCCGGTTTTTACTGGGCGCCTGTTATGTACGGGAGAGGAATCTGTTAGATTTTTTCTAAAATATTTCGTTTTGTATCGCCATTGATGAAAAAAGGATTTGCCATTGTTAAGCCTAATCTTAAATCAGCCGCAAAAAACATTGCCTCGGAGGTGATAAGCCACGTGATTAGTAGAATAGGGGGTCGATCGGACAACGGGGCTCAAGAAGGATCTGGCGGTATGATGGTTTTAGCCAGATGACTGAGGAAGAGACCTCCTGGGCAGCGAGTAAAAGTGCTTAGGTCAAAAAAGAGAAAATCAGTAGGGAGAAGCAAGTCCAAAGGAAAGCACGCTGTTCTGCTCAGGAGATATATTTTAGAAAACAAATATGGCGCTTTTACATCACAAATCAGCTGGATTTATTTTGAGCACCCATGACGCAACTGTCTATCAATGAAAAGCTCTACACAGAAGTCCTGCCTTTGGCATCCATTACCGACAGAGGTCCTATTGAATTTTTGATCCCCGGAGATGGGGAAAAATACATGGATCTGAATGATACTTAGATTCATCTTCGTGTGAAAATTACCAACGCTGACGGCTCAAACCTAGCCGCCGACGCCGCAGTGGGTCTCATCAATTATCCTCTGAACACAATTTTTAACCAATGCGACGTTGTTTGTCAAGAAAGTCACCGTTTCCCCCGCCGTGCGTTTAGGCCACGCGCGTCAGCTTTAATGAGGGCAACGCTCTCTACCCTTTATCACGCGTGAGCGTAAAAACTACTCCATCCCGGAGAATTCCAGAATATGTAACCAGGAAAATCTCTTCCTGGGGACGATGCCTAAATATCTAGTGATAGCCATGGTGAACCATGAAGCCTTCACAGGAAAAAGAGATCTGTCACCCTTCAGTTTTATTCACAACAACGTTGAATACATGGCTCTGTGTCAGGATGGGAGACAGGTGCCCGCCAAAGCTTTCCAACATCAATTTAATCAGGGGTTATCCATCAGAGAGTTTTATATGTTTACCGCTACAGGGAGACATTCGAAAGATTTACCTCTAAGCATCGACCGGGAAGAATTTCAGCGGGGCTACTCTTTGTTTGTTTTTAATCTCAACGCCTGCGAAGATGCTGACGCATTGTCGTGCGTTTCCAACAGAATTTTAAGACTGGAAATGAGATTCAGAGAACCGCTATTATTTATGCCACAGAGCCTGCGGTTTATCTTTTGAAAATGTGCTGTCTTTGTATCAAGATGATGTGATGAAGAATGATATTATGGTATCAAAGTTTGTGATAAAATATCAAAGTTGTATGAGGTTGCAAAGAGCCGGATCTTTTCACCACACCATCTGTTCTTTACAAATGTTTAAAGATTGTTACAACTTTATATAAATAAAGATGGATCTGGAGACTGTTAAATTTGTTTGAATCATTTTTTATTCAAATAAAGCCAGCTAGGGGATAAAGGTATACGTTTTCCTGATCTTAACTGCGGAGGTGATGTTTCCATCTCATAGTCCCAACGCGGTGCTAAGGGAAGGGCCTCTGTTTTTTTTTCTTTCCCTTCTTCAACACTAGGGGTGACCCCTCATCGTCGTCGTCCCAAAGCTAGTAAGCCCTCCCAGCAGCTCTCCAAATATCGGCACCACCGCTGACAGTAAAGGTAAAAGAAAATCTCCACACTGTTTTCTCAGAGCCTGGTGTTTGGTTTTTAGACTGTTTTTTTTTATTGGCCAGCAACTTGATAATTTTCTTTTGTTTTCTGAGTTTTTTATACTGAGCTGATGTCAGGGGAATGTTTCTTTTTAAGAGGTTTAAGGAGAGCTCGCACAGAGACTGCAGAAAGCCAGATGAACAATGGTTGAGAATATCTTTACTTTTCCGAGGCGTGGCATGACATAAAGCGCGAAGTAAAGGCGCATTTCTTTTTAAACGCGCCGACATACTGGATCAGGACTTGGATTTAGGTAGATAGACGACGGGCCACTGATGGGGGAGTATTCCCGTCCTTAGTCTGTATTGTTCTGGGCAGCCGGGTGTGAGATCGATGATTAAATACCCGTGAGGATCTTTGGTAGCATCTTCAAAACTTTCTAATAAAAAGGCTTTTCGTCCGGGAAACATTTGTTGAGCCAATATATTCAACTGAAATCTGTCTCGAGGGTTTTTAAACAGTACCAGATAATTACTGTTTAAACTGATGGTGCGGCTGTGTTTACCTTGATGGAAAAGATTTTGAGTCAGCACCATGGCATGTTCTTGTGATGTCTGTATTGTGTAAAAATTTTGACTACATCGGGATGGTCAGAGGCCTGAAAAATGACATCATCCAAAAAATCAAATGATTTTGATCAGAGGGAAACAGCTTTTCATCATCAAAAGAAGGAGACAGGCCTTCAACAAATTTAATCTTTTTATTCTTCTTTTGCAGTTCAGCATACAACGGTTGAAACGATGTAAAAATCCATACAATGTTATCAGGCAGTATATCCATCACATGATTACAGTTTTCCATAACAGACTTTACAAAATAAGTCTTGCCACATCCACTCGGTCCTGTGACCAGACAAGAAAAAGGCACTTTCAGTCTGGGATCAAAGTCAATTTCTTCGGTTGAAAACATTTTCTCCTCAATAACCAAAAGGCAGTGTATGTCCTAGACTCAGCAGCCGTCTTTTATCATTACAACTCTGAACCTTTTTGGAATGATGTGTTTTTAGAAGGAAGCCTTTCTTATCTCGCACAATATTGTGTTGAGGGATTTCAAGGACTCCCCTCTCATCAGAGTTTTGCGCATAATCCTGAACCAGGTCTTTGACGCTATTAAAGTTGACAATTTCACAGCATTGGTGCGTCTGCGTAATGCCTTTTATGCGTAAAACAACCTTGTTGTTTTGAGTTTGGTAAGCATAACTTTTTGGACCCGCCGCCACAAATTCTTTGATGCTATCTCCCCCTAACTCATCCGTCAAATCTCCCAGGTAATTACCCAGCTTGAGCAGCTCTCTCCTCTTTTGTGACATAGACGAGGCTGTCTGTGTCGCAGTAAAGGACTCTGTCTTGCAACTGTTCCAAATACCTGTACAAAGTCAGGCGTCCGTGAGGCTGTGGTGAAAGCGGCTATAAAAACGTTATCTACCTTGTTTGGTAGCGGGATACAGCGCTCTCCGTAAGACCACTGAACCAAAGCCACTTTTTGTCTCGTTCAACGCAGCGCGGTGTGTCTCAACTTTATAGCAGAAATCGCCCTCCGTACAAAGCTTCGCGGGGTGACAACGGCTGTGGAGCCTTATATTGTTTGAGAAACTCCTTCAGCCCGTGATGAGATTTTTTCAACATCGTCCCCATATGCTCACGCATGATGATGAGTTTTACCTTGTGCGTGGCTTCTAACTCACGTAATTTCTCCTGCAGCGCGCTCTGCATCTCTCCGAAGGGACGACCCGTCAGAGGAAAGGTGTCGTGCGCTTGAAATCAAATTGAACAACCGTGATAGAAACATCCTAGAAACTCATAGGCATATTTCACCCCAGCGATTTCAGCATACCCGTCTACAATGAAGCTGTTTTTCCCCCTTATTTAAAGCATGTTGGATAGGGATGCCACGGGTGTGACAACCACTCTAACCACTGGATACCGGCGTTTGAAAATGTTTTGAACTGACGCCTGTAGTCGTCCGGAGAGGGGATTGCTAATGTTTTAGGTGGTAGAAAGTTTGTCAGAAACACCTTCATGCATGCCGACGCAATGGTCGCATGCGGCTGAAGGGGTCAACGGCGGTTTCAGAGATATACTGCTTTCTGAACAGCATGCAACCCTCAGTGAGAATGTCTACATCATTTTGACAATAGAGGCGAGCCTCTTTCATGAAGTTGAATGTGCCGTGCCACACTGTCGCATACCAACTGTAAAAGTCTGTTAGTTGCTCCGTTGTCATGGTCTCAATACCGTAAGCCTGAGGGGGAGGGTACTCACCTGAATAACTCAAATGGGCCTCTGAGCTGAAACCATGAGGAAAGTACCCCTTTACTTTATCACTGAAACCGAGAGCTTTCGGGAAATTAGCTAAACGTGTGGTTAAAAAGGATAGAGAGTCGATGTATCTTTGTTTGTAATCGATATCGGTGATACAAATTACTTTTGATCCTTCCGTCATCAAAGAGGGCTTTAATCCCTGTTCGACCATGTCTTTGATAAGGAGATAGCGGTCAAAACCGCGGGCATTGTGTGCTATAAACACTGTATTTTTGTACAAAGGTCGTCTGAAATGCAGTAGAAACTCTTTGGCACAATCTGTACCCTGAGAGCTCCATTTTTTAACATCTAAGGTTCGTGTACACACTAAAAACGGAACGTGAACGCTGTTCTTGTCAACGTAGGTTTCAAAATCATAAAACATCACTCAGTCTCAGTCAGATGAACCTCAGTCAGAGTCATAGTCAGAGTTCAATTTCTCGTCACAAATTTTACATTTCGCAGTCTGACATTTGTGTTGTTTACCATTACCGTTCATAGCACAGTAGTACAGCCTTGCACATTTGGTATATTTTTTGTACAAGGCATAAGCGCTGGCATATGTTTGACTTCTCGATCTCTCTGTAGGTTCTTTGTGTTTGGTCAAACAGAAAGGCGGCGCGACACGTTCTGTTGCCTTGGTCACACACAACAGGTTGACACGGCCTCTGTGTACAACTGGGGTCAAAGCATACGGTGCAACGAGCTTCGCAAGTATGGCCTAACACGGTGTTAAAACATGTAAAGCAGTGCTCACAAATCAATAGCTACTAGTGTGTGTTGATCCATGACCTCATACAAATCGATCGCTTTTAAAAACCTTAAATCAACATCATTGCAATTTATACAGATGATAAAAATCACAGTCTGAAACAGTTTACAAATTGTCACTTTGTACACCTAACTTCTGACAGATGAGCCAAAAGGCTCTAGACATCAGCTCCAATTGCTGGCGTGTAGTTCTGCAGCACTGGGGACACCTGGATGGTCTGGACCTGGGTCCTGGGACAAAAAAGAAAGAGAGAAACAAAAAAGAAAACATTAACTTCATAAACGGGCAGATTTCATAGACACAGCAACCCCTTAAGGTATGTAAACAAACAGCCTGTGTGTGTGTGTGTGTGTGTGTGTGTGTGTGTGTGTGTGTGTATGCATGTGCGTGCGTGTGCGTGTGTGTGTGTGAGTGAGAGAGTCAACTTGTTGTGACAACTTGTTGTGAAGACAAGAGTAAGGACCAAAAACAGCTGTTTTTACTTTAAGAGAGACTGATGAGAATAACAAATGCAAAAACCCCAGAATTTCTAGCTTCTTATTCGTATATTAAAAAACACCAAGATAACGCTATAACTCAACCAATGCCGTTAATAGCTTATAACAACAGACACTCAAATATACCTTGTGAGACAGCTTTGTAGAAAGTTCATTTTTAAGCACAGCCTATTTAATTTCACACATACAAAACCTTCCGTGTATGCTTATGATTTAAAATGAGAGAAAACATTGTGTTCCCTTCTGGGTAATTATTACATTTATACGGCGTGATTGAATCGTCTCACAATGTACTGTAAAACAATTTAAAAAGCAAATAGACTTACAGCATGCAGATGGAAATCCTTCGCTGGAAGCCCCGCGGGATCTCAGGTGTGGATTCTCAGAAATGGTTCTCCTGTTGTTGCGACCCGATGAGAATCCTGGATCTCTGTCCGCTGGTTGAGGCCTAGACCTCTTCGCGGCCATCAGCGGTTGATTAGCGGTTGAGACAGACTCCCGGTGAAATGGCGGTTGTTCTTCAAAATTTTGATGCGGTATCGCATTCCCCGGATCTCCTCCGGTTAACCGGGCAGCCTCTAGAGAATGTATAATGTTTTGACCGTCTGAGGCATGCCCTGTTGCGTCATCCTGTGGCGATGATGATGGCGATAACCCTTCTTGGAAATATTGATCCAAATCGCCCCACAGATCTAGCATGAGAAAAAAACTTTTTGTTAAATATTCTGCGTAAGTTTTAGGTAAAAAAAAATGGTAAAAAATGTAGCAACTCAACGGGTAATACCACGTCCTCTGAAAGGAGTCAGTATCAGATGAGGTCTCGGATGTTGAGGTATCAGTTGATGACTCTGAAAGATAAAATTTATGATCACGGTAGGAAATAAAAGTCTTTTAGATATTTGAGTATTAAAAATACATAATGCAGACCTGTACTCATACCACAACCAGCCTCAGCACAGCTGGCTGAAATAGTGGCCTTAACAAGAGCCCTGGAGTTGTCTGAAGGAAAAAGAGTGAACATCTACACAGACTCAGCCTATGGACGTGGAGCTGTACATGTGGATGGACCGCAGTGGGTCAGAAGGAACTTCCTGACTACAGCCAACACTCCAGTAAAGCACCGAGCACAGCTAGAAAAACTGGTAAGAGCAGTACTACTGCCTGCAGCTGTGGCCGTGATGAAATGCAAAGGACACCAGAAACTAGACACCAGCATTGCTGAAGGAAATGATGCTGCAGACTTAGTGGCCAAGAAGGCGGGAGGATACACACCAAGACAGATGTCTGTCACCAGTGAACAACTACCAGAACTAACAGAGAAAGACATCATTGACATGCAAGAACAAGCAGGAGTATACGAGCAAAGTGAATGGTATCGGAAAGGAGCAACAAAGAAGGAAGGCCTGTGGAGAGCTCATGATGGAAGAATAGTGGCTCCAGCCAAACTGTCAGCTACTACTCGAACAAGCACACGGACCAGCTCATGAGAACAAGAAGAAAACACAGAAGAACATTGAAGGATGCTGGTGGCATCCCCACATGACAGCCATAGTGGAAAACTATGTGACAGACTGCTACACTTGCAATGGACACAACCCTAAGCAGACATACAAGTGCCCAATGGGAAGGTTTCCAGTACCAGAAGCACCATTCCAAGACTCCAATGGGAAGGTTTCCAGTACCAGAAGCACCATTCCAAGACTTCACGATCGACTTCACCGTTATGGGTGTGGAAAACAGAACAAAAGGCTACCGTTACTTGCTGGTGATGGTGGACAGATTCACCAAGTGGGTAGAGGCAATACCATGCAAAAAAGAGTCAGCAGATGTAGTAGTAAAATGGTTGAAAAATGAGTTAATACCAAGATACGGGGTCCCCGCGTAATGTACACTCAGATAACGGCTCACATTTCAGTAACAAACAGCTGGGGGAGGTGGAAAAAGCACTGGGAATAACACATAGATTTGGAGCAGTGTATCATCCCGCGTCGCAGGGTTTGGTGGAAAGAGCCAACCAGACTCTGAAAAGAAAGATTGCTAAAATCTGTTTTGGCACAAAGCTCAGTTGGGTGGATGCACTGCCTTTGGCGCTTATGTCCATGAGAAACTCCCCAGGGGCCAAGACACACTTGACACCCCATGAGTTGCTGACAAGTAGGCCAATGCCAGGGCCACCCAGGGAGGGAGGTCATATGCCCCCTCTGGATGTCTGGCAGATTGACTGTGACGAATACATGACTGCATTGACTAACTTGACCCGAGTTTTGTGTAAACAGGTACAGCTGGCCGAACCCGAAGCAACCATCACTGAGACTCCAGCAGTACTGGTAGGGGATTGGGTACGGGTGAAAGTTCACAAGAGAAAGTGGACTGATCCCAGGTGGACAGGACCTTATGAAGTGGTCGAGTGTACCTCACACGCAGTCCAGGTAAAAGGAAAAGCTGGAGCAATTTGGCACCACCTGACACATTGTGTACCAGCCCCACCACCCTCACGCACATTAGCGGAGGTTAGAACTGAATTGGCTGAACACAAGTAAGGGCTTTAAAAGATAAAACTAAGAATTTGACCCAAAGAAGTTGAGAAGCCCTAACTGTCATGGCTGACCCTAGGGGTCGACCGTGGCACCCTTTTCGCCAACCAGGCCTCTGTGGCCTAAGGGGAACAATTTGTTTTCTTCTCTGTGTTTCCCTCTTAATAGTGATACCCTTGTTATGCTTGGAAATGCAACAGTTAAGAAATGAAGTAGCGAATGAAACCACCATTGAATCCCTGGTACTCACAACCAAGGCCACACCCTTGTCTGATCAAGTACATCGAGTCAAGAGACGCATTGGTGGAAGGGTCTTCAATGTTGTTCTAGATAAGTGGGTTGAGGGAGCAGTAAACCTTACATGCCCTGAGGGAGTGACAGCATCACTAAAAGTAGACGCCTGCAGCATTATCAACTGTGGAGGTAATCATGCTGCGTGGCATTGGTCAGACAAATACTTATGCATAGTGTACCAAAACACTCAGAGTGGACATAGGTGTTCCCTTTGGAGTCAGGCATTATGGACTACTGCAGCAACAGACTATGGCTATCAAATACAGGGGGTAGACAAGCACAATGATTTAAAAAATAGATTGTCCATAATAAAAGCCTGTCAACCGGCTGGCTGTGAAAAAATGAACTGCAACCCCCTTATACTTACCTTAAAAGATCCAGAACCGGGTGATGCCAGACTGTATACTTTGGGGGCTCATGTCTCTGGCACTAGGTTTAATTAAAATCAATATAATCAAGCCAAACTCCATGCACTTCCCCGTTCAACCCACACCCACGTCTTCAACCCTAGAGGTATACAGGGGCCCGCACGTTACCTATTTGACCAATGTTACCTACGATGATAAATTAGCTTTAGAAACTGGTTACACAGAGAAAAATGAGTGGTTGGAGTGGGTGAGATATACTGCTCAATCCACAGGTCAAACTGATTGTGTTGCGTGTGCCAAAGCCAGGCCTATGTTGGGCACCATGCCCTTTAGACTAAACACCTCTAATGATCCTGAAGGCCTACAATGTGTAACTAAATTGTTTAGTTCAGGGTCACATCCCACCAACAGCAAATGTAAAACTTTGGCCTTGCTCTTTCCTCCTGTTGCAAGCCCAGATACACCTCCATCAATCGTTGTATATGCTGGTAATTACACCTGTTTCAGCAGAATAGGGGATGGTACTAATGTAGGTAAATTACCAAGGAGCTACTGTGCAGTTTCTGTAAACATCGCAAACGACTCAGGAAATTTCACTGCCTCTGCATTCACTAACCAAAATGTATCCAGAGCTGATTTGTGGTGGCTGTGTGGGGATAATAAACTGCGTCCCCTTCTGCCCAAACAATGGACAGGCACTTGTGCCATGGCCCAGTTAGTTATGCCATTCCACTTACTCCCTGCTGATGCGAAAGATTTGCCTAAAAGACTCCCCCATGGCCCTTACCAGCGTATTAAGAGAAGCATTCCAGGAGGTTCATTCGATTCACACGTGTATATAGATGCTGTAGGAGTTCCTAGAGGTGTACCTGAGGAGTTCAAGGCCAGAAACCAAATTGCTGCAGGATTTGAGTCCTTGTTCTTCTATGTTACTATAAATAAAAATGTGGATTGGATAAATTACATTTATTACAACCAACAGAGGTTTGTCAATTACACCAGAGATGCTGTCAAAGGAATTGCGGAACAATTGGGACCAACTTCTCTTATGGCCTGGCAGAATAGAATGGCTTTAGATATGCTGTTGGCAGAAAAGGGTGGAGTTTGCAAAATGTTTGGGGATTTCTGCTGTACATTCATTCCCAATAATACTGCCCCTGATGGAAGCATCACCAAGGCTCTAGCGGGCCTTACTTCCCTGTCTGAAGAGTTGGCTGAAAATTCAGGCATCAACGACCCGTTCAGTAATTGGGCAAATCATTATTTTGGTAAATATAAGGCCCTCTTCATGTCACTAATTGTTTCCTTTGCTTGTTTCGCAACCATTTTAGTGTGCTGTGGCTGTTGTTGCATCCCCTGCTTACGTGCATTGATCAACCGTCTCATTACCACTGCTCTTACCAAAGAGAAAGACCCTCCGCCTTACCAAATGCCCCTGTTAGGTGAAGCTTTGGAGTCAGATGAGGAAGAAGAGTTACAGGAGGTACAGGTAGATGGGGACGGGGTTGTAGTATGTAGTTGCATCATTTCGATTGAGTTTACACCTTAAAAGGTGTAAAAGGAGGGATTTGTGAGAATTAAAAATTTTAATGAAGGTTGATTGCCTATTATATTAATACCATGTTGAAACTTTTTTACACATACACACACACACACACACACACAGGGCATGAGGTTTAACAATTTAAAGTGTTGTCCTGCAGACTGCTGACTGTAGGGAAAAGTTGATTAACTGTTGCAAACAGGCTTACACTTATACAAAGAAACAGGGATATCAGAAAGAACATCATGTACTGAGGACAGTATGTATTGTAATGACCATGAGAGGAAAAGTATCAGTTTTGGGGAACGAAGCAGAGACTTTAGCAACTTACAAACAGAGGAAGTGTAGGATTCCTCCACTAGGGCGCTGTCTCCACACGAAGGGTGGAATCGTGTGCCTAGAGGCTGGGACCAGCCTGTGCACCACCGAAGGGAGAGCTAAGTCTGAACCACAGCTCCTCTCCACCTCTGTAGAAACCTATCAGATAGTTGTACATTTTCATTTAGAACTCTGTGTAAGGTTAAGAAAGGCATTCTTTTTTAGGATGATAGCTACAGATTAACAGCTTGCTGACTGTGGTTTTCTGAATAGAAAAGATATTTGTACAAGATGCTTTTGATCCTCCAATTCTTTAATAAATGCCAAATTAAGGAATAGCTTCTCTCCAGACTTTTCTTTTGCAAATAAACGAACGCGCTGACAAATTTTCTCAATTCATTCCAGGTATTCAGATACATGTTTTTTACACAATAACTCATAACGTCTACAAATAAAGCGTAAAGAGTAAACAGATGAGACATTTTCATGCAAGAATCTTTAGTCATCTCTTTTATAATTTTACAATAGGTATCAAATACAGAGCATTTGTTTACCGTTAGCATGTGTCACTTACTAACTGTTCCCAATTTTCAACATTTCGAACAACATCCAAAATCTTTTCTAGTCTTGCGACTTTGTCTCTAAAGTAAAAAACATTGTCATCCGCAACATGGGTGACTCTGTTTTTAATCACCTGATCTAAAACATTGATTAACTGATTAATGATTACACATTCCTCTACATAATTTTGAAATTTTCTGCAAAAGTTACCCTTTTTTTTTAATTACTCAATTCCCTTCCAAAAGTCCGCCAAATTGTTCATCAGTTCAATCTTTTTCTCGTCTTGACCGATCAGAGCGTCCTACATCTTCTCCAATTTCTCTCCGATGCGTCTTGTCTTTTTCAGGTTACGAAGAAAGGCCTCGGAAGCAGTGTGGATTCTATATGCAGACACATGGACATGGCATGCCTGAAGCGCCCGTTGAATGGCGTTGATGAAACGATCCATCCAAAGCGGCTTTGTCAACTCGTTATAGTGCTGATGGAAGAAATAATCTGGCATCTCAAACAAACATCCGTGCTGTAGCTGGCTCGGGTGATCAATTTGACAGCCATTACAGATTTCAGATCTGTACACGGTGAGAACCTTGCTCAACATGTGAACCACCACGGCTCTCACCGTGTTCAGAAATAGATCAGAGAGCACCCCGTCAGGTTTGTCCTCTTCCTTGGGAGAGGGGGGTGGTGAGGCGCTTGGAGTTGAGGATACCAAAGAAGAAGAAGAGGGCCAGTCAGGGGAGGGAGATGGTGTTGGAGGAGGCAGAATCTAGTCAGGGGTCCCCGGCGGGGAAGGTGGGGGTGTCGTATCAAGGGTAGGGCTCCCAACGCGCGGTGGCGCTGCTGCTGTAGGGGTCCTGATGGTATCTGGGCTCCCGGGTCGCAGGATACAAGGGAGAGACATGGCTTTTCTCAGAATCGGAGATGATTCTGTGCTTTCTGGTTGCGGTAGAAGAGGAACAGACATGATTTGATGTTGCAGGGGTACCCGTTTTAAGCGGAATGAATTACGGGGAGGAGTCAGAGGAGGAGTTGGGAAGCGGTGTCTTCTGTGAACAGTCTTTCTTATCATCAGAATGTCTCTCGATGTCTGACTTCTTAGGAAGAGATCCTTCAGATTTTCTGCTTTTTCAATCAGCATTTTCATCCACACCTTGAGGGGCAGATGTAATGACGTCTGGAACACACCGCATTCGGTGTTGAAATATTCCAAGACAAATTCGTCCGAGTGTTCATCTCCTTCGACCACCTACCGCTTGTGCGGTAGAACCATTTGCTGGAACCCGAGCTTTTCATCTTCGAAATGCTGCAGGTTACAATTTTTTTCTGGGCGAGCACCGATTCCTGTTTAACCCGCACAAACGTTTGCATCTGTTTGTTTTTTGTCGCAGGTTCCTTTCCTTCATTTGCTCTGAGGTTGTTTGACACCACCAGATTCAGCACAGACCAGTCCACTGATGTAAGCGTTGCATTTGGAGTGAGGGGTCCAAACGTTTCTCCTTTCTCCAGCTGGTAAAAAACAAAGTTCGTTCATAACTTCATAATTGAGCGCATATCCCCACACACCTCCATTTTCTAAATCCCATTCCTCCTGAAGCGTGCTGGGGAGGTGTCTGGATCCGAGTCAAATACAACACCTGTTTCTTGGGTGCGCCCCCTAGTGTTGCGTTTTGATAATACATCACAGGCGTCTGGCTGATCATCTTCAACTGTTTCATCTTGTTTGATGTTTCAGACCAGAAATATTCTGCTTTTATTTATTTTGTCGCCTTAAGCTCCTCCTACCTATTTTCCCATTGGTTAACCCTCCCTTTGGTTCACGCAAACTCTGCCTACCCTCCCACATCTTTCACACACCTCACTCTGCACCGGACAGACAACAGAGAAGGACGTGTCTTTTGCTCCTGAAAGATTAGATTTTACAGATGGTAAATTTGTCAATTATTTTTACATTTTTGATGATATTGATTTCACTTAAATGATTTAATTATTTAATCATATTATTTAATTTACAGGGTTTTTCATTCCCACGCCTACTTTACTCCCATTTGCTCCTGCTCACCACGCATGCTTAATGCTCATTGGCACCTGCTAACCACGCCTGCTTCAGGCTCATTGGTCCACGCATAACGCCACGCACTTCCGGCATGACGCATTTTTTGACGTGATGCACTTCCGGTGTGACGCATTTCCGGGGGGTGGGGGGTGGGGGTGGGGGGGTAATCAAAGGTCAAAGGACACCATCAATCATTTGTCAAATAAAAAGTGACAGAAGGTATTGTTTATCTCTCTCTGCTGTCTGGAGTTAAAGTGTTAAAAGAAACTAGTCAAAACATGTCGTTTTCATATTCATCTAGAGTTTAACGTTTCATTTCCACTATATCGTTGTAATACCTTCTTATAAGAAATGAGAGCTTAAACTTGTGGTGAATGAAAACGGTGGTCATCAACAGAAGCCAAAACTGAACATCTGCTGTTTGGAAACAAATTCTCCAGGAAACTCAAATAAAACCACGTTGTCGTCATGCATTTTCATCAGATTTTGAATTTTTGTGATGAAGAATATGTTTACCACAAACATTTAGAGTGGAAGTCAGCTTATCACAGCTGTGAAGATACGTTCCTCCAAAAGCATCTAGAGAGTGAAAGTATCAGCTTGCCAGCGCTGAAGCAATACATTTCTCTCATTAACCGTAAGTCGAAATGAATATAAGCTGTCGAGTGAATTCTCACAGAAAACGCAAATCAAACCATGTTGTCATTCTAATTCATCTAATCTTAAATGTTTTCTATGGAGAAGCTTGATTCTAATAGTTTATTTTAAGAAATTACATCTTCAACTCTTGTGGTGGTGATAATACATTTTTCATGTTTTTCATGTAACAAACTAAAACTGAACATCAGCTGTCGAGTAAATACGCACAGAAACTCAAATCGACAATGTTGTCAACTAGTTTTTAAAGTTTCCAATGGAGACATGTGTTTGTAATTGTTTTAAGAAATGACATGGTCATATGGTGGTTAAAATAGACTTTTTTCATGTAGACCAGCTAAAAATGAACATATGCTGTCTGGAGATAAAGTGTTAAAAGAAACTAGTCAAAACATGTCGTTTTCATATTCATCTAGAGTTTAACGTTTCAATTCCAGTACATCGTTTGTAATACCTTCTTATAAGAAATGAGAGCTTAAACTTGTGTTGGATGAAAACGTTTGTCATCAACAGGAGCCAAAACTGAACCTGCTGTTTGAAATCATATTCTCCAGGAACTCAAATAAAACCACGTTGTCGTCATTCATATTCATCAGATTTTGAATATTGTGTTGAAGAAATTGTTAGCCACAGAACATTTAGAGAGGAAGTCAGCTTATCACAGCTGTAAAAATACATTCCTCCAAAAGCATCTATAGAGTGAAAGTGTCAGCTTGCCAGCGCTGAAGCAATACATTTCTCTCATTAACAGTAAGTCCAAATGAATATAAGCTGTCGAGTGAATTCTCACAGAAAACGCAAATCAAACCATGTTGTCATTCTAATTCATCTAATCTTAAATGTTTTCTATGGAGAAGCTTGATTATAATAGTTTATTTTAAGAAATTACATCTTCAACTCTTGTGGTGGTAAAAATACATTTTTCATGTTTTTCATGTAACAAACTAAAACTAAACATCAGCTGTCGAGTGAATACGCACAGAAACTCAAATCGACAATGTTGTCAACTAGTTTTTAAAGTTTCCAATGGAGACATGTGTTTGTAATTGTTTTAAGAAATGACATGGTCTTATGGTGGTTAAAATAGACTTTTTTCATGTAGACCAGCTAAAAATGAACATATGCTGTCTGGAGATAAAGTGTTAAATGAAACTAGTCAAAACATGTCGTTTTCATATTCATCTAGAGTTTAACGTTTCAAGTCCACTATATCGTTGTAATACCTTCTTATAAGAAATGAGAGCTTAAACTTGTGTTGGATGAAAACGTTGGTCATCAACAGGAGCCAAAACAGAACATCTTGTGTTTGGAAACACATTCTCCAGAAACTCAAATAAAACCACTTTGTCGTCATTCATTTTCATCAGATTTTGAATATTGTGATGAAGAATATGTTTACCACAGAACATTTAGAGAGGAAGTCAGCTTATCACAGTTCCATCCATCCATCCATTTTCTTCCGCTTATCCGGGGCCGGGTCGCGGGGGCAGCAGTCTAAGCAGGGACTCCCAGACTTCCTTCGCTCCAGACACTTCCTCCAGCTCCTCCGGGGGGATCCCGAGGCGTTCCCAGGCCAGCCGAGAGACATAGTCCCTCCAGCGTGTCCTGGGTCTTCCCCGGGGCCGCCTGCCGGTGGGACATGCCCAGAACACCTCCCGAGGGAGGCGTCCAGGAGGCATCCGGATCAGATGCCCTAGCCACCTCAGCTGGCTCCTCTCGGCGTGGAGGAGCAGCGGCTCTACTCGAGCTCCCCGCGTGACTGAGCTCCTCACCCTATCTCTAAGGGAGCGCCCAGCCACTCGGCGGAGGAAGCCCATTTCGGCCGCTTGTATCCGCGATCTTGTCCTTTCGGTCACTACCCAGAGCTCATGACCATAGGTGAGGGCAGGAGCGTAGATTGACCGGTAAATCGAGAGCTTCGTCTTTCGACTCAGCTCCTTCTTCACCACAACGGTCCGATACAGCGCCCGCATCACTGCAGACGCTGTACCGATCCGCCTGTCAATCTCACGCTACCGTCCCTCACTCGTGAACAAGACCCCGAGATACTTGAACTCCTCCACTTGAGGCAAGGACTCCCCACCTACCCGAAGAGAGCAAACCACCTTTTTCCGGTCAAGAACCATGGCCTCAGATTTGGAAGAGCTGATTCTCATCCCAGCTGCTTCACACTCAGCTGCAAACCGTCCCAGTGCATGCTGCAGGTCCTGGTCTGAAGAAGCCATCAGAACGACATCATCTGCAAACAGCAGAGATGAGATCCTGTGGTTCCCAAACCGGACACCCTCCGGCCCCTGACTGCGCCTAGAAATTCTGTCCATATAAATTATGAACAGAACCGGTGACAAAGGGCAGCCCTGGCGGAGTCCAACATGCACCGGGAACAGGTCTGACTTACTGCCGGCAATGCGAACACAGCTCCTGCTCCGGTTATACAGGGACCGGACAGCCCTTAGCAAAGGGCCCCGACCCCATACTCCCAGAGCACTCCCCACAAAGCGCCCGGGGCACACGGTCGAATGCCTTCTCCAGATCCACAAAGCACATGTGGACTGGTTGGGCAAACTCCCATGAACCCTCGAGCACCCGATGGAGAGTATAGAGCTGGTCCAGTGTTCCACGACCGGGACGAAAACCACTCTGCTCCTCCTGAATCCGAGGTTCGACTATCGGACGAATTCTCCTCTCCAGTACCCTGGAGTAGACCTTACCGGGAGGCTGAGAAGTGTGATCCCTCTGTGATTGGAACACACCCTCCGGTCCCCTTCTTATACAGAGGGACCACCACCCCGGTCTGCCAGTCCAGAGGCACTGTCCCAGACCGCCACGCGATGTTGCAGAGACGTGTCAGCCAAGACAGTCCCACAACATCCAGAGACTTAAGATACTCAGGACGGATCTCATCCACCCCTGAAGCCTTGCCACCAAGGAGCTTGCCAACAACCTCAGTGACTTCGGCCAGGGTGATGGATGAGTCCGCCTCCGGTCCCCAGCCTCCGCTTCCTCTTCGGAAGACGCGTGACAGCGGGATTGAGGAGATCCTCAAAGTATTCCTTCCACCGTCCGACAACATCCCCAGTCGAGGTCAACAGCTCTCCACCCGCACCGTACACGGTGTTGGTGAAGCACTGCTTCCCCCCCTCCTGAGCCGTCGGACGGTTTGCCAGAATTTCTTTGAGGCCGACCGATAGTCCTCCTCCATGGCCTCTCGAACCTCTCCCAATCCTGAGTTTTTGCCTCTGTGACCGCACGGGCTGCAGCACGCTTAGCCTGCCGGTACCTGTCAGCTGCCTCGGGAGTCCCACGAGCCAACAAGGCCCGATAGGACTCCTTCTTCAGCCTGACGGCATCCCTTACTTCCGGCGTCCACCACCGGGTTCGGGATTGCCGCGCGACAGGCACCAGAAACCTTGCGACCACAGCTACGAGCCGCCGCATCGACAATGGAGGTGGAAAACATGGTCCACTCGGACTCAATGTCCCCAGCCTCCCGGGATCTGGGAGAAGCTCTCCGGAGGTGTGAGTTGTAGACCCTGCTGACAGAGGGCTCCGCCAGACGTTCCCAGCAGACCCTCACGATACGCTTGGGCCTGCCAAGTCTGTCCGGCTTCCTCCCCTGCCAGCGGATCCAACTCACCACCAGGTGGTGATCGGTTGACAGCTCCGCCCCTCTCTTCACCCGAGTGTCCAAGACACGCGGCGGAGGTCAGATGATACGACAACAAAGTCGATCATCGACCTCCGCCCTAAATGTGTCCTGGTGCCACGTGCACTGATGGACACCCTTGTGCTTGAACATGGTGTTAGTTATGGACAAACTGCAACTAGCACAGAAGTCCAACAACTGAACACCGCTTGGGTTCAGATCAGGGGCCGTTCCTTCCGATTACCCCTCTCCAGGTGTCACTGTCGTTGCCCACGTGGGCGTTGAAGTCCCCAGTAGAACAACGGAGTCCCGGGCGGTGCACTATCTAGTACCCCTCCCAGGGACCCCAAGAAGGCCTGGTACTCTGCACTGCCGTTCGGCCCATAGGCCGCCACAACAGTGAGAGACCTGTCCCCACCCAGAGGCGGAGGGACGCGACCCTCTCGTTCACCGGGTAAACTCCAACACGTGGCGGCTGAGCTGTGGGGCTATGAGCAGGCCCACACCAGCCCGCCGCCTCTCCCGCAGGCAACGCCAGAGAAATGGAGCGTCCAGCCCCTCTCGAGGAGAAGGGTTCCAGAGCCCAGGCTGTGCGTGGAGGCGAGGCCGACTATATCTAGCCGGTAACGCTCAACCTCCCGCACAAGCTCAGGCTCCTTCCCCCCAGCGAAGTGACATTCCATGTCCCTAGAGCCAGTTTCTGTGTCCGGAGATCTGGTCGCGGCCCCTGCCTTCGACTGCCGCCCAGATCTCTCTGCACCCGCCCCTTACGGATCCTCCTGCGGGTGGTGGGTCCACGGGAGGGCGGCCCCGCGTCGCTCCTTCGGGCTGTGCCCGGCCGGGCCCCGTGGGAAAGGCCCGGCCACCAGGCGCTCGCCGTCGAGCACCCACCCCAGGCCTGGCTCCAGGGTGGGGCCCGGTAGCGCCAATCCGGGCGACGTAACTGGCCTTGATTGACAATTCATAGGGGGCTTCTGAACCGCTCTTAGTCTGACCCGTCACCCTGGACCTGTTTGCCATGGGTGACCCTACCAGGGGCATAAAGCCCCAGGCAACATAGCTCCCAGGGTCATTCGGGTACTCAAACCCCTCCACCACGTTAAGGTGGCGGTTCAAGGAGGAGCTTCAAGGCGGTTCAAGGAGGGTTGGGCCTGATTAGTACTTGGGTGGGAGACTGCTTGGGAATACCAGGTGCTGTAAGCTTATCACAGTTGTGAAGATACATTCCTCCAAAAGCATCTATAGAGTGAAAGTGTCAGCTTGCCAGCGCTGAAGCAATACATTTCTCTCACTAACAGTAACTCCAAATGAATACAAGCTGTCGAGTGAATTCTCACAGAAAACGCAAATCAAACCATGTTGTCATTCTAATTCATCTAATCTTAAATGTTTTCTATGGAGAAGCTTGATTATAATAGTTTATTTTAAGAAATTACATCTTCAACTCTTGTGGTGGTAAAAATACATTTTTCATGTTTTTCATGTAACAAACTAAAACTAAACATCAGCTGTCGAGTGAATACGCACAGAAACTCAAATCGACAATGTTGTCAACTAGTTTTTAAAGTTTCCAATGGAGACATGTGTTTGTAATTGTTTTAAGAAATGACATGGTCATATGGTGGTTAAAATAGACTTTTTTCATGTAGACCAGCTAAAAATGAACATATGCTGTCTGGAGATAAAGTGTTAAATGAAACTAGTCAAAACATGTCGTTTTCATATTCATCTAGAGTTTAACGTTTCAAGTCCACTATATCGTTGTAATACCTTCTTATAAGAAATGAGAGCTTAAACTTGTGTTGGATGAATACGTTGGTCATCAACAGGAGCCAAAACAGAACATCTGTTGTTTGGAAACACATTCTCCAGAAACTCAAATAAAACCACTTTGTCGTCATTCATTTTCATCAGATTTTGAATATTGTGATGAAGAATATGTTTACCATAGAACATTTAGAGTGGAAGTCAGCTTATCACAGCTGTGAAGATACATTCCTCCAAAAGCATCTAGAGAGTGAAAGTATCAGCTTGCCAGCGCTGAAGCAATACATTTCTCTCATTAACCGTAAGTCGAAATGAATATAAGCTGTCGAGTGAATTCTCACAGAAAACGCAAATCAAACCATGTTGTCATTCTAATTCATCTAATCTTAAATGTTTTCTATGGAGAAGGTTGATTCTAATAGTTTATTTTAAGAAATTACATCTTCAACTCTTGTGGTGGTGATAATACATTTTTCATGTTTTTTATGTAACAAACTAAAACTGAACATCAGCTGTCGAGTGAATTCTCACAGAAACTCAAATCGACAATGTTGTCAACTAGTTTTTAAAGTTTCCAATGGAGACATGTGTTTGTAATTGTTTTAAGAAATGACATGGTCATATGGTGGTTAAAATAGACTTTTTTCATGTAGACCAGCTAAAAATGAACATATGCTGTCTGGAGATAAAGTGTTAAAAGAAACTAGTCAAAACATGTCGTTTTCATATTCATCTAGAGTTTAACGTTTCAATTCCAGTACATCGTTTGTAATACCTTCTTATAAGAAATGAGAGCTTAAACTTGTGTTGGATGAAAACGCTTGTCATCAACAGGAGCCAAAACTGAACCTGCTGTTTGGAATCATATTCTCCAGGAACTCAAATAAAACCACGTTGTCGTCATTCATATTCATCAGATTTTGAATATTGTGTTGAAGAAATTGTTAGCCACAGAACATTTAGAGAGGAAGTCAGCTTATCACAGCTGTAAGTCTTGTGGCGGTGACATGTAACAAACTAAAACTGAACATCAGCTGTCGAGTGAATTCTCACAGAAACTCAAATCGACAATGTTGTCAACTAGATTTTAAAGTTTCCAATGGAGACATGTGTTTGTAATTGTTTTAAGAAATGACATGGTCATATGGTGGTTCAAATAGACGTTTTTCATGTAGACCAGCTAAAAATGAACATATGCTGTGAGAGAGAGATAAACAATACCTTCTGTCACTTTTTAATTGACAAATGATTCATGGTGACCTTTGACCTTTGACTAACCCCCTCACGCCCTCCTCTGGATGTCTCTCCCCCCTGGAATTGCGTCACAACAGAAGTGTGTCACACCGGATTTGCATCAGGCCGGAAGTGCGTGGCGTTATGCGTGGACCAATGAGCGTGAAGCAGGCGTGGTTAGCAGGAGCCAGTAAGCGTGAAGCATGCGTGGTGAGCAGGAGCGAATGGGAGTAAAGTAGGCATGGGTATGAAAAACCCTGTAAATTATATAATATGATTAAATAATTCAATCAATTAAGTGAAATCAGTGGTATCAAAAGTATAAAAATAATTCACAAATTTACCATCTGTAAAATCTAATCTTTCAGGAGCAAAAGACATGTCCTTCTCTGTTGTCTGTCCGGTGCAGAGTGAGGTGTGAATGAATTGGAAAGATGTGGGAGGGTAGGCGGAGTTTGCGTGAATCAAAGGAAAATAGGTCAGGAGGAGCTTGTGTGAGGCAATAATTTTGTGAAAATGTGAACTAAAAAATAAATGATTAAAGTTTTGAAGCTGAATAAATGTCCAGATATCTGTTTATGGATGTCTACATGCAGCATCTCTTGCAACTCCTGTGCAGATTGTGTGAAGATCAAGGAATGAGGGCGTCAGATTTTCCTTTGTAATACCATCACCCTAAAGACAGTTTGAAATCGGCGTGTGAATCTCCTCACACAAAGAGTAAATAAAACCATACAGCTGCCTAAGCCAATTCCCAATCATCTATACATCCTGTGTCCCTAAAAGGATCAATGTTTCCTGCTCTGAAGGCCCTTTGTATGAAGACAGATCAAGAAATGTCTCTTTTATGGTCATAAGGCATATTTAAAAAAGATTATACTTAAAGTTTCACAATATCATAATAGGAAATTACAATAAGTGTCTTTAGCCTGATGTCAAATGCACTTTGACTTTTGTAAGATTCTGTGTGAAGCTCTGTGTTGGAGGTCTGGATAATAAACATCTCAAATGACAAGAAAGTAAAATAAATGTTAAATCTCAGAGGCTAATCTCTGCATCAAACACACACACACACACACACACACACACGGGAACCAGAGAAGATCAAGAGGTTCTGTGTTGTCTGTACGTACGATGTTTGTCTCTGTACAGGTCTAACTCATGCAGCATCTCAGGCCAGCAGCTGTTCTTCACAATAGACTACAGCTAATTAGGGGTAATTTAGTTAGATAAGAGAAAGTGGGGGGGAAATGTTTGCACATGTGTTGGCAGGCCGGAGCCGGCACCCTGTTGATATGGACCTCACTGACCAGCCGCTCTGATAACACCCGAGAATGGAATGCAGCGGCCTGTAAAGATAAAGAAGAATGGAGGAAGTGTGAACTGTGTCTCCAGATATATCTGTATTGGGGGATATAAATACTAGTTAAAGATGACGCAGAGAATAGGACTTCTGAATCTGACAATGGAGAATGGCTCATGCATCCAGTAAATTGCCTATATCTTTAAAGCTAAATTTTACGCGTTTAAACCTTTATGCAGAAACATAGTGACTTTTTCTTTCTTTGCAGTTACTCTAAACGGAGGGCTGAATCTTCAAGCAGAGGAAGCCGGATAAGTAGAGGTCTACATTATGTATTTTTAATACTCAAATATCTAAAAGACTTTTATTTCCTACCGTGATCATAAATTTTATCTTTCAGAGTCATCAACTGATACCTCAACATCCGAGACCTCATCTGATACTGACTCCTCATCTGTGCTTTCAGAGGACGTGGTATTACCCGTTGAGTTGCTACATTTTTTACCATTTTTTTTTACCTAAAACTTACGCAGAATATTTAACAAAAAGTTTTTTTCTCATGCTAGATCTGTGGGGCGATTTGGATCAATATTTCCAAGAAGGGTTATCGCCATCATCATCGCCACAGGATGACGCAACAGGGCATGCCTCAGACGGTCAAAACATTATACATTCTCTAGAGGCTGCCCGGTTAACCGGAGGAGATCCGGGGAATGCGATACCGCATCAAAATTTTGAAGAACAACCGCCATTTCACCGGGAGTCTGTCTCAACCGCTAATCAACCGCTGATGGCCGCGAAGAGGTCTAGGCCTCAACCAGCGGACAGAGATCCAGGATTCTCATCGGTCGCAACAACAGGAGAACCATTTCTGAGAATCCACACCTGAGATCAGCGGGGCTTCCAGCGAAGGATTTCCATCTGCATGCTGTAAGTCTATTTGCTTTTAAATTGTTTTACAGTACATTGTGAGACGATTCAATCACGCCCGTATAAATGTAATAATTACCCAGAAGGGAACACAATGTTTTCTCTCATTTTAAATCATAAGCATACACGGAAGGTTTTGTATGTGTGAAATTAAATAGGCTGTGCTTAAAAATGAACTTTCTACAAAGCTGTCTCACAAGGTATATTTGAGTGTCTGTTGTTATAAGCTATTAACGGCATTGGTTGAGTTATAGCGTTATCTTGGTGTTTTTAATATACGAATAAGAAGCTAGAAATTCTGGGGTTTTGCATTTGTTATTCTCATCAGTCTCTCTTAAAGTAAAAACAGCTGTTTTTGGTCCTTACTCTTGTCTTCACAACAAGTTGTCACAACAAGTTGACTCTCTCACTCACACACACACACGCACACGCACGCACATGCATACACACATGCACACACACACACACACACACACACACACACACACAGGCTGTTTGTTTACATACCTTAAGGGGTTGCTGTGTCTATGAAATCTGCCCGTTTATGAAGTTAATGTTTTCTTTTTTGTTTCTCTCTTTCTTTTTTGTCCCAGGACCCAGGTCCAGACCATCCAGGTGTCCCCAGTGCTGCAGAACTACACGCCAGCAATTGGAGCTGATGTCTAGAGCCTTTTGGCTCATCTGTCAGAAGTTAGGTGTACAAAGTGACAATTTGTAAACTGTTTCAGACTGTGATTTTTATCATCTGTATAAATTGCAATGATGTTGATTTAAGGTTTTTAAAAGCGATCGATTTGTATGAGGTCATGGATCAACACACACTAGTAGCTATTGATTTGTGAGCACTGCTTTACATGTTTTAACACCGTGTTAGGCCATACTTGCGAAGCTCGTTGCACCGTATGCTTTGACCCCAGTTGTACACAGAGGCCGTGTCAACCTGTTGTGTGTGACCAAGGCAACAGAACGTGTCGCTCGCCTTTCTGTTTGACCAAACACAAAGAACCTACAGAGAGATCGAGAAGTCAAACATATGCCAGCGCTTATGCCTTGTACAAAAAATATACCAAATGTGCAAGGCTGTACTACTGTGCTATGAACGGTAATGGTAAACAACACAAATGTCAGACTGCGAAATGTAAAATTTGTGACGAGAAATTGAACTCTGACTATGACTCTGACTGAGGTTCATCTGACTGAGACTGAGTGATGTTTTATGATTTTGAAACCTACGTTGACAAGAACAGCGTTCACGTTCCGTTTTTAGTGTGTACACGAACCTTAGATGTTAAAAAATGGAGCTCTCAGGGTACAGATTGTGCCAAAGAGTTTCTACTGCATTTCAGACGACCTTTGTACAAAAATACAGTGTTTATAGCACACAATGCCCGCGGTTTTGACCGCTATCTCATATCAAAGACATGGTCGAACAGGGATTAAAGCCCTCTTTGATGACGGAAGGATCAAAAGTAATTTGTATCACCGATATCGATTACAAACAAAGATACATCGACTCTCTATCCTTTTTAACCACACGTTTAGCTAATTTCCCGAAAGCTCTCGGTTTCAGTGATAAAGTAAAGGGGTACTTTCCTCATGGTTTCAGCTCAGAGGCCCATTTGAGTTATTCAGGTGAGTACCCTCCCCCTCAGGCTTACGGTATTGAGACCATGACAACGGAGCAACTAACAGAC
Organism: Siniperca chuatsi; assembly: GCF_020085105.1. Lineage (NCBI taxonomy): Eukaryota > Metazoa > Chordata > Actinopteri > Centrarchiformes > Sinipercidae > Siniperca > Siniperca chuatsi. The sequence continues at coordinate 30,120,788 of NC_058043.1, read as the reverse complement.
TTTTACAGTTGGTATGCGACAGTGTGGCACGGCACATTCAACTTCATGAAAGAGGCTCGCCTCTATTGTCAAAATGATGTAGACATTCTCACTGAGGGTTGCATGCTGTTCAGAAAGCAGTATATCTCTGAAACCGCCGTTGACCCCTTCAGCCGTGCGACCATTGCGTCGGCATGCATGAAGGTGTTTCTGACAAACTTTCTACCACCTAAAACATTAGCAATCCCCTCTCCGGACGACTACAGGCGTCAGTTCAAAACATTTTCAAACGCCGGTATCCAGTGGTTAGAGTGGTTGTCACACCCGTGGCATCCCTATCCAACATGCTTTAAATAAGGGGGAAAAACAGCTTCATTGTAGACGGGTATGCTGAAATCGCTGGGGTGAAATATGCCTATGAGTTTCTAGGATGTTTCTATCACGGTTGTTCAATTTGATTTCAAGCGCACGACACCTTTCCTCTGACGGGTCGTCCCTTCGGAGAGATGCAGACGCGCTGCGAGGAGAAATTACGTGAGTTAGAAGCCACGCACAAGGTAAAACTCATCATCATGCGTGAGCATATGGGGACGATGTTGAAAAAATCTCATCACGGGCTGAAGGAGTTTCTCAAACAATATAAGGCTCCACAGCCGTTGTCACCCCGCGAAGCTTTGTACGGAGGGCGTACTTCTGCTATAAAGTTGAGACACACCGCTGCGTTGAACGAGACAAAAAGTGGCTTTGGTTCAGTGGTCTTACGGAGAGCGCTGTATCCCGCTACCAAACAAGGTAGATAACGTTTTTATAGCCGCTTTCACCACAGCCTACGGACGTCTGACTTTGTACAGGTATTTGGAACAGTTGCAAGACAGAGTCCTTTACTGCGACACAGACAGCCTCGTCTATGTCACAAAAGAGGGAGAGACGCTGCTCAAGCTGGGTAATTACCTGGGAGATTTGACGGATGAGTTAGGGGGAGATAGCATCAAAGAATTTGTGGCGGCGGGTCCAAAAAGTTATGCTTACCAAACTCAAAACAACAAGGTTGTTTTACGCATAAAAGGCATTACGCAGACGCACCAATGCTGTGAAATTGTCAACTTTAATAGCGTCAAAGACCTGGTTCAGGATTATGCGCAAAACTCTGATGAGAGGGGAGTCCTTGAAATCCCTCAACACAATATTGTGCGAGATAAGAAAGGCTTCCTTCTAAAAAACACATCATTCCAAAAAAGGTTCAGAGTTGTAAATGATAAAAGACGGCTGCTGAGTCTAGGACATACACTGCCTTTTGGTTATTGAGGAGAAAATGTTTTCAACCGAAGAAATTGACTTTGATCCCAGACTGAAAGTGCCTTTTTCTTGTCTGGTCACAGGACCGAGTGGATGTGGCAAGACTTATTTTGTAAAGTCTGTTATGGAAAACTGTAATCATGTGATGGATATACTGCCTGATAACATTGTATGGATTTTTACATCGTTTCAACCGTTGTATGCTGAACTGCAAAAGAAGAATAAAAAGATTAAATTTGTTGAAGGCCTGTCTCCTTCTTTTGATGATGAAAAGCTGTTTCCCTCTGATCAAAATCATTTGATTTTTTTGGATGATGTCATTTTTCAGGCCTCTGACCATCCCGATGTAGTCAAAATTTTTACACAATACAGACATCACAAGAACATGCCATGGTGCTGACTCAAAATCTTTTCCATCAAGGTAAACACAGCCGCACCATCAGTTTAAACAGTAATTATCTGGTACTGTTTAAAAACCCTCGAGACAGATTTCAGTTGAATATATTGGCTCAACAAATGTTTCCCGGACGAAAAGCCTTTTTATTAGAAAGTTTTGAAGATGCTACCAAAGATCCTCACGGGTATTTAATCATCGATCTCACACCCGGCTGCCCAGAACAATACAGACTAAGGACGGGAATACTCCCCCATCAGTGGCCCGTCGTCTATCTACCTAAATCCAAGTCCTGATCCAGTATGTCGGCGCGTTTAAAAAGAAATGCGCCTTTACTTCGCGCTTTATGTCATGCCACGCCTCGGAAAAGTAAAGATATTCTCAACCATTGTTCATCTGGCTTTCTGCAGTCTCTGTGCGAGCTCTCCTTAAACCTCTTAAAAAGAAACATTCCCCTGACATCAGCTCAGTATAAAAAACTCAGAAAACAAAAGAAAATTATCAAGTTGCTGGCCAATAAAAAAAAACAGTCTAAAAACCAAACACCAGGCTCTGAGAAAACAGTGTGGAGATTTTCTTTTACCTTTACTGTCAGCGGTGGTGCCGATATTTGGAGAGCTGCTGGGAGGGCTTACTAGAAGATAAATCATGAGTCAAAAGATGTTTTTGATTTTGCCGCAACAGCTAAACCGTCTGAGTCAGTCGGTAGCTTCTGCTCCTGGCGCCAGGGAAACAATGAGACATACGGCAGAAAATGATTTGGATGTAAAAATGAGGGATGTGTTAAATGAAAAGGGTTTGAACGCTCATGATAAAATTAAAAAATACAATGCTCTGCTGCAAAGATACCTAGCATGCCTCAAACAAGATGAGAAAGATGACCGTCGTATCACTTTGACTCTAACCCAAGAATCGGGGGAACAAGAAAATCAGCGAGAAAATAAAAAAGTAACGCTGGATGAAACTGCTAGCGAGGTGCTGCAAAACCTACCTGTTCGCTACTGTAACAATGCAGAGTACATTATGAAGAAATTAACCGAGAGCGGATGGGCTCCTTCAGGAGAGTTTTTCCATAAAGGAGAGATTGTGAAAGGCTCAGGCATGCTAGACCTGATTAACAATCTCTCCGTCACGCATAAAAAATCCAGAGAACCCAAGGGATGGGGTTTCTAAATACTTTACGGGAGCTCAACATCCCTTCATCCTTGATGAGTAACCCCCGTGCTCGCAAGCAATATCATAAACTTCAGAAGGGAGGACCGCTTTGGGACGACGACGATGAGGGGTCACCCCTAGTGTTGAAGAAGGGAAAGAAAAAAAAACAGAGGCCCTTCCCTTAGCACCGCGTTGGGACTATGAGATGGAAACATCACCTCCGCAGTTAAGATCAGGAAAACGAAAGAAACATATACCTTTATCCCCTAGCTGGCTTTATTTGAATAAAAAATGATTCAAAGGAATTTAACAGTCTCCAGATCCATCTTTATTTATATAAAGTTGTAACAATCTTTAAACATTTGTAAAGAACAGATGGTGTGGTGAAAAGATCCGGCTCTTTGCAACCTCATACAACTTTGATATTTTATCACAAACTTTGATACCATAATATCATTCTTCATCACATCATCTTGATACAAAGACAGCACATTTTCAAAAGATAAACCGCAGGCTCTGTGGCATAAATAATAGCGGTTCTCTGAATCTCATTTCCAGTCTTAAACTTCTGTTGGAAACGCACGACAATGCGTCAGCATCTTCGCAGGCGTTGAGATTAAAAACAAACAAAGAGTAGCCCCGCTGAAATTCTTCCCGGTCGATGCTTAGAGGTAAATCTTTCGAATGTCTCCCTGTAGCGGTAAACATATAAAACTCTCTGATGGATAACCCCTGATTAAATTGATGTTGGAAAGCTTTGGCGGGCACCTGTCTCCCATCCTGACACAGAGCCATGTATTCAACGTTGTTGTGAATAAAACTGAAGGGTGACAGATCTCTTTTTCCTGTGAAGGCTTCATGGTTCACCATGGCTATCACTAGATATTTAGGCATCGTCCCCAGGAAGAGATTTTCCTGGTTACATATTCTAGAATTCTCCGGGATGGAGTAGGTTTTTACGTTCACGCGTGATAAAGGGTAGAGAGCGTTGCCCCTCATTAAAGCTGACGCGTGGCCTAAACGCACGGCGGGGGAAACGGTGACTTTCTTGACAAACAACGTCGCATTGGTTAAAAATTGTGTTCAGAGGATAATTGATGAGACCCACTGTGGCGTCGGCGGCTAGGTTTGAGCCGTCAGCGTTGGTAATTTTCACACGAAGATGAATCTAAGTATCATTCAGATCCATGTATTTTTCCCCATCTCCGGGGATAAAAAATTCAATAGGACCTCCGTCGGTAATGGATGCCAAAGGCAGGACTTCTTTGTAGAGCTTTTCATCGATAGACAGTTGCGTCATGGGTGCTCAAAATAAATCCAGCTGATTTGTGATGTAAAAGCGCCATATTTGTTTTCTAAAATATATCTCCTGAGCATGTTTTGTACACAATAACTCATGTCTACAAATAAAGTGTAAAGAGTAAACAGATGAGACATTTTCATGCAAGAATCTTTAGTCATCTCTTTTATAATTTTACAATAGGTATCAAATACAGAGCATTTATTTACCGTTAGCAATGTGTCACTTACTAACTGTTCCCAATTTTCAACATTTCGAACAACATCCAAAATCTTTTCTAGTCTTGCGACTTTGTCTCTAAAGTAAAAAAACATTGTCATCCGCAACATGGGTGACTCTGTTTTTAATCACCTGATCTAAAACATTGATTAACTGATTAATGATTACACATTCCTCTACATAATTTTGAAATTTTCTGCAAAAGTTACCCTTTTTTTTAATTACTCAATTCCCTTCCAAAAGTCCGCCAAATTGTTCATCAGTTCAATCTTTTTCTCGTCTTGACCGATCAGAGCGTCCTACATCTTCTCCAATTTCTCTCCGATGCGTCTTGTCTTTTTCAGGTTATGAAGAAAGGCCTCGGAAGCGGTGTGGATTCTATATGCAGACACGTGGACATGGCATGCCTGAAGCGCCCGTTGAATGGCTTTGATGAAACGATCCATCCAAAGCCGCTTCGTCAACTCGTTATAGTGCTGATGGAAGAAATAATCTGGCATCTCAAACAAACATCCGTGCTGTAGCTGGCTCGGGTGATCAATTTGACAGCCATTACAGATTTCAGATCTGTACACGGTGAGAACCTTGCTCAACATGCGAACCACCACGGCTCTCACCGTGTTCAGAAATAGATCAGAGAGCACCCCGTCAGGTTTGTCCTCTTCCTTGGGAGAGGGGGGTGGTGAGGCGCTTGGAGTTGAGGATACCGAAGAAGAACAAGAGGGCCAGTCAGGGGAGGGAGATGGTGTTGGAGGAGGCAGAATCTAGTCAGGGGTCCCCGGCGGGGAAGGTGGGGGTGTCGTATCAAGGGTAGGGCTCCCAACGCGCGGTGGCGCTGCTGCTGTAGGGATCCTGATGGTATCTGGGCTCCCGGGTCGCAGGATACAAGGGAGAGACATGGCTTTTCTCAGAATCGGAGATGATTCTGTGCTTTCTGGTTGCGGTAGAAGAGGAACAGACATGATTTGAAGTTGCAGGGGTACCCGTTTTAAGCGGAATGAATTACGGGGCGGAGTCAGAGGAGGAGTTGGGGGCGGTGTCTTCTGTGAACACAGTCTTTCTTATCATCAGAATGTCTCTCGATGTCTGACTTCTTAGGAAGAGATCCTTCAGATTTTCTGCTTTTTCAATCAGCATTTTCATCCACACCTTGAGGGGCAGATGTAATGACGTCTGGAACACACCGCATTCGGTGTTGAAATATTCCAAGACAAATTCGTCTGAGTGTTCATCTCCTTCGACCACCTACCGCTTGTGCGGTAGAACCATTTGCTGGAACCCGAGCTTTTCGTCTTCGAAATGCTGCAGGTTACAATTTTTTTCTGGGCGAGCACCGATTCCTGTTTAACCCGCACAAATGTTTGCATCTGTTTGTTTTTTGTCGCAGGTTCCTTTCCTTCATTTGCTCTGAGGTTGTTTGACACCACCAGATTCAGCACAGACCAGTCCACTGATGTAAGCGTTGCATTTGGAGTGAGGGGTCCAAACGTTTCTCCTTTCTCCAGCTGGTAAAAAACAAAGTTCGTTCATAACTTCATAATTGAACGCATATCCCCACACACCTCCATTTTCTAAATCCCATTCCTCCTGAAGCGTGCTGGGGGGAGGTGTCTGGATCCGAGTCAAATACAACACCTGTTTCTTGGGTGCGCCCCCTAGTGTTGCGTTTTGATAATACATCACAGGCGTCTGGCTGATCATCTTTAACTGTTTCATCTTGTTTGATGTTTCAGACCAGAAATATTCTGCTTTTATTTATTTTGTCGCCTTAAGCTCCTCCTACCTATTTTCCCATTGGTTAACCCTCCCTTTGGTTCACGCAAACTCTGCCTACCCTCCCACATCTTTCACACACCTCACTCTGCACCGGACAGACAACAGAGAAGGACGTGTCTTTTGCTCCTGAAAGATTAGATTTTACAGATGGTAAATTTGTCAATTATTTTTACATTTTTGATAATATTGATTTCACTTAAATGATTTAATTATTTAATCATATTATTTAATTTACAGGGTTTTTCATTCCCACGACTACTTTACTCCCATTCGCTCCTGCTCACCACGCATGCTTAATGCTCATTGGCTCCTGCTAACCACGCCTGCTTCACGCTCATTGGTCCACGCATAACGCCACGCACTTCCAGCATGACGCATTTTTGACGTGATGCACCTCCGGTGTGACGCATTTCCGGGGGGAGAGACATTTGGGGGGGGGGTAATCAAAGGTCAAAGGACACCATCAATCATTTGTCAAATAAAAAGTGACAGAAGGTATTGTTTATCTCTCTCTGCTGTCTGGAGATAAAGTGTTGAAAGAAACTAGTCAAAACATGTCGTTTTCATATTAATCTAGAGTTTGATTGGAAACAAATCCTCCAGGAATTCAAATAAAACCACGTTGTCGTCATTCATTTTCATCAGATTTCGAATATTGTGATGAAGAAATTGTTAACCACAGAACATTTAGAGAGGAAGTCAGCTTATCACAGCTGTGATGATACATTCCTCCAAAAGCAACCATAGAGTGAAAGTGTCAGCTTGCCAGCGCTGAAGCAATACATTTCTCTCATCAACAGTAAGTCCAAATGAATATCAGCTGTCAAACCATGTTGTCATTCTAATTCATCTAATCTTAAATGTTTTCTATGGAGAAATTTGATTATAATAGTTTATTTTAAGAAATTACATCTTCAACTCTTGTGGTGGTGAAAATACACTTTTCATGTTTTTCATGTAACAAACTAAAACTGAACATCAGCTGTCGAGTGAATTCTCACAGAAACTCAAATCGACAATGTTGTCAACTAGATTTTAAAGTTTCCAATGGAGACATGTGTTTGTAATTGTTTTAAGAAATGACATGGTCATATGGTGGTTAAAATAGACGTTTTTCATGTAGACCAGCTAAAAATGAACATATGCTGTCTTGAGATAAAGTGTTAAAAGAAACTAGTCAAAACATGTCGTTTTCATATTCATCTAGAGTTTAACGTTACAATTCCAGTATTTCGTTTGTAATACCTTCTTATAAGAAATGAGAGGTTAAACTTGTGGTGGATGAAAACGTTTGTCATTAACAGGAGCCATAACTGAACATCTGCTTTTTGGAAACAAATTCTCCAGGAACTCAAATAAAACCACGTTGTCGTCATTCATATTCATCAGATTTTGAATATTGTGATGAAGAAATTGTTAACCACAGAACATTTCTCCAGGAACATAAACATTAAATAATTTTATCAATTAAGCGAAATCAATAGTATCAAAAGTATTAAAATAATTCTCAAATTTACCATCTGTAAAATCTAATCTTTCAGGAGCAAAAGACATGTCCTTCTCTGTTGTCTGTCCGGTGCAGAGTGAGGTGTGAATGAATTGGAAAGATGTGGGAGGGTAGGCGGAGTTTGCGTGAACCAAAGGGATGGTTAGCCAATGGGAAAATAGTTCAGGAGGAGCTTGTGTGAGGCAATAATTTTGTGAAAATGTGAACTAAAAAATAAATGATTAAAGTTTTGAAGCTGAATAAATGTCCAGATATCTGTTTATGGATGTCTACATGCAGCATCTCTTGCAACTCCTGTGCAGATTGTGTGAAGATCAAGGAATGAGGGCGTCAGATTTTCCTTTGTAATACCATCACCCTAAAGACAGTTTGAAATCGGCGTGTGAATCTCCTCACACAAAGAGTAAATAAAACCATACAGCTGCCTAAGGCAATTCTCAATCATCTATACATCCTGTGTCCCTAAAAGGATCAATGTTTCCTGCTCTTCTTGAAGGCCCTTTGTATGAAGACAGATCAAGAAATGTCTCTTTTATGGTCTTAAGGCATATTTAAAAAAGATTATACTTTAAAGTTTCACAATATCATAATAGGAAATTATGTGTCTTTAACACTGATCTTGATGTCAAATGTACTTTGACATTTGTAATAATAATAATAATAATAAACATCTCAAATGACAAGAAAGTAAAATATATGTTAAATCTCAGAGGCTAATCTCTGCATTAAACACACACACACACACACACACACACACACACACACGGGAACCAGAGAAGATCAAGAGGTTATGTTTTGTTTGTATGTACGATGTTTGTCTCTGTACAGGTCTAACTCATGCAGCATCTCAGGCCAGCAGCTGTTCTGCACCATAGACTGCAGCTAATTAGAGGTAATTTAGTTAGATAAGAGAAAGTGGGGGGGAAATGTATGCACATGTGTTGGCAGGCCAGAGCCGGCACCCTGTTGATATGGACTGTTTGATCATTGCATGGGGGGTGACTCGCATGTCCTCACTGACCAGCCGCTCTGATAACACCTGAGAATGGAATGCAGCGGCCTGTGAAGATCAAGAAGAATGGAGGAAGTGTGAACTTAGGCATTTACATAGTATTTTGTACCAGGAGGAGATCAGGTCAAGCTGTCCCTGCTTCAGATATAGCAGGGACAGCGTGTGGAGATGTGTCTGTGCTGTGTCTCCAGATACAGAGAATAGGACTTCTCTGTGTTTTTTACCATTTTTTTTTTACCTAAAACTTACACAGAATATTTATCAAAAACTTTTTTTCTCATGCTAGATCTGTGGGGCGATTTGGATCAATATTTCCAAGAAGGGTCATCGCCATCATCATCGCCACAGAATGACGCAACAGGGCATGCCTCAGACGGTCAAAACATTATACATTCTCTAGAGGCTGCCCGGTTAACCGGAGGAGATCTGGGGAATGCGATACCGCATCAAAATTTTGAAGAACAAGAACAGGGACTCAAACCCTGCAGCCACCTGATCTGCTATCTTGTATTCGTCTGGTACGCCGCGAGGAACTCCTATAGCATCTATATATGTAGGGTCGATATCTGAGCGCCAGGATGAGGAGTGTTTCTGCCTCCACTCGCTGGGCATTGTACTGGTCATTTGTGTGGTAATAGCCTACTCTGCGTTTTTACTCTAGCATGTGGTTGGGTAACACCTTGGGATGAAGTGGGCGGAACATTGTTTATCCATCTAGTCGCCATCTCCCCGAGAGTGTCCTCTATGAGTCTGGTGTCTTGGAAATACTTCACTGACTTTCAGGTCTACTCAGGTTCTACACACCTGAGTCCACTCTATTATCATACTGTGAGTCACCTTTCTCTGCGGAACTGAGGAGATGACCTTTTTGCAATGAGTAAGATGTACCCACGTGGATCTTTCAGCTATTTTTTATGGCTGTGGGAGTGTTTAACAATACCTGATAAGGCCCTTCCCACTTGGGAGAGTGCCAGTGTTTTCTCTTAATGCTTCGTATCAGCACCCAATCGCCTGGTTCCACTAACTGGATTTCCTGTTGAGAAGCAGAAGGATTTTCATCAGCTTGTTTTCTTTTTTGTTTTTCTAACATTTTTCTCATGTAGTCTGCTAGGTTGGTTTCTTCACTCAGCTCCCACTGATTTTTAAACTGTGGCAGCCTGTATGGTCTACCAAACAACGTTTCATATGGAGTTAAACCTGAAGTGGCCGTGATATTTATATACATTTTTACCAAATCTACACACTGAGTCCAAGGTTTCTTTGTTTCTTCAATGCATTTGTTTAAATGGTTTTTTATAGTGTCATTCATTCGTTCCACTAATCCTGCACTTTGAGGATGATATGCGCAATGGTTTTTTAGATCAATGTGAAACATTATTCCTATCTTTTTGATCATTTGGTTTACAAAATGTGCTCCATTATCACTGTATATTTTTTCCGGAATGCCATAACGGGGTATTATGTCTTTATATAACACTTTTGCCACTGTTAATGCGTCTGGGTGTTTGGTTGGAAACAGCTCTACCCATTTAGAGAAGGCATCTATTATGACCAGACAATACTTTTTTCCTTCACTCTGATTTAACTCTATAAAATCCAGCATAAGCACTTTTATCTGTCCTTCGGCTGCCTGTTTAGCTGTTTTGTCTGCAAATGCATTCCCTAGTGAAACTTGATCTGTCCCTGAGGTATGAGCTGGACATTTACAAACTGCGAGGTGTTTTGGTAACTTTACTGCCTTGAGTAAGTTAGATAAGAGGTTTGCATGCATTACTGGTTTCCCTGTGGATGTGACCATCCCTCGATTTTGCCAATATTGCGCAAAAGTATGGATCGTAGCAAAGGCATACTGACTATCTGTATAGATAGTAACATCTTTATTCTTCATAAATTTACATGCCTCTGTTAATGCCACTAGTTCTGCAGCTTGGGCAGAGTAGTGTGAGGGTAATTGTTCTGCTTTTAATACCTTATCTTTGGTCACTTTTCATTAATGCACAATATTATTTGTTTTATAAGATTTTTCACTGTGTGAAGCTCATAAGCTTTTCTGTTTTTTGTTTTGTATGACTTGACTATTAAATAAGTAATCCACTGAGAAACTAACAAGTCTCATTCATCAATCATTTGAATAATCACATTTTTGTATGTATTTTGAGTTCAGGTAAAGAGTTAAACTAATTCAAAAATCTACATTCATAAAATACCAATATATAACTTTAGAGCAGCAGAATGTGTAGTGTTAACATGAACACAAGCTATAACTGATATAACACTCAAACAGCATTGCCCATGTTCAGTCATTTCAAGGTAAAAATGACACTCACTGTGCCAATTTCATTAAAATATGCCAAGTCTCTCTCAACCAATCAACCACGTTTTAAAAAATAAAGGACACTTTGACTACATTTTAAAGTTCACCTTTATGAAACCAAGAAAATGCAACAATCTGGCAGCTTTTCTAAAAAAATATATATATAATATCGTAATAGCACTTTTAGAGTAGGAGCCTGTCCTCTTTCCATAACACTTCATTACCAGTAGTAATTGTTCGCTTTATTTTCTTGTGTTTCTCTTTCCTCTTCACCCTCTGACTCTCTGCTGCTACTTTCTGCTAATCCTTCTCCTAACCAGGCCCCTTTAATGTGGCCCGCTGCTTCTACCCTAGACGCTGGCTGGTCCTCCTCACTCCCCCTGTTGTATAGACCAGACACAAGTCCCATCATTTTAACTGACCTTCCTTTTCTTTCTCTCTTCCTTTTTCCACTTTCCCTGCTCATTCTTCTACCTGACTCATTACATTCTCTCTTACGTCGTGTCACAAATGGCTCTTCCTCTTCCCCTATTCTGATCTTTATAAAACACTTCCTCAGTCTCAGCTTCACCATAAAACGTTCCTGCTGTCTTTTTCTTTTTTTCTTTAGCAATCATTTCTGCGTGCAAAGCATGATTAATGTACTCATCAAGAGTACTGGTAGACAGTCCAATGTAGTGCTCCTGCACCCAGCTTCTGATTGCGTCTTTTGAGCCCGCATGTAAAGCATTTTTCAACTGTCTGTAAGCTCCTTGGTCATTATTGTTGTCAGTCAGTCCCGAATAGATTTTAAACACTGTAGTCATGCGGTGTCTGTAGTCATCAAAAGTTTCGTCATCTTTTTGTCTTGCTCTGCCTATTTCGGTGTAATTTGCTTTTTGTCTGAATCTGGCTATGGCTCTGGTTGCCAGACCGTTTACTCTTACTGCCAAACACTCACCTGCTGCGTTCAGAGGATTCCAATCTCCTCTAACGTTATGCCAATCTGGTCCCAGAGCACACATCCAGATTTGTTGGACTTCTTGTCCATTTAGATGATAGGATTTTCGCACATTTTCCATGTCAATTACAAATTGGGTGACATCCTCAGGACTTTTTCTTTTGACGCGCTAAACAGCCGCAGTCACAAAGGTTTTCCTTTTAACGCGCTAAACAGCCGCAGTCACACAGGTTTTTAACTTAAAACCTACTCACGGAATTTAAGTCAGCGACAGGACTCCGCCGTCCTCAGCCTTTCGTCTAACTCCTCCAGATTCCGTCAATCCTCGGTTTCCAGCCGACGAGGAGGAAATCCAGTTCCTCTCAAAAGGATCCTAGGAGCCCACCTAGGGGGCCGCTGTGCACAGTCTTCCCTGGAATCCTCTGCGTCCACTGGAAACTCTGGATATGTTGGAATCCGGCTCGAAGGACCAAGTTAATGTCAGGTTCAAAACACCTAGAACATTTAAATCATATACAAGGAAAGAAAGACAAAGGCGTTAGTTAAGTTTTACTCGCGAGGAGAGTAAGCATAGATGCATTCAGTTACATCTCCTACTCACTCTGAAGTGCATCTATGCAGCCTCCTCTTTTTTTATTCAGTTTAGGAGATTCCCTGTTACATACTTTTCTAAGGGGTGGGGGAAGTGTATACTGCTACATGAGAAAAGAAACAAAGTGGTGTTGTCAGGTCTATCTCGTGAGAGCGGCCTTGGAGCAGCCACTACTCTCGAGACCATCTGGTACGGTGTCAGCCTGCCCTGCCGGTCATGGGATAGCAGGGTGCATTCCTGTTATTCTCACAGACACAAGTTTAATAACACACATACACACACAGCATTGCTGTGAACTTTAAAGGCCACTAAGAACAAGACATAAATGGGATAACTTATGTACATTTTATTCTAACAGTAAACAGGAAGCTTCGGGTTACCCATCCGACGCTGTAGATCAGGAAAGCATGATAGTCAGTGACTATCATGCAAACCAAGGGATTTTGCTGGAGGCGGATAAAATCAGACCAAACCCTGCTAAAAGACAAGTGTCTAAATTATGTCTGAACTCCTTTTGGGGTAAGTACACTGCCTTTTGGTTATTGAGGAGAAAATGAAGTAGGGTTAGACGAGCAGACCGCTGTATCCTTTAGCGACATCCCTAAATTTGAAACCGCGTTGGACTGTACAATTGTAGTGTTTTACAGAACTGAGGAAGACAGGGCTCGCCGCAAATTCTTGACAGATAGCCCAAGACGGAGTAAAACCCTGATTTTGTTTCTCTTCCAAAATCACTACTATGCGGTTAAAAATCTCAAAGCCTTTCTAGGTTCGCCTTATGTTTGTGAGCACTGCAAGGTGCAATGTGCAAGGCTGTATTACTGTGCTATGAACGGTAATGGTAAACAACACAAATGTCAGACTGCGAAATGTAAAATTTGCGACGAGAAATTGAACTCTGACTCTGACTCTGAGGTTCATCAGTGCTACATCCAAACGATACCCCCTGAAACAAAACACAATGAAAAAGTGGTGTTTTATGATTTTGAAACCTACGTTGACGAGAACAGCGTTCACGTTCCGTTTGTAGTGTGTACACGAACCTTAGATGTTAAAACATGGAGCTCTCAGGGTACAGATTGTGCCAAAGAGTTTCTATTGCATTTCAGACGACCTTTGTACAAAAATACAGTGTTTATAGCACACAATGCCCACGGTTTTGACAGCTATCTCCTTGTCAAAGCCATGGTCGAACAGGGATTAAAGCCCTCTTTGATTATGCACGCATCAAAAGTAATTTGTATCACCGATATCGATTACAAACAAAGATACATTGACTCTCTATCCTTTTTAACCACGCGTTTAGCTAATTTCCCGAAAGCGCTCGGTTTCAGTGATAAAGTAAAAGGGCACTTTCCTCATGGTTTCAGCTCAGAGGCCCATTTGAGTTATTCAGGTGAGTACCCTCCCCCTCAGGCTTACGGTATTGAGACCATGACAACGGAGCAACTAACAGACTTTTACAGTTGGTATGCGACAGTGTGGCACGGCACATTCAACTTCATGAAAGAGGCTCGCCTCTATTGTCAAAATGATGTAGACATTCTCGCTAAGGGTTGCATGCTGTTCAGAAAACAGTATATCTCTGAAACTGCCGTTGACCCCTTCAGCCGTGCGACCATTGCGTCGGCATGCATGAAGGTGTTTCTGACAAACTTTCTACCACCTAAAACATTAGCAATCCCCTCTCCGGACGACTACAAGCGTCAATTCAAAACATTTTCAAACACCGGTATCCAGTTAGAGAGTTAGAGTGGTTGTCACACACCCTATCTCCCTATCCCTATCCAACATGCTTTAAATAAGGGGGGAAAACAGCTGGGGCGCTTCTTTGTAGACGGGTATGCTGAAATCGCTGGGGTGAAATATGCCTATGAGTTTCTAGGATGTTTCTATCACGGTTGTTCAATTTGATATCAAGCGCACGACACCTTTCCTCTGACGGGTCGTCCCTTCGGAGAGTTGCTGACGCGCTGCTAGGAGAAATGAGTGAGTATACGTGAGTTAGAAGCCACGCACAAGGTAAAACTCATCATCATGCGTGAGCATATGGGGACGATGTTGAAAAAATCTCATCACGGGCTGAAGGAGTTTCTCAAACAATATAAGGCTCCACAGCCGTTGTCACCCCACAAAGCTTTGTACGGAGGGCGTACTTCTGCTATAAAGTTGAGACACACCGCTGCGTTGAACGAGACAATCTCTTGGAAGCTTCGGATTACCCATCCGACACTGTAGATCAGGAAAGCAGAGAAAAGTACATCAGTGACTATCATGCAAACCAGTTGAGACACACCGCTGCATCGAAACGAGACAATCTCTTATGTAGATGTGACATCTCTCTATCCTTACTGTAACACCAACTTCCCCTATCCTCTCGGACACCCTGAAATAATCTATAAAGATTTCCAAGAACCTCAAAGCTACTTTGGGCTAATCAGGGCAAGGGTCTACCCGCTGAGAGAGTTGTACTTTCCAGTCCTGCCCTATAGAACGACGGGGGCTAAGCTTTGCCAAGCATGCACCGAGCTCAATTTGCAGGAGGGTCCGTGTCGGCATAGCGATGATGACAGGGCGTTGACAGGTGTCTGGGTCACTCCTGAATTTAACAAGGCTTTGGAGATTATCGGATAGCTGAAAAAACTGACATATGGCACTTTGATAGACGCAGTGATTCTATTTTTGTTGACTATATGCACACTTTTCTGAAAGGTAAACAGGAAGCTTCGGGTTACCCATCCGACGCTGTAGATCAGGAAAGCAGAGAAAAGTACATCAGTGACTATCATGCAAACCAAGGTGGAGGTGCTGGAGGTGGATAAAATCAGACCAAAACCTGCTAAAAGACAAGTGTCTAAATTATGTCTGAACCCCTTTTGGGGTAAGTTCGCGCAGAGATGCAATCAAACACAATCCAAACTAGTCACAGACCCGAAAGAATTCTTTAACCTCATGTTTTCTGAAAAATATAAAGTCAAGTACTTCTCCTTCGTCAGTGACAAAGTGGCTTTGGTTCAGTGGTCTTACGGAGAGCGCTGTATCCCGCTACCAAACAAGGTAGATAACGTTTTTATAGCCGCTTTCACCACAGTCTACGGACGTCTGACTTTGTACAGGTATTTGGAACAGTTGCAATACAGAGTCCTTTACTGCGACACAGAGAGCCTCATCTATGTCACAAAAGAGGGAGAGACGCTGCTCAAGCTGGGTAATTACCTGGGAGATTTGACGGATGAGTTAGGGGGAGATAGCATCAAAGAATTTGTGGCGGTGGGTCCAAAAAGTTATGCTTACCAAACTCAAAACAACAAGGTTGTTTTACGCATAAAAGGCATTACGCAGACGCACCAATAATGCTGTGAAATTGTCAACTTTGATAGCGTCAAAGACCTGGTTCAGGATTATGTGCAAAAAAAGATGAATGAATATAAGCTATTGAGTGAATTCTCACAGAAACGCAAATCAAACCGTGTTCTCATTCTAGTTCTTCTAATCTTAAATGTTTCCAACGGATAAATTGGATTATAATTGTTTCTTTTAGGAAATTACATCTTCAACTCTTGTGGTGGTGAAAATACACTTTTCATGTTTTTCATGTAACAAGCTAAAACTGAACATCAGCTTTTTGGAAACAAATTCTTCAGGAACTCAAATAAAAACCACGTCATTCATATTCATCAGTTTTTGATTATTTTGATGAAGAACTAGTTAACCACAGTGCATTTAGAGAGGAAGTGAGCTTATCACAGCTGTGAAGATACATTTCTCCAAAAGTATATAGAATGAATGTGTCAGCTTAACACAGCTGTGAAGATACATTTCTCCAAAAGTATATAGACTGAATGTGTCAGCTTAACACAGCTGTGAATTACATTTCTCCAAAAGCATATAGAGTGAAAGTGTCAGCTTGTCAGCACTGAGAAGATTCATTTCTCCCATCAAAATGAATATAAACTGTCGAGTGAATTCTCACAGAAAACGCAAATCAAACCATGTTGTCATTCTAATTCATCTAATCCTAAAGGTTTGCAATGGAGAAATTGGATTAAAATAGTTTCTTTTAGGAAATTATATTTTCAACTGTTGTGGTGATGAAAAGACACTTGTCATGTAACAAACTAAAACTGAACATCAGCTGTCGAGTGAATTCTCACAGAAACTCAAATCGACAATGTTGTGAACTAGAGTTTAAAGTTTCCAATGGAGACATGTGTTTGTAATTGTTTTGAGAAATGACATGGTCATATGGTGGTTAAAATAAAAAAAATTTTAAAAATTTTCACTTCCTAAATTTTAAAAAATTTTTAAAAAAAAAGGGAAATTAATTTTAAATTTTTTAAAAAAAAAATGTTTAAAAACTTTAAAATTTAAATTTCCCAAAAAAAAAATTTTTTTAAAAAATTTTTTCAATTTTGGGAAAAAAAGGTTTAAAAAAAAAATTTTTTTTTAAAATTTGGGTTTTTAAAAAAAATTTTTTTAGAAAAAATTTAAAAAGGGGGGAAAATTTTTAAAAAAAGCAAACATTGGTTTTTAAAAAACCTTTTTTTAAAAAAAAAAAAAAAAAAAAAAAAAAAATTTTTTTTTTTTAAATTTTTGGGGGGAAAAAACCCTTTTTTCCCCCAAATTTTAAAAAATTTTAAAAAAAATTAAACCTTTTTTAATTTTTTTTTTAAAAAAAAATTTTTTTTTTTTAAAAAAATTTTAAAACCCGTTGGTGGTAAATTCATTTTTTTTTTGGAAAAAAAAAAATTTTTTAAAAAACTTTAAAAATAAAAATTTTTTCAAATTTTTTTGAAGAAAACCCCTTTTTTAAATTTAAAAACCCAAAAAATTTTTTGGGGAAAAAAAAAAAAAAATTTAAATTAAAAAATTGAAAATTTTAAAAATTTAAAAAAGGTTCAAATTTCCCTTTTTTTCCCCCATCCCAAAAAAAAAGGGTTTTAAAAAAAAAAAAATTTTTTTTCCCTTTTTAAAAGGGAAATTTTAAAAAAAGGGGGGTTTTTTAAATTAAAAAAAAAAAATTTCAAAAAAAAACAAAACCCTTTAAAAAAAAATTTTTTGGGGAATTTAAAAATTTTTCCAAAAAAATTTTTTTTTTGGAAAATTTTTGGGAAATAAGGGGAAATTAAGGTTTTTAAAAAAAAAATTTTTTGGGGTTTTAAAAAAAAAAATTTTTTTTTAAAAAATTTTTAAAAAAAATCCAAAAATTTTTTTTAAATTTTAATTAAAAAAGGGTTTTTTTGGGGGTTTTTTAAAAAAAGGGAAAAAATTTTTTTTTAAAAAAAAAAAATTTTTTTTTTTGGGAAAGTGGGGTTTTTAACCCCAAAAAATTTTTTTTTTAAAAAAACCCCCAAAGAATTAATTTGGAAGGGGAAAAAAAAATAAATTTTCTTTTAAATTTTAAAAAAATTTTTTTCAAGGAAAATTTAAAAAAATTTTTTTTTTTTAAAAAAAATTTTAATGGGGGGTTTTTTTTTTTAAAAAAATTTTTGGGGTAAAAACCCAAAAAACAAAAATGAAACCCCGAAAAAATTTTTTAAAAATTTTTTTTTTGGGAAAAGGTTTTTTGGGGGGTTTTTTTTTTAAAAGGGTTTTTTTTTTTCCGTAACCCCAAAAAATGAACATTGCCGTTGGGAAAAAATTTAAAAAAAAAAAAATGTCGTTTTTAATTAATTAAAATTTTTTTTTAAAAAATTTTTAAAAAAAAAAGAGAAATTAAATTTTTGGGGGGTTTTTTCCCAAAAAAAAAACCCTTTGGGAAAATTTCCCCTAAAAAAAAAAATTTTTTTTTTTCCCCCAAATTTAAATTTTTTTTTTAAAAAATTTTAAACCCAAAATTTTTTAAATTTTTTTAAAAAAATTTTTTTTTTAAAAAACCTTTAAAAAAAAAACTGGGGGAAAAAAAATTTCACCAAAAAAAAAATTTTTTAAAAGGTTTTTTAAAAAAGGAAAAAATTTTTTTTTTTTAAAAATTTAAACCAAGGGGTTTAAATTTTTTTTTTAAAAAAAAAAAGGGGTTGGGGGTTTAAAAAAAAAAAATTTTTTTTTAAATTTAAGCCCAAAAAAAATTTTTTTTTGAAAAAGGTTTTTTGGGGGGTTTTTTTAAAAAAAAAATTTTTTAAAATTTTTTAAAAAAAATTTTTTTTTTTAAAAATTTTAATTAAAAAAAAAATTTTCCCCTTTTGGGAATTAAAAGGGAAAATTTAAAACAATTTTTAAAAAAAAGGGGAAAAAAAAAAAATTTAAAAAAAAATTTTAAAAAAAATTTTCTTTTTAAAAGGGGAAAAATTTTTTAAAAAGTTTCTTTTTTTTTTAAAAAACCCCAAAAAAAAACCCCCAAAAAAAACCCCCAAAAAAAAATTTTTTTTAAAATTTTAAAGCCAAAAAATTTTTTTAAATTTTTTTTAAAGGGCCCTTTTTTAAAAATTTTTTTTAAAAACCCTTTAAAATTTTTTCCCGGGTTTTAAAAAAAAAAACAAAACATTTTTTTTAAAAAAAAATTTTTTTTTAAAAAAAAAGGTTTCCCAAAAAAATTTTTTTTTTTTTTTTTTGGGGGCCCCGGTTTTTTTAAAAAAAAAAAAAAAATTTTAAAATTTAAAAAAAAATTTTTAAAATTTTAAAAAAAAAAAAATTGTTTTTTAAATTAAAACCCTTTTTTTTAAAAAACCTTTGGGAAAAATTAAAAAACCCCTTGGGTTTTTCCCCAAACCAAATTTTTAAAATTTTTTTCCAAGGAAAAAATTTTTTGTTTTAAAAAATTTTTTAATTTGGGGTTTAAAAAAAGGGGGAAAAAAAATTTTTTAAAAAATTTTTTAAAAAAAAAAGCAAAATTTTTTAAAAAAAAATTTGGTTTGGGCCCTTTTTAAAAAAAAAAGGGGGGGGAAAAAAAAAAAAAAAAATTTTTTGGGTTTTTTAAAAAAAAAATTTTTTTTAAAATTTAAAATTTTTTTTAAAGGAAAAAGGAAAAAAAATTTTTTTTTTAAAAAACCTTTAAAAAAAGGGGGTTTAATTTCCTTTTTAAAAAAAAGGGGGGGTTTTTTTAAAAAACGGTTTCAAACCAAAAAAATTAAATTTCCCCTTTTTTAAAAAAAAAAATTTTTTTTTTTTAAGGGTTGGGAAAAATTTATGAAAAATTTTAAAAAAATTTAAAAAAAAAATTAAAGGCCCCTTTTAAAATTTAAATGGAAAAAGGTTTTTTTTAAAAAAAAATTTTATTTTAAAAAAATTTTTTTAAAAATTTTAAAAAAATTTAAAAAAAAAAAAAAAAAATTTTTTTTAAAATTTTTAAATTTTTTAAAAAACCCAAAAAGAAATTTTTTTAAAACTTTTTTAAAAATTTTAAAAAATTTTTTTTAAAAAACCCCAAAAAAAAAAAAAATTGGGCCCCAAAAAAATCAAAGGTTTTTTAAATTTTTAACTTAAATTTTTTAAAAAAAAATTTTTTTTTTTTAAAAAATTTTCTTTGGGGTTTAAAACCTTTTTTTAAACCAAAAAAAAAATTTTTTGGGAAAAAAAAAAAAAAAAACCCTTTTTTTAAAAAATTTTTTTTTTGGGAATTTTTTTGGAAAAATTTAAAAACCCCCAAAAAAAATTTTTTTTAAAAAAAAAAAATTTTTTTTTTTTTAAAAAATTTTTCCCAAAAAATTTTTTTCCCCCGGAAAATTCAAAAAAAAAAAAAGGGAAAAAAAAAAAATTAAAATTTTCCAAAAAAAAACCTTTTTAAAAAATTTTTTTTAAAAATTTTTTTGGGGTTTTGGAAAAAAGTTTTTTAAAAAAAATTAAATTTTTTTTTAAAAAAAAAATTTTCAAATTTAAAAAGGGAAATTTTTTTTTTTTTAAAATTTTAAAAAGTTTTTTTTCCCCAAAAATTTAAATTTCCTTTGGGAATTTTTTAAAAATTTTTAAAAAAATTTTTTTAAAATTGGTTTAAAAATTTTTTCCAAACCCAAAAAACCCTTTTTTAAAATTTAAAGGGGAAAAAAACTTTTTTTTAAAAAAAGAAATTTTTTAAACCAATTTCGGTTTAAAAAAAAAATTTTGGGTTTTTTTTAAAAAATTTTATAAAAAAAAAAATTTGGTTTGGAAAATTTTCCCTTAAAAACCCTTTTTTAAATTTAAAAAAGGGGTAAAGAAATTTTCCCCAAAAAAAGTAAATAATTTGGGGGAAATTTTAAAAAAAAAAAAAATTTCCTTTTTTAAAATTAAATTTTCCCAATTAAAAAAAATAAAGTTTTTAAAATTAATTTTAAAAAGGGGGAAAAAAACCTTTTTTCAAAAAAAATTTTAAAAAAATTTTAAAATTTTTTAAAATTTTAAATTTTTTTTTTAAAAACCGGGGTTTTTAAAATTTTAAAAAAAGGGGTTTTTTTAAAAATTTTTTAAAAAATTTAAATTTTTCCGGGAAAAAATTTAAAAAAAAATTTTTAATTTTTTAAAAAAGAATTTGGGTTTTTTTAAAAAATTTTTTAAAAAAAAAAAATTTTTCCCGGGAAAAAAAAAAGGGAAAAAAAAAAATTTTTTTAAAAAAAAATAAAAATTTTTTTAAAAAAAAATTTCCCCCAAAATTTAAAAATTTTTTTTTTAAAAAAAAATTTTTCCAAAAAATTTTCCGGGGGGGAAAATTTAATTAAAAAAAAATTTTTTTAAAAAAAAAAAAAAAAAAAATTTTTTAAGGAAAAAAAATTTTTTTTTTAAAAATTTAAATTTTAAGGAAAAGGAAAAAAATTTTTTTTTTTTTTTTAAAAAAAAAAGGGTTTCAAATTAAAAGAAATTTAATTTTTAAAAAAAAAAAAAAAATTTTCAAATTTGGATTTAAAAGTTTTTAAAACCCCTTTTTTTTTTTAAAAACATTTTCCCCAAAAAAAACCCTTTTTTTAAATTTTAAAAAAAATTTTTAAAAATTTTTAAAAAATTTAGGGAAAAATTTTTTCCCCAAAAATTTAAAATTTTTTAAAAATTTTCCCCAAAAAAAGAAAATTTAAAAAGGGTTAATGAAAAATTTGGGTTTAAAAAAAACCAAAAAAATTTTTTTTGGGGGAAAAAATTTTTTAAAATTAAATTTTTTTTTTTCCTTTAATTTTAAAAAAAAAGGGGAAAATTTTAAAAAAAATTTAAAAAGGTTTAAATTTTTTTAAAAGGGGGTTTTTAAATTTTTTTCCCCAAAAAACCATTAGAAAAAAATAAATTTTGGGGTTTTAAAAAAAAAATTTTTTTAAAATTTTTTAAAAAAAAATTGGGCCCGGGAATTTTTCCCCCCAAAAATTTTTTTAAATTTTAAAAATTCCAAAAGGGAAAAAATTTTTTAAAAAAATTTTTTTAAAAAAATTTTCCAAAAAAAATTTTGGGGAAAAAAAATTTTTAAAAAATTAAATTTTTTTTTAAAAAACCCAAAATTTTTTTTTAAATTTTTTTTTTCCCCCTGGGGGTTTTTTAAAATTTTAAAAAAATTTTTCCTTTTAAAGGTTTTAAAAAAATTTTTTTTTTAAAAAAATTTAAAAAAAAAATTAAAAAAAAAAAAATTTTTTTTTTTGGGGTTTTTAAAAAAAAAAATTTTTTTTTTTAAAAAAGAAATTTTTTTAAAAAAAAAAGAAATTTTTGGGTGGAAAAATTTTTCCAAAGGAAAAAAAATTTTTTAAACCCTTGGAAAAAAAAATTTTTTTTTTTTAAAAAAGGGGAAAAAAAAAAATTTAATTTGGGTTTTTAAAAAAAAAACCCCCCCTTTTTTAAAAAAATTTTTTTTGTTTCCAAAAAATTTTTTTTTTTTAAAAAATTTTTTTGGGTTTAAAAAAATTTTTTAAAAAAAAAAAAAATTTTTCCAAATTTCCAAAAAAAAAAATTTTTTTTTTAAATTTTTTTTGGGGGTGGAAAAATTTTTAAGAAAAATTTTTTTTAAAAAATTTTCAAAAACCCAAAAAAAATTTTTGTTTGGGAAAAATTTAAATTTAAATTTTTGTTTTTTTTAAAATTTTTTTTGGGAAATTAATTTTTTAAAAAAAAAAAAAACCCCTTGGGTAAAAAAAAAAAAACCCCAAAAAATTTTTTAAAATTTTTAAAAAAATTTAAACCCAAATTTTTAAAATTTTTTTAAAAAAAATTTTTAAAAAAAAATTTTTTTTAAAAAAACCCAAAAATTTTTTCCCCCAAAAAAAACCACCCCTTTTTTTTAAAAATTTTTAAAAAAATTTTTTGGTTTTTAAAAAAATTTTTTGGGAAAACCTTTTAAAAAAAAAAACCCTTTTTTTCCCCCCAAAAAACCCAAAAAAAAATGGGAAATTTTTTAAAAAAAAAAATTTTCAAATTTTTTTTTAAATTTTCCCGGAAAAAAAAATTTTTGTTTTTAGGAAAAATTTTTTTTGGGGGAAAAAACCTTTTCATTTTTTAAACAAAAAAATTTTTTTTAAACTTTTTTTAAAAAAAAAAAAATTTTTTAAAAATTTTTTATTTAAAGGGAAAAAAAAATTTGTTTAAAAAAAATTTTTCAAAAAAATTTTTCCCAAATTTTTAAAGAATTTAATTTTTAAAAATTGTTTAAAAAAAATTTTTTTAAAAAGGGGAAAAAAAAAATTTTCCAAAAAAATTTAAATTTTTAAAAAAAAAAATTTAAAAAAAAAAGGGAAATTTAATTTTCCCAAAATTTCCAAAAAAATTTTAAAAAAATTTTTTTTTAAACCCCCAAAAAAAAAAACCGTTTTTTTAAAAAAACCCAAAACCTTTAAAAAAACCCAAATAAAAAATTTTTTTTAAAAATTATTTTTTTAAAAAAAATTTTTAAAAAATTTTTGGGTTTTTAAAAAAAAATTTTTAAAAAAAAAAAAATTTTTTTTCCCAAAAAAAAGAAATTTTTAAAAAATTTTTTCCCCAAAAAAATTTTTTTTTTTTAAAAAGAAAAAAAAATTTTTTTTTTTTTCCCCCAAAAAAAAATAAAGGGGAAAATTTAAAAAAAAAATTTTTTGTTTAAAAAAGGTTTAAAATTTTTTTAAATTTTTTTTTTTTTGGGGGAAAAAATTGTTTAAAAAAAAAAAAAAAACCCCCCCTTTTTAAAAAATTTTAAAAAATTTAAAATTTCCTTTTTTTTTTTGGGTTTTTTTTAAAATTTTTTTAAGGCCCCCAAAAAAAAAATTCGTTGGGAAAAGGAAAAAAATTTTTCAAAAAATTTTTTTAAAAATTTTTAATTTCCAAGGAAAAAAAAAATTTTTATTTAAAAAAAAAATTTTTAAAAAATTTTTAAAAAAAAATTTTTTTTAAAAAAAATTTCAAAAAAGGGTTTTTCCCATTTTTCCAAAAAATTTTAAAAAAACCCCCGAAATTTAAAAAAAAAAGGGGAAAACTTTTTCCCAACCTTTTTAAAAAAGGGAAAGGTTTAAAATTTTAAAAAAAAATTTTTTAAAAAAAATTTTTTCCAAAAAAAAAAAATTTCCCTTTTTTAAAAAACCAAAAATTTTTTTAAAAAAAAATTTTTTTTTTTTTTTTTTTTTTTGGGGGGGGAAAAAAAAAAAATTTTTTAAAAAAAAAATTAAATTTTCCCCAAAAAAAAAAAAATGTTTTTTTTAAAAAGGGTTTTTTTTTTTTAAAAAAACCAAAAAAAAAATTTTAAAAAAAAATTTAAAAAAGGAAAAAATTTTTTTTTTTAATTTTTTAATTTTTTTTTAAAAAAAAAAAAAGGGTTTTTTTTTTTTAAAATTCATTTTAAAAAGGGGGGTTAAAAACCCTTTTTAAAAAAAAAAAATGAAATAAGCTTTTAAATTTAAAAAAAATCAAACCAATGTTTTCAACTAATTTTTTAAATTTTCCAAGGGAAAATTTTTTTTTTTTTTAAAAAAATTTTTCAATGGTTTAAAAAGACCTTTTTCATGTAACCAAACTAAAATGAACATAGCTGTCGGAGTAAATTTAAAAAAAAAAATTTTTTTTTAAAAGGTTTAAATTTTCCCAATTTTTTTTTTTTAAAAAATGAAGGTTAAATTGTGGTTAAAAAACTTTTTCATTAACAAGCCAAAAAAAATTTTTTGGGAAAAATTTTAAAAAAATTAAAAAAGGTTTTTTAAATTTAAATTTTTAAAGGTTTTTTTTTCCCCTTTAACCTTTAAAAAAAAAAAAGAGGAAATTTTGGGGAAAAAGTTTTTCCATCAAAAAGAAAATAAACTGCGGTTTGGAAATTTTCCCAAAAAAAAAAACCCTTTTTTTTTTTTTTTAAATTTTTAAAAAATTTTTAAAAAATTTTTTTTTAAAAAAAATTTTTTAAAAAAGGGGGAAAGGGGGTTTAAAAACCCAAAAAAATTAAAAAAAAAAAAAAAAAAAATTTTTAAAATTTTTTTAAAAATTTTAAAAAATTTTAAAAATTTTTTTTTAATTTTTTTTTGAAAAAATTGGGGAAAAAAAAATTTTTAAAACCCCAAAATTTCCAAAAAAAAAAATTTAAAAAAAAACCCTTTTTTTTTTGGGGTTTTTTTTTAAAAAACCAAATTTTTTAAAAAAATTTTTTTGGGTAAAAAAATTTTTTTAAAAAAAAAAAGGGGTTTTTTTTTTTAAAAAATTTAAAAAAATTTTTAAATTTTTTTGGGAAATGAAGGTTTTTTGGGGAAAAAGGGGGAAAAAAAAAAAACCCTTTTTAAAAATTTAAAAAAAAAAAAAATTTTTTTAAAAGTAAAAATTTTAAAAGGCTTTAATTTAAAAAAAAAAACCCCTTCCCCACCTTTTGGGGGGGAAAAATTAAAATTTTTTTTAAAAAATTTAAAAATTTTTAAAAAATTTTAAAAATTAAACCAAATTTTTAAATTTTTTAAATTTCAAGGAAAAAATTTTAAAAATTTTTTTTTTTAAAATTTAAAAGGGGGGAAAAATTTGTTTTTAAAAAAAAAAAAATTGGTCAATTTTTAAAAAGAAATTTTAAAAAAAAAAAATTTTTTTTTTGGGAAAATTTTTTTTAAAAAAAATTTGGAAAATTTTTTTTTCAAAAACAAAAAAATTTTTTTTAAAAAAAAAAACCAAAAATTTGGGGAAAAATTTTTTTTTAAAAAATTTTTCCCAAAAATTTAAAAGGGGGTTTTTTTAATTTTGGAAAAATTCCCTTTTCCCCAAAAAAACCCCAAAAAATAAATAAAAAGCTGTCAGTGAATTCTCACAAAAAAAAAAATTTTTTTTCCCCTTAAATTTTAAATTTTAAAGGGAAAAGGAAAAATTTTTTTTAAAATTTTTTTTTTTTTTTTTTGAAAGGCCCAAAAAACCAAAACTGGGGGAAAAAAAAACCCAAAAACCAAATTTTCCAAATGCATCTACAGAGGAAGTGTCAGCTTAACTCAGCTGTGAATATACATTTCTCTCATCAAAAGAAACTCCAAATGAATATAAGCTATTGAGTGAATTCTCACAGAAACATAAATCAAACCGTGTTCTCATTCTAATTCTTCTAATCTTAAATGTTTCCAACGGATAAATTGGATTATAATTGTTTCTTTTAGGAAATTACATCTTCAACTCTTGTGGTGGTGAAAATACACTTTTCATGTTTTTCATGTAACAAGCTAAAACTGAACATCAGCTTTTTGGAAACAAATTCTTCAGGAACTCAAATAAAAACCACGTCATTCATATTCATCAGTTTTTGATTATTTTGATGAAGAACTAGTTAACCACAGTGCATTTAGAGAGGAAGTGAGCTTATCACAGCTGTGAAGATACATTTCTCCAAAAGTATATAGAATGAATGTGTCAGCTTAACACAGCTGTGAAGATACATTTCTCCAAAAGTATATAGACTGAATGTGTCAGCTTAACACAGCTGTGAATTACATTTCTCCAAAAGCATATAGAGTGAAAGTGTCAGCTTGTCAGCACTGAGAAGATTCATTTCTCCCATCAAAAATGAATATAAACTGTCGAGTGAATTCTCACAGAAAACGCAAATCAAACCATGTTGTCATTCTAATTCATCTAATCCTAAAGGTTTGCAATGGAGAAATTGGATTAAAATAGTTTCTTTTAGGAAATTATATTTTCAACTGTTGTGGTGATGAAAAGACACTTGTCATGTAACAAACTAAAACTGAACATCAGCTGTCGAGTGAATTCTCACAGAAACTCAAATCGACAATGTTGTGAACTAGAGTTTAAAGTTTCCAATGGAGACATGTGTTTGTAATTGTTTTGAGAAATGACATGGTCATATGGTGGTTAAAATAGACGTTTTTCATGTACACCAGCTAAAAATGAACATATGCTGTCTGGAGATAAAGTGTTAAAAGAAACTTGTCAAAACATGTCGTTTTCATATAAATCTAGAGTTTAACGTTTCAAGTCCACTATATCGTTGTAATACCTTCTTATAAGAAATGAGAGCTTAAACTTGTGGTGGATGAAAACGTTTGTCATCAACAGGAGCCAAAACTGAACATCTGCTGTTTGGAAACAATTCTCCAGAAACTCAAATAAAACCACGTTGTCGTCATGCATTTTCATCAGATGTTGAATATTGTGATGAAGAATATGTTTACCACAGAACATTTAGAGTGGAAGTCAGCTTATCACAGCTGTGAAGATACGTTCCTCCAACAGCATCTATAGAGTGAAAGTATCAGCTTGCCAGCGCTAAAGCAATACATTTCACTCATTAACAGTAAGTCCAAATGAATGTAAGATGTCGAGTGAATTCTCACAGAAAACGCAAATCAAACCATGTTCTCATTCTAATTCATCTAATCCTAAATGTTTCCAATGGAGAAATTGGATTATAATAGTTTCTTTTAGGAAATTACATTTTCAACTCTTGTGGTGGTGAAAAGACACTTGTCATGTAACAAACTAAAACTGACCATCAGCTGTCAAGTGAATACTCACAGAAACTCAAATTGACAATGTTTGACAATGTTTGTCAACTAGATTTTAAAGTTTCCAATGGAGAAATGTGTTTGTAATTGTTTTAAGAAATGACATGGTCATTATGGTGGTTAAAGTAGACATTTTTCATGTAGACCAACTAAAATGAACATATGCCGTCTGGAGATAAAGTATTAAAAGAAACTAGTCAAAACATGTCGTTTTCATAATTATCAGACTTTGATTATTTTGATGAAGAAATTGGTATCCACAGAACATTTAGAGAGGAAGTCAGTTTTTCACAGCTGTGAAGATACATTTCTCCAAATGCATCTACAGAGGAAGTGTCAGCTTAACTCAGCTGTGAATATACATTTCTCTCATCAAAAGAAACTCCAAATGAATATAAGCTATTGAGTGAATTCTCACAGAAACGCAAATCAAACCGTGTTCTCATTCTAATTCTTCTAATCTTAAATGTTTCCAACGGATAAATTGGATTATAATTGTTTCTTTTAGGAAATTACATCTTCAACTCTTGTGGTGGTGAAAATACACTTTTCATGTTTTTCATGTAACAAGCTAAAACTGAACATCAGCTTTTTGGAAACAAATTCTTCAGGAACTCAAATAAAAACCACGTCATTCATATTCATCAGTTTTTGATTATTTTGATGAAGAACTAGTTAACCACAGTGCATTTAGAGAGGAAGTGAGCTTATCACAGCTGTGAAGATACATTTCTCCAAAAGTATATAGAATGAATGTGTCAGCTTAACACAGCTGTGAAGATACATTTCTCCAAAAGTATATAGACTGAATGTGTCAGCTTAACACAGCTGTGAATTACATTTCTCCAAAAGCATATAGAGTGAAAGTGTCAGCTTGTCAGCACTGAGAAGATTCATTTCTCCCATCAAAAATGAATATAAACTGTCGAGTGAATTCTCACAGAAAACGCAAATCAAACCATGTTGTCATTCTAATTCATCTAATCCTAAAGGTTTGCAATGGAGAAATTGGATTAAAATAGTTTCTTTTAGGAAATTATATTTTCAACTGTTGTGGTGATGAAAAGACACTTGTCATGTAACAAACTAAAACTGAACATCAGCTGTCGAGTGAATTCTCACAGAAACTCAAATCGACAATGTTGTGAACTAGAGTTTAAAGTTTCCAATGGAGACATGTGTTTGTAATTGTTTTGAGAAATGACATGGTCATATGGTGGTTAAAATAGACGTTTTTCATGTACACCAGCTAAAAATGAACATATGCTGTCTGGAGATAAAGTGTTAAAAGAAACTTGTCAAAACATGTCGTTTTCATATAAATCTAGAGTTTAACGTTTCAAGTCCACTATATCGTTGTAATACCTTCTTATAAGAAATGAGAGCTTAAACTTGTGGTGGATGAAAACGTTTGTCATCAACAGGAGCCAAAACTGAACATCTGCTGTTTGGAAACAATTCTCCAGAAACTCAAATAAAACCACGTTGTCGTCATGCATTTTCATCAGATGTTGAATATTGTGATGAAGAATATGTTTACCACAGAACATTTAGAGTGGAAGTCAGCTTATCACAGCTGTGAAGATACGTTCCTCCAACAGCATCTATAGAGTGAAAGTATCAGCTTGCCAGCGCTAAAGCAATACATTTCACTCATTAACAGTAAGTCCAAATGAATGTAAGATGTCGAGTGAATTCTCACAGAAAACGCAAATCAAACCATGTTCTCATTCTAATTCATCTAATCCTAAATGTTTCCAATGGAGAAATTGGATTATAATAGTTTCTTTTAGGAAATTACATTTTCAACTCTTGTGGTGGTGAAAAGACACTTGTCATATAACAAACTAAAACTGACCATCAGCTGTCAAGTGAATACTCACAGAAACTCAAATTGACAATGTTTGACAATGTTTGTCAACTAGATTTTAAAGTTTCCAATGGAGAAATGTGTTTGTAATTGTTTTAAGAAATGACATGGTCATTATGGTGGTTAAAGTAGACATTTTTCATGTAGACCAACTAAAATGAACATATGCCGTCTGGAGATAAAGTATTAAAAGAAACTAATGTCGTTTTCATAATTATCAGACTTTGATTATTTTGATGAAGAAATTGGTATCCACAGAACATTTAGAGACGAAGTCAGTTTTTCACAGCTGTGAAGATATATTTCTCCAAATGCATCTACAGAGGAAGTGTCAGCTTAACTCAGCTGTGAATATACATTTCTCTCATCAAAAGAAACTCCAAATGAATATAAGCTATTGAGTGAATTCTCACAGAAACGCAAATCAAACCGTGTTCTCATTCTAATTCTTCTAATCTTAAATGTTTCCAACGGATAAATTGGATTATAATTGTTTCTTTTAGGAAATTACATCTTCAACTCTTGTGGTGGTTAAAATACACTTTTCATGTTTTTCATGTAACAAGCTAAAACTGAACATCAGCTTTTTGGAAAAAAATTCTTCAGGAACTCAAATAAAAACCACGTCATTCATATTCATCAGTTTTTGATTATTTTGATGAAGAACTAGTTAACCACAGTGCATTTAGAGAGGAAGTGAGCTTATCACAGCTGTGAAGATACATTTCTCCAAAAGTATATAGAATGAATGTGTCAGCTTAACACAGCTGTGAAGATACATTTCTCCAAAAGCATATAGAGTGAAAGTGTCAGCTTAACACAGCTGTGAAAGTTTCTCAAAAGCATATAGAGTGAAAGTGTCAGCTTGTCAGCACTGAGAAGATTCATTCTCCCATCAAAAATGAATATAAACTGTCGAGTGAAGTCTCACAGAAAACGCAAATCAAACCATGTTGTCATTCTAATTCATCTAATCCTAAAGGTTTGCAATGGAGAAATTGGATTAAAATATTTTCTTTTAGGAAATTACATTTTCAACTGTTGTGGTGATGAAAAGACACTTGTCATGTAACAAACTAAAACTGAACATCAGCTGTCGAGTGAATTCTCACAGAAACTCAAATCGACAATGTTGTCAACTAGAGTTTAAAGTTTCCAATGGAGACATGTGTTTATAATTGTTTTAAGAAATGACATGGTCATATGGTGGTTAAAATAGACGTTTTTCATGTACACCAGCTAAAAATGAACATATGCTGTCAGGAGATAAAGTGTTAAAAGAAACTAGTCAAAACATGTCGTTTTCATATAAATCTAGAGTTTAACGTTTCAAGTCCACTATATCGTTGTAATACCTTCTTATAAGAAATGAGAGCTTAAACTTGTGGTGGATGAAAACGTTTGTCATCAACAGGAGCCAAAACTGAACATCTGCTGTTTGGAAACAATTCTCCAGAAACTCAAATAAAACCACGTTGTCGTCATTCATTTTCATCAGATGTTGAATATTGTGATGAAGAATATGTTTACCACAGAACATTTAGAGTGGAAGTCAGCTTATCACAGCTGTGAAGATACGTTCCTCCAACAGCATCTATAGAGTGAAAGTATCAGCTTGCCAGCGCTAAAGCAATACATTTCACTCATTAACAGTAAGTCCAAATGAATGTAAGATGTCGAGTGAATTCTCACAGAAAACGCAAATCAAACCATGTTCTCATTCTAATTCATCTAATCCTAAATGTTTCCAATGGAGAAATTGGATTATAATAGTTTCTTTTAGGAAATTACATTTTCAACTCTTGTGGTGGTGAAAAGACACTTGTCATGTAACAAACTAAAACTGACCATCAGCTGTCAAGTGAATACTCACAGAAACTCAAATTGACAATGTTTGACAATGTTTGTCAACTAGATTTTAAAGTTTCCAATGGAGAAATGTGTTTGTAATTGTTTTAAGAAATGACATGGTCATTATGGTGGTTAAAGTAGACGTTTTTCATGTAGACCAACTAAAATGAACATATGCCGTCTGGAGATAAAGTATTAAAAGAAACTAGTCAAAACATGTCGTTTTTTAATAATTATCAGACTTTGATTATTTTGATGAAGAAATTGGTATCCACAGAACATTTAGAGAGGAAGTCAGTTTTTCAAACAATTCTCCAGCTGTGAAGATACATTTCTCCAAATGCATCTACAGAGAAGTGTCAAGCTTAACTCAGCTGTGAATATACATTTCTCTCATCAAAAGAAACTCCAAATGAATATAAGCTATTGAGTGAATTCTCACAGAAACGCAAATCAAACCGTGAATCTCATTCTAATTCTTCTAATCTTAAATGTTTCATTCTAACGGATAAATTGGATTATAATTGTTTCTTTTAGGAAATTACATTTTCAACTGTTGTGGTGGTGAAAAGACACTTGTCATGTAACAAACTAAAACTGAACATCAGCTGTCGAGTGAATTCTCACAGAAACTCAAATCGACAATGTTTGTCAACTAGATTTTAAAGTTTCCAATGGAGACATGTGTTTGTAATTGTTTTAAGAAATGACATGGTCATATGGTGGTTAAAATAGACGTTTTTCATGTACACCAGCTAAAAATGAACATATGCTGTCTGGAGATAAAGTGTTAAAAGAAACTAGTCAAAACATGTCGTTTTCATATTCATCTAGAGTTTAACGTTTCAAGTCCACTATATCGTTGTAATACAATTATAAGAAATGAGAGCTTAAACTTGTGGTGGATGAAAACGTTTGTCATCAACAGGAGCCAAAACTGAACATCTGCTGTTTGGAAACATTTCTCCAGAAACTCAAATAAAACCACGTTGTCGTCATTCATTTTCATCAGATGTTGAATATTGTGATGAAGAATATGTTTACCACAGAACATTTAGAGTGGAAGTCAGCTTATCACAGCTGTGAAGATACGTTCCTCCAACAGCATCTATAGAGTGAAAGTATCAGCTTGCTAGCGCTAAAGCAATACATTTCACTCATTAACAGTAAGTCCAAATGAATGTAAGATGTCGAGTGAATTCTCACAGAAAACGCAAATCAAACCATGTTCTCATTCTAATTCATCTAATCCTAAATGGTTCCAATGGAGAAATTGGATTATAATAGTTTCTTTTAGGAAATTACATTTTCAACTCTTGTGGTGGTGAAAAGACACTTGTCATGTAACAAACTAAAACTGACCATCAGCTGTCAAGTGAATACTCACAGAAACTCAAATTGACAATGTTTGACAATGTTTGTCAACTAGATTTTAAAGTTTCCAATGGAGAAATGTGTTTGTAATTGTTTTAAGAAATGACATGGTCATTATGGTGGTTAAAGTAGACGTTTTTCATGTAGACCAACTAAAATGAACATATGCCGTCTGGAGATAAAGTATTAAAAGAAACTAGTCAAAACATGTCGTTTTTTAATAATTATCAGACTTTGATTATTTTGATGAAGAAATTGGTATCCACAGAACATTTAGAGAGGAAGTCAGTTTTTCACAGCTGTGAAGATACATTTCTCCAAATGCATCTACAGAGGAAGTGTCAGCTTAACTCAGCTGTGAATATACATTTCTCTCATCAAAAGAAACTCCAAATGAATATAAGCTATTGAGTGAATTCTCACAGAAACGCAAATCAAACCGTGTTCTCATTCTAATTCTTCTAATCTTAAATGTTTCCAACGGATAAATTGGATTATAATTGTTTCTTTTAGGAAATTACATCTTCAACTCTTGTGGTGGTGAAAATACACTTTTCATGTTTTTCATGTAACAAGCTAAAACTGAACATCAGCTTTTTGGAAACAAATTCTTCAGGAACTCAAATAAAAACCACGTCATTCATATTCATCAGTTTTTGATTATTTTGATGAAGAACTTGTTAACCACAGTGCATTTAGAGAGGAAGTGAGCTTATCACAGCTGTGAAGATACATTTCTCCAAAAGTATATAGAATGAATGTGTCAGCTTAACACAGCTGTGAAGATACATTTCTCCAAAAGTATATAGACTGAATGTGTCAGCTTAACACAGCTGTGAATTACATTTCTCCAAAAGCATATAGAGTGAAAGTGTCAGCTTGTCAGCACTGAGAAGATTCATTTCTCCCATCAAAAATGAATATAAACTGTCGAGTGAATTCTCACAGAAAACGCAAATCAAACCATGTTGTCATTCTAATTCATCTAATCCTAAAGGTTTGCAATGGAGAAATTGGATTAAAATAGTTTCTTTTAGGAAATTATATTTTCAACTGTTGTGGTGATGAAAAGACACTTGTCATGTAACAAACAAAACTGAACATCAGCTGTCGAGTGAATTCTCACAGAAACTCAAATCGACAATGTTGTGAACTAGAGTTTAAAGTTTCCAATGGAGACATGTGTTTGTAATTGTTTTGAGAAATGACATGGTCATATGGTGGTTAAAATAGACGTTTTTCATGTACACCAGCTAAAAATGAACATATGCTGTCTGGAGATAAAGTGTTAAAAGAAACTTGTCAAAACATGTCGTTTTCATATAAATCTAGAGTTTAACGTTTCAAGTCCACTATATCGTTGTAATACCTTCTTATAAGAAATGAGAGCTTAAACTTGTGGTGGATGAAAACGTTTGTCATCAACAGGAGCCAAAACTGAACATCTGCTGTTTGGAAACAATTCTCCAGAAACTCAAATAAAACCACGTTGTCGTCATGCATTTTCATCAGATGTTGAATATTGTGATGAAGAATATGTTTACCACAGAACATTTAGAGTGGAAGTCAGCTTATCACAGCTGTGAAGATACGTTCCTCCAACAGCATCTATAGAGTGAAAGTATCAGCTTGCCAGCGCTAAAGCAATACATTTCACTCATTAACAGTAAGTCCAAATGAATGTAAGATGTCGAGTGAATTCTCACAGAAAACGCAAATAAAACCATGTTCTCATTCTAATTCATCTAATCCTAAATGTTTCCAATGGAGAAATTGGATTATAATAGTTTCTTTTAGGAAATTACATTTTCAACTCTTGTGGTGGTGAAAAGACACTTGTCATGTAACAAACTAAAACTGACCATCAGCTGTCAAGTGAATACTCACAGAAACTCAAATTGACAATGTTTGACAATGTTTGTCAACTAGATTTTAAAGTTTCCAATGGAGAAATGTGTTTGTAATTGTTTTAAGAAATGACATGGTCATTATGGTGGTTAAAGTAGACGTTTTTCATGTAGACCAACTAAAATGAACATATGCCGTCTGGAGATAAAGTATTAAAAGAAACTAGTCAAAACATGTCGTTTTCATAATTATCAGACTTTGATTATTTTGATGAAGAAATTGGTATCCACAGAACATTTAGAGAGGAAGTCAGTTTTTCACAGCTGTGAAGATACATTTCTCCAAATGCATCTACAGAGGAAGTGTCAGCTTAACTCAGCTGTGAATATACATTTCTCTCATCAAAAGAAACTCCAAATGAATATAAGCTATTGAGTGAATTCTCACAGAAACGCAAATCAAACCGTGTTCTCATTCTAATTCTTCTAATCTTAAATGTTTCCAACGGATAAATTGGATTATAATTGTTTCTTTTAGGAAATTACATTTTCAACTGTTGTGGTGGTGAAAAGACACTTGTCATGTAACAAACTAAAACTGAACATCAGCTGTCGAGTGAATTCTCACAGAAACTCAAATCGACAATGTTTGTCAACTAGAGTTTAAAGTTTCCAATGGAGACATGTGTTTGTAATTGTTTTAAGAAATGACATGGTCATATGGTGGTTAAAGTAGACGTTTTTCATGTACACCAGCTAAAAATGAACATATGCTGTCTGGAGATAAAGTGTTAAATGAAACTAGTCAAAACATGTCGTTTTCATATTCATCTAGAGTTTAACGTTTCAAGTCCACTATATCGTTGTAATACAATTATAAGAAATGAGAGCTTAAACTTGTGGTGGATGAAAACGTTTGTCATCAACAGGAGCCAAAACTGAACATCTGCTGTTTGGAAACATTTCTCCAGAAACTCAAATAAAACCACTTTGTCGTCATTCATTTTCATCAGATTTTGAATATTGTGATGAAGAATATGTTTACCACAGAACATTTAGAGTGGAAGTCAGCTTATCACAGCTGTGAAGATACGTTCCTCCAACAGCATCTATAGAGTGAAAGTATCAGCTTGCCAGCGCTAAAGCAATACATTTCACTCATTAACAGTAAGTCCAAATGAATGTAAGATGTCGAGTGAATTCTCACAGAAAACGCAAATCAAACCATGTTCTCATTCTAATTCATCTAATCCTAAATGGTTCCAATGGAGAAATTGGATTATAATAGTTTCTTTTAGGAAATTACATTTTCAACTCTTGTGGTGGTGAAAAGACACTTGTCATGTAACAAACTAAAACTGACCATCAGCTGTCAAGTGAATACTCACAGAAACTCAAATTGACAATGTTTGACAATGTTTGTCAACTAGATTTTAAAGTTTCCAATGGAGAAATGTGTTTGTAATTGTTTTAAGAAATGACATGGTCATTATGGTGGTTAAAGTAGACGTTTTTCATGTAGACCAACTAAAATGAACATATGCCGTCTGGAGATAAAGTATTAAAAGAAACTAGTCAAAACATGTCGTTTTTTAATAATTATCAGACTTTGATTATTTTGATGAAGAAATTGGTATCCACAGAACATTTAGAGAGGAAGTCAGTTTTTCACAGCTGTGAAGATACATTTCTCCAAATGCATCTACAGAGGAAGTGTCAGCTTAACTCAGCTGTGAATATACATTTCTCTCATCAAAAGAAACTCCAAATGAATATAAGCTATTGAGTGAATTCTCACAGAAACGCAAATCAAACCGTGTTCTCATTCTAATTCTTCTAATCTTAAATGTTTCCAACGGATAAATTGGATTATAATTGTTTCTTTTAGGAAATTACATCTTCAACTCTTGTGGTGGTGAAAATACACTTGTCATGTAACAAACTAAAACTGAACATCAGCTGTCGAGTGAATTCTCACAG
This sequence comes from Siniperca chuatsi, assembly GCF_020085105.1. Taxonomy (NCBI): domain Eukaryota; kingdom Metazoa; phylum Chordata; class Actinopteri; order Centrarchiformes; family Sinipercidae; genus Siniperca; species Siniperca chuatsi. The sequence goes on along the minus strand of NC_058043.1, from coordinate 30,084,560 downwards.
AAACTCAAATCGACAATGTTTGTCAACTAGATTTTAAAGTTTCCAATGGAGACATGTGTTTGTAATTGTTTTAAGAAATGACATGGTCATATGGTGGTTAAAATAGACGTTTTTCATGTACACCAGCTAAAAATGAACATATGCTGTCTGGAGATAAAGTGTTAAAAGAAACTAGTCAAAACATGTCGTTTTCATATTCATCTAGAGTTTAACGTTTCAAGTCCACTATATCGTTGTAATACAATTATAAGAAATGAGAGCTTAAACTTGTGGTGGATGAAAACGTTTGTCATCAACAGGAGCCAAAACTGAACATCTGCTGTTTGGAAACAATTCTCCAGAAACTCAAATAAAACCACGTTGTCGTCATTCATTTTCATCAGATGTTGAATATTGTGATGAAGAATATGTTTACCACAGAACATTTAGAGTGGAAGTCAGCTTATCACAGCTGTGAAGATACGTTCCTCCAACAGCATCTATAGAGTGAAAGTATCAGCTTGCCAGCGCTAAAGCAATACATTTCACTCATTAACAGTAAGTCCAAATGAATGTAAGATGTCGAGTGAATTCTCACAGAAAACGCAAATCAAACCATGTTCTCATTCTAATTCATCTAATCCTAAATGTTTCCAATGGAGAAATTGGATTATAATAGTTTCTTTTAGGAAATTACATTTTCAACTCTTGTGGTGGTGAAAAGACACTTGTCATGTAACAAACTAAAACTGACCATCAGCTGTCAAGTGAATACTCACAGAAACTCAAATTGACAATGTTTGACAATGTTTGTCAACTAGATTTTAAAGTTTCCAATGGAGAAATGTGTTTGTAATTGTTTTAAGAAATGACATGGTCATTATGGTGGTTAAAGTAGACGTTTTTCATGTAGACCAACTAAAATGAACATATGCCGTCTGGAGATAAAGTATTAAAAGAAACTAGTCAAAACATGTCGTTTTCATAATTATCAGACTTTGATTATTTTGATGAAGAAATTGGTATCCACAGAACATTTAGAGAGGAAGTCAGTTTTTCACAGCTGTGAAGATACATTTCTCCAAATGCATCTACAGAGGAAGTGTCAGCTTAACTCAGCTGTGAATATACATTTCTCTCATCAAAAGAAACTCCAAATGAATATAAGCTATTGAGTGAATTCTCACAGAAACGCAAATCAAACCGTGTTCTCATTCTAATTCTTCTAATCTTAAATGTTTCCAACGGATAAATTGGATTATAATTGTTTCTTTTAGGAAATTACATTTTCAACTGTTGTGGTGGTGAAAAGACACTTGTCATGTAACAAACTAAAACTGAACATCAGCTGTCGAGTGAATTCTCACAGAAACTCAAATCGACAATGTTTGTCAACTAGAGTTTAAAGTTTCCAATGGAGACATGTGTTTGTAATTGTTTTAAGAAATGACATGGTCATATGGTGGTTAAAGTAGACGTTTTTCATGTACACCAGCTAAAAATGAACATATGCTGTCTGGAGATAAAGTGTTAAATGAAACTAGTCAAAACATGTCGTTTTCATATTCATCTAGAGTTTAACGTTTCAAGTCCACTATATCGTTGTAATACAATTATAAGAAATGAGAGCTTAAACTTGTGGTGGATGAAAACGTTTGTCATCAACAGGAGCCAAAACTGAACATCTGCTGTTTGGAAACATTTCTCCAGAAACTCAAATAAAACCACTTTGTCGTCATTCATTTTCATCAGATTTTGAATATTGTGATGAAGAATATGTTTACCACAGAACATTTAGAGTGGAAGTCAGCTTATCACAGCTGTGAAGATACGTTCCTCCAACAGCATCTATAGAGTGAAAGTATCAGCTTGCCAGCGCTAAAGCAATACATTTCACTCATTAACAGTAAGTCCAAATGAATGTAAGATGTCGAGTGAATTCTCACAGAAAACGCAAATCAAACCGTGTTCTCATTCTAATTCTTCTAATCTTAAATGTTTCCAACGGATAAATTGGATTATAATTGTTTCTTTTAGGAAATTACATCTTCAACTCTTGTGGTGGTGAAAATACACTTTTCATGTTTTTGACATCAGCTGTCAAGTGAATAAGCTAAAACTGAACATCAGCTTTTTAAAGTTTCCAATGAAACAAATTCTTCAGGAACTCAAATAAAAACCACGTCATTCATATTCATCAGTTTTTGATTATTTTGATGAAGAACTAGTTAACCACAGTGCATTTAGAGAGGAAGTGAGCTTATCACAGCTGTGAAGATACATTTCTCCAAAAGTATATAGAATGAATGTGTCAGCTTAACACAGCTGTGAAGATACATTTCTCCAAAGAACATATAGACTGAATGTGTCAGCTTTTCACAGCTGTGAATTACATTTCTCCAAAAGCATATAGAGTGAAAGTGTCAGCTTGTCAGCACTGAGAAGATTCATTTCTCCCATCAAAAAAATGAATATAAACTGTCGAGTGAATTCTCACAGAAAACGCAAATCAAACCATGTTGTCATTCTAATTCATCTAATCCTAAAGGTTTGCAATGGAGAAATTGGATTAAAATAGTTTCTTTTAGGAAATTATATTTTCAACTGTTGTGGTGATGAAAAGACACTTGTCATGTAACAAACTAAAACTGAACATCAGCTGTCGAGTGAATTCTCACAGAAACTCAAATCGACAATGTTGTGAACTAGAGTTTAAAGTTTCCAATGGAGACATGTGTTTGTAATTGTTTTGAGAAATGACATGGTCATATGGTGGTTAAAATAGACGTTTTTCATGTACACCAGCTAAAAATGAACATATGCTGTCTGGAGATAAAGTGTTAAAAGAAACTTGTCAAAACATGTCGTTTTCATATAAATCTAGAGTTTAACGTTTCAAGTCCACTATATCGTTGTAATACCTTCTTATAAGAAATGAGAGCTTAAACTTGTGGTGGATGAAAACGTTTGTCATCAACAGGAGCCAAAACTGAACATCTGCTGTTTGGAAACAATTCTCCAGAAACTCAAATAAAACCACGTTGTCGTCATGCATTTTCATCAGATGTTGAATATTGTGATGAAGAATATGTTTACCACAGAACATTTAGAGTGGAAGTCAGCTTATCACAGCTGTGAAGATACGTTCCTCCAACAGCATCTATAGAGTGAAAGTATCAGCTTGCCAGCGCTAAAGCAATACATTTCACTCATTAACAGTAAGTCCAAATGAATGTAAGATGTCGAGTGAATTCTCACAGAAAACGCAAATCAAACCATGTTCTCATTCTAATTCATCTAATCCTAAATGTTTCCAATGGAGAAATTGGATTATAATAGTTTCTTTTAGGAAATTACATTTTCAACTCTTGTGGTGGTGAAAAGACACTTGTCATGTAACAAACTAAAACTGACCATCAGCTGTCAAGTGAATACTCACAGAAACTCAAATTGACAATGTTTGACAATGTTTGTCAACTAGATTTTAAAGTTTCCAATGGAGAAATGTGTTTGTAATTGTTTTAAGAAATGACATGGTCATTATGGTGGTTAAAGTAGACGTTTTTCATGTAGACCAACTAAAATGAACATATGCCGTCTGGAGATAAAGTATTAAAAGAAACTAGTCAAAACATGTCGTTTTCATAATTATCAGACTTTGATTATTTTGATGAAGAAATTGGTATCCACAGAACATTTAGAGAGGAAGTCAGTTTTTCACAGCTGTGAAGATACATTTCTCCAAATGCATCTACAGAGGAAGTGTCAGCTTAACTCAGCTGTGAATATACATTTCTCTCATCAAAAGAAACTCCAAATGAATATAAGCTATTGAGTGAATTCTCACAGAAACGCAAATCAAACCGTGTTCTCATTCTAATTCTTCTAATCTTAAATGTTTCCAACGGATAAATTGGATTATAATTGTTTCTTTTAGGAAATTACATTTTCAACTGTTGTGGTGGTGAAAAGACACTTGTCATGTAACAAACTAAAACTGAACATCAGCTGTCGAGTGAATTCTCACAGAAACTCAAATCGACAATGTTTGTCAACTAGAGTTTAAAGTTTCCAATGGAGACATGTGTTTGTAATTGTTTTAAGAAATGACATGGTCATATGGTGGTTAAAATAGACGTTTTTCATGTACACCAGCTAAAAATGAACATATGCTGTCTGGAGATAAAGTGTTAAATGAAACTAGTCAAAACATGTCGTTTTCATATTCATCTAGAGTTTAACGTTTCAAGTCCACTATATCGTTGTAATACAATTATAAGAAATGAGAGCTTAAACTTGTGGTGGATGAAAACGTTTGTCATCAACAGGAGCCAAAACTGAACATCTGCTGTTTGGAAACATTTCTCCAGAAACTCAAATAAAACCACTTTGTCGTCATTCATTTTCATCAGATTTTGAATATTGTGATGAAGAATATGTTTACCACAGAACATTTAGAGTGGAAGTCAGCTTATCACAGCTGTGAAGATACATTTCTCCAAAAGCATATAGAGTGAAAGTGTCAGCTTGTCAGCACTGAGAAGATTCATTCTCCCATCAAAAATGAATATAAACTGTCGAGTGAAGTCTCACAGAAAACGCAAATCAAACCATGTTGTCATTCTAATTCATCTAATCCTAAAGGTTTGCAATGGAGAAATTGGATTAAAATAGTTTCTTTTAGGAAATTACATTTTCAACTGTTGTGGTGATGAAAAGACACTTGTCATGTAACAAACTAAAACTGAACATCAGCTGTCGAGTGAATTCTCACAGAAAACGCAAATCAAACCATGTTGTCATTCTAATTCATCTAATCCTAAAGGTTTCCAATGGAGACGTGTTTGTAATTGTTTTAAGAAATGACATGGTCATATGGTGGTTAAAATAGACGTTTTTCATGTACACCAGCTAAAAATGAACATATGCTGTCTGGAGATAAAGTGTTAAAAGAAACTAGTCAAAACATGTCGTTTTCATATTCATCTAGAGTTTAACGTTTCAAGTCCACTATATCGTTGTAATACCTTCTTATAAGAAATGAGAGCTTAAACTTGTGGTGGATGAAAACGTTTGTCATCAACAGGAGCCAAAACTGAACATCTGCTGTTTGGAAACAATTCTCCAGAAACTCAAATAAAACCACGTTGTCATTCATTTTCATCAGATTTTGAATATTGTGATGAAGAATATGTTAACCACAGAACATTTAGAGTGGAAGTCAGCTTATCACAGCTGTGAAGATACGTTCCTCCAACAGCATCTATAGAGTGAAAGTATCAGCTTGCCAGCGCTAAAGCAATACATTTCACTCATTAACAGTAAGTCCAAATGAATATAAACTGTCGAGTGAATTCTCACAGAAAACGCAAATCAAACCATGTTGTCATTCTAATTCATCTAATCCTAAAGGTTTCCAATGGAGAAATTGGATTAAAATATTTTCTTTTAGGAAATTACATTTTCAACTGATGTGGTGGTGAAAAGACACTTGTCATGTAACAAACTAAAACTGAACATCAGCTGTCGAGTGAATACTCACAGAAACTCAAATTGACAATTTTGTCATCTAGATTTTAAAGTTTCCAATGGAGAAATGTGTGTGTAATTGTATTAAGAAATTACATGGTCATATTGTGGTTAAAATAGACGTTTTTCATGTAGACCAACTAAAAATGAACATATGCTGCCTGGAGATAAAGTATTAAAAGAAACTAGTCAAAACGTCGTTTTCACAATAATCAGACTTTGATTATTTTGATGAAGAAATTGGTATCCACAGAACATTTAGAGAGGAAGTCAGTTTATCACAGCTGTGAAGATACATTTTTCCAAATGCATCTAGAGAGGAAGTGTCAGCTTAACTCAGCTGTGAATATACATTTCTCTCATCAAAAGAAACTCCAAATGAATATAAGCTGTCGAGTGAATTCTCACAGAAACGCAAATCAAACCGTGATCTCATTCTAATTCATCTAATTCTAAATGTTTCCAACGGAGAAATTGGATTATAATTGTTTCTTTTAGGAAATTACATTTTCAACTCTTGTGGTGGTGAAAAGACACTTGTCATGTAACAAACTAAAACTGAACATCAGCTGTCGAGTGAATACTCACAGAAACTCAAATCGACAATTTTGTCAACTAGATTTTAAAGTTTCCAATGGAGAAATGTGTTTGTAATTGTTTTAAGAAATGACATGGTCATATGGTGGTTTCCAGTGTAGAAATGTCTTTTTAAAACAAGGTCAGGGCAGCCGTAAGTGAAATACCTGCAATTCATTATACAAATAGACTGTCTGGGATGTGGAAGTCAAGTCAAACCATGTTGTTATTCATATTCTTCTAATTTGTAATGTCTCTAATGCAGACTTTTGTTTCTAATAGCTTATTTTAAGAAATAACAGCTCTCTAATGGTGAAAATACACTTTTCTCATCAAAATAAGCTAAAAATGAACATCTACTATTTGGAAACTCAAATAGAACCATGGTGTCATTCAGATCATCAAAGAATCTGAATTTTGTGATGCAGAAATTGGTATCCAAGAGCTCTTAGAATTCCTTGTCTGCAGCCGAAAATAGAAGATATTCTGCATCCCACTGCTGCCACCAAGTTCTATACTTCAATTGTGATGATTATAAAGACAAGAACACTTTTCCAACCCAAGATTTTATTTTCAGGGCAGGGAAGCAAATCAGTATGTAAAATAGCCCTAGCACCAGCAGACACCCACCTGAACTCTCTCCTCCTGGCTTCACCGTATAATCTGCTCGGTGGAGAAACACGCAGCAGAACCGAAGTGCCGCACACAAAGCCTTGCCAGTTAACTTCACATGCTAACAGGAGCACAAAGGAAGTTAAGGCCGAGTGGTTAACTCTGCAAGGACAACCATAGGTGCATGCGAGACATATAGAGAGAGGCAGAACATCCATCCATCCATCCATTTTCTTCCGCTTATCCGGGGCCGGGTCGCGGGGGCAGCAGTCTAAGCAGGGACTCCCAGACTTCCTTCGCTCCAGACACTTCCTCCAGCTCCTCCGGGGGGATCCCGAGGCGTTCCCAGGCCAGCCGAGAGACATAGTCCCTCCAGCGTGTCCTGGGTCTTCCCCGGGGCCGCCTCCCGGTGGGACATGCCCAGAACACCTCCCGAGGGAGGCGTCCAGGAGGCATCCGGATCAGATGCCCTAGCCACCTCAGCTGGCTCCTCTCGGCGTGGAGGAGCAGCGGCTCTACTCGAGCTCCCCGTGTGACTGAGCTCCTCACCCTATCTCTAAGGGAGCGCCCAGCCACTCGGCGGAGGAAGCCCATTTCGGCCGCTTGTATCCGCGATCTTGTCCTTTCGGTCACTACCCAGAGCTCATGACCATAGGTGAGGGCAGGAGCGTAGATTGACCGGATAAATCGAGAGCTTTGTCTTTCGACTCAGCTCCTTCTTCACCACAACGGTCCGATACAGCGCCCGCATCACTGCAGGCGCTGTACCGATCCGCCTGTCAATCTCACGCTCCATCCGTCCCTCACTCGTGAACAAGACCCGAGATACTTGAACTCCTCCACTTGAGGCAAGGACTCCCCACCTACCCGAAGAGAGCAAACCACCTTTTTCCGGTCAAGAACCATGGCCTCAGATTTGGAAGAGCTGATTCTCATCCCAGCTGCTTCACACTCGGCTGCAAACCGTCCCAGTGCATGCTGCAGGTCCTGGTTTGAAGAAGCCATCAGAACGACATCATCTGCAAACAGCAGAGATGAGATCCTGTGGTTCCCAAACCGGACACCCTCCGGCCCCTGACTGCGCCTAGAAATTCTGTCCATATAAATTATGAACAGAACCGGTGACAAAGGGCAGCCCTGGCGGAGTCCAACATGCACCGGGAACAGGTCTGACTTACTGCCGGCAATGCGAACACAGCTCCTGCTCCGGTTATACAGGGACCGGACAGCCCTTAGCAAAGGGCCCCGGACCCCATACTCCCAGAGCACTCCCCACAAAGCGCCCCGGGGCACACGGTCGAATGCCTTCTCCAGATCCACAAAGCACATGTGGACTGGTTGGGCAAACTCCCATGAACCCTCGAGCACCCGATGGAGAGTATAGAGCTGGTCCAGTGTTCCACGACCGGGAAAAACCACTCTGCTCCTCCTGAATCCGAGGTTCGACTATCGGACCAATTCTCCTCTCCAGTACCCTGGAGTAGACCTTACCGGGGAGGCTGAGAAGTGTGATCCCTCTGTGATTGGAACACACCCTCCGGTCCCCCTTCTTATACAGAGGGACCACCACCCCGGTCTGCCAGTCCAGAGGCACTGTCCCAGACCGCCACGCGATGTTGCAGAGACGTGTCAGCCAAGACAGTCCCACAACATCCAGAGACTTAAGATACTCAGGACGGATCTCATCCACCCCTGAAGCCTTGCCACCAAGGAGCTTGCCAACAACCTCAGTGACTTCGCCAGGGTGATGGATGAGTCCGCCTCCGAGTCCCCAGCCTCCGCTTCCTCTTCGGAAGACGTGACAGCGGGATTGAGGAGATCCTCAAAGTATTCCTTCCACCGTCCGACAACATCCCCAGTCGAGGTCAACAGCTCTCCACCCGCACCGTACACGGTGTTGGTGAAGCACTGCTTCCCCCTCCTGAGCCGCCGGACGGTTTGCCAGAATTTCTTTGAGGCCGACCGATAGTCCTCCTCCATGGCCTCTCCGAACCTCTCCCAATCCTGAGTTTTTGCCTCTGTGACCGCACGGGCTGCAGCACGCTTAGCCTGCCGGTACCTGTCAGCTGCCTCGGGAGTCCCACGAGCCAACAAGGCCCGATAGGACTCCTTCTTCAGCCTGACGGCATCCCTTACTTCCGGCGTCCACCACCGGGTTCGGGGATTGCCGCGCGACAGGCACCAGAAACCTTGCGACCACAGCTACGAGCCGCCGCATCGACAATGGAGGTGGAAAACATGGTCCACTCGGACTCAATGTCCCCAACCTCCCGGGATCTGGGAGAAGCTCTCCCGGAGGTGTGAGTTGTAGACCCTGCTGACAGCGGGCTCCGCCAGAGCGTTCCCAGCAGACCCTCACGATACGCTTGGGCCTGCCAAGTCTGTCCGGCTTCCTCCCCTGCCAGCGGATCCAACTCACCACCAGGTGGTGATCGGTTGACAGCTCCGCCCCTCTCTTCACCCGAGTGTCCAAGACACGCGGCGGAGGTCAGATGATACGACAACAAAGTCGATCATCGACCTCCGCCTAGGTGTCCTGGTGCCACGTGCACTGATGGACACCCTTGTGCTTGAACATGGTGTTAGTTATGGACAAACTGCAACTAGCACAGAAGTCCAACAACTGAACACCACTTGGGTTCAGATCAGGGGGCCGTTCCTTCCGATTACCCCTCTCCAGGTGGCACTGTCGCTGCCCACGTGGGCGTTGAAGTCCCCAGTAGAACAACGGAGTCCCCGGGCGGTGCACTGTCTAGTACCCCTCCCAGGGACCCCAAGAAGGCCTGGTACTCTGCACTGCCGTTCGCCCATAGGCCGCCACAACAGTGAGAGACCTGTCCCCACCCGAAGGCGGAGGGACGCGACCCTCTCGCTCACCGGGTAAACTCCAACACGTGACGGCTGAGCTGTGGGGCTATGAGCAGGCCCACACCAGCCCGCCGCCTCTCCCCGCAGGCAACGCCAGAGAAATGGAGCGTCCAGCCCCTCTCGAGGAGACGGGTTCCAGAGCCCAGGCTGTGCGTGGAGGCGAGGCCGACTATATCTAGCCGGTAACGCTCAACCTCCCGCACAAGCTAAGGCTCCTTCCCCCCCAGCGAAGTGACATTCCATGTCCCTAGAGCCAGTTTCTGTGTCCGGAGATCTGGTCGCCGAAGCCCCTGCCTTCGACTGCCGCCCAGATCTCTCTGCACCGGCCCCTTACGGATCCTCCTGCGGGTGGTGGGTCCACGGGAGGACGGCCCCACGTCGCTCCTTCGGGCTGTGCCCGGCCGGGCCCCGTGGGGAAAGGCCCGGCCACCAGGCGCTCGCCGTCGAGCACCCACCCCAGGCCTGGCTCCAGGGTGGGGCCCCGGTAGCGCCAATCCGGGCGACGTAACTGGCCTTGAGAGAGGCAGAACAAAGAAACATAAACACATTCCTTTTGGCGCGCACCCAGTCCCCACCCACCCACACACACACACACACACACACACACACACACACACACACACCCCTTTGTTCTGTAGTTTATTGTTCAGAGTTAGTTTTTGCGTGTGTTTTTGCTTTGTTTATCTTTTTAAATAAATGCTTCTTTATAATTATGCTGGCCTCTTTTGCACAAGAGTGAGTAATTTGCCAACCACTGCTATGTTGAACTCCAAATCATTCAACCTATGGTAATTTGGTTATAGTTATTAATTTAATTATTAATCAAGAGTTCCAAATTGATAATTTAGTGTATTTTATGAGACTCAATCAATTAATCATTTCTCTTCCTTAATAAGAGTGGTGCCCCCGAGGACGAATTAAAGTTATTTATGATTATCTTTGATAACTCTGATAGCCATAATTAATTGATCGCACCTACACAAGTGGGTGCCCCCCTTTAACCATTGTAAATCACAACACCTGTCACTGACGGAACTTTAGCGCTTATGCATTGGAAAACTAAGCTAAACTTAGTTATAGGATTTGTCTGCTTATCATTACAAGTGTCAATGAACTGATCTCCCAGATGATAATAATAATAATAATAATAATAATAATAATAATACATGTATAGGTACCTTTCAAAGCATTCAAGGACACCTTACAGGCTGTTAAGAACAACCAGCAATGTATCAAGGCATTGTAAAATCAAATGTAGCACAGGGACACCGCTTAACACGTTACGGCAGGGGTTGGGAAAACTTTTTAAATGGACTGTCAGCCAGCAGCAGCAACCATGTAGTTGTCAGCTGACAAAACAAACAACGTTGGCCTACAGGGCAGAAGCCGACCGAATATGTCAATTGATGTGATCTATGGAGGGAGTTCTAGTAATAATACGAGCAGCTGAGTTCTGGACCAATTGAAGTTTATGAAGACACTTGAGAGGAAGCCCAGAGAGGATAGAATAATAATATTTAATCAATACGGGCTGTAACCAGAGTGTGAATGAGAATGGTGGTGCTATTAGGTGTGGGTGATGGACAAAGATGATTAATATTGTGTAGATAAAGGCCTTCCTCTACTATATGTTCAGAGTGTCAGGGGTACGAGGGTCGCACTTGGCAGGGCCTAGCAGTATATGAACAGTACAAAAAAAAAGCACAGCCATGCACTAAAATTTACTAATTAAAACAAAAACCTGGTCTAAAGTCAATGGCACAGTATTTTCCTGCTATTTAAAGGGTGCATACACTCTGCTTGTTACACACACAGGGATGCAAAGCAGTGCTCCTCTTTCTCATCAGTTAAATATCAGTGCATTTGCAGTTAAATGGAGTTGGGACAGAGGACTGGGAGACAGCGGAGGCAGAGGGTCCACCGGCAAAGGACCTGTCCTTCAGCGAAGACGAGTGGTGCTGTAAACTTCACTTATCCTGCTAGGCTGTAATCTCCTGTCAGATGATTTGGAGACTAATGCCAGCTATGCACTCCCCGTTGCTGTCAAAGTCACTGCTGCGCTGCATTTCTTTGCAAGTGGGTCATTCCAACATCTAGTTCTATTGGAGGTGTATCACAATCTGCCTTAAGTTTGGCCATACACAAGTCTAGTCCAACATGCCAATGATTTAATTAAATTCCCCATGACACCTGCCAGCCAAGAAAGGGTTAACCAGGCATTTTTGGCAAAATTTGGGTTCCCTGGGGTCCTGGGTATGATAGATTGCATGCACGTGCAACTACGTGCCCCATCAGAGAACGCTCTGATATATGTGAACCGTAAGGCAACCCGTTACATCAACATCCCGGTGATGCAACGTGTAAGGTTATACATGCAAATTTATTATATTATTGTTCGCAAATTATCCTGGATCAAGCCATGACTCCTTTATACTGGCCAACTCTGTCATTCCTGCAGACTTCCAGGGGGATAACATTGCCATGCGTCATGGATGTCTCTTGGACATAAATGAGGAAACATTATAGGACTGGGACAGATGGGCGTGATACTGAAGTGTGTGTGCCGATGCCAATGAACCCAAATATGCCAGCAGCACAGGCACTGAGGAATCAGATGGCATCTATACCTTGATAAGTAAACTGACTGGCTTTGTGCAGGGATTATTGCATTTAATTTAATTCACTTTTAATTCACTAGGTGTGAAAAAAAAATTTTTTAGTTAACTGAAATAAAACTAAAAACTAGAATTTAGAAAAAAGATAATTTAAACAATATTGTGTGTTTGCAAAACTAACTAATAAAATAGAAATATACAGGAAATGTCTTAGAAGCATGAGGAGGAATTGGTTCATATGTTTATTGAGACTGGGATGTCTACATGACTGTGAGTCAATAAAAAACTAAACCGAAACATTTTTAAACAATAAAAACTAAACTAACTCTGGAACCACTCTGGAACGTAACTGAAGCTAAACTGAATTGAAAACAAAATTTTCAAAACGAAAAAAATGAAAAAAAATCTAATAATGAAAAATACTAAAATATATTGGTAAAAACTATTTTAGGCTGGTGGTCTTCTTCCTCCCCAGGTTCACAGGTGGGGAGCACCACAACAGGGCTGGCCACAGGAGGGTCGAGGAGCAGCAGGTCGAGGAGTGTCTGCATGTGATGGATCGGGCCTACTGGATTTCCAGGAATGGGTGGTCCTCCGGTCGGGTGATGTTCCGTTGTGATGTGGGTCGACTTGTGACAAAATGATGACATGCTCACCGCTACCTCTTCCCATGCCTGCTTCACCTCAGGGAGCTTTGGTAGACGGTCTGCTTATGCACTTCCACTTCACGCACAAGCAGATCTGTTTCCTCAGCAGAAAACCATTCACTTCTCCAACTTCTCCAAATAGCAATGCACCAGGTACACCTGGCTTTTAAAAAGGGAATGGGAGATGACACTCTGATTTGTTTAATTCATGTTACGCCCAAAACAAACCTATGATTAATTAAGATTAAATACAAAAAATTTGGACACGCCCAAAAATGCACTTGCGCTATGCACTTTATACCATGCGCTATAGATTGTTTAAATAGGGCCCGAAGAGTAGGGATGGGGATTGTTAATTTTTATTGATACCATTTGAGACTTAACGATCAAAGTCTTTAGCGATACCACTATCGATACTTTTCTATTAATTTGGTGGAAAGACAAGACGACAATAAATTCTTAACAGAAATTCTTATTGCTTAACTGTGAGTCTGTGACTGTTTGATTTCTGAACAGAATGAAATTTGCCTAGCCTTCAATAAACGCTGGCCATTAATTTGAAAAGAAATACACTGGGCCTTCAACATAACGTATAACTAAACGTTAAACAATCAATGTTTGTGCACCAGTGATTTTTATGACATTTAAATGACATGACTCTCGAGACATAACGTTAGGACCCGCTAGTCTCGATAGCAGTATTGATAAGCATAGACCTTACTGATTTTCGGGTTTTGAGAAATTTGCAACCGGGTCCTTATAAAACCGAAGAGTAGTCCTGAGCAGAGCGGTTGAATAACTTAAGACAGACTGAGCGCATCCCTGTACTTCGTGGGTGTGCTGTGCCTGGAGCAGATCATGAGCAGATGACCGTATAAGGACATCTGTGCCAAGCTGACAAAAAAAAAACCATTGGAAATCTAGTCCTCAGAGCATTCTGAAGCCTGAGCTTTTTGCTCACAGATATTACTTTTACATACGTTTACCTCATTATTTGAAACTTTTTAGACATGTTTAATATGAACATCCGACATTGCAACATATAGATATAACAGAAAATAAGGGAAAGCATAATAGGTCCCCTTTAAAGAGAAATTGATACATTTTAATCTGTAATATTATAAAACAGATTAAGCCTTTTTAAGGTGCCCCCATTCCTCTGCCACCTGTAAGTGCAAGAAAAAAAGATAGAGAAATGAGATAGAGGGGAAAATGGATAACCTATGTCACTCATTTGTCATTTTATCTCTGAGAAGCCCATTTTTACTTTTACGGGACAACACACAGATGCTACTGGCAGTTACTGTGAAAAAAAGTGTTGCACAAATACAATAACTAGGACACATTTAAATATAGTGCAGAGAAGTGCTACACAGTCACAAAGAACAGCATACACTCTCACTGTGGGGAGTGGCCTGTGTGGGCAAAATCCCTCCCCAAGCAAAAATAAGGAGCAAACAGGTGGGAGGTTCATTCGAATGAGGCAAATGAGTCGTTAGTATTTTGGTGGAAATTCAGTCTTAGATGTTGCGCTAAGAATACATGTCTCAGACACACATCTGTTTCTAGCGCAATCCACCTCCATTGTGGTAATTTTGTGTAAAGAGCAAACTAAATATTTGGAGCAAATGTGCAGCAACAATGGAATAATGCTTGAAATGTAAAATAAAAGTTGATTAAACACTCTCCAACCAGTAGATGTTTAAATCAGCATAAAAAAATAACCTTTAATGTGATTAAAGCAGGAATGTTGTTAAATCATTCTGCATTTATCTATAAATTAGTATGTAAGAATTTACAGTATCTGTTGTCCACAGCTGCTTTATATTGTATGAAAAGCTTCCCCTTTGGTTAATTAAATCCCTGCAGCCATCTGAAGGCAGAAGATCACATGTTTATGACATCATTTGGTCTATTTAACACTAGAGAAAAGTGAAAAGACAACACTGATTAAAGGGATTCCTCCTGACTGATTCATATGTCTGGTTAATTGTACTGTAACTTTTGGACATTTCAGTTGAATCACCTGCTCTAAGCTTCACTGCTCTTCTTACCAGGACATTTGTGGTTTTTGAGGTGTGACAGCAAACTAAACTTTTTCTCACATTCACTGCAACTGAATGGTTTCTCTCCTGTGTGGATTCTCTTATGTTTATTCAGATTTCCCTTTTCACTAAATCTTTTACCGCAAAGTGAGCAAGTAAATGGTTTCTCTCCAGTGTGGACTCTCATGTGTCTGACCAGTGTCCCTCTTTCATTGTACCTTTTCTTACAAACTGAGCAGCTGAAAGGCTTCTCTCCAGTATGAATTCTCATGTGTGCAGCTAATGTTCCACTCTGGGTGAAGTTTTTGCCACAAACTAAGCAACTAAAGGGCTTTTCTCCGGTGTGTTTTCTCATGTGTATGTGCAAACTTCCCTTTTGCTTAAATGTCTTACCACACTCAGTACAGTCAAATGGCCTTTCCCCTGTATGACATGTTATGTGTCTCTGCAGAGCTGTGTTGTGCTTAAATGTTTTGCTACATACTGGGCATTTATAAAGTTTTTTCTGATTATGAGACCTCTTATGAGACACAGTTTCATTGTGTTTCAGTCTGTCTGAAAATGGCTTAGATTCAATAATCTGGTTCCAGTCAACATCTAAGCCTTCAGTCTCAGTTTTAAAACACTGTGAAAGGAAAAACTGACCATCGCTTGTTGCTTTTAAAAAACCAGCTACATCCAAGTCAAAGGCTGGTTCTGATCCTCTACAGTCCTCTCCAACAGCTCCATCTTCTATCTGTTGAGCTGGACTGCTGGCTGGAGGATCTTCCTCTTTGTGCTCTTCAGTTTGTCTTTGATTAAACAGTGATGACAGAGGATTCTCTTCATCATCTTCACTCTTCACAGAGACAGGAGGGAACTGGAACTCTAGGATATCAGCCCTCTCCAGCCCATGAAGCCCCTGTCTGGTCCAGACTTCCTCTGGTTCCTGTTTAATGCATGGGAGCTCTGGGGCCTCCTGGTCCAGACTGGGGTTCAACTCCTGCTGTTCAGGGGGAATCTTTGCATTGACAATCAGTGGCTGGATGCCCTCAGACACACCTGAGATACAAACATACAGGACATCAAGTAAAAATAAAAAAAGACATGTAAAAAAAAAAATTCAGGAGTATTTCTTTTATGACTTATGTCTATGAAATACAGTGAGTAGGGTTGTGCTGCTATCAGATTTTTACTGTATGGTTGTTGTGGCCAAAAATATCACGGTTAATGTTATTACCAGGTTATTCATCAAAGTTTCATAAAATATTTTTTGTGCTGAAATATAGGACATTTCTTCACATCGTGTTTACCTTGATTTTTATTAAACCTGATAAACACTGAACATTGACCTGTATATTGAAACTTTTGTTGGACCATGAATTAAATGTCTGTACCAGTTCAGTTGAGTTCAGATCTTTATTGTCCCACAAGAGGAAATTCTTTTTGCAGCAATCAGCATAAAAACACAAACATAAAACACGAAACATAAACAGTTAAAACACACTAAGACAACTGAAAATAGTTGAAATACTGAAAGTGCTGCACTGTGTATGCAATTCAAAATAAAACAAAGGGTGTATGATAAAAGCAACGAAAGCTGCAACACGAAGAATAAAGATATGAAAAATAAAATGCTAAGCTGTGCTGGGAACCAAGAGGCAGTTTATAATGTATTAGAACTTACTGCACATGGGATAAATGAAAACTTGTATCTCTGACCCGAGGGGAAGATGTCAAATTCCTCAAGGAGAATTGTCTAGCTAATCTGTCCCCGGCTACTCCTTCGTGTTTTCACACTTCTGATATGGTAAATGTAAATGGACTGTACTTGTATAGCACCTTTCTAGTCTTCTGACCACTCAAAGCACTTTACACACTACATATCACATTCACCACATTCACACACATTCATACATTGATAGCATGCTAACTGCTCATCAGTCCAAAGTAACTAATCATTCACACGCACTCACACGCTGAAGGCACAGTCCTCGGTAGCAATTTGGGGTTCAGTGTCTTGCCCAAGGACACTTCGACATGTGGGCTGGGGGAATAGCCGACCATCCGATTGGTGGATGAACCGCTCTACCACTAAGCCACAGCCGCTTCACACAAATGAGAGTGCTTCATCAGGCACTCTAATCTAATTGAGTACTCAAGTGTCAAGACCATGGAATTAATACAGCTATTTCTATGGTCACATAGCATAGCAAGCTAGCTGATATCAAAAGAGAGAGCTGTAGGCTACACAAACTTATCTAATGTGACACAAAACAAAGGCTATAATTTTGTGCCGTGAACATGAACACATTACATAATTAATTATTTCAACAGTGAGCACACACTTTCATTCATTTTCTCCTGATAGGTGGTTGTGGTTGGCAAAGTTGACGATAGCTTGCACCACCACTGTCTGTGTGTGTCATCCACCCCGAACCAGAGGGGGGGGGGGGTGCTGAAACAATGCGGGCAAATCACTGTATGTTTGTAGCCTACGTGGACAGTGATATATAAGAAGGAAGTGTATCAAGCTTGGCCCAGCACTCCAGATTTATAAAAATGGTATAGGTGAATTTTGAGATGATGGAGCGCATGAGGCTCAAACTCAGAGATTCTGGTAAGCTAAATTCAATTCAATTCAATATCCAAGCACTTATAAGGACCTCTTTATTGCTCAGTAAAACCAAGCACATTCAAGGTCTTGATTTTTTTTTTTAGTACTTTCCAGACCTGTGGCAACCCTGTTACTAGCTGCCTTGACAATGCCCCTTCTTGCATATTGCCTCAGTGTTCATATCAATGCTCAATGTCTTATCAATATAAGTATATATATAATATAATATAATTTATACTTCTAGTCCTTTAACAATGATCTGGGAAGGTGGAGGTGACGTTTTTCATAATTCAATAATCATATCTTTGGTTTTGGAAATATTCAGACTCAAAGTAATCATCACACCACTGTGCAAGATCACTGACCACAGGCCCATGTGATGACTCATTTCATGAAGCAGGCTGACAACAACTGTGTCACCTGCAAATTTAAGAATGTCCTTGTACTGACTTCTACAGTCGTTGGTGTAGAGAATGAACAGTAGATGGGACAGGAAGCAACCCTGTGGAGGACAAATGCTGCATAGAGAGAACACCATTTACTCTGACCCTCTGAGCAAGTATCAAGATTAAAAACATGTAGCAGTTTATCAACCAAACTGTGAGGCTGAATTGTATTAAAAGCAGAAGAAAAAAAATCAATAAATAAAAGTCTTGCAAGAGTTTTTGTTAAAGATGCTTTAGAGAGATAGCTGAGTAAAGTGGCGGTTGCATCATCCACGCCTCTGTTTGCCCTGTATACAGACTGCGAGGGGTCAAGAAGACCCTCAACCTGCGAGAAGCTCAGTCCTGACCCTGCGAGCAGCTGAGTCCTGATCTAGTAATGAAAGTATTTGTACTTTCATTACCAGTGAAGTTAATGCCACTGGCCTAAAGTCATTGAGCTCCTTCTGGGACATTTTCTTTGCTACTGTTAGAATAGTTAACTCCTTCCATCCCCTAGAGACTCTCTGCTGCTCCAAGGACAGAAAATATCACACAGCTGATCTGTACAGATGTTCCACAGTTTCCCAGTGAAGTTGTCTGGCCTGGGTATCAGGCACCTCCTGAACATGGTTCTAACAGTTCTCATCAGAAAATCATCCACGTAAATGAGGTTACCATGGGCTTCGCTCATTGCCTTGTAGAGGAAGATGTTGAACTCAGCTGGGGAGTTCGAATACCCAAATGGGCAGCGGTTCCAAGTGTATTGGTGGTTAAAGAGAGAACGCCAAATTGTATTAGTCTGCTGGATCGACTCGCATGGTCCAGAAACCATTGGCCACGTCCACTGTGGTAAAGAAGAAGGCTCCCTTCACCTTGGCCAGTTCTTGATCCAAATGGATCATTGGCCAGCGGGAGAGCGGGACCTGCTTGTTCAAGGGGCAGTAGTCAATTGTAAGGCACCACTTGCCATTTGGTTTCATAACCGTCCAGACTGGTGAGTTGTAGGTTGAGTTGCATTCCCTAATGATCTGCTTCTGCAACAACTGGTCGAGGATCTCTTGGATCGACTCGTAGGCAGCCAACGGGATCTTGTACTGATGTACAAACGTTGGCGGGGCCTTTGGATCAGTGGGAATGCAGACCGCGTGGAGGTGAACTGCACAATTGTAAGGGCCCTGTGAGAAAATGGGCTGGAAATCACAGAACAATTTCCGGAGCGCATTTCTCTGGTCCTCTGTGGTCAAGGCATCTGCCTGTTTTCTGTTGTTCAACCTCAGACTCAAAGTCAGGGCAAGACTCCACTCGTGGGGACCCAGGTTGGGTCCGCCGGTTGGGCCACGAGGGAGTACACGACCATGTCACCTTCAGCACTTAGGTTCCACAGATCGCTTCCTCCTGGAGCATCTCGTGGTGGACAACGGTGATCATTTTGGTCAGGAAAGTGAAAATAATGTTATCCAGGTTGTCATTCCTGGTCAAGGATGGAGGAAGCTCTTCAAAGTCATGGAACGAACTGTCAATCAGTCCCCCCAATGGTTGTCGAGCTGACACCTGGACTGGGGCATTTGTCAGATTCTGCACCAGTAAGTATGTGGAACGATGGTCCAACTCAAGCAGGGGTGTGCCGCAGACTGTCCGGTTGAGTTCCCAGAAGCGGGGCAGGGGTTGGAAGAATGCTTGTGAGCCACGCATCTTCTGTCCCTGAAGGATTATGAGGCGGATGGGGCACCTGCTGTCCGAGCGGGTATAGTCATATCGGCCTCACTAGCAACCTGACATGCCTGGGGAATGGTTTGCCCAGATTTCATGTGCTCTGGTTCAGTATTCAGAACAGATGGTTTGGCACTTGCTTGGGCCAACAGAACTTGGTTGACTGTGTCCAGCTGGGCACCAAGCCTAACAAGAAGGTCCGCCCCTAAGAAGAATGGGGGTCGGAGATGAAGGAAT
The DNA here is from genome assembly GCF_020085105.1 of Siniperca chuatsi. Taxonomy (NCBI): domain Eukaryota; kingdom Metazoa; phylum Chordata; class Actinopteri; order Centrarchiformes; family Sinipercidae; genus Siniperca; species Siniperca chuatsi. The sequence continues at coordinate 30,064,721 of NC_058043.1, read as the reverse complement.
ATGCTGCCAAAGTGCATGACCCGTTTCCTCCGATTTGTACAGGGCACACACTCCAACTGCCTTAAGGAGGGTCTGTGGTGACTCTGCAGAAAGAAGGTGGTGGCTCTGCTGTACGAAAGCGGGAGGTGGTGTGTGTGTGTTGGCAGATCTTGTCATACCATTCTTGGCTGATGGCTGACATTTCGGACCAGGTCGACAAGAGCCCTTGTAACAGCTTCCCAAGGGCAAGCATGGCTCTAGCCATATCTGAAAAAGTGCTGGCACACATCAGGCTAATCTCAGAACTGGAATAAAGTAGGGCAAAGGTGCTGATACACCCCCTTACCATTACCGAGGTGTAAATACAGCAGGCATTGCCTTTACGTACAAGATCACCCCGGTAGTTCAAGAAAGGAAGCCAGCAGGACGTTTCAAGCTGCTTTACTGCTTCTGTCAGGTATTTTCGGAGCACGTTCTCCATGTCTTGCTTTTGACTTTTCCCCTTCTGGTTCTTACCTTTGTGCCCATTGTCTTGCCTCAGGGTTCCGGTCGAGCCGTGCCTTTCCTTTTGATTGTAAGGTGTTCAGTGGCAGTGGTCTGGACCAACCAAGGGGATGGGTCTCTTTCCCACCCCCTTGGCTCCATCGCCCCCTGTCCTGGCAGGAGCTGCAGTGTCGTTGGTATCCAGGCTTCCTATCGACCCTGGCTGAGGCATTTCGGTGCCTTCAAGTGCGAAACTTGGATCTTCTGAGGCCTGGATTCCCAAGACTCTAGTGCCGTCTTCAGGTCATCTGGCAGGGCGTTCGCGCATCTCCCATACCAGATGGGCGTGGTCTCCTGCATTGTGAGGTCTTTTTCACGACACTTCATGGTGACGTCACGCATTACTTCCACGTCCTCGTGAGGACACCCTCCCTCTGTAGATATAAAGAGCTTATTCTAAGGTAATGAAAACACAACAACTCTATTTTCAGGTGATGGACATTATATTCTACTGCTTCCATATTCTGTAAATAGAGCCCCCTAAATCTTACACACTGCTCCTTTAAGTAGGCCTACTGTAATTTTGTGTCAAAATTTGAGAGCTCTAACACAAAAATTCTGTGAGTTATAGGTGCTGATACAAAAAAGTGTTACAACTATCCCCGGTCTCCCCTATTGCTGCTTCAACACACAAAAATAAATACTGTTGACTTAAGGTGTGAATGACTATATACACCAACAACATAAAATAAACTGAAATTCTATTACACAGATGTTAAGTACTGTAATAGTGGATATTTTCTCATTTCATGAGGGCTGCATTTAAAAATAAAATACATTAACAGAGAGCTTTTGAAAAAATGTGCATCCAAAAATAAAGTGGATTGATCATACTGGGCTCTCAGATTGTTTATTTTCTGTGCCTTCAGTTTTGATCATTTGAGTGGATATATTTGCTCAAAAGATTTGTGTTTATATGAAACATAGGCTACTGGTTTTGAAATGCCCGTGGGAAGTAGCCTAAAAAGTCTACTTTTCTCTTAGAGCACATGGCAGAAAAACTTTTCCCAGACCCCCATACAGCTCTGATCGCAGGCTGTGCTCATGTGATTATTATGGAGTACAAAAAATCTTAAACTATTTTTTTTTTTTGCGAAAACAACTTATGCAGGGACTTGAGGGTTTATTGAACACTTACACTCAATATTTTCAATAGTTTTTACGCACCTTTAGCCATTTCCAGTTGGACCAATATGCAATTTCCAAGTCATCTCATTTTATCCCGAGTATGAATATCCACTCACACAATCAAAATGAATTTCCAGATTCTAAGAAATGCTTCACTCCAGCAGTGGAGAACGGTCACCGCTTCAACACTGGTTTGTGGGGGTGTGGGCGTGTTTATTTGTGCTTTAGAAAGTAACCACTGTGAAATAAATAACGTTTTATTTCTCTGATTCACCAGCTTTCTCACTACCGGGGCTCCCTTGTTCATTCACTCTAAAGGTCACTCGACCGCAGCTGTCTCTCACTCTCTCTCAAACAATGAACACAAACCAAAGGAAACTTCTTGGTATCTCTATTTTTCAGCATAGACTGCAAGCCAGACACAGACATCAAAGCTGGTTACACAAAATAAACCAAGTGAGGACACAACTGGGAGAGTATCATAGCTGTAATACTACAATTATTATTGTTTATTATTATTCCTATCATTATTAATAATAATAATAATAATAATAATAATAATAATAATATCAATATTACCACTACCATTACATTATTATTATTTTCTGCAACAGTCGCCAAGTGCTTCCTCTTGGTGGGAATTGTTGGGTCTCTGTAAATAATATTATATACGAGTACGGTCTAGACCTGCTCTATAGGAAGAGAATGAAATTGATGAAACTGGGCCTGACTGGAAATGGCTAAATTACTTGTGTAATAGTCAAATAACAAAAATACTACTGAAAATATTGAGTAGTAAGTAAGAAGAAAACCCTCAAGTCCCTGCATGAGCTAATTCACCAAAAAAGATTTTCAGATTTTTTTGTACTACATAATAATAAAGCAGAGCCAGAGCCTGCGATCATAGTTGTATGGGGGTCAGAGAAAAGTTTTCAGGGGTGTAGTCTAAAAGAAAACTAGACAGCAAAAACACAGCTTTTAGGCTACTTCCCATGGGTAGTTAAAAACCAGTATGTCTAACATAAGTACAAATCTTCTGAGCAAATATACAGATGCACAGCTTGTAAACAGGCAAGGCAGGCAACTGCTTGGGGCCCCAGACCATTAGGGGGCCCCAAAGGGCTGACAAACTTTACTCCACAGCAATGTCTCAAAATGTGGCCTCCCCCTTAAGCAACCAATGGACAATTTGCAATGTCATCTCACTAGGACACCTCCCTAAAGGGGTCCCATGTCATTCCTGTTGAACTTGCATGATTCATTTAACATTCTCGAGGTTTGAATTGAAAGTCAATGAAGGAAAATGAAGAGGATTTATCTGCCTGGAAGTGAAAAAAGAAAGAGAAAAAAAGAGGATGAGGAAAAAAGAAAGCAAGACAGCGGTTAGTGGAGCAGATAATGACGATTAAAACAGTAAATGCTCGACTGTATATATACAGCCTATGTCTGAGACGCGCAGCTTGTGAACTTTTGATGTGAAGACATAGGGGCAGCATTTGCACTAGCCAAGGCCCATAAGGAGCATTTGCAAAATCAATGCTTTATTTGTTGATGATCACTGGCCTTATAATGTGACAATGTTGATGTAGTTATTTATTTAGGTTTTTATTGTTCTTTATATTTTGATGTGATTTTGATTAGATTTCTTAAATTTTTCATTGGTGTCTGATTATTTATAACAGAACTGTGAGCTGGTCAAAGCTGGTTCGAGGGGCCCCCTGGGAATTTTTGCCTAGGGCCCCAAGAGACTCTAGAATCGCCACTGCAACTATACCCACTGAAATTATCCGAACTGAAGGCACATTAAATAAACGATCTGATCTGATATAATCGATCCACTTTATTTTCGGATGGACATTTTTTCAAAAGCTCTCTGTTATGTATTTTATTTTTAAATGCAGCTCTCATTATACTTGAAATGAGAAAATATTCACTATTACAGTACTTAACATCTGTGTATAGCCTAATAGAATGCCAGTTTCTTTCATGTTGGTGTATATACTCATTCACACCTCATATTACAACTGTAATACAACAGTATTAATTTTTCTATGCGTTGAAGCAACAATACCGGAGGCCAACCGTTCAGAACAGGCACGTTTTGAAAGGACACTGCACTAGTTACTTTAATGACACAAACCTGTTCCGTTGTTTAACATTATCTTGATGCCGGGCTGCTGCTCAGCTCCCAGCAGCCTGCGTTGGCGATCGATTTCCTCCTGGTACTCGGTTATTGTTCTTTCAAACATCTCGATTATTTCCTCAACAACCACAGTCAATCGCTGATTGACGTACGCTCTCAATAACTGGATTGTAGACATTTTGAGGTGACAGCCAACCGGCGAAGAGTAAGGACATCCGATCACCTTGAAAGAAGCTGCTGCTTCTGCTTCTGCTTCCGCTGCTGCTGCTGCTGCTTCTTCTTCTTCTTCTTCTTCTTCTTCTTCTTCTTCTTCTTTAACGACGGTTGGCATCCATCTTAATGGTGCGTTACCGCCACCTTCTGTTCCGGAGTGTGGATCAGTCAGTAAATTCACAATATAATCTACAATTTTCCAGGGATTGAAGGAGGATATTATAGGATATAATGGTAAGCCATTATATCCTATAATAAAGCCCAGTGTCCCTTAAAAAACCCAACAATTCTCTCACCTGTGCTCTATCATTCATACTTAGTATTGTTTTTAAAGTGAATTTCTGCACCCCTAGTTCCTTTAGTCTATTATCCATTATCACTCTCTCCCTCTGATATTTCCTACAATGTAGAATTACACGTTCCACCGATTCCTCTTCCTGACACTCCTCACACCTACCCATCTGATGTTTCGACATCATTTTTAATATTTTTGTCCCAGCCTTAGTCTCATTAGTACCGTTTCCTCTTTTCTGTCTCCACCTCCTACCTTATTTACTTCAATACTCTTTTGGATATGGTATAAATGTCTCCCTTTCCCCTCACTATCCCACATTTCTTGCCAATTTTGGTTAATTTTTTCCCAGATTATACATTTTACTTCCGCTTTACTGATTCTTATTTGCATTTCTATATTTTCCTTTACCCCAAGCTCTTTTGCTGTTTTATTTCCTATATGACCAAAGTTGTCCTTTTTACTTCTCTCTTTCCTCCAGCATTCCTTCAGCACTTCTTTTGTGAGGTGGGAGTCATTATCCCCCTGCAAGTTAACCCAGTAATTTGCTGTCTCCTTAGTTTTAGTGGCATCTCTCCTACCTCTACCTGGACAGGCAATGTCTTAAAAGCTCCACTACACACTCTCAAAGCCTGAGCCTGAATCACATCCAATTGTTTTAAATGGGATCTAGCTGCTGAAGTATACACTGTACTGCCATAGTCAACCATAGATCTTATCAGGGAATACATAAATTCTTTTCAGTGCTTGGCAACTTGCCCCCCATTCTCTACCAGTCAAGCATCTCATTACATTTATTACTTTTTTACTTTTTTCCACTATTCTTCCAATATGATCTGCCCATATTAAATGGGAATCAAAAAGCACCCCCAGGAATTTGAATGTTCCTGCTCTCTCTATTTCTTTCCCATACATCCTTATTTTCAATCTTTCATCTATTCTTTTATTAGTAAAGAAAACTTTGGGTTTTTTTTCCACTGAGAATCTACATCCCCACTCTTTCCCCCACTCCACCACTTTATCTATAGCTCCTTGTACTTTCCCAACTACATAATCCTTCTTCTTCTTCTTCTTCTGTTTTATTGTCGGTTGGCAAACAGCTTTCGTGTGCATCACGGCCATCCACTGATCTAGTGTGGACTAATAATCTACCATCTCTAATACATCTACAAAACAAAGAAATACAAACAAATAAACAAAATAGAAATAATTAAATAAATAAAAAAAACACACACACACACACACATATATATATATATATATATATATATATATATATATATATATATATATATATATATATGTATATATTTATGTGTGTGTGCGTGTGAATATAATTCTCAAATTCTATTAATTAGTTTTGTTGGTCCACTGTTCTTCCTCTCCACAATGTTCAGCTTTCCATTATTATGCTTTCTAATCACGTAGAGAGAACTGTTTAGGCCCATATGACCATTCATTAGTCTTGTTATGACCTTCCCCTCCCTCTCCTCCTTCCTGGGGCTGCTGCCCATTGGTTAATTTTCTATAATGATATTAGACTGGGCCAATCACATTTCTTACTGGGCCAGCCCCACCCCTCCCCCTCTGTCCGCTCTGTTTCTCTGTCAGATGCCTGACTCTGGCGGCATCTGTGGATGAAGGAGGGTGTCTTTGTCAAATATCAAGATGATAAGCAAAAACAAAAGAAGAGGGGAGCGAAGAAGTTATGGGCCAAAAAAATTAAGAATCTAGATGCAGATGCTGCCAAATGTGCACAAATCACAGATATGTTTGCTGCAGGGGCTGCAGCAGTGCTTCAACATCTAACTTACGGCGACAGCAGTAACGTTACTCATAATTATGCAGCAACAGGTGGAAGGAGAAGAGATGGCTGGCTATGTGAGGAGCAGTGTGACAGGGAAGCCAAGGAACTGAGTGAGCCAGGAGGAGAGTGTAGTAGGGATGGGCAATATCACAAAATTTGGTTTTGATCCGATACCAAGTAATACACCAATATCAATACTGATACCGATACTTTTTATAATTAAAAGCAGCTTATGTACTTTCGTGTAGGGAAGAGCAGTGTCATGCTTTATGAGGTAAATGCATCATCAATAGGCAAAATCTGAATACATTTTCATGACCACTAAATGATTTGCCAAAGGTTAGCAATAATTGAAAGGTTAGCTGAGGGGTAGAATTTTTATCTGCCATCTGTGAGACCCGGGTTTGATGCACACATTGCAGTTAGCAACATTTTCATTCACAGCTGTGAAAAAGCTCCAAATGATGATTGTCTTTTGTTCAGTCATCACTGCAAATATGTGTCAGATTAAATTAGTCAGGGCACACTGCACGTATGGGATGTGTATGTTGTTAGAGTGCACACAACACAACAACAGCAGAGGAGAGGCAAAGAGTACATGCACTAAGATGCGTTCACGACAACTGAATGTTATTTGCACAGACAGTTCTACACTAATACTGATCCCTTTTTTGGTATCAATCCTATTGACACTAGACTTGATCTTCACGAGACGTAATATCTGTAGTATCATTATTATTAATATTTTGGTATTGATCCACCCACCCCTTGACTGTAGTTAACCGGTAAGCAGGGAGTAGCATGCATTCTCTAATGCTGGTCTTTGCTTTGGCATTGAGGCATTGTTTTTGTAGCCTAGCATTAGTTTCCTATTGCTGTTGCAACATCGCTATATAAGCAGTGAGTGACCTAGGTAAATATCATAGCATAATCAGTGGTGGAAGAAAAAGTACCAATACCCTCTGTGAAAATACTCCACTGCAAGTAAAAGTCCTGCATTCAAAATCTTAATTAAATATAACTATTTATCAGCAAAATGTTCTTAAAGTATCAAAACTAAAAGTACTCATTGTGCAGTAAAATTGTCCCTGTCATTGGAATAATATTACTGCTGCATTAATGTGTATGTTGCATTTTACTGGCACTGTGTAAACCTTTACATGTTTACGGTTGAGCTAATTTTAACTACTTTACATGTTGTTGGGTAGTTTAATCTACATTTATTGCATTATGAGCTATAAGATCATCATATGTTTCTAGCGTCGCTGTCCTGTGAGAACCATATATCTCTAAAAAGTCACCTTTTCAGAATGGGTGCAGAATACGAGAGCGAAGAGGAGGAGATGGATTAGGTAGGTATTTATGGAAGTGCCGGTGGCATGGTTGAGGTGTGGTCCTGCTCCTGAAACTCTGCTAGATATCTCCAATTAAAGCATAAAACCAAACCAAACACTTGGTAACAAGACACACATTGTGAGTTTAATCATTAAGTATGCAGTGGGCTGTTTTCTTTTGCTAATCTTAGTTGAGCAAGCTAGGGTACTGAACATATCACTACTAATGGGGCTAGTCCCAAATCACAACACACCATAAATGCTTTTAAATGTAAGGAAAAATCACAACAACATCCTGTGTACTCTCTAGTGTGTTTGATTGCATTGCATTTAGTGTCCAGTGTTAGTCTCGACATTGTGTCCATAGTGCTCTTTGGAACATGCGTAATGTCCAGTGTGTCCAGTATATTCAGTGTGAGATGTCTTATGCACCTGCAGTTATGAATGTTCATTGCATGGTCAAACAGCGCATTGTCTTGCTTCAGTTGGCCTACCTTAACTTGGAGCTGAGGGTAGTGTCCCTGTCTTTTCATCTTCCATTGCTTGTTATTGGGTCACTTCATCTCCTTGATCCTGGCTTGGAGCAACTCTCTGACTTTTTATGCGGGTGGACCAAACATCCTGAATAGAAACTCCTGTAGTGTTAGATTGGCCAGAATATGGAGATCTTCTACTGTATGTCTGCGACTGGTTCTGCATAGGTGTGATCTGTGTCTGCTGTGCAGGTGGAAGGCTGTGGCTGTGGATCCTCAATAAGTTGTGGCTGTTGGTTGGGGGTGTCATGCAGGGGCCACACCAAGTCTTGGTCGTTCAATGCTGTTAAAGTGGTAGATGTAAAGGACATTTCGTCATCAAAGTAAGTGGTTCCTGCCACTGGATTGGCTTTCCCTCCATGAGCAGCTGGTACAACATCAAAGAGTGGGCTCCTTGACTGGAGCCACTTGCCTAGGTGCTCCAGGGCATGGAGTCATCCATCCTGCATCCGGTGGTCCTGGAGCTGGGGGTCTTAGCATTGCTGGTCCTGTGCCTTAGGGGCCTGTGACACATCTCATCACATGCCTGGTCCCATCTGAGCAGGGTCGAAAGGGAGTCACCTGAAGCCTATTCTGGGGACGTATCTGGGGCCTGGTGTAATAGCCTTGGCCTTCCTGGCGCTGTACTTGTGGGGGCACATAAAGAGCTGATTGTTTATCCAGTCTTATCCCTGGCCTTCTGCCACGATTATCTATCAGGATAACACAAAACGTTAGGGGTTTATCTTACATAGGCAGCCTTTAACATAATCCATATAATATGAACGTGGACAACTACCTGTGTGAATCAAAGGCCTGTATGTATACAGGTTGTCACTATGCTTACATCTGTTCTATATCTTCCCTCCCACACTTAGTGTGGGATGTGTGCTAATAGTAGACTCTGTCCTACTTTTAGTTTAATGACTTCTGTCTTTGGTATACATTGCCATGCAGTACGCATATTCCAGCTGCACTAAGTCATAGGTATAATGTAGTGACAAAATGCTACATTCTAAAGTCACTCCTTCTGGCACTGTGTAAACCTTTGTTCGCCACTTCCTGCAATGAACTTCCTGTGCACGAATCCTGGTGGGTGATGGTAACATTGGATATCACCAATTTAGTCATTCTCATTCCCTCATGTTCCAGTTACCAGTCCTACCAGCTGTAGGATCTTTTTGAAGTTTAAGTTATTAAGCCAATCCCACATCGCCTGTATTTTGGTGTTCCAATTAGAATTTACCACATGCTCATCCCTGTCACAGATATCCCAGGCTCCACCGTCTGTTAATCATGCACACCTGCTCCCTATCACACTCCTGCTCCCCATCAGCACCTAATCACAGCGAGCATAAAAGCCCAACACTCACCTCAGCCAGTGGTCCGACCTTGTTGATCCTAGGACTCCACATGCGATTCTGCACAACCCCTACGTTCCACTCCAGCGATCTTCCACTCCAATGATCTTCCACTCCAGAGGGTTCCTACCCCAGCGTGTTACCCACTCCATCCTATTCCTGCGAGATTCCCTCTCTATTCCCACGGGCTTCCCCTTCTCCATACCGGCTTACCTATCTGTTCAGGCTGAAATCAAAATAAACATCTGTAAAAATCTCTATCGGCGTCTCCTGCCTCTCTGACCGTAACAATCCCTCAATTTCTTCAATTTCTCTATGGCTTTTGTGAAGTTCCCTTCTTCCCCCATGTGCATTGTGATGATAGTACAACACTCATCTCTTATGTAACTGCACACTCCTTGGTCCTCCGCCACTAATGTGTCTATAACAAACCTATTTTGTAGAGCCACAAAAGAGGTTGAGTGCAACTGCTCATGTATGGCTCCCATTGCTGATATTGTCCAATTTATAAATCTTTGCTGATTGTACCATAGATGATTTATCCATCTGCTGTTGCATGTAATATACTGTGCATTTGCCATTGCCCCCAAAATTGGTATCAGTTCCACTGCCTGTCCGGAGATAATCCAATCTTCCCCTATAGCCGTTTGGTCGGACGGAACACCGTGTGGTTCCTGGTTCCAAGCAACATAAACTTTTCATCCAACTTTTTGTCCAACTGTTGCCTAAATTTCTTAAAACTCTATTTTTAGCTTAATATACACTTTGTAGTGTGGGCCTATTCACCCTTCGTGATGAAGGTCTATTCTCTTCTTGTGATGAGGAACTATTTTCAGTCTGTGGTGATGGGCTAAGTACGGCAAGCCCTGTCAACATTACTGGTGTGCATATTCCTGTCCAATTTGGTGGCAGTACTACTTTTACTTGTTTATCGCCATCGCACAACCAAAAAACATCTTTTGCAAGATTTGGAATTTTACATGTTGTTAAAAGTGCTTCGTCACGCATGAAAAGTAGATGTTGGCCATTATATGCTACCTTTTGACATTGAAACTCTGCCTGTTCAGTTGTGCTACACCTTCAGCCCCTGAACTGATTTTTTCCTTGCTTTTATCATGTAAACCTGCTCCATCTTACAGTCCATCCTTTTAACCTCTAGCCATCTTCACTTCACAATACGCAAAACAGGCAATGTTGTCACATGCATGTGTCTGCATCAAAGTCTGGAATGCGCATCATTTGAGGAATTTTTATAGGAGTTATAATATGTTACACAAGGTTGTGTGCTTACCTGCTGAGCTGAATAGCACATCCATTGATAAAACATGTTGTTTTCCCAGCTTGATGTTTTTAGTTTGCTAATTATCTCATGAAGCCCTTCTTGCGGACTTCTTCATGTACGCTGTTTGTGTTATGGTCTCACCAATTTTGTGGCTACTTTTATGGTCATAGATTTGCCAGAATTAATGTTTATACATAGTTTTTTGAACAATTTACTGTTACATTCACAATGCCCTCAACACTTCATTGTGCATTTACATCTTATGTGTGACTGATCTGACATATGTGAGTCTTACTAATTTATGCAGTGACAGTTAACCTTGTTTTGCTGCTACAACCTGTACTGCTAAGGCGCAGTCACTCAACTGCTCTTGTTTTGTGACTAGTTCTGTCTGTGGAAAATTCTGAATTGAAATTCTCCATACTGACTATAGAAGACTTGTAATGATGCACTACTTGTTGTGCTGCTAGTGGTTTGTCTGGCAGCCAGTCTCTGAGATCTCCTCTCTCCCTGTGGGCCATGAGGTCGTCTGGTTTCCTGCGGGGAGGCGTCGCCATACCCTTCTGGCTGATGGGATGCCCGTCTTCTGTATGCTTCAACTGTTCTTTCTGGGTCATCTTCTCTGGAACAGTGCTTAAGATGGAACTAAACTCTCTTACCTTCGACCTTTAGGGCTGTTGGGGTTGTTAGGGTAACTTTAAAGGGGTCTTTGCGCCTGGGTTGGTCCCACTTTCTCTTGAACACTTTGATGTATACCCACTCTCCTGGACGCACCCTCTGCAGTTGGTCTGGAATGGCAGCCAAGCTTTCCTCTGTGGCACCTTTCACCTGCTGGACTATAACTTTATGTACTCAAGTTAAATGCTGCACATAACATGTTAGTTCTCCTTCTAATTGCTCAAGCGGAGGTCCTTCATATGGGCCTCTAAGATATGGCAGTGACAATGGTCTCCCTGTGCACATTTTATGAAGTGTTATGTGTGTTAGTTTGTTAGTCTGTGATCTCACTGACATCATTGCCAGAGGTAAAGCCTCTATCCAATTTAACTTACCATTACTGTTTGCCATTATCTTGGAGGCGCTTCAGGACCATGACAACTTCTCCACATTTCTTTTTGGGGGCCATTCTATGTGATCTGAATAGCCCCCCTTTTCACCCATACTGACTCCTCATAAGGATCAGCTCTATACTGTGCTTATATGAAGGAAGACAACATTGTTAGAGGTTCATAGTCCTCTGCTACCAACAGCTATAGCCTCTACTTGTGTGGAAGTTATTAACCTTTTGTATCCACACAGTTTTCTCCTCAGATACTCTACTTCTGTTTGACAGAACTGCAACTTATCTCGACTGACTAGCACTGTTAGTACTGTAATAGAGTCTTTTTCACATGGTCATTTGTCTTCACCTGAAGTCACTTATGACTTTACAGTGCTGGTTAGGCATAGTCTGTCTGTTTATGGGACGTACTCTACCTCAGAACGCTCCTCCTCCTCATCGGATGTGCCTCCCACTGTGTGTACACTTAACTCACCATTCTCCTCCTCCTCCGTGACTTCTGCATCACTGCTCTCCTCTTTTTGTCTTGCATTCCTTCCTTTGTTTGTGCTGCCTGTCTAAACCACCACACGTTTTATGTTGGCTTCCACTTCATCGCAGCAGGCTCATTCAAAGGCCATCGTAGCTTTTCTGATGTTTGTTCATGCCACTTTTTCATGCAGAGTTGAATCTGCTTTTTAAAGCACCAAGCAAGCACACGACTGGGGCGACTGTGGCTTAGTGGTAGAGCGGGTCGTCCACCAATCGGATGGTTGGCGGTTCGATCCCGGCTTTCCTCAGTTGAAGTGTCCTTGGGCAAGACACTGAACCCCAAATTGCTCCCGAGGGCTGTGTGTGAATGATTAGTTACTTTGATGAGCAGTTCTGCCATCGCTGTATGAATGGGTGTGTAGTTGAAGTGCTTTGAGAGACTAGAAAGGTGCTATGTAAGTACAGGCTATTTACCATTCACGCTATGCATACGTTTAGCATCCATTCTTTCCGCTCCATGGTGCATACTTTCACATATATCACTAGACACACATTAAACATAAATGTGCATTAAACTCATCATTAACTTAAACTTGTCATGCCAGTGATATTAGTTCATACACAGTGTTGTGTTAGTGAGTGTTTTCAAAGTTTTTTCATGCCTTTTTCTTATTTATGTCTCCGATAATTTTAACTAGTTCTTTTTTAGAGAAGAGACATTCTGATTTTTCTCACCTGGGTGGACTCAGATACACTCAGTGTAGCAGCAGAAAGAAAAAAGGCTCTGCTTATCTCTAATTTATTGTGGCTGCTGGTCTGATATGCAGGAGATCCATCCATGCTAAAGAGGTCAGGTTTTTTATCTCTCCTGCGCTGGCTTTGCCAGTTAATGTTGGATCACAGAAGTCTAGGCCTGGACTGAAGAAAACCGTCCCTCTTCGCCAGTGGATTCTCCATCTATTTTTCTAAAAAATAATCCAACTTTTCCAAGAAACAATGGTGTCATATTTATATAACTTGGCCCTGGAAAGTACCAAAACTTTCCATGATCTCATTCTAATGGAGCCAGCAAAGAACCTGATTTTTCCTCCTTAGCCCAGTTCAGACCAGTTTCTGTCACCACTATCTTTAGGGTGTTTCGACTGTATTTTTTAAAAACTTTAATACTTTTAACACATTATATGCTCTAATACATTTCTTCAACTTCAGTAGCGTTATACAACAAAATTGGTGTTAACATGTATACTTGTAAAGTGATTAAATCTACACAAAAGTCTAAGTTCACAGGCTGGTTATATGATAAATCCATAACACATAGTTAATTTAATGAAATCATCCACGACAACCCCACCTAATTAATTGTGATCATCTCTCCCTCTCTCCTTATGTCATTGTCTAGTCCAGCAAGGTTGTTTAGGTAGCAGTGGAAGAGAGAGACAGGGAGGAACAAGAAGCTGTAGACTTGAGTATGGATATTGAGTACTCCACAGCCAACTCTGATCACAAGGGAGTCAGTCAAGAGCGAGTGAGTACACTGGTCCACTTGCTACAATTGTCCATGGTACTTATTACTCAGCTTTGCAGTGGTTTGGGGGAATAGTACAGTATGAATATTTAAGGGGACCGCAATGTTGGTATACTGGTGGGTGGTGTTCGACCAATTGTGGGTGGCCGGTCTGGGCCGAAAATGCCAGGGCTGATTTTTTGTTCCAGTCCAGCCCTGGCAAGGACCCACACAAACCTAACAGATAAACACATTTGGTGAATTCTGAATAATGATTGTAGTATTTCAAACAATAAATCCTCTCTACTCCTGGAGTTGCAAAATTTTAAACTCATTAATGCTGCATGAATCTGATGCAATTATCACTCTCTCAGGCCTGACCTCCTCTACCCATTGCAAGGCAATCGCCATGGCCATCATCTCACATGCAAAAACAAATAATCTGTAAGTCTCTTCCCACACTCGACATTAAACTCAGGGATTACTACTGCTGCTGCTGCTCTACCTGTCTTAGGGTCTTTAGAACCATCTGTATGAATCTGTAAATAACCATAGTATTACCTTCTGATGTATGAATTAAAGCTCTTACAATTTCCTCCACGTTCATCTCTTATCAATTCAAGGAGGATAAGATCTATTTCTGATTGTAACAATAAGGTGGTAGAGCTGGCAGAACAACAGTTGGAGAGTAACTCCTATCCAGTATACCCATTTCACTTGCCTTCTTTTTATGACCCAACCAAAACTCTTTGCTGGCCTTTTTTTATGTTCCCAGGATGGCTCAATAACACTTATTGTAGGATGGCTATTATGTCCTTGTAAATGAATCCAATATGTCAACATAATTTGCTGTCTTCTTAATTCCAATGGCATTTCCCCCATTTCTACCTGCAAACACAGATGTCGTTTTAAAAGCCCCACTACATATCAGGCTGTGGCTTGGTGGTAGAGCAGGTCATCCACCAATTGGAAGGTCGGCGGTCCGATCCCGGCTTCTCCCAGCCCACATGTCGAAGTGTCCATGGATAAGACAAATTGCTCCCAAGGGCTGTGCCTTTGGTGTGTGTGATTGATAAGTTAGTTTCTTTGTACTGATGAGCAGTTGGTACCTGCCATCATGTGATATGTAATGTGAAGAACTTTGAGTAGTTAGAAAGGCACTATACAAATACAGTCCATTTACCATTAATGCTTACTATTACATCCAATTTTCCCAACAAGGTTTAGATGCTGATCCATATGCCACATACCCAGAATCCAGAACTGATCTTATTAAACCTATATAGCTTTCAAAGCAGATCTGTCAGCTCCCCACTCAGTTCCCACTGTAGGAAATATGATGATGGTGGTGAACAATTTAAATATTCCACTCAGAACTGAAGCCCTCTCCTAAACAGCCTCTATATGGCCTCTGTGTCATAAAATACGCTCTGTGAGGATACTGATATGTATTGATGGTACTTTACATTTGCTGTTATAGGTAGACACATTTCACAAGGGGGTCTCGGGTTCGAATCCCCCTCGGGACACATTGAGCAATGACCCATCATCCAGTGTGGGTCCTTAGGCAAGACCCTTCACGCTACTGCCTACCTCATGATGATAAGTGACAATGAAATATATGAGATGCCGGCTCAGACGTCACCAGGACAAACAAGGTCTGCGTCAGGTGATGGGGAACCAGAGCACCGAGATGATAAATGGGCTACTGGAACAAGACAGAGATGGGCGAGATGCGATAAGCCGTTGTGGCTGACGTGGCAACACCAAGTGACGGCAACATCAGGAAAAAGGAACATGAGAAACTAGAGAAATACCAAGGGCTCAGAGAAGAGCTGGAGAAGGCTTGGAAGGTGAAGGCGACAGTGGTGCCCGTGGTCATCGGAGCACTCAGGGCAGTGACCCCCAAACTGGAGGAGTGGCTACAGCAGATCCCTGGAAGAACACGAGACATCTTGGTCCAGAAAAGTGCAGTACTAGGAACAGCAAAGATACTGCGCAGAACCCTCAAGCTCCCAGGCCTCTGGTAAAGGACCCAAGCTCGAAGGACCCGCGGAAGGTGAAGGACGAAGTTTTTTTTAATATATATATATATATGGGATAGGGTTGGGGTTAGGGTTATCATCACCATCCCCTTTTTAGAGAAGATGACAAAAACAAGAGGAAGCCTCTTGCCTCGCCCTCTTTTCTTCAATGGGCTATGCAGACCCTTAACAAAGTTCTGTGACTCACCTGGATGGCCTCTCAGTGTGGTAGTTTAGGTGTTATCACTTCCTGGTTTATTTTGTAGTGTTCTCCTTCCCTTGTATGTCTTGTGTTTTTACTTCCTGTCTTTGTTTTCCTTCCAGTTTTGATTGTTGGTCCGTCCTTGATTGTTTGCACCTGAGTCTCGTTGTGTCACCTCCCCTAGGGTATTTAGTCTGGGTCTCTTCTTTGTTCAGGGGTGGATCATTGGTTGTACACATGGTGTTGGTCCTGCTGAGCATTGACTGTAAGTTTGTATTGGATTCTTTGTTCTCCTGTGGACCTATTTTGGATTTTTGGATTTTGCCTGCTCCCTTGTGAACTGTGTTTTCCACCTTGGACTCACTCCTCTGCTTTCACCTATGCCTGTACATGCCTGCATTCCACCCCACAATAAACACTGTAGTCATCCGGCTACTTCACCCTGAGACCGCTTCCTCGTCATCTGCTTTTGGGTCCACATACCTCTGTACAGCACCTCTTACGAACGATGCACTAAGGTGAATTTCACTGGTCAATATTAAAGTTTTGTTTCTCCTGTATTTCCACAAATTAAGACATCTCATTCACTGCTTTATCTGATATACACTCCCTTATTCATCTTTACTGATGGTTGCATTTATCCGTTCATTTGAGTGTCTATTAGTTTGTGTCTTTCTTTGTTAGTAGTGATTTATGATAAATGTTTCACATATAAAGTCGTTGCCTGTAGTTTTCTGTAACTTACATTCAGTCACTTTACGTATCCATTCTTTGTTTTTACCTCTTGCTACCTGATTTCAGGAGACCACCGTACCCTCCCCTCTCCCATCCGAACTAATACCACCTACACTACCATGATTCCTACCTCTTTTTTTATGTATATCAGTCCAGTCATTAAAATCCCTATCCTCATTCCCACCCTCACCATCACTATTCCCTGCAATCCTTAGTCCATTCACAGATCAGTTTATGCACAATCCACCGATGTCCACCATTTTATCAGTTTGACAAACATTTCTCACAACATCTTGCAACCCGGTTACTACCAAAACCTACACATGAACTACTCCGCATTCTTCTGGCGATTGGCAACCAGCGTATTAAGTGCATTACCGCCACCTTCTGCTTCGGATTTTGGACCAGAAATGAAATCCTACCCACTAATCTGTCACGGACACTCCAGGCTCCACAATCACCCAATCACAGTGCACTCCCTCACCAGAGTTCTAATCACACACCTGTTCCCTATCAGACACACCTCCTCCCCATTAGCACCTCATCACCACCAGTATAAGAGCACCCTACTCACCTCAGCCAGTGTCCAGTCTCGTTAATGAAAAGGACTCTTCTACATCTATGTCAACGCCTGTTGGTTTCCTTCCCGTTCCTACGCCAGCCTGTACTTCCACTCCAGCGACCCTTTGACACATAGTGTGTCTTCCTTTCTCCTGAGTACATTGCTCCGTCTCCCAATCTCCAGCCCGAATCCACAAGGACAGTAGCGGTATACCACTCGGTTCCCCAGTCTGCTCCAGCACCTTTCCTACCTGCCTTCTAATACTCATTGCTGTGTTCAATAAACATCTGTCTCCACCTCAGTGTCTCCTGCCCTTCTGTCCGTAACATACTCCTGTTTCAGAATCAGCTTTATTATTTAATCAACCATGTATGTGCACACATACAAGGAATTTGACTCCGGTTTTACATTGTTTTCATTGTACTTACACAGAAATAGGCATACAGCTAAAAACAAGGTCAACAGAGATGGACAAATATAAACATATAATTTGTAGACAGTTGATGTTGTAGTGTTATAGGGTTATTGCATGGAATTGATTAACAGTTAACATAGGTCACATAGTGTCAGAAACAGAGTGATAGTGTGTGGAAATGCACACAGAAGTACTAATAGAATAGAAATAATAACATATTTCCACAATGAAACAATTATTTCTTGCACATCACATATTTCTTAGTAGAAATAATTGTCTCTTTGCAGACTTATTTTATTATTATTTCTATTTCTATTCTATTAGTACTTCTATTCCTGTGTGCATTGACATGATAGTGAGCAGCTGCAACAAAAGAATTTCCTCTCGGGGATCAATAAAGTATTTCTGATTCTGATTCTGAAAGAAACTGTACTTGTGTCTGGTTGTTTTGGTGTACAGTGCTCTGTAGCGCCTACCAGAGGTAAGAAGTTGGAACAGGTTTTGTCCAGGGTGTGATGGGTCTGCAGTGCTGTTTCCTGCCTTTTTGACTCTGGAGATGTATAAGTGAATGGAGGGCAGGTTGGCACCAATGATTTTTTTCTGCAGTCCTGACTGACCCTTGTAGGCAGACTGCAAGGGGTCCAGCAGGGGGCCTGTGATGTCCTTCAGGTGGGCCAACACCAGTCTCTCGAAGGATTTCATGGCCTGTAGTCATTGAATCCTGTGATAGAGGGTTTCTTGGGGACTGGGATGATTGTGGAGTGTTGAAGCAGGAGGGAACTTCACACAGCTCCAGTGATATGTGAAGATGGGAGCCAGATTTGGGGGATGGTTTCCTGTAGTTGGTGATGTCCTGCAGGCTTCTCCACACTCACACGGTCAAGGTCATTAGATGAAAACCTGTTTTTCAACTTTTTAGTGTAGCTCCTCTTGGCTACTCTGATCTGCTCCTATGTCAGTGTGTTTCTGGTCTATTTGTACTGGATTCTGTCACCACTTCTGTAGGCCGCCTGCTTGGCCTGATGAAACTGCCTGAAACCAGGGTTTGTTGTTGTTGTATGTGCAGAAAGTTTTAGTCGGCACACATGTGTCCTCACAAAAACTGATATAAGATGTCACAGTGTCAGTGAGTTCATCTAGGTCTGTAGCTGGGGCCTCAAAAACACTCCAGTCAGTGCAGTCAAAGCAGGCCTGTAAAGCCAGCTGTGTCTCGTTGGTTCATCTCCTCACAGTCTTGACCACAGTTGTAGCAGATTTTAGTTTTTCCCTGTCAAGAGAAGATGAACCAGACAGTGATCAGAGAGTCCCAAACCTGCATGGGGGACGGAGCGATAGGCGTCCTTTAACATAGTGTAGCAATGGTCCAGTGTGTTTTTATCCCTGGTGGGACACTTAATGTGCTGTCTGCATTTTGGCAGTTTGTGGCTTAGGTTTGCTCTTTTAAAGTCCCCAAGAACAATCAGCTTGGAGTCTGAATGTTTGTGCTCCACGTTAGTTATTTGGTCAGCCAGGTCTTGTAACGCGTCACACAGGCCTGAGGTGGAATGGAAACACCAACCAGAATAAAGGAGAAAAACTCCCTCTGTGAATAGAATGGTTATCAGTCAATGAAAATAGTCTCTAAGGACTGCATGTTTTACTTAACACTGTGAAAGCAGATTCCACCTACCCTTGTTTCCCCCAAATAGCTCTGTTAAGTGGTCCGCTCGAAATGAGTTGGAAGCCTGGCAGATGAAATGTTCTATACGGGATGTGCTCACCAAGCCAGGTTTTGGTGAAGGCCGGGGCGGCGGATCTGGAAAAGTCTGTGTTTGTTCTGTGGAGAAGCAGCAATTCATCCATCTTGTTGGCCAGATACATTTGGCAGATGTATAGACTGGAGTCATAACTGCAGGCTGTAATCTAAAGCATTACTGAAAATTCTACTGTTAAAGAAAAGTTGTACTGATAAGATTTTTCTAAATTAAATAATAACTCAAAGAGCCTCAATTGTCCTTACATGCCTGTATGGATTTATTTTAAAATTAAAATTCTAGGTGGTATTTGCATTGTGCTTCCCTCTGATGGGGTGAATGTGACATGTAAGTGAAGCGCTTTGAGTAGTCGGAAAAGACTAGAAAGGCGCTATATAAGTACAGTCCATTTACCAGTCCATTTACTTGCATTATAAGCACATACTTATGTCCCTGGGAAGTGAGTGGGAGCTCAGTAACATCTGTGCACACAAACTTTCTGCTTGTATGGATTGCAGGAGAACTCTGTGTTGTGGTACCGGTTTTCTGTAAGCTTCACATGTATGACACCTATCACAAAAGTTATTCAGTTCAATTCAATTTTATTTATGTAGCGCCAATTCATAACAGAAGTTATCTCATTGCACTTTGATCAATCTCAGATCTCATGCTTGGCCAATAGCGTGTAATATCGTTAGGGCTTTCTTAACTGTGCGATCAGCGCTATAATGACCAGAGCAGGGTGTGCCATGGAGAATGTGCATCATCTCTGTGATTAGTGTGGTGGGAATTAGCACAACTGGTTGTCCTGGTGCAATGTGAGCTTGTCTACAGAGCAAGTCATTACACAATACAAGTTTTGGAAATTGCCACCACAGTTTCCTGAGTTTGTGTTGCTGTACCCATTTGTACACTTCTGAGAGAATGGGGTCAGAAAGTTGTTGAGCCAAGATGTAATTTCCTTGATTAGAAAGTGTGTGTTGCAACAGTCCCCTACCTGTGCTGGTCGTCTGAACAACAGCTGTATCTTCTTCTGAAGAGCAAACCTGAGCTGTTGTGCAGGCGACAGAAGAAGGCTGCACTGGCAGATTGTGCAACTGTGGAACTGGAGGAATTTCCAGTTTGACAGGAGCTGAGTGGTTTCAGAATCAGAAATACTTTATTGATCTCTGAGGTGAAACTCTTTCCTGGGAGGGAGGCACTGTTTCCTCCAGGACCACTGGGTCCTGTTGTCAGAGGGGAATCTGTGACATAGCATCTATGTTAGTGTGTTTCTTTCCATCCTTGTGTATTATTCTCCAGTGATACAGATCCAACTCCAAAGCCCAACAACCTCGTTGTCCTGTGGGGTCATGTGTGACATCCAATTTCCATGTGACATGATCATTGATGATTGTAAGTGGATTACAGCTCAAGTAGTGTCTAAAGACCAGACAATGGCCCAGAGTTCTTTGTCATATGTGGACCACTTATTTTCTGTGCGTGTCAGAACATGGATTGCATATGCTATAACCCGTACATTCCCATTTTGAACCTGTGAGAGCACTGTGCCAACTGCATAGTTAGATGCATCTGTACTGAGAATGAATGGCTGATGAAAACTGGGAAATGCCATTATTGGAGGGGAGGTGAGTGCATCTTTTAATGTCTGAAATGCAGTTGATCACTCTTTGGTCCATTCAAATGGCACATGTTTTTGTGTGTCTGTGAAGAGGAGGAGCAAGAGGATGAGCAATGCATACTTGTGCACAAAATGTCTATAATATGAGCACAATCCCAAAAATGCTCTTACCTCAGTGGGTGATCTTGGGATAGGCCATATAAATGATGTTATCGAGATAAATGACACATGATGTCCAGTGGAGACCTCTCAAAACAAGCTCCATTAGTCTCTGAAAAGTTGGTGAATTTTTCAGACCCATGGGCTTTACTTAGAATTGGTAGAGCCCGTCACCTGCAGTTTTGCTTTGTTATACTTGCCAGTATCTAGTCATAGAAGAACTGAGAGCCTGCAGTGTATCCAAACTATCATCAGCCCTTGCAAGAGGATGTGCATCAGTGATGGTGAATGAGTTCAGTTTTCTGAAATTGACACAAAATCTGTATGTGCCATCTGTTTTATTCACCATGACCACTGGGCTTGCCCAAGGGCTTGTACTGTCTTCAATCAGATCCTGAATTTTAAGCTCTGCCACCTGATGGTGGATTTCTGCTTTCATAGAAGGAGAGGTATGATAGGCTCTTTGTGAGATGGGAGTGTCACAGCTAGTTGTAATTTGTGTGTGACCAGGTCTGTCCTTCCAAAGTCATCTGAGTGCTGACTGAACACATCTGAGAATCAGTTTAAAGTGTCTTTCACTTCCTTTTGTTGTGCACTTGTGAGATCCGGGTGTGAAATATCAGGCAGTACAGGTGGCTTGGACATCAGTCATCTGAATGTTGACATTACACACAGAGCTTTCCATTACAGTGTACTGATCTTTGCTGCCATCAGACATGGCATGAAAAGTTCCTTTCTGAGTGCTACAATGTAACATGACTTGCTCACTGGAAGGATTAGCTACTTTCACATAAATGGAACCTTGTTCAGCTTTTGTGGCAGTCCATGCAAAAACAGTAGATGAATGATTAGTGTAGTGTGGTTCAAACACACCTGCATAGTCATGAGGTACCAGTATTTTAAGTGGCACCTGTAGTTTTGCAGTGATGACAATCTCTGATATGGCTGGAACTGTAACTGTAGAAGATACTATAACATCAGTTAGTTTAGGGACATACTGATGCGGGCTAACCAGTGGCACTACTTTGTCATCTACTATAAGAGCCATGTTTCAGGTGTTTACAATAATGCCGTTAGCAACCAGAAAATCCCAGTCCAAAATCAGTGGTTTAATACAGTTTCTGACAACTTCAATCAAGACGTTTCGGCTCCCATCCGGAAGTCATTCTCAATTGTGAACATGGTCTGAGAACTCAGAAATTTAAGCTACTCTGTGTTGCTTAAGCCATGCCTCAGGGAAGAGTCTTCGTGAGTGTCTGCTGTTTACCCTGCCTAGTTTCACCTGAAACTGACCTTCTTTAGTTTCCATGATGGCCCAGTAATCAGGCCTATTGTTACAATAGGCCTGATTACTGTTGAGAATGACTTCCGGATGGGAGCCGAAACGTCTTGATTCTGAAAACAGTGTCCAGATGACTACGACTGAAACCTTTTCTACGATATCCACACCATATTATTCTTCATCTATCTTAACCTTGAACTTTCAGCAACCTGTTCAACTCTAACCTTCTTCTATGATCACCATCTCTTTTTCCCTACACCACACCTCCACCACAACATATTCCTGACCTGCACCTTTTCTCATTGTTCTGTAATGTATACCTTGTTTAAGTGTAGCACACCCCTCCACCATTCCCTTCCTCCCTGTCTTGCCTTATGATGACATAGCCCTGAATTACAAAAACCAAGTGAGGTTTTAAAGGGTTAAAATCCTGAAAATGACTGAATATTTAACTATTATGATCAGGACTGATGTGGGTTAAAAAAACTAAATCAGTTAAAGTGAAAAAAAAATTAAAATATAATAATTTTATAGCAATAATTTGACAAGTACATATTTTGTTCCCTAATGCACTGAGTGTGAGTTTTTTTTTTTAAATCTGACACTGCACAAAAAATAATAATGCATAAAAATCTATTTTGTTGTTAATCATTGACATATCCCAGGCTGTGATAATCCCCCCTAAAAAAATCCAGTTTGCATTTAGTATATGGAAAATATTTCATTTTTTGTGTTTTTATCATAAAAATTTACAGTAGCATCATGTAAACACATTGGCAATTAAAGGGTTAAAATCCTAAAAATTAATGAATATTTAATTGTTTTGATCAGGACTGATGTGGGTTAAAAAAATTAAATCGGTGAAAGTGAAAAAAAAAATTAATGTATAATATTTTTATGGCAATAATTTGTACAGTACATTTGGTGTTCCTAATACATCCAGGGTAACTTTGAAAAATTGCTGTTTAAGGGTTAATCAGGTCTCCTGGACCCACATCACATCTAGCTTTATTGCTAGATCATCGATAAAATGCTTGAACTCTTGCCCATTTGCTATGAGAGATCTTACATGCCACTAGAGTATCACTACCATAAAAAGTATTAATCACATGGTTGTTGACTGGAGTTTGTCTAAACCAGACCATCTCTAACCTCTTCCCAAGTCAGACAAGTCCAAGATGGTAAACTGTTGCTTTTACTATTAACTGAATCTGAGTTTTAGACTCCAGCTGTACTGTTGGTTACTCCTGCTATAAAAGTCACTAGATTTTTCTTTTCTATTATTAAATTGTCATTTTGTACCTGTCTGGTGTAGGAGAATCAACTGCTTTAATCAAATAATTACCCTTTAATTCACTCGTTGGGGCACCACCCGATAGAATTGGGAAAATTAATTAATGAAGTAAATGAATCAAATTAATTAAACTCGACTTGACTGCTTCAAAGAAAACACACAGACAACTTCTTACTGATTAAATGAGGGCATTTTTTTTTACAGCTGATAAATCTCCCTCCTTTAGTTCTCCTTGATCCACCCACTCTGCTAGAGCTGAGCTTAAGAGTTTTGCTTGCCTGATGTTCCTTGTTACAACCAACTAATACATTTCTATCTGAAAGGACCTTAGCAAAATCAATATTCCTTATGGATCTATTCTTATTTGTCAGCTTTATTGGATTAGCCCTACTTACTACCTAATCACCGAATCTCACAATACATTTAATATTTTCAGAACCTTCCGAGGTACTCCTATTTCTTTTCTCTCCTTGATTGTTCCTCACTTCCCTCCAAGTTTTCCTCGGTGTCCCTCTGTATTCCCCTTCACTTCTAACTTCCATACTTCCATCACTATCATCCCAATCATAAACTCTCTCTGGTCCATTCATGAAACTGTTGTGCCTCACCACCGTTTCCTTTCCTGCTGATGGAACATGGCGACAACGCCATCCATATTCAAAATCAGGTCCATCAGCAGTAAGCAAACAACAACTTTCCATGCTGTCCGTCCAAACACTTTCTAAACTCTCACGCCTACTGGACCTGAAGGAGGCCCAACCCACAGGCTCCTTTTTCTTGTTTTTTGAGGATTGGCAGCAGCTGGAATCTTTAGTGTTGCATTACTGCCATCTTCTGAAGTTAGTTAATTCTGACAGTGTCCAGTTTGTCAGATTTGTACTATCTGCCCTGTTCTCTTTAGGAAGCTGACCAATCATCTTCTGCCTTGTCCACTTCCACTGTACTACAGTATTCTCTTTAATCCTGTTCTTGTTTGCCCTAATCTTTTAATTTCTTTCATCATCGTCTTTCTCTCTGAGATACACTTCCTGCAACTAACAAGTACACTACAGTTTCTACTGTACCTGACACTGTTCACAAAGACCGGTTGAATGCTTCTCTATAATGTGAAGGTTGCCGTTCAGATTACTGTGTACTTTTATTAATTTAGTCATTATTATCTCCTCTTTTCTATTTCCTCCCCTATTTCTCACAATACCCACAATATTTTAATTGAATGTAAATGTGTTACCTTATCTCATGATCCCAGTGCTGTTGCCACTCTTTACTGTATTTCTCATATACAATGTCCTTTCTCTCTGATTTTGAAAGTTTAATACAGATATGTTTTCTTTTTTAACAGCTTGCTTGGCTAGTTTGTCCAGTCTCTCATTACCCAGAATGCCCATATGAGCAGAACACAAGTGAAAGTGAACTTGAATGTATTGCCATTATTTCGAATAATACGTCCCAGTGATTACTGGATGGACTTGACTTAAGACTGGAAAGACAGACTGAGTCACCACAGACTCGAAGTTTGATTTGATTTGTTTAACCAATTCTAAAGCCAAAAATGGCATACAACTCTACAGTATATACACTTAAGCAGGGGCGGATCTAAAGAATTATTCATGGGGTGGCAAGAGGGTGGCATGGAGACATTAAGGGGTGGCAGAACTATATATATGCTGGTTTAATAGCAAACAACCACATATCAATATTTTCTTGGAAAACCCCCCAAATTAAGATATTTAACTCAAAAACATTACATTATTGTGGCACACAAAAAAATATTGAAAAGAAATATCTGGTGGCATTAGAAATCAATATAGTGTTTTATTTACAAATTTTTAGACATTTTTCTAAATACATGTCTTTTTTCATTGAACATAAGCCCATCACTTAGCCTAAAATGTGGCCAGAACAGATCATTAAAGTATATGCATTAATTAACGTTTTTAACGTGTTCTTTTTTTAAATTAATGGTCTAAATCTCTAAATCTAAGTGTTAAATTTGACAGCCCTAATATATATACAGTATATATATACACACAATTACAATGTACAGTTTCAACCTCCTGCATGTCCCTCAGTGTTTCCCAACAGATTTCTAAAATAAGATTCAAAGTGATCAGTAGTAAAACCCCTAAAGCTTTCTTTAGGGGTTTAAAGTGGCTCCTAGGTAGAGACCTACATATAAACATCATATTCACCAATTGTATCAGTTATACTGTGAAGCCACACATTTAGTGATGCCAACGATCCAAGATATCTAGTGTTTATCTAGTAATGCTGGTTAAACAGCAAAAGTTCTTTTCTCTCAATTTGAAAATGTGGTAAAAGTGCAAACTCTCAGGTACTAAGCTTTGAATGAACTGTTGATGCATTGCTGACTAATGTGGCTTTTTGTTTGGTCTTGGAGCGAGTGATTTTTAGTGCTTTTTAAACTGGGCCCTTTTGTATGTTGCACTTGCAACACACTTGCATGACTGATCTGAAATTTGGACATTTGTCTGCAGAATGAGCAGCAGTTAATATAAGCAAATTAAGAAATTAGACATTCTCAGATCTGCGGTTCTGCTCCTCCTCTCCATATTTGAAAAGCCTCATAGATGTCTTATGTTTTTATTTAGCTAATGGAAAAAAGTTATTAAATAGTCCTTAAATCTTGAAACAAAATAATAAAACATGAGGTTTTGTTGGGGTGTTGTAGCAAGGTGGACCCAAGGGCCAGGGAACAAGAACTGGTAACTGCTGCAGCGCAGGAACAGGAGACAGCCACAGCTCAGGATGAACAAGGAGCCGCTGAAGCTCAGTAGGAACTGTTGACGGCCAGGGTGCCAACAGGGAACCAGGAGCAGGGGTCGGTCAGGTCGCCAACAGGGAACCAGGAGCAGGTGTCGGCCGGGCCACTGAGTGGGGACCAGTCAGGACTGGTGGCAGCTCTGTGGCACCAAGCAGCTGAGGCTGCCAATGGTGTTGGGAGCCATGGCGACCATGCATTCTTCTATGGCCTCCATGGGACCCCATGAAAATGGCCAGGCTAGTTCCCTCAAAAGGTGACTGCCAGATGTCAGAGTGGCACCTAGAAGAGTTCATTGAGGGCTCAATGGATTTGAGGCAGATGGGTGGCGGGGTAGCTGGCTCAGGATGGGCAGGCTGCAGGCTCACAAACCCAAGGCTAATTGATCGCATGGCAGGCAGACCATTAGCAGGGGAGAGGCTAGTGGGCTATATGCTAGCAGGCCGTGGAGCAGACTGGAAGCTAGCAGGCTGGATGCTAGCAGGCCGAGGAGCAGTCTGGAAGCTAGCGGGCTGGTTGCTAGCAGGCCGAGGAGCAGTCTGGAAGCTAGCGGGCTGGTTGCTAGCAGGCTGACGCATAGGTGCTGTGGTAGTTTAAGGTTTTTCATTTCCTGTTTTATTTTGTAGTATTCTCCTTCCCTTGTGTGTCTTGTGATTTACTTCCTGGCTTTGTTTTTCCTCCAGTTTTGATTGTTGGCCCTTCCTTAATTGTTTGCACCTGTGTCTCGTTGTCTCACCTCCCCTAGGATATTTAGTCTGTGTCTCTGTCTTGTCTCTGTCCCTGTCTGTCTACTGGTCTGCCTGTACCTGCCTGTAAACCACATCACCCTTAATAAACACTGTAGCCAGCTGGCTACTTCACCCTGATACCGCTTCCTGGTCATCTGCTTTTGGGTCCACATGCCACTACACAGCACATGACCCAACCAATCATGGACCCAGCAGAGTTGTCCGAGGATGCTGACCAGATGGTCCGAGATCTGGTGTGCATAAGGGACATATGGGAGGAAATACGTGATGAGTCCCGCAGAAAGACAATCAAAGTTCGGGTCGAAACCAAACTCTCGACATCGCCTGGGCTGAGGGAGGCTCACTGACTTCCTTCACACCCAGACACCCCAGCCTGCCACCCTTCCGGCTACTCCTCAACTGGTCCCAGTCCCGAACCCATACCTAAGCACCCGCCTGGCTCTCGGTGGTCCTCGCAGCCATCTGCCTGCACCCCAGCCTGCTGACCCTCAGTTCATATCCCTACATACTTACCTCCTACGTGCTTGTCTCCAGTCAGCATCTCAGCCTGCAAGCCAGGGGGAACCTCAGTCTGTTGCTTTCTTGGCGCCTTCTGGAAAACGCACCAGGAGGAAGCGTGGCTCTCACAGTGGCTCGCCTGCACCGCAGCCCAGCTGCCCAGCTGCTCGCCTGCCCCGCTGCCGCCTCCAGTCCCAGCGCCGCGGTGGCGGCCATCACTCCCTGCTGGATTGCAGCAGCCATCACTCCCTCAGCAGCCATCACTACCTGCTGGATCACAGCAGCCAGCACCCCCTGCTGGATCACAGCAGTCCCCTGTCTCTGCTGGATCGCAGCAGCTCTCAGGCCCTGGACTCTTTGCTGGATCGCAGCAGCCTCCAGTTCCTGGACCCTTTGTTGGACCGCAGCAGCCAGCACCCCCTGCTGGATTGCAGTCGCCTCCATTCCCGGCTGGGTCGCAACCACCTCCTGCCCCTGTTGGACCACAGCACACCACAGCACCGTCTGCTGGGTTGCAGCACGCCATAGAATTCTCTGCTGGATCACAGCAGTATCCTCCTTTTCTGCCGGAGTGGCAGGCTCCGGGTTCCCGGACATCACTGGTTCTGCCAGCTCCTCTACCAGTCTCTCCATCGCCGGCTTACTGTCCTGCTGTCCCGTTGCCGGCCCCCTGTCCTGCTGTCCTGTTGCCGGGCCCTGTTCTGGTCCTCCGGCCTTCTGAAGGGTCCCGCCTTCGCTGCTGGCCTCCAGAGGGGTCTCGCCTACATCGCTGGCCTCCAGAGGGACTCTGCCTTTGCCGCCGGTCTCCAGAAGGGTTTCGTCTTCGCGGCCGGCCTCCAAAAGGGTTTCGTCTTCGCTGCCGGTCTCCAGAGGGACTCCGCCTTCGCCACCGGTCTCCAGAAGGGTTTTGCCACCGGTCTCCAGAAGGGTTTCGCCGCCAGTCTCCAGAAGGGTTTCGTCTTCGTGGCCGGCCTCCAGAGGGACTCCGTCTTCGCGGTCGGCCTCCAGAGGGACTCTGTCTTCGCGGCCGGCCTCCAGAAGGGTTTCGTCTTCACCGCCGGCCGCCA
This sequence comes from Siniperca chuatsi, assembly GCF_020085105.1. Lineage (NCBI taxonomy): Eukaryota > Metazoa > Chordata > Actinopteri > Centrarchiformes > Sinipercidae > Siniperca > Siniperca chuatsi. The sequence goes on along the minus strand of NC_058043.1, from coordinate 30,035,969 downwards.
GAAGGGTTTCGTCTTCGCCGCCGGCCTCCAGAAGGTCTCAGTCTTCACCGCCAGCCTCCAGAAGGACTCAGTCTTTGCTGCCGGCCTCCTGTGACCTTCCTCCTGTGCCACCGGCATTCCGCCAAACCTCCAGATGGTTTTGATCTTCGTTGCAGACCTCTTGAGGTCCTCAGCTCCGCACATGTCCAGCCCCCGGGCTGTCCGCTCGAGGTTCTCAGCTCCGCACATGTCCAGCCCCTGGGCCGTCCACCTGAGGTCCTCAGCTCCGCACATATCCAGCCCCCAGGCCGTCCAGGTCTACCACTTGGCCCTTGTAGGCTAGCAGTCTGGGATGCTGGCTGGAGGCTAGCAGGCTGGATGCTAGCTGATTTTAGCTTTTATACTTACATCCACTTTGTACGTAATTTATCTTAACTGCATTATAGTGTATTATATTTTGATTTGCTTAGTACTTCTATTCCTGTGTGCATTGACGTGATAGTGAGCAGTTGTAACAAAAGAGTTTCCCCTCAGGGATCAATATAGTATTTCTAAATCTGATTCTGATTCTGGATGGTTCTGGGCTCACCTGAGCCAGCCCTAACTATAAGCTTTATCAAAGAGGAAAGTCTTGAGCCTACTCTTAAATGTGGAGATGGTGTCTGCCACACAAACCCAAAATGGGACCTGATTCCACAGAAGAGGAGCTTGATAACTGAAGGCTCTGGCTCCCATTCTACTTTTGGAGACTCTAGGAACCACAAGTAACCCTGCATCCTGGGAGAGCACTGTTCTAGTCGGATAATATGGTATTATGAGATCTTAAAGATATGATGGTGCCTGACCATTAAGAGCTTTGTAGGTGAGGAGAAGGATTTCAAATTCTCTTCTAATTTTTACAGGAAGCCAGTGCAGAGAAGCTAATATTGGAGAGATATGATCTCTTTTCCAAGTTTTTGTCAGTACACGTGCCGCAGCATTCTGGATCAACTGGAGAGTCTTACGAGACTTATTCGGGCAGCCGGATAATAAGGAATTGCAGTAGTCCAGCCTAGAAGTAACAAATGCATGCACTAATTTCTCGGCATCATTTTGAGACAGGATGTGCCTGATTTTTGTAATATTATGTAGGTGAAAAAAAGCAGTCCTTGAAGTTTGTTTCATGTGGGAGTTAAAGGATAAATCCTGATCAAAGATAACTCCGAGGTTCCTTACGGTGCTGCTGGAGGCCAGGGCAATGCCATCTAGAATAATTATATCTTTAGATAATTTGTCTCGGAGGTGTTTGGGACCAAGAGTTTAACATCAGAAAGTTGCAGGTCATCCAGGTCTTTATGTCCTTAAGGCATGCCTGAAGTTTAGTTAACTGATTGGTGAATTTTTTTTATTAATTATATCTATCGATCAAGCCAGATGAAACTAGAGACATGATTTTAGCATGATAGGGGACAGCAGGAGGACATTTTAGGGACATTTTGGCGGTCCCCTGTCTCCATTTTGGAGGTCCTCTGTTGGTGAGTGTGTAATGACGCAGAAGTCCACTGTTGGATAGGTAGGTAAGTGCGCGCACACACACACACACACACACACACACACACACACACACACACACACGTGTATTGCTGTAATGTTGGTGTTGAGAGATCAGTATCACTTTCACTCAGCTTACACAGATGTCCAGGAATTCCTCAATGGCAGCAAATGAGGGAGATATCCAAGGTTTGGTGACCTGGATCATCTGCCACAGACAGTTGGGAGGGACATCGCGCCCCCCACCCTCAGCTCCGTCCTCCACCCTCATCCACCCCTGTGAGGCGTTCACACATTCCCTGCATTTCTGGAATGCTGTCTGTCAGCGCCTTCTTCCACTAAAGAGACGCTGACAGCCATTAATTATCACACAGGCTGAACGAAGGGCATTCCTCTCTGCTGAAAAATTTATGTATACACACACCCACTAACCCTCCCACCCACCCATACAAAAATGCAGAGCGACACCACCTGGTCTTCATAATGTTTGACAAATGAGTCTAAATGTTTTCTCCTCTGGGGTCGTCCAATCACCATCAAGCCTGGCTGAGTGTCTCCTCTGGGTGGGACGAACAGACAGATGTGGGGATGTAATGACCAGGCAACCCATCAGGACACTTGAGAAACCTGAAAGACACACACACAAAAATACACAATACTGGGGGAGAGCTGCCTGTGTGTGTGCTGCACCCACTTATATGAGACGATTTTATGATGAGCTGCACAGATACTGACTTGTGATGCAAAGCCTGCTGAGGATTTTAGTAGTTTATCAGAGCTCAGCAATAAATCAGTGTTCAGACATCTCAGCTATATACAGTGCGAGGGCATACCTGCTATGTGTGTGAATGAAAATAAATCTCCAATGCTGGCTAGAGCTAGGGCACAGCCTACTTAGCCGCGCTGGTACTGAACCTTTGACAGTTGCTGCTGTTCCAGTGTCCAAAGCTCCTCCTAATGTGTGTTCAAGTTATAGAAAAGGTCCATGCAGTTGGATATTTTCCAGTAAAAACTGCTTGTATTTCAGACAACAGCACAGAAATGACAGCTTTTAAAGGATTTGTTATTCCAAACTATTTAAAAAAACAAACAAACAAATTTTCTCACATACTTCTAGTGGTATTGAGTCATTCAGATAGTTTTGGTTCGATGTACCAAGGTTCAAGCCATCTGGCAGATTTCTGCTTCAACCCACCTCCACTTGTCACTTAAAACTTTATATAACTCAACATTAACTTTTGGTTTCACATGGGACACAAAAGGTTTAAATGCATTAAACTGATCATATCGAATCACCTTAATTTTGGTAAGAGGAAAGAGCAGGTTTACACTCATAATATCAGTGTTCATATTAACTAATATAATCTAATCTAATTTACGTTAAATATATTTTAAAACGGGGCACCAATCTTTATAGTAATTTATAATAATTAATTTATTATTAATCAATTTAGTCTTGATCTGAAGTTTCTACAGAGTCCTTGTCTTGTTTAGAGGGACCGGAATACTTCACACACACAACAAACAAAGTCCTTTATGAATATTTGTTTAACTACTAACCACACACACAACTATAATTACTAGACTACACAAACAAACTAATAACTACCTACTAGACACACAAATGAATGGATAAGAAAAGTATCACAGAAAAGTATGTTGTTTCTGAGTTTCGGCTGAGCAGGGCAGGCATTTCCTCTTATTACCAGCCATGATAAATTGATTGTTGTGTAGATGCATATTCATGTTTCCTGTTTCATTAGCTATTCAAAGAGGCTAAACACATCCTAGAGGCTATGCCAAATGGAGTGAGCACAAAATAAGGCTGTCATAACACATCATAGACTAATATGTAACATCCAGTAACCATAGGCATGTTCAATTGATTAACGATATAATATGTAACTTTTCCGCATTAAAGTGTCTAAAAACGACTAGACTTATGTTATATATACTTTTTTTGAGTTAAACTATCCCAAATGTTTCCAACAATGTTCAAACCCAGAGAAATCTATGATTTTAATCAATGTAACGAGATATTTCATTTGTTTGCCTGTCAATGGCGTCATATCCCCTTTGCGCCTGCGTCAGCTTTGTGGTTGTCTGCCAGCAGCTTTCATAAATTGACTCTTTATCCAGTGCTAAGCCACATTTTACTAAACTATTTACTGTTATTAACTATATATTTTAACCCGGTTAAGGATTTTCATCATTGACTGATTTTAAGTTAGCAGAGAAACAAGCTGAGCAAATGTTAGCGGCAGCTAAGGCTTGCCCACTGAACTTCGGAGAAACACAGATTTTAACGTGAAACTGCTTTATTTAGTGTTTTTTTTTACCTGTTTTAATCCCTGGGTCTGTTTGTTTTGGAAAGGAGGAGACCTCAGCAGATAATTCGGCTCCTGGTAAAACCCTCCTGAGCGTCTGGATCTTAAATTATCAGAGAAACAAACTGAGCAAATGTTAGCAGAATGCTTGGCTCACAGCACCACTGGAATGTCCTTTGTCTGCCGAACAGCATTGGAGAAACACTGATTTTTAACTTTAACATATTAGTTAATAAGATATTATGTATGGCAAAGTTACTTTCTTTGTTCCTTTAGTCTTACAGTTTACAAGTCCTGTTCACTTGATGAGGTCCAGCGCATGGTCGGTTGAGTGGTTTCAGTTCAAGTCAGTGAGAGTCGTAAACTAATAAACAGACTTAGCTTCACGTTCAACTGCAACTCCACATTCCGTTATGAGTCTTGCACCATAGTGTGAATTGTATGTCAACAGGACATCAGATTAGTTTGACTTCAAGCAGGCCTGTCCTAAATAGAGATTGTCATCCAACCTTCCATTACCTCTGGAGGTTCTCTCTTGAGTCTTTCCATTGCTCATTTCATGACACAGAGGCCATGAGGAGAAAATGTTAATTATTTGCATCAATAAAGATACAAAACGTTGATCAGGATCGGGCTGATCACGCTCAGTGAAAGTCCTGTGTTTGTTTGACCCATCTGTCCACCCCACCACCACCACAGACAGACTCTTATTCTTTATGTCGCTCATTATACTATGCCACCTGTCTTCCTTAAGGCTTTCAGGCAGCCCTGCTTCAGCCAGTCTGTGTCAAAAAGTCCAGGGCCATTTTTCATTTCTAGTCCAGCTCTGTCTTAAGCCTATTCTTAAATGTAGAGATGTTGTCTGAAAGCGTGTCTTATTCTTTATGTCGCTCATTATACTATGCCACCTGTCTTCCTTAAGGCTTTCAGGCAGCCCTGCTTCAGCCAGTCTGTGTCAAAAAGTCCAGGGCCATTTTTCATTTCTAGTCCAGCTCTGTCTTAAGCCTATTCTTAAATGTAGAGATGTTGTCTGAAAGCGTGGGAAATGAGGGGAGAAGCCCTTTATCAGGAAGAAACATTCAGTTTGTTGCATTTTCTCTGTTATTTGTGCCTTGTAATCCCATATGGGAGGGCCAAATATTGGCATGGCACAGAAATAAAAATTATACTGTAGATCCAATGTTTCATGAAGCTTCAACTTCAGTGAAATTATTTTCTGATCGGGCAGCATATTTTACCTTGATAAAAAATGAGGACAAGCCAGTCTGATGGGATGGCACCATGGGTGGCCAATAACAATCCAATGGTTGCCCTCTGTATAATATATTTTACAAAGATGTTTATCTTTAAAGAAGCAGATCCAAGCATTGTACACAGTGATGTCTTTTTCCATTTTGTAAAACAGATGTATGTGTGTATCCTACAATAACCTGAGGTGGTTGTGTGTTTTGTGTGAGTCGAGTACATGTCAATCAAGTGACACTACCACTGGTTACTGCAAGGATTATTTTGATATAGCAGATTGCTGTTGGCTAATAAATACATGTAACAGAAATGCCCCTCCCCCCGACACACACACACACACACCTGAAGATGTGTGTGTGTGTGTGTTTAGTGTCCAGGTTTTAAGAAAAATTCTTTGTGTCAGTGGTCATAGTCATGTGTCTGTCATCGGGGTGATTTCAGCTAAACTGCAGAGTGCGTGTGTGAACAAGCTCACAGTGATACCATACCAGCATCCAGAGATGAAGGTGTGACAGCCAACAGCCTCATCCACCGTGTTATCACTTTCACTCCTCCTGACTGTTCCTCCTTCTGTCTGATCCATCCTTATGTGATCTGTCCATGCTGGATAAAATGTAGCCTGAATGGCCTCGAGATAAGTTTTTGGAATTCACTACAATCAAAGCTCCCTCAGTGAGTTTGTATGGATATATGTGAAAAGAGACCTGGTTAAATTTAATTGTAAATGTCTGTAAATTAAAGGTCTGTCTGTCCACCCCAGAGCTGTTTGAGATCTTTTTAAGTCCAAGTCAAGTCTCAGGTCTTTCTGATCAAGTTTCAAGTCTTCATGAGTGACTTCAAGTATTTTTCTGAACACTAAACATTAAATGCGTTTCATTAAGAAAAACCCATGTGCACAGCTTTGTAAATCTGGTATTGGCAGAGATTTAGTCTTATGCTGCGTTCTATTTACCTCGGAAGTAAATGCAGACACATAGGCAGGACAGGTGCAGATCAATGGACACAAGGCTTACATGGGTATTCAGGCAGGCAGAGATCAAAAAGGAGAGCAGTTTGAACAGGCAAATGAGTCCAAGAGGGAGCAGGCAAAATCTAAAATCAGTAGCCCAAAACCGAGGAAGAAAGAGAAAGTCCATGAAACACAAGAAACACAGGGAAAGGGCTGAACCGCTCGACACAAGGTATAAAGACGATCTGACACTGAGTGTATTTACTATCTGAGTGTCATTACTTTTTTCAGTGAGGGGAGACAACAAGACACAGGTGCAACTAATTGACACTGGTGAAAACAATCAAAGCATCAACGACAGGAAGCAAAACAGGAACCTTTACAGCTGTAAAACCTGATATATATATTTAGACTGCTTTGCTCCTATTGACCTTCAACTAACTTCAGCGATTTCTTCATCTAAGCAATCAACCTGTCTCTTAGACCCCTTCCCAACTAGGCTGCTTAAATAACTTTAACCCTTAGTTAGCACTTGGATATGATCAATCTGGCTTTATTAACAGGCTATGTACTGTACCACAGTCCTTTAAAGTAGCTGTAATTAAACCTCTTAAAAAGCCCACTCTTGATCCATGGGTTTTAGCCAACTATAGACCTATATCTATCCTTCCCTTTCTCTCTAAGTTCCTTGAGAAAGCAGTCGCCAATCCGTTGTGTGACTATCTACATATCAATAGTTTATTTGAGGATTTTCAGTCAGGATTTAGAGTGCATCATAGCACAGAGACACCACTGTTGAAAATTACAAATTACCTTCTAATTGCATCAGACAATGGACTTGTCTCTGTACTTGTCTTGTTAGATCTTAGTGCTGCATTTGACACCATTGACCATCACATCCTATTACAGAGACTGGGACATTAAATTGGCATTAAAGGAAACCCACTAAGCTAGTTTAAATCCTTTAACTCCCACATGACACAAACTCCAAGGACCGCCTTTTTTCACTTACGTAACATTGCAAAAACCAGGCACAGCATGTCTCAAAATGATGCAGAAAAACTAGTCCATGCATTTGTCACTTCTAGGCTAGATTATTGCAATTGCTTATTATCCGGCTGCCCCAATAAGTCCTTTAAGACTCTCCAGTTGATCCAGAATGCTGCGGCACGTGTACTGACAAGAACAAGAAAAAGACATCATATTACTCCAATATTAGCTTCTCTGCACTGGCTCCCTGTAAAATCCAGAATGTAATTTACAATACTTCTCCTCACCTAGAAAGCCCTTAATGGTTAGGCACCATCATATCTTTAAGAGCTCATAGTACCCTATTACCCCACAAGAACACTGCACTCCCAGAATGCAGGGTTACTTGTGGTTCCTAGAATCTCCAAAAGTAGAATGGGAGCCAGCGCCTTCAGCTTCAGCTATCAAGCTCCTTTCCTGTGGAATCAAGTCCCAGTTTGGGTTTGGGAGGCAGACTGTAATGTATGGTGAAAACACTGGCAAAGGACTCAGAAGCATGACTCAGAAATGAGGAGGAATAAAGTCCAGTTCTTTTATTTGCCAAAAAACACTGGTTTGGTACAAAGGCGGTCAATCAGCAGAGGCAAACAAATCCAGGAGGTAGGCGAGAGGCAGAGTCAGGCACACAGGCAATAATCCAAACACCGGGAAACACAAAACACTAGGAGAAAAGGCTGGAACATGAGACTGAAAGTACTGCAACGAGTGAAGAGATACAAATATACTCAGGTGGGTGAAGACAATGGGACACAGGTGCAGCTGATTAGGGCGGAGCATGCAATCAGGACAGGTAGAAAACACCTGAAACAAGAGGAGAGGTGAGTAACAGGAAAACGTAAACAAAAAAACGAATGAAAAACAAAGAAGAACATAACCTCGGAGACAGGGCAAGATGTATCACAGACACCATCTCCACATTTAAGAGTACACTTAAGACTTTCCTCTTTTATAAATCTTATAGTCAGGGCTGGCATCATGGGAAGACTTCCCATGAATAATAAATAATAACAATACAAAAGGGCATGAATATGAAGAGGGGCTATCGAAGGTAGATAAGAGTAATATAAGATATAAACACGCAACAAATTAATTATTATATATATAATTATATATATAACATATATTAATTATATATTAATACATGAATTATTAGCCATGTGGGACAGGAGGCTCACAGAGCTGTGGAGCTCATGGCAGGCTGCTACATATCTTGCCACCAGTCTACAGCAGTCCTTCCTCTCTCCCAGTAGAACCAGAAGTCTCTCTGAGTCACTTAGCTAGAGGAACTCTGGGAATATTTTTTATTATTTTTGGTGCAAATATTGGTCTCTAAGGCTTTGATATTGGTTGCAATGAGTTAGGAAGTGCAACTCTGTCTCAACTGTTCCCTGGTCACAGTAAGAACACAACCTCTCCTCTCTGGGCAGCCAGGTCTGTCTGTGCCGGCTTACCTCAACTGCCAGGTTGTGCTCACTCAATCTATACTTAGTCAGTGTTCTCCTCAGTTTTGTATTAGACACTGTGGTCAAGTAGGTTGCCACAGTGTACTGTCTGTTTAGGGCTACATATGTTTCCATTTTGTTCTGGGATTTTGTTAGTTCTGTCCAGTAATCTCTGTATTTTTCTTTTTCTTTCATCATAATTTGGTTTGGTCTAATGTTCTGAGTGCTTGTGTCGTGGTGTAATGACCTGAGTGGTTGACGGTTCACCCAGCCTCAAGACAAGTAGGCAGAGGGCATTCCTTTGTGGCTTCAGCTCCTGGCAGCATAGGGCTTTGTAGGAAAAGGAAAGTTACTCTTCAAAGTCAACTACTAACTCCCCATTATTCACCTCTCCTGTGCTTTTGTGTCACCATTCCATCTTAATCTCCTCTGCTAAATTATTCCCACATAACTCTTTGTCAACCTGTTACCCTGATTTTTGGTCTGTCCTTAATATATATGAGCTAAGTTCTAAGTCATATGACAACAATATTTTTACTCCTTGAAATTATGTTCATATGCAGCTCATCAGTGTTAGCGAGTAATCTTTGCAGCTGCAGGAAATTGTATCATTCATATCGTAAAGTCACATGTGGAGGTTAATGGTTCATGTCCTCCATGTAATTTGTGCTGACAACATATTTTTTATGCAAAATAGTAGCAGAAGAACACAATTCAAAGTTTACAAACTTTTTTTGTGAACAGTGTCACAGCTCTTGTCAATCAGATTTATTTGTCTTTCTAATAACTTGTTGTGTATGAAGAGATGTGAAAAAGCATGAATGAAATGGAATGGACAGGAGGTATCCACCTTTTGATTGACTTACTGTATTTTACCTTTACACTGCTTGAAAGTTTGATGTCCTTTCCACCCACAAGTGCACATTGATTTAATAGAAAGTCGTATGAGCCATGTCAGATGTGGAGCCTGGTGTCTGTGTCTCTATGCCCACGAGCCCGACTCTCATGCCCGCTCCACTGATGGTGCACAACGTGGCCATTTCAGGGCAAAAAACAGTGGAGACACGAGAAAAGCCGAGAGGGAAGAAGAGGGGAGGAGGGCTGGAGGAGAAAGAATTGCAACTGTCATCACAAACAAGAACCATCTGTCTCATTTGTGTAACTTGTTTTCTTTTAATATGAAAAGTATGCTGAAGAGATCTGGGAGTTAGAGAGAGGCCTGGGAGGGCTGGGCCCTGGGCTAAAGCCAGCCTCCTCCTGGGTTCTATGAGCGAGGGGCATTATTATCCAGCCAACCTGCACTGTTAACCCTTCACACTCACAACACACACTGACAGAGAAAGAGAGACAGCATCAGAAAACCTTTAAAGGAAACTTTAAACTTTTTTTCAACCAGCTTTGTATCATTACATGGGGTAGTATATGCAAATGAACAATGTTTATCTTCCCTCCATGTTGCCGGCTCTAGGGCTGTTGTTCAAACTACAGACTGTGGCAGGCATGGCAGCTCTTCACGACTCCAAAATCAAAACATCTTGTCCAAAATCAGCTTGCTAGAATAACCACAACCATGGAGGAAGGCAATGTTCCTGTACATATAGAAGAAAATTATTTTAATAGTGTAATGCTGGAATCAGACACTGGGGGCTACTTATATGAGCCAGAATACAGTGCAGAGGAATTACGGCATATGGAGGAGGAAGAGGCCGCCACAGCCGAGAGTCAAGCACCGCCATCCGGTGAAGATAGCAGCACAGAGTTGCCTCGTGCCAGGGACAACTGGTGGTGTTGCTGCAGTAAATGGGCACCAATGTAAACAGAAGTGGAGTCACTGTGCTGCAACAAATTTCACAGAGGCCAGTTTCTTTTGGATGAATTTGCTGAATCTGCAGAGGAAGGGGCACAAGCATGTGTAACATTACACCAAAGCTTTGGGCCACATATGGACAGCGGAGTGCTTGAGACATACTTAAAAAAAAAGAAATAAAACCCCCAAAGCCAGCAGGGCGAAACTGTATATAAAGATGGACAACATGACAGTCCCCTGATGGCTTGCTGCAGTATAGCTCATAAACCCTGCCCCCTCCATGTTAGCGGATGGGACATGTGCCAAACTAAAAAATCTAAGTACACGTCAAATAAATTTTCCCCAAAGATGGTTTCTGGCGCATCCAGGATATTTTGGCTTCATTTTTGTACAGTGAGAGGAAGTGGAGATGTGTCGTCCATCTTTATATACAGTCTATGGGCGAAACGGACATCTGAGCATAGAGTAAGTGCAATAGCAAAAGTGTTTTGTTACTAACACGGCAACGTTACAGTGTGAAAATATACAATACACGTTTTTTTATGAGGCCCGTTCAAGACTTGCTTAGGACATACACTGCCTCAGTTTGTTTACCTGGTGGTGCTATCAGAGTTTAGCCTAACGTCTGCAAACTGGGAGTGGTCTTAGAAGGCAATGGGCCAAGTGCATTCTGGTTGTTGTAGGTTTTCTACCTTTTGAGCAAAAGGAAATACCACAGCCCTTTTTCTCTGTTTTCTCTGGTCATATAGCACCAGTTTCAAAAATATTTGCATCTTTCTACTGCATAGACAGCCATCTTTCCATTGGTGAAATACCCCTTTAACCTAAGGTATGCAGAAGTACGTGAGGTATAATTTGAACAATTAGCTGCCTCTGTGGGAGAAGAATTTGCTGGAAGATTTATGTGAAAGGGTGAACTCACACCATTATTTCTTAACCTCATACCTCCAGGAAGTATTTATTGGAGAAGTAACAGTGCCTCTGTGGGTTGTGAATGACACAGGCTGAACTGACAACACATCGATCAAATTGTATTCATCACAGTCCATGTACGTTCTGGCAGTTAGTTTTTTCGTTTGAAACCAAAAATGGAAAAACGAAAATGGTCCGTGTACTTCCGAGCACTTAGTTTTTTCGTTTGAAACCAAAAAAACTAAAATACCATGTTTTTTTCTTTGATTTGTTTTAAGCATTTCTCTGGTAGGCTATAGATCCTGTGCTTGCATAATGTTACACTTTTATAGAATGGCCATTCTATCCTCTTGGCTTTAAAAAAAAAAAAATTACTTTTACTTCCGGGTCACCTGTCTTGCTTTTCTTCATGTCTTTCTTCAAAACGAAAAAGGAATTTGCAAAAACCCAAATTGGACTATTATTTGAATTTGGTTTTCTTGTTTTTCCGGTTTTTGATTTTGACAACAAAAAAAGGAAAAATGGCTCCGTTTTTCCGTTTCTGGTTTAAAACAAAAAAAACTAACTGCCAGAACTTACATGGACCCATTACCTTGATGTTATTTCATTATGGCGGCTGTGACTCAGGACGTACAGCAGGTCACCCTTTGATCACAGTATGTAACCCTAGTCAACAGTATGTTGCGTGGCTTGCTTCATATGTCTAGATATGAAGCTGCCGTGCTGGTAATTTTTCATGGGAGCCGTAGTCTTTTTGTATCCTTACAAAGTAATCGTTTATCTTTAAAATCCATTAACATTAAAATCAGAAGGCTTCAACTTCTAACAGAAACTGCAGGAACATGCTTAATTTTTTCAGAAAAACAGAAATGTTGGGGAATTTGACTGTGTTTGCTATTCAGACAATCTCAAAGATGCCTGTGACTCTGTGGGTATTTTACTGTCTTTTGGTTGCAGTTCACCTCAAAAGTAGAAAAATTATGTTAAAATGATCTTGTAATTATTGTAATCTCTCTCTAATTGACATATTTATGAAGCAAATTTCACCTAAAGTATTTGATTTAAGTGAGCTAATGTTACTTTTGATGAACTGCAGCCACTCTGGCCACAAATGGTGATTACAGGATAATGATCAATGCTAAATCGTAGAGCTGAACTGACTCAGTTATGTCAATTACACAGCAATAACTACCTAAAGTTTGGTACTGTTGGCCCACCATAAGCTACTGGTCATTTGATCATGTACAGCTGTAGCAGCAAAACCCCTGACTGTAGTGAATTGAGAAAGGGTGTGTTTTGTTGCTTATGATTTCAACACCTCTATGTGAACAGGCACAATATGTACAAATCCTAAATAAGGTAATTGCTGCTATTTTTATTATCTACATGGCTATTAGTACTAACATAAGAAAGACATGATGATGATGAAGCATTTGGTGTCAGTGGACTAAATACTTTGTGTTTCAGATGTATGTCTATCAAAGGTGTATGTATTTGACAGGGAGAATCTTCTTTTTTTTTTTGAATGTTTTGGCTGGAAAATTGTCTGTATGGATGCTAGGTACCTAGCTGTGTTTCATTCCACAAGTATTTGTACCAGCCTTCAATAACCCATATTTGTGCATCTTAATTTTGACACATTCCCACACAAACATACACTAACCCTAACCCTTTTACACTGGTAAAACCCTACTGTCAGCCTCTTGTCTCGCCACAACCACAGTAAACCACAAAAGGCATTAGAGTTCTCTGACCGACTGACTGACTGACTGCCTTACTGTACATCTGGCTGTCTGACAGACTGAGCGCACACACACACACGCACACACACACACATACACACACACACACACACACACACACACAAGCCCACAGACATTCCCAATCAGTGTGGCCACCATCACCCACCTCATCTAGGCCATCATGGTGGCTTAATGAAGGACAGATCCACATCGAGAACAGACCAAGAGTGGTTAGGGTTACACTTTCCGCAGAGGGGGAGCGGACTGGAACCAGTTTAAGTCAAAGATATTGCAGGAGAAAGAGCGAGAAAGCTGGAGCAGGGGGCAGTATGATATTGATAGAGACAGAAGGAGGGAAAAAGCTTGTGCCATGTGGTCTGCATTTCACTGTAATCCGTGTTCTAGCCCGGTGTTCCTGCCTCTGTTCCCTCTTCAGCCCAAACCCAATTAGGCGGTTGCAGAAACCTGAGTGGCTGCTCTGGTTCTTTCCAAATCTAGACTACCAGGTTCCCAGCACCGCAGGAAACACATCCATCTATCTCTGATTGAAATACTGTATGCAGTAATATATGGCACATAAACTTATATTTATAGGTGTCAGGGGTGCAGGGTTACAGGGGTGTAATGTACCTCATGCAAATGGCGCACACATACAAAATGCTGCACGGTGCAACTGGCCACATAATAACGCAGCTGAAAGACAAGGGAAATGGATGATTTTATTGAAATATGTGAATGTCTGTCAGCAGGGCTGTGTGTGTGTGTGTGTATGTCTCAGGGCTCAGTGGTGGAATAGGATCTGCTCCCTTTCACTTTCCATCTTTCTATCCTCCCATGTTTATTCTTTTCATTCTGGGAAACATTGTTTTTGTGGCATTCTCTCTCTCTCACACATACACAAACACACACACACGTAGCTTCTTTTAAAAGAAGTGACAACAGTAATTTTTGACAAAGCATATATTCTGTATTAACATACATTCATAGGCAGTATAGTCTTCTTCAGTGTATAAGTCTTTACAGGTCTACAGTATGTCTCTATAATGATAGCACGTTATTATAGGAAACCTTACAGGAAAGGTGGTACAAGACAATAGAGTCCTGACAGTGGCATGGGAAACTGTCAATCTGTGTGTGTGTGTGTGTGTGTGTGTGTGTGTGTGTGTGTGTGAGAGAACGGGGAAAATTTAATATGTGGTCAGATGTTTATTGCTGTGGGGCGAGGGCTCTATGTGCGCTTGGAGAGAAAGTGCTTCAGTCATCATGCATGGTGAACATGCTCGGCAACCCTCTGGCAGACCCCTTTGTGTTGCATTGTTTGTGTTTACTGGTGCATGCTGGTCTCTGCATGTTTACATGTGTTTGCATTGAGCCAATTAGCATAGCAGATGGCGACGTGAGGCTAAGATCAACATCAATTGAAATGAGCACACACTATTTTCATAATGTGATGTTCTGAAATGGTAACAAATCATTTTAAATCTGATCTGGAAACTGTTTTGATCTAAGGTTTCTGATTTTCCATTGCAGGTAACAGCTGAGGATGAATACAGGTGTTGTTCTGGATCAATGTTTGCTGGGTATGTGTGTGTTTTTTGTGTCTCATGCCCATCACCTGCCAGTGCTACAGATCCACAGAAAAGACGGGAAGGAACTGACAGTGGCTTTCACCTGTCCATCATCATTCTCCCTCTGACAGAAAGAGAGTGAGTGTGTGTGAGTGGAGCAGCATCAGCGCATTGCAGGGGGCAAAATAAATGACTTAACAGCAACTGAACCTCAGCACATGACAGCCACGTACACAGGAAGCAAATCACAGAAAGTCTGTCTGTGACGCGTTCCTTTTTGTTGTTCATGTCAGTCCTCTGACAGACTTGGCGTCTCCCTTTTTGACATCCAGCACTCCAAGTGAGCCCCCGAAGAAGCAGCCGCAAGGACAGAGGGCAAACAACCCTCCTCTTGACCCCACCCACCCATCTGTCCACCCATGGGTCCAGTTTGTCCCTTATTACCTTCACTCATCTGTCCCCTCTTTCTAGGTCCACCCCCGTCAATATCCTCAGTCTCAACAAATAAGTTAAACATTACAAAAAGAAGAAGCATCAACGACAAAGCAAATATGAGAATGAGGGAGTGAGACAAAGTGAAAGATACTCTCTACTTGAGAAGAAACAACCTATCTCTGTAGCTTTGTAGGAAATCCCATGCATAATCTACTGATATCCATTATGGTGGCATAAAATGAAAAGGATGACATTTGACCTCTCAGCCACTCAGTCTGTTTCCATTGACCAGTAGTTGGAGGGTGGGGTGGTTTCAAGCAGGAGAAGAGGGAGCTTTATAAATCCTCCTTTCTCCCTCTGGCCTTGGTAATTGAGCAGGAGTGTGGAGCGTTTGTTTTGTTCATCAGCAGTGCCCTCTGTGCCCTCCACTTCCATCACCGGCACGTGTGCATCTCCACCATTTTGCGGCACTGTTTGCATTTGACATAACAGCACCAGTGGAACTTACAGCTGCACCTGTCCACCACCTCCACCTCCTGTGTCTGGAAGCCACGGCCACAGCACATCAGCTCACAGCCTTCGATGGCCTTTGAGGTTCTGTTACACTGGCGGCCCACCGTGCCCAGCATACCCGGCGTGCGCGGGTCATAGTCACAGAAATCTGGACTGGGGTCAAGGTAGACCAGATCTTCGTCTGTGTGAGGTTTGAACTGGGAGTTTCGAGGCACCAGGACTTTGGTGGTGCCCACCTTGTGCTGCTCCACCTCTGTGGCACCGTCAAACTTCTCCTTGATGATGTTGCCAACCTTGCGGAAGGGTGGCATGGCTTTCCAGCAGGTCTTTACCTCACAGGAGCCTGACACACCATGACATTTGCACTCCACACGCATGTGGGACAGGATGGCCTGAAGAGATGCCAAAAAACCTTTGGTTAGCAGACATAACTTGAAATAATGTGACGACCGATAATATGGACGATATTATCCATAAAGTCTAGTTTCTGTGGATATCAGCATCCATCTCTCAAACACTGTCTGTTTGTGCTTATAGTAACAACTACAATAACATTTTCTACTGCTACCAGAGCTGTAGACTTGGACTGAAGTCAGATTTGAGTCACGAAAATTAAGGATTGGTATTTGATTTTGACTGCTGTGAGACTTAACATACTGTATTTCAGACCTGAGTCTGACTTGGCTTGTCTCAAAGAACTTGAAACTTATATTGGATTTAGCTTGCATGAATTGAGACTTGGCTTGGACTTCTCTTATTACTTGAGACTTGACTTGGACTTGTCTCAGTAACTTGAGATTTGACCTTCACTTGTCTCCATTGACTTGAGGATTGACTTGGACTTGTCTTGAATGAATTGATACTTGACTTGCACTTTTCTCAAATAACTTGAAACTTGACTTGGCTTTTTCCAAAAGACTTAAACAGCTCAATATCAGTTTTCTTGTCATTGTTGCTGTTGTTGTAAAATGCCAGCTTCGTATATCAGCACGCAGCAACTTATGTCGTCATCCTTTTTAATAAACTAAGCTAATTTCCAAAAGCTTTTCTCAACTTTAGAAAACATCTTCCTCAGACACTAAAATATGGAGCCCCCGAAAGGTCATGGTGGGCCTTTCTTTCTGAAATTCTTTCGCGTTATCTTGCAATAAGTTTTGCGTTATTTAGTAATAAATTTTGCATTCCCTCACATTAAGTTTTGCGTTTCTTCCATAAACTTTATAAAAAATGGACGTAGTGTCCGTGACGTCATCCATAGGTTTCTGAAGAGCCATTGTGAAGCTCAAAGTCGGTGGCTCCGGCTGTCGCCATCTTGACAGTCCCTGACTCTGGCTAATCCAAAAATGGGCAAAGAGGTGGGGCACCCACCTGTCACTCAAAGTCCTTAATTATGCATAACTTTAAGCCTTAATATAATTTAACCGGGTGAGTGATATAAAAACTCACCTCCCGCACAAGTGTCATGAATAGGGAAATTAGTTATAGAGACCAAAATAGTTTTTTGTACCAGGCTGTAAACATATTTATTTCTGCTGTAAAGTTGAGCATTTTAACAATGGGGATTGAATCGCTTTTGGAGCCAGCCTCAAGTGGCCATTCGAGGAACTGCAGTTCTGCATTGGCTTCATTTTTCAGCCCCAGAGGTTGCTGCTTGGTTCCTTTGCAATATTTTGCATTCCCTCGCAATACCTTTTGCATTTCTTCTGATCCATAGAGATAAACTAAGCTGTATTATGATATAGTATTAATTATTATATAATAGACCATCACTGGTTGTGATCACAGTGCAAGTGGGCGCACCCTCAGCTGTAGCTGGCTCAGGCGCAAGTCTGTACCATCGCAGCTAGATGGATAACTAGCAGAGCCAGTTAACCTAGCTCTCTCACTGACTGCTGCCGAGGCTGATTGTGACAGGCTGTACCTGTGATTAGGACTATAATCATGGGATGGAACATTAGTATATAATGGGTGTAACACTAACTACATACAGGTTTTATGTGTGCAGTGGTTGTGCTGGCTGAGCATTGTATTGAAGCTGTACTGTATTCCTGAACCCCTTTGGTGTGTTGGTAACACATCTGTCATATCATAGAAGCACCGCAGGTTCAAACCCTGTGTGGCTTAACAATGCTTTCGTGGTTAATGTTAATAGGAGCAGTAAATAGTAGTCTAAGTATAGATATTGTAGCCATGTCCATAGCATCATAGATTCAACCACAAATGCAACTGTAGTCTGAACAATAACCATATCCACAGCCACAGCTTCAACCAGCACAGCCAGCTGCAGCTGTGGTCACAGCCAGCGGCTATATACTGTCGGAGCTCTGCTTTTCAAAAGGAGTAATGAGCAATAAATGCATCATCTAAAGTATCACATCATCTCACCTTTCTGTAGTATCTGCAGAGTGTTTCCCTAAACTGGACTGGACCAACCCACTAACTCACCCTATGGATCAGGGGGAGTAAAAAAATATTGCTAGTAACTTGATGCAAGGGAACAAAACATTTATTTGTGAGGTAATGCAAAAATATTGCAAGGTATCGCAAAACTTATCGCGAAGGAACGCAAAACTTATTTCCACCGTGACATTTTGGGGGCTCCATCCTAAAAGAAGTGTAGTGCTCTACATAAGAGCTAAATGACATTTCATGTCAATGGCAGTGAGTTACCTTCCGGCCAGCCTCATTGTTATGCAGGTTCATGAGAGCCCGACTGGACGACTGGCCTTTACTCCTCTCCCTCACATCCACAAAGGACTGAGAAAAGGCCACTCCATATGCAATGTTATCACTGCAGCCCGACCACTGGAACCCTATGACATGATATTAAGATAGAGACAGGAAGTGTTTATGTGTATGGCAGTGCCATTGTCCTTGAAACATTGCACAAACACTACACTTGAATGCTATTTTGCAGCCACTTTTCAGTATTTCTGTATTGATGGTTTATTGTAGTAATGCGTGACATGGTATTGATAATGTAAAAAAAATTGGCTATACACAACATGGAATAAGATGGCATAGTTAATATGATACCAATTATATCTGTCTGGTCTTTTCAAAATAAAATAATTAAATACTAAAATGTCACATTATTTACTCTTTAAAATGATTGCATTAAAATGTACTGGATCAGTTGGTCCTTCTGTTTGTTTTCTTTGCATCTGTGTGTTGTGTGTGTGTGTGTGTGTATGAAAGAGAGATAGAGACCTACCCTCTGGACTGACTCCATGTACATTGTGGTCACAGCCACATTTTTCCAGCTCTCCACTGCTGCAGGCCCTTGTGACCGCAAACGCCACACTGGCTGCTGAGATGGCATACACAAAGGCTGCCTCACGAGTGCCTAAAAGACACACAGACAAATACAGACACACACATTCACATTGTTTCGTTATGTAACTGAAAAGGCCTTCTCATTCTGAATGGCAAAATAACAGTCTATATAAAGATAAAGAGTGTATTGCAGTCCAAGGGAAGACATGCAGATGAGCTGGTTAAGCCAATACAAATGGAAACTAGCTAAAAAATGTATTTTAAAGTGGCATGAAATTATCCACATCACATCAGCTTTGGAAACAGTTTTGAAGTGATGTCAAATATATTTAAATGTATGCAGGTAGAAAACTTGTTTTTAGTGCAGTCAGCTTTAGTGCTGTCTGTCATATCCGTTTCTCTTCTGTGTCCAGATGCTTGCAGGCAGTTAGTGACAGGAATCGCTACAGTGTATAATCTTACCCTGGGTGACCACTTTGCCAAACACAGGCATCGTCTCCAGAGTGGAGCAGTTCCATCGACGGTTGCGAAACTGGAACTGACACTCGTCTATAGCCAGCTGGGCTCCACGACGCACCGCATCCATCACCTCCACACTGCGCTTACAGATTTGAACCTGGAGCAGGGACACACAAGAGCTACGTTAGCCAATAACACAGTACACGTACTAACAAAATACTTAATGTTCACATTTAACATATATTTGTCCTAGAGAAAAAAGATTCACCAGTATTTATTCTTTCATTATTCATCAAATCAACTGTGGTACCTTCCTGTAAATAAATGAGAGAAAACTGTGAACTTCATCTCACAACAACAGCTGATTTTTGCTGCAAAATACCACAATTTTTTAAAAGGAGTATGATAGTTTTCACCCTAATTTTGTGTCCCTATCACCGCAAAAGTTGTGATGTTCAACATATTTTATAATAAATTAGGTCCTACAGCAAAAAAGACATAAAGCAACAACCAAAAAAAAAAATGGAGAGAAAGTGAAAGTGAGGAGGAGAGGATTTATAATTCTACAAAATTCCATGGTAATACATCCAGAAGTTATATATTTCAGTCAGGACTAAACTGGTGGGCCGACAGACTGACTTTACCCTCCCTAAGGCCATGCTGCTAGAAAGGGTTCCCACACCTAAGTCATTTTATTCAGCTATCAATGTCAAATTTTAGTTTAGTTTTGTTAGTTGTTTAAGGATCAAGGTTCATTTATGTGTTATTTTACAATACAGGGATGCACAATTGTAGCCCCGTCACGCTACACACACACAGAACATATATACAAATATTTAAAATTAGAATAGAATAAAAATAAAATAAAAACAATATATACAATTACTTATATACATATATTATACCTATACACATATACACGCAGATGTACATGTACAGTATGTGCAATATCACAGTGTAGTATGAGTATTTTAAATTAGAGTGCAAAAAGAAAGACTTTGGTTTTAGTGGGAATGAGGGTAGTACAAATGGTATTGGTATGGTAATGTGCAAAACCAGCATAACAGAAAGTTCCATGTCATTTATTTATGGTGGAGTGCGGAGGATGAGGTGGAGTTGAGGAGTCTCACAGCCTGAGGAAAGAAACTGCTCTGTAGTCTGGTGGTACGGCAGTGGATTCTTCTGTATCACTTGCCAGACGGCAGTAGGATGAACAGGATGTGGCTGGGGTGGGTATTGTCTTTTAGTATCCTATGGGCTCTGTGCAGGCACCTCACCTTGCCGATATGCCCGGTAGATGGGTACAAATTATGTTCTGGTCAGTTTTAACCGCACAGGGCAGAGCACTCCTGTCCTGGGCTGTGCACATCTGATGCCAGTTTGTAATCTTTCCAGTCAGGATGCTTTCTATTGCTCCTCTGTAAAAGTTATCATGAACTTGGCACAGGAATTTTTAAGTTTCCTTAAGAAATACAACAGTTTCTGAGCTTTCTTTACCAGGGTGGAGATGTGTGATGACCGTGACAGATTCTCTCTGATGCTGATTCCCAGGAACCTAAAACTGTTCACCTGCTCCACCTCAGCTCCACTGATGTAGACAGGGGTGTGTATTTAACTCCTTTTCCCAAAAATCAATGATCAGCCCCTTGGTTTTGCTGACATTGAGCAGTAAGTTGTTCTCTGTGCACCATCCTGCAAGACTGTTAATTTCCTCGCAACATGAAGTCTCATCATTGTTTTTAATCCGGCCAATGATTTTAGTGTCATCTGCAAACTTCACAACAGAGTTCTCTCCATGTCGGGGGTTGCAGTCGTGGGTGTACAGAGTGAACAAGAGGGGGCTGAGCACACAGCCCTGGAGGGTCTCCGGTGTTCAGCACTAAAGTGGAAAGGTGTGACCGTCAATCCAAACTGTCTGGTGTCTGTTTTTGAGGAAGTCCAATATACAGTTGCAGAGTGTGGTACTCAAGCCCAGAGTGCTAAGTTTGCCAATCAGTTTCATGGGTGTGATTATGTTGAATGCTGAGCTGACATCAACAAACAGCATTCTGATGTAGGGGTTGTTATTTTAAAGGTGTGTGAAGACTGAGTGGAGGGCAGTGGAGATGGCATCCTCTGTGGATCTGTTGGCTCTCAATGCACACTGGTGAGGGTCCAGGCTGGCTGGGATATTGTCTTTTATGTGCTGCAGAATCAGTTTCTCAAAGCACTTAATCAGAATGGGGGTGTGCCACAGGGCAGTAGTTGTTAAGACTAAACACTGCAGACTTTAGGTACAAGAACAATGGTGGCTGTCTTTAAGTAGGTTGGAACACTCTGCTGTGACAGTGATATGTTAAAAATGTCATTAATGACATCGAGTAGCTGGTACATGTTCTTAGTACATGGCCAGAGATATTATCAGGCCGAGCAACTTTATTCACATTTACTCTCACCAGGGTTCGTCTCACATCTGCTGTGGATACTGACAGTAGCTGGTCCTCTGGAGGCGGGGTAGACTTTACAGCTGACTCTTTGTTGAGAAGATCAAAGCAAGCATAAAACGTGTTAAGCTCAACTCCCCTCATTTACACAGACGTCGATTCAGCTCTGTTACTACCCCTGCTGCCTGCTCAAAGGCGGAACAACAATGCCCCCCCATTCCATGTTTGTGCGTTTTATACAGATCGGGAAGACGGAATAACGGTGCAACAATCCCGCCTTGAACAGTCTGTGGTTGTGTTTTATGCTTCCTTGTCGCTTGACCGAAAGGCAGCTTTTTGGACCTCTCCATTCATCCAGGGTTTCTGATTGGGGAAGGATTGTTTTTGTGATCACCACATCATCAGCACATTTACTGATGTATGATGTCACGGATATATACTGGTATGTTCTAAGACTGATGTGGCTCTCCTGGGAGGCAGCATCTCTGAACATGTGCCAGTCACTCAAAACAGTCCTGTAGAGCTGCTGTAGCTTCATCTGTCCACACTTTAACTGTTTATTCTGATGGTTTGACCCTTTTAATCTCGGAGTACGTAGGCAGGAGATGCAGAAAAATGTGGTCTGATTATCCAAAGTGGGGGCGGGGGAGGGCTTTGCAGCTGCCAGGAATGTTCGTGTTAACATGATCCAGGGTATTGTTTCCCCTGGTGGGGGTGTGGAAATGTAGGTGGAATTTAGGTAAAACAGTTCTGCGGTCTGTTTGCTTAAAATTGCCAGCTAAAATAAAAATACCATCCGTTTTTTTGACATGTGACTGCTGATGACCTCATACAGTTCCTGTAGTGCATTTTATGAATTTAACTTGGGTAATATAAAAAGCAGCAACAAAAACACTGGTGAATCCTCTGGTAATAATATATAGATAATATGGTTGGCATCTTAACATAAAAAAATTCAACATCTAGGGAATATTGTCCATCAACTTCGACTATGTTTGAACACCAAGCATTGATGTAAACACAGAGTCTGCCTCCCCTCGTCTTACGTTCTGTCGGCATGGAACATGGTCCACCCGTCGAGTGCAATAGCTTGATCTCGGATGCTGTGGAGGAATCAGGTCTCTGTAAAGATGTGGTCTCTGATTTCCCGTTGCTGGTTTGCTGGTTTGTTCATATTGGTTGGAAATTGTTTAATAATTGCTCATGTGGATTACTTTAATATATGTCAATATCTGTTTGCTTGTATAATCTGTATATAGTTTTGTGAATGCATGTATAGTATGTTTTTGATTGATAGACTTATGGGACTTCATGATGGGAAGGGCCCTGATTTATAGTGAGGCAGGTCTGAGGGTGCCTCTGAATACAGGTAGCCACTTAGTGGTACTTACTTACTGTTGGTAATAAGTTGATTGACACTCATTGTTGGTGAAGAGTTAAAAGGACTCAACCATGAAACTGAAGTACTGAGTATTGCACACTGAAGAAGGCCTAAAACGTCTGTGTGCATTTTCTTCCCCCTGTGCTAAAATTTAACACTGTTCCTTTCATTCAGTTTCTAATCTAATTGATTTAGGTGTGCAAAACCTTTTTTGTAATTTTCTGTAAGAACTGAAAATAATTAGCCCAAGGGACTAGTGTTTCCAAAATAAACAACGTGGTTTCATTGGTTGATGCTTTCAAAACTTTGATAATGCCCTGCAAAGAGTGGTTTGTTGGGCTGAACATACAATAGCCGGTGCTCAACCCTGTCTAAAGGATATTTACACCAGGTGCTGCAAGAATAAAGCTAGGAGAATGATCCCAACTACCCAGATAACGGCCTTTTCGGGAAGACCGGTCCACCACTGTGCGGCTCAGGAAAAGCTTCGAACCTCAGGCCACTAGGATCCTAAATGGATCCCCCCATCATACACATATATTTATTACTATTCATATTCTATTTAAACTTTTTTTATGCACAAATTGAAGTAACTGGTGGGATTATATTTCACTGTGATTATATCTTATACACAAATAAACTTGATTGATTGATTGATGATTCAGTTAAAAAATGTAAAAATTTAGGACCTTTAAATATAGACCTTTAAATCTTTTACATAATTTCCAAAGCACTAAAGACCACAGCCATGACTGAACAGTGGGACTGAACACAGATGCTTCTACTTACTGAAGAAGGCACTGGATTAGTCCCAATGAGGTGTATTTGTAACTGTGCATCTAGTTTGTGTTCATTGTGTAGCAACAGTTGTGATGTTGTGTACACAGAGTTAGGATTTTTTAGTCATTAGTTATTACTATAGACCAAACTCTTTATAATATTATAAATAATAATAATATTAGACCCACCAAATCCCACCAAGAGCAAGCACTTTGGTGACAGTGGCAAGGAATAATTTCCTTTTAAGAGGCAGAAACCTTGAGCGGAACCAGACTCAGGGTGGGCGGCCATCTGCCGCTGCCGGTTGGGTTGAGAGAGAGAGAGAGAGAGAGAGAGCAAGAGAGCAGGAGGTAAGATAGCATACAGTAGCACAATGCAAATTCCACATCGAATTCTTTAAATAATAATAATATAATGGTAGTGGTAATATTATATTACATTACTGGTTACACACAGGACAAGTCACCCATCACAAAGTGCGCATCACCCTCCAGGAGATGACACTGGTGAACCCATTTATATCTGCATCTTGGACTCAGAACCGCTACTCATTGGTCAGGGCTTCTTGGACTGACTGTCCCCACTCATTGACTGCCACAAGGGACACATTTGTGCTCAGGTTACATCTCCCAAGCCCCTTAGTTCCTCAGGCAGTCGGGCCACCTTAGACAGAGAAGTTGCTCTCACCCAAGAATCCAGAGAACCCCTGCTGATGATCATGCCTTTTCTAGCACCCATGAGTGTGCCACAACTGCAGACTGAACGTCTGAAGCCCTTTTACCACCATGAGTCCTTCCTGTGCTCCTTGAGAAACACACACTCAGACTTTTACACCCCTCTAGGGGTTGGTGGAGTGCACCTCAATGGTGTCGCCACTCAAGATGTGCTGTTGGTTATCTGGTCTGAAAAGTCAGCCGTCAGCCAAGAATGGTATGACAAGATCTGCCAACACATACTTCCTTCCGCTTTCGCACAGCAGAGCCATTGCCTTCTTTCTGCAGAGTCACTACATCCATCCTTGGTCCACATTCCCACTGACCCAAACATTGGCGGGCCCCAGTACAAGATCCCATTGGCTGCTTACAAGTCGATCCAGCTGATGGCATCGAACCCCAGACTGGGAGGATTCGAGCCATTCAGGACTCCGAAGCTTCCTGGTGTGTGTAACTACCCTCGACAGTTCATTGAAGAATAGGAGATAGCCAGACCACTCAACGAAGTCCTACGTAAGGATAAGCCCTTTTTGTGGAGAGAACCGCAAGAGCGCTTCTGCTGAATGAAGGAAAAACTCTGCTCTGCCCCCTGCCTGGCTTACAAGGCAAAGACAAGGAGTTCCACCTAGAGGCTCTTCCCACTGCCTCAGTGCTGCCTTGGCACAAAAGCATGACACAAACAAGTGGGTCATCGCCTATGCAATCCAACCTCTGAGCAGTATTGAGATTAAGTTCTCAGACTGTGAAAAAGCTCTTCTCACCACCGTCTGGGCTGTGGAACACTTCTGCAGCTATTTTGGGGGCCAGAAAGTTATCATCGATGATTTGTTCAGACTCCAACTATACAACTACTACAAAACTCCGGCCCCCACAAGGCAGACCACCCAGCTAAACTGGGTCCTGAACAGGGTACACCCTGGGAGTTCCGAGATGAGTGGTTTCCGATTTCCCAGAGTTGCACGGTAAATACCATCACCCGCAGGTAGGCAAGGGAGGCACGGGAAAACCCTCAGATCTGACCCTGTACCGGGGTCGTAAACCTGGCAATGACGACTTAAGGATCTGCTCAGCAAGGTCCAGGGAGACTGGAATCCTTCCACTGCTCAAGCTATTTGAGCCATCCGCCAGCTGGTGTTGAACACTCCACTGCCAGGGGTCCCACAGGACCCATCAACCGAGTCAACTGAGCTGCGAGTTCTCCACCTTGACCAGACGCATTTCAGGTTAGAAAAAGATCTGCTAGTCTTTACATTTAATGGTAAAGGACCAACCCGGTGGGTGGTCCCAACAAACCATAGGGGGGTCATGTTGGCGCATACACACAATTCCCATGTTGGGAGCCGCCAGCGCTAAAACAATGGCCTGCGACACCAACTCCTATGTCCAAGAATGCCTGGTCTGTTGCCAGTTCCAGCCATCACGACCACTGGACCATGCCCCACTCCAGAGAAGGGGGGGTCATATTCCCCTGGTCACATCTTCAAATCAACTGGGTTGGACCAGTCCCAGAATCCTCGCAAGGTAACAAGTACTTCCTCACCATCACGTACACATTTTAAAAATGGGTTGAGTGGCTCCCAGCACCTAACTACACGGCTATGACAACTGCACACTGAGGCACCCATTTCACCTCCAGCGTCTTGACCAACTTATGTGACATGTTAGTGGAAGTAATATTCCACATCCCGTATCACCCTCAGTCATCTGGTCAAGTCGAGCATACCAACTGCACCATCATACACATGCTCAAGAAGTTTGTGCACAGCAATGGCAAGGACTGGGATGTATAACTCCCACAGGAGTCACACTCTTTGAGATGATGACGGGAAGGGAAATGACTCTACCGCTGCACCTCTTGTATCAACCAGAGGACATCAGCATCGTGACGGTGTACACAGCTCATCAGTACGTGCCTCCGAGCCCATGACATGGTGGAGCGAGCCAAACAAACAACAGTCCATTTCCACGAACAACTACAGAAGTTCTTGGTCACTGAAAAGGACCTCAGTAGCAGGAACCACCCAAAACAGTTCCTGGGTGGTGTGCTCATCGCAGTTTAAGCAATTGGGTCAGTATTTTTCTATCGATCCTCTCAGCACTAAGACCAAAGACATCCACTGGGTGTGCCCAAGCAACCCTTTCATTAGAGTTGTAACTAGTTACCGCTGCTGTTTGAGAGCTGAGTCTCCTAAACAAAAGTGCCATGGTAACATGTCCATTAGGGATGAAGGGATAGACACAAGAGTAGAGCTAGCTGGAAACTGATGGCTAGTTGGCACACTACTCGAATTGCTGATGTCTTATTATCGCCATGATACAGTTACTAAGCTAACCCTGCCAAACCAGATGGTGTTCCTAATGGTTCCGCAAGGAGCCACTGTACATAGCGATGATATTGTCCTCCATCACCTCAACTCCGACAGGTATGACGCGGAGATTGAGATTATGGACGCATTCAGAGGTCATAACATCACGATTGACGACTCCCTTCAAGAGCAAGAGCTGAAGGAACCAAATGGGTGCAGTTCAGTCTCAAACCAATTGAGCTCACAACCACATTTGCTAATCACACCATCGGCACCTTATCAGGAACACCCAATAAGTGTAATTGCCCTCAGGCTCCTCGTTAGTGGCTGGATCATTACGGCAATTGTTGCACACGTAATGTACAAATACATTAAGAAGCTGTAGGTCAAACTGGTCGATGCTGTTTGTTCAGCCATGCTTCCATGCACAGATCAGCAACGATCCCACAGACTAAGGTCCTTGCAATGGACCAAGACTAACTAACCGGCCTCAGTGTTGCTCTAAAGACTGTGATCAGAACCCCACCCTCCAGACCAAAGGGTCCACGTGTAAGGGACAAAAGACAGGCCTACCTGGAAAGGCCATAGCCTTCACTAAGAGACTTGACAGACAGTAGAAAAGCGCCAAGTCGACACAGCCATTAATTCACACCTAGATGTAATATTGAGACTAAATCTTGCTTGAAGCCAAAGCAAGATCTCAGTTGAATCTAAACACTGGATTCGTACTGGATGGGAAGCGCAACGCGGCACATGAAATACCAGCACACAGCTATGATGACACCAACTCTATAAAGCCTGGCACCCCACACTGCCCGTTGTCTTTTCCACCGTAAACTCAGTTTAAAATAGGAGGGGCATCACATCTTTCTCCATGGTAACTCTCGTTACCACAGAAAGATGATAGACGAGAAACAGACTGTTTTGCTGAACACTTTTGGATTCTGATTGTTTACTCACCACAACAATCCCGTACCTGCAGAAGGAGGAGACACAGACTGACCATTCCCTTCACGGAGAGCAAGATTGCCGCTGAGCCCCTCTCCCTACCAACGTCAACCGCTGTCTTCCTTTGCTGCCCCGAAAGGAACAGTTTTGCCATTGGACCTGGCTTCGTCAGTGTCCGAGCTTGAGAGAAACTCCACCAGACAAATCCAAACAAATGCATCAATCGCTAGCCAAGAGCGATTTCAAGTAAGAGGCTTGTGTCTGGGCAGAGATAGATTTTATAACTGTGTTATTTCATTGTTGTGAATTGTGCTTTGCTTATTTTGGAAAGTGACGGACCGCTGCATCCGAATTGCTGTGTGTTATTCTTTGTATTTAGCACGTTTCATTTTGTATCGTTACCATGCCGTGGGGCCGTTTTAACTGTGGGAGCTATTAACTGTGCTTTATTAGACTAAGGTCCAGTAACACGGCCGTTGGACGAAAGTCTGCTACTGGATTACTGTGTGATAAAGGGACAGCTATTATGCTTTGCCACGGCATTTGAGACTTCTTGTGCCTTACTCTGTGTGCGTTCCTCTCGCTCCACTAACCCACACACCTTTGCACATACATTTACATGCTTATACACATCTTAGCAGCCAAGATAACGTGGTAGCTTAGCCGGCTAAGCTGCATGTTAACACACACATCTTATCGTAGAAAAGGTTTCAGTCGTAGTCATCTGGACACTGTTTTCAGAATCAAGACGTTTCGGGACGGGAACAGTTCCTGTCCCATTTTTTCACAATTGAGAATGACTTCCGGATGGGAGCCGAAACGTCTTGATTCTGAAAACAGTGTCCAGATGACTATGACTGAAACCTTTTCTACGATAGAACACTCCTGGACGAATGAGGGACTACACCGTCACACACATCTTATATGCTTGCTGATTGTTGTATGCTTATTGTGTTTAGATTAGACTGTAGTGGTTGTTGGCTGAGGTTACTGATTGTTAATCAGTGCTGAGGTTAAATAAATGCTATTGTATCTTTAAAGAACAGTTGCCTGTGATTATTGTGTATACTTGTTGTGATAATAGCTGGTTACGATGGTCAGTGCTCGGATTCACCATTATTAATGTAAGATAATACTTTAATTATCAACATTTTTAGGTTGACAGCCACTTTTGAGACTGTTTTCACGTTTGGCTATTGGTCCCTGATTCCAAGGTGGTGCCCCTTAATTGTTAATCTATATTAATAATTTTTATAATATTAACAATTATATTAATATTATAAAAAATATAACCAAAAATAATAACCAAACCTGCCCTACCTAAATCCCAACATTGCCTAAAGGAAGCATATATTAGGTTAATAGAATTGGTCCAAGCACAGAACCTTGCGGAACTTCGTGACTAACTTTGGTGTACTTGGAGGATTCATCATTAATGTGTACAAACTGAGATCGATCTGATAGATACGATTTAAACCAGTTTAGTGTAGTTCCTTTAACACTAGAACCACCAGGATTCACTGTATACCCAAAACTGCCAACAGGTAAGATTTACCCGCTGTAAGAATGCAAATTATTTGATTTGTGATTATTTCTGCAATGTGTTGCTCAGACACACTTTGGCAAGATATTCAGCACCTTGGGTGTGCATGTCTCACAAACAGCATCCCAGCCCTTCAGGCACTTTGCATTCCACCTTCACCATACAGGTAATTTTCTCCTGCACTCTTCTGCACCTGTGAAGATGATGCCATCCACACCGTGATGTTGTAGTTATATTCTAAACACAGTCTGAATTTAAATGCAGCATACAATTTAGAAAAAATGATTGACTATTACAGTGTTTTTATAGGCCTACATGATAATAATAATAATGTAGAATAAGAATCTAAGGTGTTGTTCCTGCTTGTTTGTTTCGGACTGGCGTGCATCCAAATAATTATGCATACAAAAATATTTATTGAAAAGAAACAACTCAGATCAATTTCAAAATTTAAAGTAGATTTTTACCTAATGAAAAAAATCTAGAACTTTGGGGCAGCTATGGCTTAGTGGTAGAGCGGGTCGTCCACCAATCGGAAGGTTGGTGGTTTGATCCCGGCTTCCCCCAGCCCTGTAGAAGTATCCTTGGACAAGACACTGAACCCTAAATTGCTCCTGAGGGCCGTGCCTTCGGTGTGTGTAAATGATTAGTTAGTTTCTTTGGACTGATGGCAGTTAGCATCTTTAGCAAAATTTACTATTGGGCAAATTTTACCCGTTGGCGGTTCTAGTGTTTATGCAGATTAATTGTTCCAGTCTCTGTAATAGGATGTGATGGTCAATGGTGTCGAATGCAGCATTAAGATCTAACAAGTACAGAGACAGTGTGTGACAGGTGTGTACCTGTCTCTGGATGAGGCCTCGTAACCTCTCGCATGTCTCCTCATCCCTGATGCTTCCCACTGATGACAGCTTGGCCAGGTACCTGGCAGAAAAAAACACAGCACCTCTTAAGTGTGCAGTAGGTGGCCTGAAAGAACATGGAGTTTACAAAGAAACATCCAGGAGAAGAAGATGAAAGTAGAGAATCTGGGTTAAACATAGATATCTTAGAAGGTGAGATACAAGCAAGACAGAGGCTACGTATTATCGCCACCACAGTGTCCCTTTGGTACAGTTACTGTCACAGTTAATGTTCCCCTTCAAACCAGGGTTGATTGAATTCAGACGAAGCAGAGCTTGTGTACAGAGAGTTTATTCTCATGACGTTGTGGGAATGTTTTGGTCAAATGTCTTGTTGTGAGGACACTGAGAGGAAGGAAAGTGGCTTATCATACACACCACCTCCAGGTCAGACAGGTCAGGCAGATATACTGCATAGACACACACAATCTAAGATGTGTGAGAAAATGGCATCAGTCTGGATGCCCTGACCCTCACACATCAACCTCACCTCACTTCAGTCTCATATCTCCTGTCCCAGCTGCACCTTACAGAAATAGGCTTTCTCATAAGCTGGGAGTGACTCTCCCAGAGCCAACCAGTATCACGCCAAAGTGTGTAATACACATGCCGGTCCACTCTGGCAGTGTCACGTTTTGCCTCGCCTAGATGTGGCAGTGTCACTGTTTCAACATGTTCTCATTCCGGTCAAGTTAGCAAAAAATAAATATGCAGCGTCCAGTTAGACTTTCAAAATAAAGCTTGCTAAAAAACATTTCAGGTGACGGTCACTGTTTGGTCAGGTTTAGGCACCAAAACTACTTGGTTAGGTTTAAGCACCAAAACTAATTGGTTAGGTTTAGGCACCAAAACTATTTGGCTAGGTTTAGGAAAAGATCATGGTTTGGGTTAAAATACCTACTTCCTTAAAACAATCAACTCTGACTAGTTTCCCGTGTGAAAGTCCTGTGTTTGAGCCATCCATCCACCCCAACCGTGTCATTTTTTATACTACGTTCGTCATTTGCTCCCGTCAATATCGCCCCCTGCTGGTACTACACCTTCATACACGCGTGTACTTTTCACGCCTAGGTGAGGCAAAACGTGACACTGACACGGTATCCTCTAGCGGGTGTATTACACGCTTTCACGTGATACTGGGTCTCCATAAAGGGAGCAGCCCTGATTATGTACTGTCTACATTAGACATAATTTTTATGTCTTAATACTACATTAAATAATTTGTTGAGATAGATTTTTTTATGCAGCATCAACATATTTAAACTGTTCTTGGCAGTGGTCTTTTTTAGCACTCCACACAAATTTTTTATGGAGCGTGGCAGGTGTCACGGGGGGAAAAAAACACATTTTTGCACACAAATTAGTAATTCAAATTACTTATTCGTGCCCTCGTATTAACAGAACACAACATTTAGCAACAGCATAATTTTTTTTTTAATAATTGGTTCCACATTTTTTCTCAGAATTAATTGAGAAGATCGATACCGCTCTCATGTCTCATGTGCATTGAGTACAGCGATGGAGTAAGGAGGTATTTAGCCTAGCTTAGCATAAATACAGGAGGCAGGGGGAAACAACTAGCTTGGCTCTGTCCAAAGTGAAAAAATACCAGTGACTCTAAAAGAGAGGTGTAATTATGGGGGGAATGGATAAAAACTGTTGTTTGTCAAAATAGTTCCAGCATGTACCTCACCCAAAGAAACACAAATTGTCCTTCTGTGATTAAACAAACGTTATTCATTGTATCAGTTGATGATATTTAGAGGTGTTGGTAGATGTGTTTTCAAATTTTGGACAGAGCCAGGCCAGCTGTTTCCCCCTGCTTCCAGTCTTTATGCTAAACTAGGCTAAATATGCTTTGACTCTGGCTCTGTACTTAAACGAACAGCCACTGACATTAACCTCTTCTCTCATTCTCAGAATGAAAGAAAATATTTCCCAAAATGTTGAACTATTCCTTTCAGGGACAATAAGGAAAAATAAAATGTTGTTCAACAGGCATATCCAAAGTATATTCAAGAATTCACATCCCATCACATCACATCAAAAAAATAAACTGCAAGCAATGCACTGCATTACGCACCACAGTGGTACATGATCATCTAAATTGTAGGAACTAAATCTGGCATCCACTGTGAAATGTAGCTACCCAACTGTGTGAAAAAAAAGTCTTAAAGGACAAATGTATTGAATGTGATAACCTAACTATTTTACTATGAAGGAATGAATGTATTTGCAGGCTCCTCCATACATGGGCAGTATTTGAAAATCAAAATGGCCCTTAATAAAGGCAAATTCCAACAAAATTAACTTTTAGGCTATCATTCTGTACAAGTAGACATGTTTTTCCTTATGGTTTCTCAAGCTTTTTTATGAGTCTTGGGTTACGAGTTCCAAAGACCACACATACCTCTGTAAAGCCCTGTTAGCCCGTCTCAATCAAGCTGTGGCACAGAGCCAGATTTCAGAGAATTCTGCTGTCAGGTCATTGACAAAGCTATAATGCACAACACAAAGTCAAGTTACCAATGTTTTACACCAGCTGATAGAATCAATATGTATAAAAAAGGGTCCATGACATCCTGATTATTTATTTTATTATGTATAGATCAACTGTTAGCTCTCAGCTCTTTTAACCATCCTGAGCTTGGTAGTATGATTAGTATATCATCCTTCCAGAGGTCAAACAGCTCCTCCTCTCCATTCACCCTGTCATCTTCTCCTCTCAACAGTTTAGATAATCTCTCTCTCTCTTTCTCTTTCTGTCGCTGTGATGGCACTCATCACTGTGATAACCCCGCTCTCTGCCACTCCACCACATCTCAGCCACATCCGCTCACAATCACCCTCAGGGGTGACCTCACTCTCTCATAAAGGTGACTCAGTTTCCTCAGGAGCATCACCAAGGCCCCCATCCTTCATCAGAGTACAATGTTTTCATGTCATTAACTCCCAACATTGTGCTTAAAGCTGCAAAAATCAATATTTCTAATTTTTAATATTTCTATTAAATTATTATGCTTAAGGGGTTGCTTAGTGGCAAACGCACAGAAAATTACCACCCAACTCTTACCTTCAGCTCTAGGGAGCATTTAGCATCTTTTAGCTCACTGCGAAAAAACATGACAAGCACTGCATGCTGCCCACCACAGCAGACAGAAAAAGGTAGTAACTAACTGCTGAAAAATAGTGGAGCATTTAACAGCTAAAGAGCCTGATATTTTCCTCAGGAGTTGGTAGAGACCAGAAACAGAGCAAAAGAGAGTGAAAATCGGACTTATAATCATCAGGTGGCCAGAAACATGACTACAAATGAATGCTAATGTTGCTCTGTAGCTGCTGGATGTGTAAATAAGCAAGTAAATAAGTAAATTGCCATATCAACTTAAAAGATGATTATATGTCAACTTGTTTCCGCTGTGGTCAAAAAGGTTATTGCAGGTTTAAAAACATCATTATTAGGCATCCTGACTGAGAGCAAGTGAAGGATGGGACTACAATCGGGAAACAACAAATATCTCCTGTTGTCCTTTTGTGATTAAAATATTTTTCTGCGACATGCTAAAATGTAGAGTCATAAAGTCAGCAAACTGACAGAAAATGTAAACAACAATATGTAGCTAAAGTTTGCTAACATTAGCCATCATAAGCTACTGGTCATACCATATCAAGTAAGGCTGTAGCAGGAAAATCCCTGAGTGTATTCAACTGAGCAAGGGTGCGTTTATTGTTTATGAATTCAACTTTTCATTTGTAAGAGAAGGAATGTGTTATTTCTTCTGTTAAAAGTTACACACTACTGCTTAAACAATCCTGGGAGGAATAAAACACTCTGGTCATAGAACTTCAACTAAGATATGAAAAGCCTTTGAAAGTAATTTCACCATTAAGGATACTGATATGAAAATGTGGAAAGATAACAGTTGTAAGAACAAGACCTGATAATTTAATTTAAATTTGTTTGTGAATTGAGTTGCAGGAAATCTAAACTGTTGAGGGAATCCTAGCCCCACTGTCTGTCCAGCTCTCTCCATGAGGTTATTTCTCTTCCCAAATCTACAGGTCATGTCCTCCCTTCCCAGTGTGGATCGAGTCCATCTCAGCTCTGCCCCGCTTTGATTTGCTCCATTGCCGTTGTGAGGCTTTCATGAAAGCCATGTGCGGCGTTTGATCCCTCTTTGTTGTTTAGCATAGCCTTGGGCAGGGCGCTATGTTTGGGTCGAGGCATCCAGCTCGGAGACCATCAGACAGCAATAAAAACTACCCATGGAGAAAACAAAAGACGGCAACAAAAACTTGCCTGTCTGACGTGCAGCATCACACTCACAGACACAAACAGCTGGATTGCATCCCGCTGGCCTGACATTCACCCTGGAAACATTTAATAAACATTGGATAAGCTGTTATTCAGGTGATTTTCTGGATATGTGTTTGTGTGTGTGTATACACGCGTGGGAAAAAATCAGCACAGGCCTTGGGTGAGTGTGTGTGAGTGTTTTCATCTCTGTCTCACTTTATCTGTTCATTCTGCGGTATATACCCTTCACTTCCCAGAGACAAGGTTAACAAAACGCCTCAACAAAGAGACAGAGTAGTTAACCCGTAGAAGGACAGAGCAACACACACCATCACCCCACATCTCTCTGGTCTCTGGTGGTTGCGTGCTTAAATCCCAGGGGCCTAAGTCCAGTAGAGCCAGTGGTGTTGTGAAGGCTGCAATGTTTAATGCAACACAAACATGCAGCGGCCTGCAAACACACCACAGTCCAGGTGGAATGCTCCATACCTCCCACCCAGAGGCCCCCACAACCTCATAGAAGGCTGAACTGAATATAAGAGATAATTCTAAACAGTGGTGACGCAGGTTGTTATCTGGAGACAGGAAATGAAGGGTAATACAAAGATGACTTTTGAACCACATTTATACATTATAAATATGAATTACTGCATTTTCAATTAAAAAATGTAAATTAGCACTTTATTGTATTGCAGAAAAGTTTAGTTGACATGTATTAGTTGATCAACATAAAATTAATCAACAACAATTTTGTTAATTAATGAATAGTTAAGTCATATTTAACAAAAGAGTAAATTGTTACCAAAGGTCCAGAATGTACTTCTTTTTTCCAGTGGTTAAAGTAATTGTTTGATATTTTGGAAATAACACAATAGATCTAGTTTGTTTAATCCAAATACAAACTGAAGAGTAAAAACAACAAGATGGATTTTTAAAAGAAGTTGCGTGTTATGTGTGGGACTATTTCTTGGCCAGGAGCAGTGACTTCAATAGTACGAATCTTCTCATCTAACTCTCTGCAGGAAGCCAAATAGCGTATTTTCCTAAATGTCAAACTATACCCATTTTTCAGGCAAAAATGAAGAATTTGCTGGTTTTGGCTTCTTAAATGTGAGGATATGCTGTTTATTTCTTCTTTTCTTTAGTTTTGTATGATTTTAAATGGACTATCTTCGGGCTGTTGTCAGACAAAACAAGCAACTTGTAGACATCCCCTTGGGTTCTGGCAACTTGTGAACAACATTTTTCATTATTTTCAGACGTTGTGTAAATTACTAATAAATTAATCCCAAAACATTATTGACAAATTAATCTTTAGTTGCAGCCCTACGTCAGTGTTTAGCATGCCAAACTGAAAAGTAGTCTCCGATGCCTTAAGAGAGGTCTTGAGTTGTCATCTGCATATTATGTATATAGTATATAATATTTATAGTAAGTACATTTCAGTTTACAATTTGGCTCTGCATTCTCTTGATTTGAAGAGAGTAAGGATACTGTTGAAGAATTACGTATATAAAGCCTAAAATGAAGGATTCCTGTCTTATCACTGATTTCTTTGCCACCACAATACTTTTTACAAAATTAGCTGGATTTAACAGAAACAGGCAGAATTGCATTGATCTAATAAGTTTAAGCAAAACTAGGTCAGTGCCAACTTTTGTCATCTTTTTTCTCCTTTGTAATTGAATCAAAATTCAAGCTAAAATGAGGGCCAAAAGAAAGAGAAATTAGGGACAGTAGAGAAAAGAGAGAAATGCAGGGGAGGGAGGGGATATAGAAGCTAGAAATATCTGCATGACAGTTGTGTGCTTCAGTAAACTTCTGAGCATTGCTGCACACACACACACACACACACAAATGCTCACAAACAGCAGCACACGATCTGCCGCCATCAACATCTCTGTGTATTTATATGAAAATATCCTCATGTTTGCCTTTCCACTACTGAGCATACAGCACAGGTACACAGCACAGGTAAATATAGGATGGATAGGAAATGCAAGGAGGAGAGCTGAAAGGCACTGTGCACAGGTCTTAATAGAGCTAACAGACCTGCAAGCAATGCTGCAACAAGTTACAGCTGAATTTTTGACTTAATGCATGGAAAATATTATTCTTTAGTTTTAGGCCAATACAAGTAAAATGCTCAAGAAACCCTTACATTTAGTACTGCTAGTAGAGAGCCAGCAGGCAGCAGAGATTTAACTTGCTCATAAAGACAAGTGTGACTGTGGTGTGACCTGAGCTAACCCCTCTGCAGTGAACACCTACAGTATGTAAAACATACAGTGACCTATAGAGGGCACTATTTTCTCAGTTTATCTTTAGCCACTTTGCTACACTGAACTACAGTACAGCACTAAGATTGCCCTCCTTCCTTCTGAACCTTTTTGTGGCACTCTGGATGGCTTCAGATGATCAGACTGCTCTGAACAGCCAATGTCGTGCCATGTGTCTGTTCAAATTGTTCTGAGAAAACACCTCTGTTGATTGCATGATGAACTGGTTAAGTGCCCAAAACACAGAAAGATGGAAAAAGCCTTTAAACCTATTTATATAGTTTCCACTTTCCTAAAAGTTTTCTTAGCGGATCCAGAGAATTATTGGAAAAGTTTGGATTTACAGTATTAGACCAGCTTTTGAACAATTTTAACAAACATCTTTGTTTGAATTTGGAATATGGCGTGCAGGTGAAACATCTGAGTAATGTCAGACAATGCCTTAATATGCCACCTCAGTGAGGGATTGTTGTACATGTCACATCAATCTACACAGCCAAGAAAAGCTGACACCAGATGTCAGTTATTTCCAGAGGAGGAAAAAAATAGATCAAGAAACAGAAAAAAAACTTTCTAATTCTGATCAACTCTAACCTTATGTTGATCTCTGAACCTGTCTGAAAGTGTTCAAGTGCCATGTTAGAGAGTACCTGCCTTGCTGAATCTGAGATGCACTGTACTAAAGCTGAACTCTGCCCTGTATTGGAATCATTATCTTAGCACATTTGTCACATCATTTAACTATCCTTAACATTTTGAAGATTTTCTGTCCAAAAATATACCTCCAACATGTGGATGATAGATTGAGGCTCTCAGACACCAAAGTGAAGAAGACACAACTTCACCTGCACAGTCCACCAGGTTTAATCTACACTGTAAAAACAACATTTTCAATGCATCGTAGAAAAGGTTTCAGTCGTAGTCATCTGGACACTGTTTTCAGAATCAAGACGTTTGGCTCCCATCCGAAAGTCATTCTCAATTGTGAGACACACTCTCACAATTGAGAATGACTTCCGGATGGGAGCCGAAACGTCTTGATTCTGAAAACAGTGTCCAGATGACTACGACTGAAACCTTTTCTACGATAGAACACTCCTGGACGAATGAGGGACTACACCGTCTTATTTTCAATGCAGTTTAAATAAGTATATTGATGATTGGATATTGGTGATTGCCTGGCAGGTATCTGTTTAAATTGTATATCGGAACACCTCAAACATAAACAGTTTAATAACCCTTCTAAATCAATGAGCAGTTAAACTGTAAGTAACCTTAACAACAGTACATGTGATTCTTGCTACATTACTCATTGGTGAAACCAACCTGCCTGTTAGTTAAATTACAAACAAATGGATAGTCATTTAAACACAGCCTAAGTTTTCTTTCTTTGATAAGTGTCCATGATACCATAGTGTGACTCTGTTGTGTTAAAGTATACAAGTATATATGTTTGCTATAAAATAAAATAAATTTTAAATTCTCAAATGATGGATATCTCACTGAGGAATAAAACTCGTCAAATGCCTATAAAACAAAACATCAAAATGAAGAAAAAGCAGTGCTGACATACAGTAGTTGGTTCAGGAGTCTTAGTGCCTTAGCCTTAGAGCCTTAGTTAGTGCGCATGCGCCAACGTGCATGCTGCCTGTTGCCGTAGCTCCATCTCGTTGTCTTACTTTTTCCAACTTTTAGCTTTCCTTTTTCTTCAAAACTTGAATAACTTGTGTTTAAGTATAATTTAAACTACGCTCTCTACAAAAAATGAGAGTAGAAAGTGTTTTGGTACTTTTTTCGCAGTTAAATTTCTCCTGCTACTCGGACAGGGCACCGCTGCAGATCAGCTGTTTGGCCGCATTGTTTACACCAGGGAACAGCTGATCGCGCTGAAACCGAGCGGCATGGCGCCCAGGACAACTGATGTCCCCACTGAGATCTGGAGGAGGACACACCGAGGATGCAGATGTGGAACGAAACGGCGAGGGAAGAGAGAGGGGTCCAGACAAAAGAGACTTAAGAACAAGAGATTTAAGCCGTGTCTGCCTTCTCTCGTAATGGGCAACGTGAGATCACTGGCGAATAAAATGGACGAGCTAACGCCGTTAGCCCTGAGTCAGACGGAGTTCCGTGAGTGTAGTTTGATGTGCTTCTCAGAGACATGGCTACACCAGATTATAATGTTTCCATCGACGGCTTTCAGACTGTTCGGACCAACAGGGGTCACACCGGGAGTGGTAAGTGGAAAGGCAGTGGGCTTGCTGTGCTGGTCAACAACAGATGGTGTAACCCTGGTCACGTTACTATCAAGCAGAGTATCTGTAGCCCGGACATTGAACTGTTAGCTGTGGGACTCCGGCCATATTATCTGCCACGTGAATTTTCACATGCCATTGTTGTGGCTGTTTACAGCCCCCCGCTAACCCGGCATCGGCGTGCAACGCCATTCCCACCACCATAGCACAACTCCAGACTCAACACCCAAGTGCACTCATATTAATCTCGAGTGACTTCAACCATGTCAGTGTTTCAACAACACTGACTAATTTCACCCAGTATGTGAATTGTCCTACTAGAGAGGAGAGGACACTGGACCTGCTGTATGCTAACGTTAAGGATGCATACAGCTCTTCCCCCATACAGCTCTTGTGGTCAGACCACAACCTGGTTCACCTCAAATCCTGCTATGTGCCTCTGGTTAAAAGGCAGCCTGTGACCACGAGGACAGTGAGGAGATGGTCAGAGGAGGCCTATGAGACACTGCAGGAATGTTTTGAGGTGACAAACTGGGATGTCCTCTGTGAGCCTCATGGAGAGGACATTGATGGGCTCACTGAGTGCATCGCTGGCTACATTAACTTCTGTGTGGACTGCAATGTCCCAACTAAGATGGTCCATTGTTATCCAAATAACAAACCATGGGTAACAAAGTATCAAAGACATCCTGAATGCCAAGAGGAGGGCCTTTACTGATGGTAATAGGGAGAAGGTGAGGGCAATCCAAGCTGACCTGAAGGTGAGAAGTACAGGAGGAAGCTGGAGTGACAGACAACAGACAAATTGAAAGTCTGACCTGATGATGTCACTACGGGAAAAGTTAGAGGATCACCAAAGTGTTTAGGATTCACCATCTGGGAACCATGAATGTCTATACAAAATTTCCATCCATCCAGTAATTGTTGAGATATTTCAGTCTGGATCAAAGTGGTGGACCGACCAACAGACAGACTGGCATCCATTCATAAAGCCATGCCACTAGCATGGCTAAAAATAAAGAAGTAGTTTGAATTCAACCAGCTTCCACAAGTTTTAACCAGACAACTTGAAATGGGTCCAGAAGATAACTTGAAAATCTGGTTAGGAAGCAGTTTGTCCATTTTTACTGAGTTGGAGGCTCAGTAAAAATGGTTTTAAAGAGTTAGCTGAGGGACAAAAATAACAGTGTATCAACTTATTTTAAAACTTAATAAGTTTAAAACACTACATGATAGCGGTGAATGGCATTTAATGATTAGAAAAAGGGACATAACTAGGGCTGACACCTTCTGGTCGGTTGGTCAATTGGTTTTTTAATATGCTCTTGTCCGACCAAAATTTCATTGGTTGGACAATCAGTGGTGTTACTTTCATGAGGAGAAAGGCGCTTCTTAATCCATTATTTTCGGGGGTGGGAGGGATATGCAGACCTGATGTATTTTATTTTTGAGTGATAGGCTATATTGTGCTAGAAATAACATTGATTATGATTTATTATAAAAATAATATTCAAATATATTTTACTCAACAAATGTGTTTAATAATCAAATGATTTAATAGACTATAAGACTTATAAGACAGGAAGTCAAAACACACCTGTTTTCACAACTTTGAACTCGCCCAACCTAATGGAGTAGTCTCCATTAGGAGATAGCAATTGCAATAGCTTACTGAACTTTTACTCAGCTCCAAAGTAATTGACACCATGTCAAAGAACCAGCACAAATCGCTACATCGACCCCTAACCTCAGAGCAAAAAAGAGCTGAGTGGATAAAGTTTATTTTTGATGGCAACGTGTGTGTGCATTTTACTATGGACTGCTTTGCGGTAACGGTTCAAGCTCAATGATGGATCGATACCAGCTGTCTGTGACCCGACTTCAAACTGCTGTAAGTTTTGCCATGTATTAGTCTGTGTTGTTTTAGTGTTTATTAAGTAGGTTAGCCTGTTGAACTTGGCGTTAGCGTGTTGCATTAAATCACTGAAAAGTACCAGCCTGCCTTTATTGTCTGCGTTTGGGTCCAATCTTTTTCACCTGCTACCCTGCTTGACTCAACACAACATGTGTGATAAAGAAATGGTCAAAGTATAGGAATTCATTTGCTTGGCAACGTTGTGTAACTTTGATTTAGGCTACCAGGTACAGTGCACTCAATGCACTGTGGCCGATTTAGTTAATATAGAGATAACGTGCAGCTTTCCTCCCCCCCATCGACCAATCGCTTGGTTGAAGAGTAGGTAGAATTTCAGTCGACCAAGAAGATTTTCTTTGGTTGACTATATATAATAATACAGATAGATTAATATAAACAATTATTAATTGGTATTTATTTTCTATTCAAAAACAAAAAAGGCATTGTGCATCATAATTGTATATGTAAATGCATGGATAACTTTGTAAGTTATGAGAGGGAATGTTTTTTAAGTTGCATATTTGACCACCAGGGGGTCAAAGAGACAAGACAAATTCACAGAAACACAGCCCTCACATACCATTCA
Source organism: Siniperca chuatsi (assembly GCF_020085105.1). Lineage (NCBI taxonomy): Eukaryota > Metazoa > Chordata > Actinopteri > Centrarchiformes > Sinipercidae > Siniperca > Siniperca chuatsi. Next base: position 29,994,431 of record NC_058043.1, on the reverse strand, counting down.
TCAGATTATTAAATTACACTCCCTTGCAACAACTTCCAATTTAAGCAGGAGACACAGTGCAAGATTATCATCCTATGGAGTTTGAACACCTGACAAATCTAAGACATTTAAGCATATGTTTTGAAGAAAAATATCTGGTTCCTTAGCTTGCTAGAACTTTCTTCACCAATCATTTACTTCAGGTACAGTCAGCTTGTCTGAGCTTGTTTGCTGGAAATGGCTGATTGTGTTTTTGCATTGATGAGAGCAGTGAGACTCAACCATACAGCCTATGTGTGGGCTAAATAACCAAAATATGAGCTAAACATGACTAAAATGGGCCAAATGGGAGATTAGAAATGTGTCTGTAGTTACTGTTAATCTATGGGAAGATATATTTTTGTGAATTAGTTTTAATTATGGCCTATTCAAAGTCAAGTGCTGCCAGAAGAGATTAAGTTAATTAATATGATAGGGGGAAAGACTGTAAAGGTAGGACATTTAGTGAGATAGAGTCTAATATGCAATTTTTGAAATTTGGATGAGGTAATTTTAAGAGTTTCAAATTAAACTGGAGCAAAGTGAGCAGGCGAACATGATGGCTTTACAATAATGCAGACTATTGATTTGATATGCTATATTGTCAATTTGTTGGATAAAAAAGTTAATGGAATCATAAGCTAAAAAGATTGTAATTTGTATTAGTGATGAGTTTTTCTACAATGTCAAAGACTAATTTATGGCTTTTATTTTCACATTCAATTTGGATAGATAAGATAAGCTTGCTTGTAAAATTGAAATAAGTCATGTGCAGCAGGCAGGTTTGGACATGTACCATTTACACTCCTGCTTACTATTTACACAGTTTGAACATATGTATAAACTGTACTGTACACAAGTCTGTATGTAGAAGAGAACTCTCTGTGCATGAGATTAGAATTTTCAGAATGGTTCTCAACAATCTGGTGCCTAGCCATCACTACTTAACAGATTCCCTTACTTTTACACTTTTAAGAAACTCCTTAAACTTTTAATTTTAAGGTTAAGATGAACTGTTAATGAAATAAGTAACTTAAAAGGGTAAAAATACAAATTTGTTTCTCTATGGACAAAAGTCAAGAATTGATTGTTACTTTAAATATCCTTAAATGCTGCTTATGCTCCCAGGTGTGCTCTTCCATTAATAATAAAGGGGTTTTACCACTGGACACGGACTTGATTTAAGGGACCCCCAAACTTATACCCCATTTTGGCAAATTGGCACAATTCTAAGTATGCCAAATTAGGTATTAGCAACTCCTGTTTGCAATAGACAGGGTTTTACAGTACCTTAATTGTATGCATGAGCTGTATGCATGAGCTGTGTATCACAGCCACTGCTGCTGTTGGAACTGCTGACCATGTTGGTGAGCGGGCCAAACTACAATAACTAACTTCCAGTTGTTTTCAGAACACCAGCAAGCACCTGTCCCATTCACCTCAGTAGTATCTTTGCCTCACGTCTCTCCCTCCTTCAAGTTTCCCACAATCCCCCGCGGAGACACGCCTCACAGTTTGAAAACCTCTGGTTTACAGTAATGGATATTTGCATATGATCGTATTGCGCATGATTTAAAAATGTTTTTAAGGAAAGTAATTGTTCCCGCCTTGTTTAATTTGCTCACTAGCATCTAACAGAAGCTGCAGTATACATTCCGATGTAATCAGCTGTTAACAGCCATTGTTGCCCAGGAGCATAAGCCCTCCAACATGGCCATGGTATGTTTTGTCTCCTAAAAGCCCCATGCACCTCTCTGTGGATCTACCAGAACTGTCTCTCGTCTTTCAGCGACCCAGGTGTTTCCTCGTCAGCCTGAGCTGTAATCTGGTCATCCTCGGCGACTCCCCGTGGCTCCAAGTGTGTCACAATAATTGTACACACTCTAGTAACAGAGGGCTTGAAATAACATGCCACAGCTTTACCACATTCACTTTCACAGAGAGAGAGTTTGTGTGTGTGTGTGTGTGTGATTGTGTGTGAAAGAAGTATGAGGCGCCAGTGTGTAATGCAATGCCAAGGTCTCTGCTTTCTCTGGTTACTCATCAGCTGCCATCTCTTTAGCACCTCACCATGGTTTTCCAGGACATATGCATGTTTGTTCACACACACACACTCACACACACAAAGAAACAGGAAGACAAAGAGAGGCACAGAGAAGAAGACACAAAGAAAGACCACTGTGTGTGCTTTTTATCCTACAGTATGTAAACAGATATTGATGACGTGTTGTTAGTGAGTTATCTGTGATATGTGATATGTGTAACACCATGATGCTACTGACAAGATGTTGAGTAGTAATGCACAGTGTATTCAGTAATTTAAAGGGAAAAGCATAATCATTTTGCCAGAACATTCAGTAATATGAATTTCCAACCATATTCTTTTTCATATTCTAGTTGCTTTGCTGCGGCATCCGAACTTGAACCCACTGTGCCCTATTGAAAGTGAAATGTTTAAAAAGCAAACACTCTGTGTTACTAGTTTTTATGGCAAGCCATCCAATAGTTGTTGAGATATTTCAATCTGGATCAAAGTGGTGGACTGACCAACTGACAGAAAACTGACAGACTGAAATTGCCAATGCCATCCCTAGAAATGAGCCTAGAGCCATGCCGCTAGCTTTCGCTAATAATCACAGATAATGGGAGGAATAATTGACTATCTACAAAAACTACTTATTTAAACCACTACTCTATATATTACAAAACATGTTTTACACATGCGTAAACAGAAGAAGACAGATGAAGTTAGATAGAGTTGTCACAAATTTTTAGCCATGCTAGCGACATGGCTCTAGGCATAGCAATGCCAGTCAGTTGGTTGGTCGGTCCACCACTTTGGTCCAGACTGAAATATCTCAATAACTACTGGATGGATTATTATGAAATTTGGTACAGACATTCAGGGTTCACCTAAGGGTGAATTGTAATAACTTGGTGATCGCCTTTTCTTCTAGCACCACCATCATGTAAAAAAAGGGCATTTTTATGCCCTTATTACAGACAGTAGAGAGGAGACTGTCCTCCCAAGAAAATCAATTGTTTCAGCAAATGCTCCAAAATGACATATTTACGTAGTAATAAAGCCCTCTAGCGGCTGCAGGAGTTATGACTCTTGTCCATCAGGAGCAAAGGAGGGAGTAAGGTGACCTTGTAATAGAGCAACAAAGTCTACAGAGGAAGGAGGTGGAGGATGGATGGATGGGTCAACAAAACATTGACTTTAAGATGGGAGACTACTGTTAATTTCCTGTGTCCTACCGACAGTCAACGTTTGTTTCTTTTAACTATGACCACAATTGTTCCTTAACTTTAACCAAGTGTTTATCATTGTTACTTCAATTAAGTACTTATTTTAACCCAAACCATGATCTTTCCATAACTCTAACCAAGTCTTTTTGTGCCTCAACCTAACCAAACCTTAAAGCAACATTGTCGAGGTCAGCTTCTTTTCTTATCTTAACCCTAAGCCACAGGGATGCCCAAAAATTTTTTATTTGTCCAATACTTTGGTTTATGACAATATACTTGCAAAACCGATGATATTCCCATCAGCCTCAGCTGTTTAGTGCTAATTAGCAAATGTTAGCATGCTAAACTAAGATGGCGTCAATGGTAAACATCATACCCGCTTAACATCAGCCTGTTAGCATTGTCATTGTTAGCATGTTGACGTTAGCATTTAGCTGAAAGCCCAGCTTTACTTAAGCACAGCCTTACAGGATGGCTGTAGACTCTTAGTCTTGATATTTTTATGAATAGAGAAATAATAAAATATTAGTATTAGTCACCTACAGTATCTGGGTCGCTGCCCATCACTACAGAACTGAACCTCTACTGTAAAAGTCCTTAAATGTAATAAGTAACTTAAAGAGTCAAAACGACTGAATTTCTTCTTCTAAAGACTAAAGTGAGTCCTCTTGATAATTCATTTGATTTCTCACTAGCCAGTACATTCTTAAATTCTTTGATTTGATTTCAAAACACATGCATACACACACAGAGAGAGACACACAACTTTCCTGCTTCCGCTCTAACATTGTGTTCAGCTGTGCATGCGTTTGTGTGTGAGAACTGTGTGTGTGTGGTGTATTATAAGTGGCTAACATTCTTCTGTGGTCAGTGTGGTAATTACTGAGTGTGTGCCACTGTTGGGGAAGATGGCAGCTTATATGATTAACCAAATCACTAAAATCACACGCACAGAAACTTAGACATGCACACACACACGACAGAGTTGGAGCAGCATGCAGGTGCAGCAGAACCAGTCGGAGCAAGGCAAGAGGAGGAGGAGGATGATGACAGACAAACTAATGAAAAGTAGTATTCAAATCCCTATTCGACAGCGGTACACTAAACATGACTCAGCAGCCACAGAGATTTGGCAAAGTGATCACATCCTGGCTTACGGGCTAAAGGTGACAGGCATAGGAAGAGCTACAGGTGAGGTAAACAAACAGTCCACTTCAGGCTGTGGTTTAATGTGACGTAAGAACAGCTCAGAGGTGTTACAAAAAATTCTGTGTTCTGAATCGTAGTCAGTGATTGCAGATTTTAAGAAATGTTTCATGTGTGAAACAATAATAATCTGTCATATTTCAGATCATGAACAGAACCAAGGCTCAGAGCCCAAAATTACATATTTAAATTGTTAATTAAATTTTATCTAACAGTCCAAAACCCTGACGTCAGTCAGATTACAGAAGAAGGATAACCAGAAAATATTCCCATTTGAGAAGCTAGAGCCAGTGAATTTTTGTCACAATTATCAATGGTAACAATGCTAAGCAAACATAACTGAAGACTGCAACAGTGTTCATTTTAGCAGCTATTTTAGATTAAGTCTTAGTTTTTCCTCATATGTTTCACCCAAACCATAGGACAAGCCGGGGGTTCATTCAATTCATTTGCTACCGCAAACCATAAACTGTATAAAACATGGACGTTGGCTTCATTTCTCAGCCACAGAGGTTGCCGCTTGCTCCAAACTGAAAACTGTTTTTGCGAGAAAAATTGGCTTCCAGCGAGGCTAATAGCTAGACATAGCCAACTCCACATTAACACTGACTTTACATTAGAAAATGTATATGCTTAGTTAACATTAGAACTTACAGTTCTTCCCACCTAATAGCCACAGGGCGTCTCTCTGTCTCCCATTACTACAGTGCATTGTGTTTTCCTTTCTGACAAATTATAAATAAAGTGCATCCATAAATACATTTTTTCCCCCCGACCAAACCCTTTTTGCGGTGAAGCCATCATGTTGTCATAAACTTGCTGTCGATTCGGGACAGCAGCTGTACATGGCAATCAATGACAGGGATGCATTGTTATTGTTTTTATATTTTGACAGACAGACTAGGCGCACATTTGGGGATATGTCACGCATTTTTTGAATGTCCGAGAGCCCACCACCAACATTTTAGTCCCGTCTTGTCTCGTCAACGAAAACATAAATTTTGTCATTGTTTTTATTATGAAAGATCTATGTTTAGCTTGTCAACATCTCGTCTTAGTCATGGAAAAAAGGTTGTTGAACATTTTTCGTAATATTTTTTGTTAACAAAATTAACAGTGGACTGCAACTGTTTAATACATTCTAAACCACAGTGTTTAGGGTAAATCCACCACCTTTTTCAGCTTGGGCCATACTGGTTTTAATATAAAATCAAATATCAATTAATTCCTCATGCAAAATTTCATCTACTTTATCGAAAAGTTATCACTATACCAGTGAAGATGCACAATGAAACAAACAAAACAACCCAATTAAACGGTACACTTTACATAAAGGGCCACTCCACCAATTTTACATATGAAGATAGTTTACTATTCAGAAGGAGTACTACTCAGCCTGTGAAAACAGTTGTATAATGTCTTCTGTGGCTCTGAAGGAGCTTTGTCAAGACTGAGAAAATAACCTTGATGATGTCATAGTGATGTCATAATGGTCATCTCCACTTGGGTGTGGAGACTACAAATTCATAACAGAAAGCCTGCATTACAAACTGGAGGTGTGGAGTTTGAAAGACATGAGCGTTTAACAGGCAGGAATCAACTAATGAAAAGATGCTTTCAAGTTGCATTATGGGAAATGTAGGATCCTGTGTCCTGTGACTCATACTCAGGTCAGGATATCTCAGCCTCTGCTGCTTCGATTTTAATCATTTGTTTTTATATCTGTCTTTTAAGAGTTGTCCAGTTGTTTGACTAAATCACTGGAATGCCCCTTTAAACTGTATTGACCTTATGAAGCCTGCCCCCTTTTTGTTTTAATAGTTCCATTTCTGGTTTTGTCTCTTAGCTTCCGGTTGCTATTTCTGGCTATTTTAAAAACAAGTCAAAAATCTCAGTACTGATTGGTTCACACAGCGTGCTATACATTTCTCAAAGTTGGGAACACATGTTGATGTTTTTGAGGAGTTCATACGGCCTGACAACATCACATCCACCACAGATATTAGATTAAAAAGATGATCTTTTGTGCAAAGTTAAGTTCAGTGTTAACTGGTTGTAGCATCAGCTTGATGTTTTTATGGTGAAACATTTCAAGAGCTGATGTTTACCTCATCAGTACAATGATGCAGCTTATTAAGTTAATATTATTTGCATTCTTCAGAAATGAACACTAAAGCATATTTTGCTTTGTTGGTCTGGAATCTGATTTATCAACATGAACTAAAACACAACTTCTCACCCAACTATGTAATATAATATACATTTTATTATTTTTATTATATTGGTCGATCTTCGTCAGACTGCTGTAAATTTTCTCCTTGTTTTCCAGCTCTGGCAGTCCTTCACACTGTGTTATATTATAAAACTGGTCAGATATTTGATAAAATGTAGGCACAAGGCGAACACAAGCAGCAGATATTTAAAGACAAAATCTCGGAGCACTTTCTTTTTGTTACACGTAAGGTAAATACATTATTATTATTATTATTATCATTATGTAATGGTATCAGCCTTTAAAATTGATTAAAACAGCCTTAGCCATGCAGCTGGACCCTCTTTCCACCTCATTTCATTGAAATATTTAATTTACAATAGGCCCAAATACAAAATAAATTCATGATATGGAAGTAACATATGAGAGATGTTAATTTGGCTAACTATTGTAATGAACAGTCCTGATGACCTGTCCAGTCATGTGCTGTTGTGGTTAACTGCTTGGTACATACAGTAGTTAGGTTAGTTGTTGCATGTTTTATGGTCCTAGCTGACAGCAGTAATCTCTCTCCTAATTGCTTCCCATCCTTTAACCCTGAGTATACCTGCTGCTGTGTAGCTTAAGTGTTTGTTGAGGTGTTGAGGACTGAGATAGCCCCACACAGAACAGTGTAATCCCGTCAGGCAGACTGGCAGCCCGGCAGCCTGCCTGTACATGCCTGCTCTGTACTGCTGTCACCACGCCTTCAGCCCCAAACAGCACAATTACCCTGCACTCAGTGACAGAGTTCAAGGTAGGCAGTGCTGTTTGGGAAGACTGTAATTTGATTTATTCTGATGACTGTCAACAATATAATTTAGGTTATCTGCAGTGCTATCCTGATGGAAACACACAAGGGTGTAGTGATTCTATTATAAATCTTACAAAGGTATTAATACATGGAAATTAAGTAAAATAAAAATGCAAAAATGAAAGTCAGTATACATTCAGTATTTGGCAAATAAGCCACAATTTAAGTTCCTATAAGAAGATTGTAAGAGTAAGGAATTGTGTCATATAATAATAACTATCAATCTCAGGTATAATTCATACCACCAGAGCCTTGATTCTCTGCAAGAGTACAGGAAGGTCCTCCCTTAATGATAAGCGCCGCTTGTAAATTTGGAGTGGAGCCTGCGGAGGAATGCAGAAACCCACCTAACCACCTCCTACAGGCTGCCGGGAGAGCAGGCACACACATGCGAGTCAGACTGTGTGTTATCCTCCATGGGGATTTAGGACTGCTCTGACATCCCATCAAAATTAAATACATAAGTGAATAATAAAATATTCTATTATGGGCTGTCATTTGTCTGTGAGCTTATATTGACATTGTTGAACTTTTTCCTTATCTCCTGAGATATCCCTATGTTTTCACTATTACGTTAATATACACACTTGGTGTCTGTGTGCAGAATTTAATGGTAAACTAATAGTGGTGGTTTTCTACTTTATTTATTTATGTATTTTAAGTATTTTCATGTCACTATAATATTTCTGTAGTAGTCAGGCACTGATTATTTACTGGGATATTTATATCTCAATTTAATAATAGAATATCATTTTTGTTGAATAAATTCTTAAACTCAAATGCACCTGATATTGCCTAATATTAACAGCATCAGTGTCTGTCTTTCTCTTGACCTCTAATAGGTGATGACAAAATCCAAATTTAGGACTATGATTTTTTTTAAGGATGCAGGTCAGAGGCTAAATTGGTCTGTGAACTCCTTACAGTTTCTTGAAGGCTTTCAAAAGTCAGTAATTATTCAGTTTCACATTTTTACTTGATATTTACAAGAACATTAATACATTAAGTTTTACAGGTTGCTTCTTAATTCTTTCTACAAGTCTCATTTACATCATTTCCAAAATATTCGGATATGGTGTTCATATAACCAATGGGGTTGATGGCAAACAATGGCAAGAGTAGACCTGTTAAAATCACATCTGATACCAACTTTATAAACTTTTTTCTTCAAGCTGTACATACATATTATTGTCATATTTCCACCTGCCTAGAGAGAGAGAGAGAGAGAGATGGTTAACAATTAACCTGAACAGCCACTGAGCTATAGGGAAAGAGGACAGAAGAAGATGAGTGGATATATGACAGTGAGGAGGAATAGGATGCGGTCAGGCGAATGATAACAATGGATTTGAAAAAGAGTGAGGGATGTGGTCCACTTTCTAAAATCAGGATTAGAAATATCCAACTTACAGCCAGTTACTCGCGTTGGCCGAGAGGAGTGCACCGCAGAGCATCAGGACGCATCGCAAAACATATTCCTCGGTCATCTCGAGAGGGAGGGAGGGGAGGTCGGTGAGAGCTGAAATAATCCCGAGGTGGACAGGGGGTCGGCCGTGAAAAAGAAGCAGCGGCAGGGTCCGGAGAAGGCTGTTAATCCATCGCAGCATCCAGTGGATCATCCACCGGGGAGGCGCGCAACTTCACAGTCCGTCCGCCCGGTTCTCCCGTCCCTCCTCTGCCACTCCGCACTCAGAAGGGACGGGGAGAAGGGGAAACGAGGGATGCTAAAAATACGATCAAACTCTGGAGCCGCTTGGCCTGAATAGGACCCTTCTTCTTAATCAACTAGTTTGTTTACCTTCTCAGTTACGCGTTAACGCCAGTCGGGAGAGCGCGTGAAGAAGCAGTCAAATAAAAGCCAAAAGATCGAGCTCTAAGGCGGTTCTTCCTTCTCCCTGAAGGCTTATCATCCACTGCCGGTCCCGCTCTCAGACAAGCGGGGCATTTGTTAGTGAGCCGCGGACTCTCCAACTCTCATGCACACACTGAGCGTAAATACGCACGACCCCTGCTTACACACCACCGTCTCTCGGTGCGTCTGGCAGAGGAGAGAGTGTGTGTGCTGACTTTAGTTGAGGGGCGGTGCGAGGATATGGAGGTATGGCAGCGAGATGGGAGTTTTTTGGGAATGAAGGAGGCGGGTTTAGTGCGCTGCTAAGGTAGTGTGTGTGTGTGTGTGTGTGTGTGTGTAGACGGGACAATGTGTGTGTTTTGGAGGTCTCTTGGGAGGATGCAATAGCACATCGATTCACTAATGCCCTCCACAGCCACCCTCCACTCCTCTCCAACACACATATAAACACACTCTCTTTCACTCACACACATAGGCCTACACACACCACTCAAATCGCACATACTTCTTGGCAGCACCTCAAGCTCCCTGTCACACACTCAACCAAATATTATGTGGTCAACGGGCTATTTAAAGCTTGGCTGTAAAATGTCTGCATTTGAAACCAGCAAATCCCAATAATATGACATATGTCAGCTACACATTATTGATTGATGAAAACTTTATAGGAGGATAATAAGTTGAGGCAGCAATGTAATGTAATACCACTAAGGAATCTATATGACTCACCTGATCCTGGCTAAGAAGAAGAGCAAGGTAGAGGACTGAAGACTGCAAGATGATATTTTATTTAAATTTTACTAACAAAAATACATTATTTATTGTACAGGAATCCACACTGCCTGGGTCCATCACTACAAATTACTTTTTCAAACCCACAGGACTTTATTTTTAAATATACCAAATATGTCAGACTGAAATATGGGGAAAAATGTATAACAACCATGTAGAGTATTTCTATTTAACATGTTGCTGCCATAAGAAACATGGTATTGGATTAGGTTTTAAGGTTCAAAGTACATTTATTTGTCATTCTACAACACAAGGCTGCACAATGACATTAAAGTTGTAGCTCCCTTCACGCTACACTCACAGAACATTAACATTTATTCAGTGTAAGTAACAATAGTTTGAATGACACAAACAGTTACTGAATAGAGATGAGATAAAAGACCTTTACTACCCAAGATGCTCAACATTCAGAGTGAAAGAAATATTGCACCTACATACATACAGAAATGCAAATATATAAGTCAAAATTACAAGGCAAGCAATATACATACAATATACATTCACACACTTGCACACAACTGCTCATCGGATCATTCACTAATCATTCAGTTCAGTATCTTGCTCAAGGACACTTAGACATTGGGGAGGCCGAGATCGAACCGCTGATCTTCCTATTAGTGGATGCCCCGCTCTGCCACTAAGCGACAGACACCAGTGTAGTATGATAGAGGATCACATATTAGATATTATATTACATTGATTAATTAATTTATATTTTATTTTACATATATCTTTTATATTTTATTTATATGTAAGTGTAAGTGATACAAACTACCATAACAGTGTACGGAAATAACAGAATATAATATGTTCAGTAACAACACATAACTAAGTCTGTATTAATGATAATGAGTAATGATATAATAGTGTATAATGAAATAATATAGTAAAACATAGTATAGTATAATATCATATAGAGTCTAAAATCTAATAAATACAATATAATAAAATATTTAGTATGAGTGTACAATGGTCGTCACCATATGAGAGTTGCCGCCACTTACTACATAGATACATAGAAAGTATAGTATAGTATAATATTCAATTCAATTTTATTTATATAGTGCCAATTCATAACAGAAGTTATCTCTTTGCACTTTTCCTATACAGCAGGTCTAGGCCGTACTCTTTCTAACATTATTTACAGAGATCCAACAAATCCCACCATGAGCAAGCACTTGGCAACAGTGGCAAGGAAAAACTTCCTTTTAACAGGCAGAAACCTCAGGCAGAACCAGACTCAATGGTGGGCGGCCATCTGCCTGTTTTGAGAGAGAGGGAGAGAGAGAGAAAGAGAGAGAAAGACAGAGGCAGAGAGAGAGATGGGGGATGGGGGAAAGGGAAGCACAATGCAAATTCCACTTAGAGTTTTAAAATAGTAATAATGTAAAAGGTAGTGGTAATATTAATATCAACAAAGCAATAATAATAGGAATGATAGTCATAAGAATAATAATGATAATAATAGTAACAAAGCCAATAACAACAACTGTAGTAGCAGTTGTCGAGCAGGAACACGGGGGCAGCAGGTGGCCCACAACCAAAGATCCAGTCTCTGCAGCTCTGGAGGTAGAAATACATGCTGAAAGCGACAGAAGGAGAGACGAGAAAGCAAAAAAGTACAGGAGAGAGAAGATGTCGAGTTAGTAACATGCAGTAATGGGACAACAATGCATACAGATGGAGAGGGAGTGGAGGAGAGAGGAGAGAGGTGCATCATGGGAAGTCTCCTGGCAGTCTAGGCCTATAGCAGCATAACTAAGGGATGGTTCAGGACTCACCCAAGCCAGCCCTAACTATAAGCTTTATCAAAGAGGAAAGTCTTAAGCCTACTCTTAAATGTGGAGATGGTGTCTGCCTCCTGAACCCAAACTGGGACCCGATTCCACAGTAGAGGAGCTTGATAACTGAAAGCTCTGACTCCCATTCTACTTTTGATGACTCTAAGAACCACAAGTAAGCCTGCATTCTGGGAGCGCAGTGTTCTAGTGGGGTAACAAGTCTTAGTAACTGATGCAATTATGACGCCTCACAATTAAAGTATATACATAATAAAATCTAATAATATGTATGCATGAATGGAAACAAGTAAATTAATAAGATGCAAACAAAATGTCATGAATTAAGAGAAACAAACAAAACAGAGCAAAAGAAAACCCACAAAAACAGACATATTAACTGCTGTTAACCCAACTAATGTACACACAGTACAGAGAAAATGTGTACAAAAACGCTGCACAAGGCATCTAAATGGAATAGAATAACTTCTGTTATGAACTGGCACTATATAAATAAAAAAATAACTAAAATTTAATAGTAAATGGTGAAATAACAAAAAGGAGAATTGTATGTTAAGTGGTTAAGGACAATGAACATGTCTGTTAACGTGTGACATCAAAGCTGGTTTCAGTCACAACTGCAGATGTTGGAAGAGCAAGAAAAAACTTACAGACAGGAGCCTTCAGCAGAAGCCACTCTGTCATGAGCTCAGTCTTAAGCTTGTGTGTGTTCATGTGTGGGTGGTGGTGGTGGTTGAGGTTTGGGTTATGTATGTGTCTGTGTGTGTGTGTCCCTCGTCTAATCTCATTTCACTTATTGGGTTTTAGGGCGCTAAGAATACACCCTGCTGGGATGAGACGCTACAGCCATGTTACCAGCTGTGTGCAGTGTGGCTCCTGGCTGCCAGACAGACACACACACACACACACACACACACACACACACACACACACACACACACACACACACACACAGTATGACAAGTCATCAGTCTAATTTTGGACACTTAAAGATAAGATAAATGTATTGATCCCTGTGGGGAGATTTTACTGCAGCAGCCAAACTAAAAGAATTCAGCAGTGGAAAAAAGTGAAATATGTGCCCCAAAACAAGAGTATCAACTAAACACTGAAAACAGCAACTGACAAGGGGCTCTAAAGTTTTCTTCTCATCTGAACGGAAAGTCTGCAGGTTCCTCAGAAAAAGCCACAGAGCCGAAGCTTCTGGACATCAGAGGGAAGCTGGTGTGGGAACCTGCTGACCTACATTCTGGGCTGACAGTTTCTTCCAAACTTCTGCTCCCACTGAACCCATTTCTGATTCACAATGAGACAGATGGCACCTGCACCGAGTCCAGGGGAGTTTGTAAAACTCACAGCGCATTACAGAGTGAGTATGAGAGTGCCACGTAGTCTGCCCCTGTGACGGCTTCAGTGCCCAGCAGTGAACTGAAATGACGTGAACAACATCCCTGAGTACATTCAGGTCGTTTCCCAGACGTCACCTGCATCAGCTCTGCTACTGATTGGCCAACAGAGGGGGGAAGTGAGTAAATGAGTTTGCTGACAATCTGCAGGAAATCAACAACTCATAGAATGCTCTTACTTAATTAAAATCTACCTTGTTATCATACTGCCATCTTACACTGCTAAGGTTGAAAATTCCTTGCTTGTGAGAAGTGTAAGAAAATGTGAAGACTTGTTATATTAAGCATAGTTCGAGGTTCATTCGAAAATAAAGTTTCTATTTGGTAATTTTATGTGTGAAAAGACATTTTGTATTGGATTTAGTGAACCCTTTAATAGTCCTATCATTAAAAAAATTATGGATTTTTTTCCATTTCTTAGTTACTTTGGGCACTAACAACTAAATTTGCTTTTTTTTTTAAAGTGACCACACAATTTTTTTTTAAATTTATGAGCATCTACCAAAGGGTTGAGATGACCGATTATAGCAAAAGAATGAATACCATAACAAACACACAGACACATTTTTCTGAATTAAAGTGAAATAAGACATTTTCTAGTTACACATTGCTCTTGTCTATAAAAAAAAGAGATGTGTAAAACCTGATAAATAAAACATTTTACATACAACATAAACATTAACATTTTTATTACAATGATGTCATATAAAAACAACAAAAACATATAATCTGCAGTTCAGTCAGATAAGACTTGCTCATCTTTGTAATCATATAATAATTTAATAGTATACAATGAAATAACATTAGATGTATCACCCTGACAACAGTTTATAATCATATTTTAAATTTATACATACAATCACTTTGTAGTCCGTGGCAGTATTCAGTTTTTGCAAAAATGGTTAGCAATACCAGCTTTCTTCTGATCAGTAGAAGTTTTGAAGTTGAGTTTTTGAGAAATTAGTCATCAGACTTTTGGCTGTTACATCACAGACAGGCAGGGGACACAGAGATGGACCAGAACGTTCTTTATTGAATGACAGCCCGAGATACAGAGTATGGAGAGAGATCACTGGAGGCAGACGGGGAGGACACTGGAGGCAGACAGGCGAAGCACTGGATGCTGACAGGAGTAACACTGGAGGAAGACAGGAGAATGCTGGAGACAAGGGAAACACTGGACAGGAGAAATACAAGATATGCTGAGTGACATAAAGAGTCCTTGATTCAAACGAGGTTGGACACATACTGAGGTGAGTGCAGGTCTTTTGTACTGGCTGTGATTGTGACTAGAGCAGGAGCAGGAGTGTAATTGGGAGCAGGTATGGGTGATTGGTGGATGGTGAAGCCTGGCGTATCTGTGACATTGGGGGGTATTAATTTATATTACTCTGTTCAGTAAGCTCTCTGAAACTAAACTAAATAAAAAAAATAATTACTTATAAAAACACCACAAACAGAAGACATGCTATGAGTGACTTTTCTGCTGCTAATTCCCGGGAAGGAAGCCACCTGATTCTGAAAACTGCAGTGCACCCTCAGATTTTTTTGGCCCTAATGATGGCTAGTGATGGCTCGATCAAGTTGACTTAAGTACAACTTAACTTATCTACCAAATAGATGGGGAGACTATTAAAGGGTTAATGTTGTAAGGCAACACATTTACGCTTAGAGAACGAAAAAAGAAAAAAACTTGATTAAAGAAAATTCCTACGACAAATTGAGTTGCAGCAGAGACATGTATGAGACCTGCAATGTCAAAACCAAACTAAATGGCTTGTTAATGGATACAACATACACATAACATAAAATAACAGCAGCCAAACCAAAGTGAAATGAAGTGCAAGAGAGCCCACTGTGTAAGGTGTTTTCAAAAGAATACATTTGTTTGTTTGGAAGTTTAATTCATAACTGATTAAAACAACAATAAGTAAGTAAAGTTAAGTAAAAGTAGCCATACCACACAATTAAAATACACCATTAACAAGTAAAATTACTGTATACAAAATCTTGCTTAAGTAAAATAATTTTTATTAAAATGTACTTAAGGTATGAAACATAAAAGTTTAATCTGTAGCAATGCACAATATTCTCTAAAATGATCATGTTTTGTATATAAATGCTTAATCTGTAAAGTAAGTAGTAAGTACAGCTGTCAAATAAATGTAGTGGAGTAAAAGGTGTTGTATAATGTGTGATCGTATATAAATAAAAATCATTGTTAATATTGTCTTCTGAAATGTAGTGTAAGTATGAAGTGGCATAGCATCTCAGTATTAATATGAATTTTTAAAAAAAAACTTTTTTTGCTGCTAAGAGAATGATTTTTGTTCAATTGGAAGTTGAATTTCATATATTAAATTCAATTACATTTTATTTATATAGCACCAATTCACAAGTTATCTCATTGCACTTTTCATATAGAGCAGGTCTAGACCGTACTCCTTTTAATGTTATTTACAGAGACCCAACAATTTCCAACATGAGCAAGCACTTGGTGACAGAGGCAAGGAAAAACTTCTCTTTAACAGACAGAAACCCCGAGCAGAACCTATAGGCTCAAGGTGGGCGTCCATCTGCCGCGATGATGATAATAATAGTAATAAGACTAATAATAATTGTAGTAGTGGTTGTCGAGCAGGAACATAGGGACAGAGGGTGGCTTGCAATCATAGATCCAGATTCTACAGCTCTGGAGGAAGAAGTACCTAGGGAAAGTAACAGAAGGAGAGATGAGAGAGATGAGAAAGCACAAAACTACAGAAGAGAGATGTAGCGTTAGTAACGTGCAGTAATGGGATAAGAATGCATACAGATGGAGAGGGAGATGAGGAGAGAGGTGCATCATGGGAAGTCTCCCAGCAGTCTAGGCCTATAGCAGCATAACTAGGGGATGGGTGGGGACTCACCTGAGCCAGCCCTAACAACAAGCTTTATCAAAGAAGGAAGTCTTAAGCCTACTCTTAAAAGTGGAGATGGTGTCTGCCTCCCAAACCCAAACTGGGATCTGATTCCATAGGAGAGGAACTTGGTAACTGAAGGCTCTGCCTCCCATTCTACTTTTGGAGAATCTAGGTACCACAAGTAACCCTATATTCTGAGAGTGCAGTGTTAAAACCCCTTAGTGATGGTGTCTGCCTCCCGACCACTTAAATTAATAAAACCAAAAGTTAACAGAAGAGGAGTTAGACATAAAAACTTAAACAAAAACACTGAAATAGCACAACAAAATAGGATAATTAAATGTGAACTCTTAAACATCAGATATCTGTCATCTAAAGCTGTACTAGTGAACGATTTAATATCATAGTATATTATTTTGTCCTGAAACCTGGCTGGGTCATGAAGAATATGTTAGCCTAAATTAATCCAATCCGCCCAGTCATATTACAGTTTTTTCTGATTGCTTAAGCACATTTTTTGTAACTATTGGCTATTTTTGCAAAACTCTACACACAAATAAGAAAACCTTTCACCCAATTATCAAAACATTGTAGTTCTCTTGCAAAAGCGAACACAGCTAGATTAACTCTTCACACCTTCGTAAAAATGGTGTTTTCGTATCAAACAGTAAACACAAGCCATCATCTACTAAGCACACAATGTGCCAACTACACACTGATGGTATGAATACAAAACACATCTGGCTTTTGCTTTCTCTGTGTACAGATGTCAATTTGAGGTCATACTTTTGTCATAGTGTCATGTAAACATACAAGGATCCAAACTTGAAGTATTGGTGTTTATTCACACTCATCAAAACCAAGACAAAGTCAGAACACAAAATAGTAATTTCACAAAAAAAAGAAAAAAAAAAGACAATCAGCCTACATCATGTCGTCTTTCTGGGTCCGGCCACAAAATTTCGCCCCACCGCAAGATGCGATATCCTCCGGTCCAAGGCACCGGGAAAATATCTCCTTGAATGCCATATCCAGGCCTGACATGATGCCTGGTCAATATCTCCACATGCCTCCTCTATTGCCTGTAAAAGGGCTACCTGTTGATGAGGATGACAGTCGTACACTTTCCAGCGCCAGGCAGAGAAGAACTCCTCGATGGGATAAGAATGGAGAGCATGGAGGGAGGTTGAGTGCCATGAAGGATGGGTGGTCTGTAAACCAGTTGCGGACCAAAGCAGCCCTATGGAAACTAACATTGTCCCATATGATGACATATCGGGTATGCTCTGGTCTCTGAACAGTGAGCATGTCATGTAAGGTGTCCAGGAATGCAATAATGTGTGCAGTGTTGTATGGGCCTATGGTTGCATGATGGTGAACAACACCATTTTTGGCTTATAGCTGCACACATGGTTATGTTACCACCACATTGTCCTGGGACATTGATGATGGCACGGTGTCCAATAATGTTCCTGCCACGTCTCCTGGTTTTACTGAGGTTAAAACCGGCCTCATCTACAAAAAGTAGCTCATGTCCCATGGCATCTGCTTCTAGTTCCATCACTCTCTGGACAAGACAAGACAAAACAAATGCAACACATCAGGCCCATGCACAGCATGGGCATACTGAGCACAGTATGCACTTCCAAATTCAGAACCAATGACACTATAGCTTACCTGCACAGTCATATCGCAGTTGCTTTACACGTTCTGTGTTTCTCTCGAAAGGAACTCTGTAAATTGCTTCATTTTTATTCTGTGGCCCGCAAGTACACGACTTAGTGCAGAAATGCTTACACTGTGTATATTTTGAAAGATGGTGCCACAGTGTAGCGGCTCAAATTAGGCTGAACCCGTTGGCCAGCTTCCCTCAGGGTCATCCCATGGCAGTGTTTGTGCTTTTAGTTTTGCAAACTCAGTGAGTGGTTTTGCTATAAGTATAAATAGTTTTCGAAATTGTGCTACAAGAATCACGATTAGCGCTTAAGCATTCAGAAAAAACTGTAATAGTTTTAGAAAGTGTGCTACAAGAATCACGATTAGCAATTAAGCATTCAGAAAAAACTGTAATACTCACATCCCTTGAGGCACCGGCCGAGGAGGTGGAGTTGCAGGGCCGATGAGGTGGAGTTGCAGCCGTCTTCGACTCAAGCCTATTAATCAACTCTAAACAGAAACTAAGTTATAACTCATTCAAAAGCCTTGTTCTTAGTCTTTCACACCCAACCTGGAAGTCACGACAACCAATTATATTTGGTGCTCCTGGTCCTTAGTCTGAATTTTTATCTGAATTCTCTTTATTTTTAGTCCTTAAAACAGACAAAGTAATTATTGTAGATGATTTCAATATTCATGTAGACGTTGAAAATGATGAGCCTTAGTACTGCATTTATCTCATTATTAGATTCGACTGGCTTTTGTCAGAGTGTACATAAACCCACTCACTGTTTTAACCACACTCTTGACCTTGTATGACATAACTTTTGAATTCCTGTTACTGAACTACACGCCATTAGGCAAAAGCTCCTACTCTAGATGTCTATCTGATAGTGCTGTAGCTAAATTTAAGGAAACGATCCCATATCATTTAATTCAATACTATGTCTCAATATAACAGAGGACTCCTATGCTAATTTCAGCCCCTCCCAAATTGACCATCTTGTTGATAGTGCCGCAGGCTCACTGCGAACGACACTCGATTCTATTGCCCCTCTAAAAAAGAAGATAATAAAACAAAGAAGGTTAGCTCTATGGTCTAACCCCCAAACCCGCAAATTAAAGCAAACATCGCAAAAACTTGAAAGGAAATGGCGTTCCAACAACCTGGAAGAATCTCGATTAGTCTGGCAAGATAGTCTTAAAACATATAGGAAAGCCCTCCATAATGCCAGAGCAGCCTACTACTCATCATTAATAGAGGAAAATAAAAACAACCCCCGGTTTCTTTTCAGCACTGTAGCCAGGCTGACAGAAAATCACAGCTCAATTCAGCCATATATTCCTATAGCCCTCAGTATTAACGACTTCATGAGCTTCTTTAATAATACAATTTTAATTATTAGAGAAAAAAATTAATCCTGTCCTGCCCTCAGCTGGTATGGATTTGTCTTCAAACACAGGAACCTTAGAAACAACTGTAAAACCTGATATATATTTTGACTGCTTTGCTCCTATCAACCTTCTTCAACTCATTTCAACGATTAATTCATCTAAGCCTAATCTGTCTCTTAGACCCCATTCCAACTAGGCTGCTTAAAGACGTTTTACCCTTAGTTAGCACTTCTTTACTGGATATGATCAATCTGGCTTTATTAACAGGCTATGTACCACAGTCCTTTAAAGTAGCTGCAATTAAACCTCTTCTTAAAAAGCCCACTCTTGATCCAGGGGTTTCAGCCAACTATAGTCGTATATCTAACCTTCCTTTTCTCTCTAAGATCCTTAAGAAAACAGTCGCCAATCAGTGATGTGACTTTCTACATAACAATAGTTTATTTGAGGATTTTCAGTCAGGATTTAGAGTGCATCATAGCACAGAGACAGCATTGGTGAAAATTACAAATGACCTTTTAATTGCATCAAACAATGGACTCATCTCTGTACTTGTCTTGTTAGACCCTAGTTCTGCATTCAACACCATTGACCATCACATCCTATTTCAGAGACTGGAACATTCAATTGGCATGAAAGGAACCACACTAGGCTGGTTTAAATCCTATCTATCAGATCAATCTCATTTTGTACATGTAAACAGTGAGCCCTGGGGCGACTTTGGTTTAGTGGTAGAGCGGGTCGTCCACCAATCAGAAGATCGGTGGTTCAATCCCAGCTTCCCCCCAGCCCGCAAAGTGTCCTTGGGCAAGGCACTGAACCCTAAATTGCTCCTGAGGTGTGTGAATGATTAGTTACTTTAATGAGCAGTTCTGCCATCAGTGTGTGAATGAGTTAGTTAGTTATATAAGTACAGTCCATTCCTCTGTGCAAGTTAGTCACGGAGTTCCACAAGGTTCTGTGGTTGGACTGATTCTATTCACCTTATACATGCTTCCTTTAGGCACCCCATAAACTCTCATTGTTATGCGGATGATACCCAATTATATCTATTGATCAAGCCAGATGAAATTAACCAGTTAGCTAAACTTCAAGCATGCCTTAAGGACATAAAAACCTGGATGACCAGCAATTTTCTGATGTTAAACTCAGACAAAACTTAAGTTATTGTACTTGGCCCCAAACACCTCCGAGACACATTATCTAAAGACATAGTTACTCTAGATCAGAAATCAGAAATACTTTACTGATCCCCGAGGGGAAACTCTAGATGGCATTGCCCTGGCCTCCAGCAGCACCGTAAGGAACCTCAGAGTTATCTTTGATCAGGACTTATCCTTTAACTCCCACATGCAACCATCTTCAAGGACTGCCTTCTTTCACCTACGTAACATTGCAAAAATCAGCCACATCTCAAAATGATGCAGGAATATTAGCTTCTCTGCACTGGCTCCCTGTAAAATGCAGAATAGAATTTAAAATCCTTCTACTCACCTACAAAGCTATTAATGGTCAGGCACCATCAGAGCTCATAATACGTATTACCTGACTAGAACACTGCGCTCCCAGAATGCAGGGTTACTTGTGGTTCCTAGAGTCTCCAAAAGTACAATAGGAGCCAGAGCCTTCAGGTATCAAGCTCCTCTCCTGTGGAATCATATTAGCTAGGACTATTTTAGTCCAGTCTCTAATGTACATGTATTCAAATAATTTCTTGTTTCCGTGGTTTATTGGTGTATTGTTTGTGTTGCATAATAGTTGTGTAATAGTTTTTAGCGTAATCGTAGAAAAGGTTTCAGTCGTAGTCATCTGGACACTGTTTTTCAGAATCAAGACGTTTGGCTCCCATCCGGAAGTCATTCCCAATTGAGAATGACTTCCGGATGGGAGCCGAAACGTCTTGATTCTGAAAACAGTGTCCAGATGACTACGACTGAAACCTTTTCTACGATAGAACACTCCTGGACGAATGAGGGACTACACCGTCTTATTTTTAGCGTAATGTATAATCCTGTAAAAATGCAAAGCTGTAAATAAATAAATATGAATGAATGAAAATAAAAGATATATCTTCTATATGTAAAAAATCTATTTTGTACTAGAAGCATTACATTTTCTCTGGCAGATTTTTCTCTTGAAACAAATCGGATAAACACCAGCTACGATCCCAACCACATGGATAAGCAGGTCCATCTCAGCGTCCATCTCTGCATCCATCTCAACGTCAGAGGAAATACCAAGGTAAACATGGAGGGATTAAAAACCTGCTGCGTTCCCAGCCACATGGATCTTCTCTGCCAAGCATCCTGCTAGCCAATGTACAGGCATTGGATAATAAACTGGACGACCTCCGTGCCCGCATCAGTTTCCAACAGGATATCAGGAACTGTAATGTCCTTTGTTTCACCGAAACGTGGCTAAATCCTGGAATACTGGACTGCGCTATTCAACCAGATGACTTTTTCTGACAGAACAGAGGACTTTTATGCTTTATGGTGAATAAGAATTAGTGTGACAGTGGGAATATTAAAATGCTATCCCGTTCCTGCTCACCTGAGCTGGATTTATTGTCAATCAAATGCAGACCGCACTTTCTACCAAGGGAATTTACATCACATATCAAAGTGGTCTACATCCCACAACAGGCGAGTACAGAGGCTGCCCTATCGGATCTTTGAACTGCTCACAGACTGGTTATCCTGCTGCGCTCATTGTTGCTGGAGACTTCAATCAAGCTAACCTTAAGGTTATGCTTGACTTCCATTAACATATTGACTGCGCCACAAGGGGACATTGGATCACTGCTGCACACCATTCAAATAGATACCTCATTTTGAAGTGTTCCTTTTCAAATGTTGATCATATTTAAAGTTAGAATTCTTAAGATTTTCATCATATTAAACCCAATTTGTGATACTATTTCTGGCTGGCATTTATTCTGTTATAGCCATTCAATGTATTTACACTCATTAGTTATTTCTCTATATAGTAGTTTGCATTTTTAGTGTCATTCCCGCACTGGAATCAAATGGTGTGCACTTGTACAAGGGATTCACGGGAACTTACACATGTACCGTAGCACCTTAAAGCCCATTTCATGCCCCCAATGGGCTCTTTTCTAATGGCACTCTGGGTATTAATAAAGCTTTCTTAGCGTTACCACCAGTAACCACAGGTATCGCCAAATCAACCAGGACTGAAATCTTAAGGATTACAACTTGAAAATACTAAGTGTAAACTTGAATAGTGTTTTTCTTCTGTTATATATGATTAACTTAATTTTTAAAATGTATTTTAGAGTATGTAAATGTTGAGCAGTCACATAGCTGTCAGTGGACATGTTGAGTTTTTGACTGAATCTTCAGTTTGCAGCTGTTACCTGAAGTCCTGCTGTGTCCTGAAGTATCCTCTGCTACTTACAATCAGGATCAAATCTAATTTGCACAAAACACACAAGCATGCGAGCACTCGTGCCAAAACTCAGCAGTTTCAATCCACTGCTTCCTCTCAAATGCTGTGTGTCTGTGTTATAACTAACTCACATTCAGTTTGTTGAAGTGAGATCGCTGCAAGCATGTGCCACTGCTAAGGGAGACACAAGCTCACACACTCATGCACATTCTATGTTTCTCTCTCTCACACACACACTCACCATTGCCTGTAAAAGAAACCATTATCCCCCACTGCGCCCCAGACATCTGGGCTCGCTACACACAATGTGCAGGCAGCCCACACACACACACACACACACACACACACACACACACACACACACACACACACACACACACATCTGCACATGACTGTGTGTGACAGTGAGTGAGAGAGACGGACAGGCATGGATGGTGTGTGTTCTCGCTGGACACATGAAACACAGTGAAAGGGGGTCATCAGAGAAAAGGTTTGAGTCAGGACATGTTACCCTAACGACCCCCACGTCCCCATGGCAACGAGAGCTGGCACACACGCCCGGCACAAAGGCATTCTGGGAAAGTACAGGTTTTATATTGCCCCTGGCTTTACACTCTTGTGCCATCACCCCGGTAACACAAATGCTGCTCGACCCTCTAACATTTACTCTTGGGCCACACACACAGTCGTGCACAAATGAACTGTTGCACACAGTGTGCGACCCCTGGAAGAGTTATGACAATTCTGACAAGTAAATGGTAAATGGACTGTACTTCCGACAGCGGAACCAACGTTGTCATTTTTATGTTCGGTTTCGTTGGCCAGTGCAGTTTGGTTGTGGGACAGACATCAATGGAAAAAGTGGTGCAAATATTTTCTTTTACATTTACATGGGATGACTTTTAAACATCAGTATCTTTATATTAATTTAAGAACCCTAGGCGGTCGACAGAATGGAGCAAAAAAAGAGCTTCCACACTACTGCCCAGCTCTCCAGAGCAGGGTGCGTCCCGCTGTCTCTGCTCCATACCGTCAAAAAACCAGCTGTTTGATTCTCTCTTGAACTGGAAGACGAGGAGGTGACGATGAAGAATCTGGTAGAGAAGCTAAAAGCTATTTCTGAGCTTTTTTTTCATCAGGAGAAAATAAAATATAGCGATGTAGCATTTTGGTCTTTTGTCAGTCCATAGGACTTCATGTTTATTCCTCTTAGTGCGAACGTAAACTTGACCAGGACTAAAAGGCAACAATGTGTTTTTTCTTTTAACTTTGGTCCTGACAAAATGAACCAAACTGCAGGTTCAAACTGATGAATAACCAGGTTTCTATATTTTACAGTAAAGGTTTATCCTGAAAATGATTTAAAAACAAAAAGGTTAATTCTTAAAACCAAGTAAACACACTCAGCGTTCAGAGGCATCCACATACTAAATGGAAAACAATGTGTGCTTCAAACACAAGCTAGATCAATGCTGTTCAATATTGACTGTAGATATCAATGATGACATCATGCTCTCTTTCTCTCTGCACAGCCATTTATTATACTAATGATGAATCTTAAAGTCTAATTTTCCTCCATACAAGTGAAAATGAGCTCCTAATAGGATGATAACTTTAATTCCCAGTGCAACAATAGCTTGATAATCAGACTAAATTGCGATTTTGTTTTTTTATTTAATTTTTAAAATTTGTTTCACAGCTAAGCAGTGGCAACAATGAAATTACTCCTAATTTGTTGATTCTATTTTCTATTTACTGCTTTATTGTTTCATTGTATGTTTAAGCAATCCCTCTTCTTAAATGCTGTTTTTATTCCTGATGTACAATTACTGTACTTTCACTGCTGTAGTGACTAAATGGCCTCAGAAGGTCTTTCAGAGGGAAGTTTGTGCTTAATTGCTATGCACAAATATAATTGAGCCTTTAGTGCTTTGACAACACAGGTTAATTTCACACAGATAAATCAGATTTAAATTGGACAGAATTTTGTGTGTTGTATCTAGACTATAGTTGCTAGCCTATAGTTACTGATTATTAGTTACTGAATACCCTGGGTAACTCAGCCATAACACAGAGGTCAGAGGTCAAACACCCTTTGGCCCACCCTACCCTCCTTCGCTTTGTTATCCTTCCTCCTCATCCTCCTTTTTGTTTCATCCTCTTTTCTCATTCTGCTTAGAAGTGAGATTTTCACAGGGTGGATATGGACATATTTTCTGGTAAAAGAAGTAGACGGATGCAATGAGGTGTGTGTGCATGTGCATGTGTGGAAATTTGATATGAATACACGCCAACACTAGACGGATGTTTTGTATTAGCAGGACAGGGTCAGTGTCCTGCTAATTCGGACAGTGTAGAGGTATTTCTATATGTGTAGAGAGCTCAAATCCGAAATTTCTCCACAAGTCCCTCTAGTTCACATTTACCAGACCTTGTGTTAAATTTGTGTATCAACACAGTGCCCCTGTTACTGGTTCTGTAGTACTGCACCCCCTAATAAATATTTACATGTGTATGGTTTCGCAGCTTTTGATTGGCTGACTGTCATACAGTCCCGATAATTCAGGTTTTTATCAAAAATGCTGTGTTACTCTGATTTTAACACAGAATCCTCAATTATCCAAGAAACCTCAGCTGCCACAACTTTTACTGCAGATCAGTTGAGTAACTACAGCCAGTTAACAAATAGAGCATAAAGAAAGTCTAATTAATCCAGGCTAAAAGGACTTGACATTCAATTCAATTTTATTTATACTGCACCAATTCATAACAGACGTTATCTCATTGCACTTGTCCTATAGATCAGGTCTAGACCGTACTCTTATAATATCATTTACAGAGACACAACATTTCCCACCATGAGCAAGCACTTGGCAACAGTGGCAAGAAAAAACTTTCTTTTAAGAGGCAGAAACCTCGAGCAGAACCAGACTCAATGGTGGGAGAGAGAAGGTATCGAGTTAGTAACATGTACTAATGGAATAAGAATGCATACAGATGGAGAGGGAGAGGAGGAGAGAGGTGCATCATGGGAAGTCTCCCGGCAGTCTAAGCCTATAGCAACATATATCTTATTCTCACATTTCAATTTATAAGAGATCTGTATGCAGCATGTGCTCCCACTTCATGGTAATGGTACGCACATAGACATGAACTGTAGCTGAATGACTGAAATGGCAACAGGTGTCAGTTTGATGACTGCTGAGAGGCTTTAACCCCACACTTTTGTCACCTGACCTGGATTCTAAATAACAACAATGAAGATGAATTAGATCCGTTTAATGTATTGTGTAGGATGCCTGAGTCACAGCGACTCAGAGGGGAGTGTTTTCACCAGGCAGGTGTTCCAAATATCATACCAGCAAATATTACAACACAAGTTATGAATGACCTTTAATTATCCAGGCTACTGCATTTTCTACAAACCCTTAGTGTCCGTGCAGGCAATATGCCGGTTTGACCCAACAGTGAGTATTCTTAAATTATCCTTTAGATAGATACCATTACCAAAAGGAAAGTTTTGTGTTACAGCAGCTCTCACATACATAACAAAAGACACATGTAGCTTACAAAAACAGACATGATGAGGTGTGTGTGTTACCAAATATATATACAGTACTATACTAAATGAAAATAAGTAAAATAAAGACAAATTAGAATATAAATTCAAATTTAAGGCATGATATTGCTATTAATGTGCAAAGTGAATATAAAATGTGCATTGTGCATTGCAAATTATCATAGCAAGATTTACCTGAACGTCGAGACTGTGGAATGACTTCCAATTCACATAATCAGCTTCATTGTCACCTAGACGTGTGGAGATGGGAATGTGGGTGCTATCGATGGCACAGATCACTCTGGGGAATCCTATGAAAGTCGGCTGCATTTAATATACAAAAGTAGACGTCATAGGGTCTACATTATTTGTAAATGAAGTAGTCACATTGGTTGATGCCTAACTGCTATGTCATAAAAGCCCTCTTTTATGGACTGCATGGGCAAGTGGCCAGGGAAACACAACAAAGGCATCCAGTAGCTCTGTTGCCTTGTGCCACCTTGTGAATAGCATTACAGACTGTGTTTTTGCTCAGGTTCTCCGCATCACCCACATCATATATAAAAGTACCTGTAGCAAAGCACCGTAAGACAGTGCAAACAGTCTGCGGGACTGTAAGCGCATGATTCCAACATGTTGCATTGGCAACATACGGCTCAAAGAGCTGAAACAGATAAGTCAGTCCCTCTGACGAGAATCTATATCGCTCATATGAAAACTTGTCAGGGAAAGGGTTTTGCTGGTCTCTAAACACTCTTGCCCTACCCTCTCATGATCCACACACCAAGCTCCACAGGATCTTCTGTGAATGGTGATGCCATTTTCCAAGACAATTGATTTGTCAGTAGGTGGTGCTTTTATAGCGTTGATCTCTTATCTCGAACATAACCTGCTCTGGAGCAGGTTAGCTGTGCAGCACAAGTTACCATGGTGATGTACCCTGGTAAGAAGTGATCCACTGTCGTAAGAAAACCCAGGGTTAATCCTTACCTCGTTAACCCTGTGGAATGAGGTCCCAGTTTGGGATCAGGAGGCAGACACCATCTCCAGATTTATAAGTAGGCTTAAGACTTTCCTCTTTGATAAAGCTTATAGTTAGGGCTGGCTTGGGTGAGTCCTGAACCATCCCTTAGTTATGCTGCTATAGGTCTAGACTGCCGGGAGACTTCCCATGATGTACCTCTTTCCTCTCTCCTTCTCTCCCTCTTCATCTGTATGCATTTTTATCCCATTTCTCTCTCGTACTTTTTTGTTTTCTCGTCTCTCACCTCTCTCCTTCTGTTGCTTTCAGCAGGTATTTCTACCTCCGGAGCTGCAGAGACTGGATCTTTGGTTGTGGGCCACCTGCTGCCCCTGTGTTCCTGCTCGACAAATGCTACTACAGTTGTTGTTATTGGCTTTGTTACTATTATTGTCATTATTATTCCTATGACTATTATTCCTCTTATTATTACTTTATTAATATTACCACTACATTACATTATTACTATTTTAAAATTCTAGGTGGAATTTGCATTGTGTCTGAATTTATTTAAATTAACCCAAAATCTTGCTTCGTAGTACATACCCCTGATCATTTTAGTATGTTATATTCAACTCTTGTTACCTTTCAGTCAATTCACTCGGTACAACACATATAGTATGGGATATCACGTCCCTGCATGGCCTGAGTTAAGACACCTCTATTCATGCCTTTAAGGCAGATGACCTGTGGTGACGTATGTGAGGCCCCGCCTGCACATATATACATCGGTCATCACAGTCATCCCCCAGTTCTCTTCACCTTGCTAAGAACACCTCTGTCGAGTCGGGCTAGCTGGCTACAGCTAGTTAGCTCTATTTCTTCAGGCTACTGCCAGCTCAAAGTTAGTTGAACTGCCCCTGTTGGTGTTAGGCACTGCGCTACGGCGCGCTAATTTTGAGTTTTGCCTTGTCCACGAGCTTTGTGTGTCGGAATGAGCACCATTCGTGCTGGACATAGGCTTGGATGTGCATGGTTTATCGGCGAACGAACAAGAGGCTTTATCGTTGGGCCAGTACACTGCCACTACTGCTTCAGTTGGCCAGGACGACACATCCTTTTCCTCACTGTACCGCCGTGCAGCCCTCTCCTCCACCGGCTCAGAAACTGTTGCGGTTCGCAGGATTTTTCCTTCCCCCTGAGCCGGTCAAAAACCTCCTGCCCATGTTCCCGGACTTGTCTCGGAGTTAACCTCAACATGGTGTATACCGCTGTCTATCTGCATCATAGTGCCCGGCTATGGACAGTATTTGGATCTGGATGGATCTGAAAAAGCTGCTTTGGTCAATCCTCTACCTATGGAGCCATCCGTGGCAGCTTATCTGGCCCAATCCCACAACCATGGTGTGGGTGGACCCACATCCCTCCCATCTAAGCATTGCAGGTTCTCCGTGTCTCAGCTGGAGAAGATTTACCCAGTGCAGGCAGGGACCGCCTGTGCGATAAGCTGGTTCCCCCCTGACGGTCCACTGGTGTCTCTTCTGAATGAGATCAGAATTGCCACAGATTACATTCTTCTCATGTCCCCCTGGGCAGAAGGATTGCATCTACGGTGGTGGCACAGAGACACCTGTGGCTGACTCTCTCCGATTTTCCGGATAGGGAACCTTCCTGCCACAATGCCATTTGGACTTTAATTTTGTTAAAGGATAATTACTGTATTTCTTCAGTCAGGGCTAAATTATATATACTGATACATTGATGACATTGTTATCTGTACCATTTGACATCATGGTAGAGAAGTGAAAAATAGAGCCTATTTAAAAACGACAGGAATTATCATGTATGAAATACATGAAATATGAATAGACTCACACAATGTTGCTATTTTTCATTTATTTATTCATCGTTTATTTATGCAGATGGACCTTATGATTTATGATTATCTTATTTAAGATAGACAGTTTGTTTTTCACTAAAAAGTATGTTCACTAAAAAGATGTCCTATCTGTGATGCAATAAAAATATTTGTTTCTTAACAAAATGTTAGGTAAAGTGATTCCAGTGTTGGGACTCCACAGATGAATTCATCCATTTGGGTGATTGTTAACTGAAGTTTTGTTAGGAGACTGCATTCTCTTTTGTCCCACAATCCTGAGAGCTATTGAACACTGCATTGGCCACTCTGACCTGTGACCCAGATGTCTCTAGGTCAATAAAAAGGTTAGTGATGATTTGTTCTGCCCCTCTTTTCCTGGAGTTCTCCACTGCGGCAGACAGCCCATGGCTGTCCCCCTCTCAGTGCGGCATGCTCACCAGCACCTGAACTCTGTCCTCCTGGCTTCGCCGTGTAATCTGCTCAGAGCAGAAATATGCCGCAGAACCAAAGTCTCCTGATAGCGCTACCAAAGCGCTCCGAAGGCCTCTTAGATCTCTGCAACAAAGTTTAGCACAAATGGCTGCCAAACACAAAGCCTGCCAGTTAACTACCCATGCTAACAGGAGCACAAAGCAAGTTAACGCCTAGCTGTTAACTCTGTAAGGACAACCACAGATGGACAGACTGGCTTCCTCCGAGCTCTAGAAGCAGACACTGCACAGTAAAAGATGCTTCCACAGCAGAACCACAATTCTTCCAAGCTTGGCTCGTCTACAACACACTGACCGCCAGCTAACAGCAGCACCAAAGCCACCTCTCTTTCCCTCCCATGGAGGGTAATTTAACAACTAGGCATAGTATCGAGTAACTGTACTTGGCTAAGCACAGGAATGTTTAGTTAATGATGTACATGTACTGATGTGTTTTTCTGAGGTTTTGTTGTTATGTGTTTATCTATTAGGTTAATTTGGTAGCCACAAGCAAGCAAGCAAGTTGATGTTAGTTATGTTATGCTCCACACAGACAGTCTTTGCATGCTAACTAACTCCTTTTAACTTCAAACTGTTATCATAAACAGACCACACATGGCGGAGAGTAAAGCTCCCGCTCGACATGTTACTTTGTTTCTGACCACGTGGGTTCATGCTCGTGCACGCGAGACATACGGAGGCAGAACAAAGAAACATACACACATTCCTTTTGTCATGCACCAGACCTGCGCGCGCATGCACACACTCTCACACACACACACACCCTTTGTTCTGTAGTTTAGTGTATTTAGCAGTTAGTCTTCATATTGTGTGTTTTTGCTTTGTTTTTGCTATCTTTTTAAATAATTGCTTGTTTGCTGGTTTCTTTAATGTTGCACAAGAGTGAGTAATTTGTCAACCGCTTCTATGTTGAACTCAAATCCTTCAACCTACTAGCTATTGGTGGTAATTCTGGTTATATTTATTAAATTATTAATTTGAGTTCCAAATTGATAGTTTAGTGTATTTTAAGAGACTCACATCAATTAATTGGCTATCAGTTCTCTTCTTTAAGAAGAGTGGTGCCCCCGAGGACTTTATTAAAGATATTTATGATTATCTTTGATAATTCTGATAATTAATTGATCACACCTACACAAGTGGGTGCCCCCCTTAAATACTGTAAATCCCAACACCAGTATCTTTTAGTGCCATTTTAAGAGTTTCAAGCATATTGATGATTATCGGGATGATATCATGAATCGCAATCGATTCTCTCGCGACGTGAAATTTTTGTATCATCCTATGCACACTGTATGTATTGGCAAGCTATGTATTTTCTGATGGATCTGTGGCAACATGTTTAGAAAGGTCTTTCAAAACCAGTGGAAGCCATTGCCGAGTCAGGAAGAACTAGGGTCTTGACTTTGCCCTACATAAAGAATGTTGCTGTTGGCTTTACAAAGTTTGAACAAAAACAAACATTTCAATTGCGTGGAAATCAGGAGTAAAAGGACACAGTAGCTGTGCTGCTATCACCAGATATGTCTGATACATTAACACACCTCATAAACAAAGAAGAGAAGAAAAAAAAAAATCAATTCCTGTTCGCACGTCCTTATTGTTTGACTCTTTAGAGAGGACAGGATAGTCTGAGGATTTTTGCAAGTGAGTATGGTGCTCAGAACCCCAAACTCCTCAGGTTGACAGTTACGCAAAACATTTTGCAACTTTGTCATAGGTCCTGAACCTCAAAAACCATGAGTTGGTGTTATGTTTTGTCAAGCAGGTAATACGGGAACACAGGGCATTGGACCCAAATGCAGACACACTAGGAGAGTAGGAGCAGTTCAATGATATTTTAAAGAAATAACAAAAGGCTTACACTGTCACAGACAGGCAACAGTCCAACAAAACAGGTAAGCAATCCACCACAGGCAAAAAGTCCAAAAGAACAAACCGTAATGAAAGGCCATAGCATTCAGCACAGAAACAAACAAAACTGAGAAATAATCCAAGTATACAGCAGGAAACACAGGAACCAAAATCAGGGAGCTTGACATTAGGCAACGACAATGTGACACTGAACAAACGAAGGACACGGATTTAAATACACTCAGTGAAGAGAGACAACGAGACACAGGTGCAACTAATAGATGAAAACAATCAAAGCAATCAAAGACAGGAAGCAAAACTAAAAGACACATGAGGGAAGGAAAATATTTCAAAATAATACAGGAAATAACTAAACACATACCCAAAACCATGACAGTTGGTCCAAGTTGCCAACTTCCTAGGGCATGATATTCGCGTCGACAGAGAATATTACATTCTTCCAGAGGCTACAACTCAGCTGACCAAAATATCAAAATTCTTCTTACCATGGAGAAAGGGTCCCTTACAAATCATCAAGGCAAAACACTTGAAGAGATTGAAACTAAAGGTGCTGGGTAAACTGCTATTTAGAGTTGTTGTTAGTTGTATTTTGTAGGTTAGAATTAAGGTTATGATTACAAGCAATGCTAACAGACATTTTTACTGTAGCAATATATAACTTACCTATAGAATCTTTAGCATAACGACTGTAACGTTAACATGGTAATATTCATCAAGCTTCAGATTTCAGATTGATCTTTATGTATTACGCTTGTAACTCAATTAACATTTGCAGTACTAACTAAACTTCTTTGTTATCTAAGAAAAAAAATGATATTTTAAACATCAGACTTGACTGATTATGGGCAAAGTGAAGACAGTGAGGCACAGGAAGAGGATCCCATTCCTTCCAGGTACCTCAGACAGTATGACCCCCTACCTTAGTTCACCAGAATGCTCATTGATGTTTGATTCATTGCGCGGCTAAGCAATGCTACTGTATGTTATAATGTATTTTGAATCATTTATTTATTTTCCATCCACAGATATTGACACCGCCCTAGAAGGCACATCTAGGTATGGTAAATGGTAAATGGACTGTACATATATAGCGCCTTTCTAGTCTTTCTTGACTACTCAAAGCACTTCAACTACATATCACATTCACCCCATACACACACATTCATACACTGATGGCAGAACTGCTCATCAAAGAAACTAATCATTCACACACATTCACACGTCACAGCCCTCGGGGGCAATTTGGGGTTCAGTGTCTTGCCCAAGGACACGTCGACATGTGGAAGCTGGGACCCACCGCCGACCTTACGATGGACGACCCGCTCTACCACTAATCTAGCAAGCTACTTTTAAAGCTATTTTAATGCTAGTCAATGTCAAGAACACCAAACTTTGAAGAGAAAATGAATGCCTTTATTAGTCTTTGTTGGACAATACAGCTTCATATGAAAGCCCTGATACCGCTTGCTGCTTGTCCCCAAATAAATATACAGTATATCAGTTTGCCCTCTCTCTATCTCTCTCGCTCTCCTGCTTTGCTTTTGTCTCTCTCACTCAAGCACTCGCCTTTTTCACTTTAGACTGATATTTGGTTAGATAATTGTCCTTTACATATAAATTCAACTTGAAATTGCCATCACTTTTATGATCTCCCTCTCTAGATGACTTTATACATCTCCTAGTCAGTTGCTGTAGAATGCTCTGAAGCTATTGAAAATGCAATTTTTTTCTATTTTGCAACATACACGAAAACACAGATGGGAGGGACAAAGAGCCCGGCAGGAGAAGGGAAGGGCATGAACAACCTGGTAAATGTACACAACACATACACAAAAGACCACTAAATCACTTTTTTGAGAGTGGAGGCTGAACTCCTTTCAGGCTGGATAGACGCTGTGTCCAGATAGTTTTGTCATTACATGAAGCAGTCAACTAAAATATATAAAGAGTACGGTCTAGACCTGCTCTATAGGAAAGGTGCAATGAGATAACTTCTGTTATGAATTGACGCTATATAAATAAAATTGAATTAATATGTCTAGATTATTACTGTATAAGCATTAATATTACATAAAAATGCCATCACAGGTAATGTGGATATTATCCAGACATGACCAATCCACATTAAATACAGTTCATCATCTTCTTCATCACTGCCATTCTACAATTTTGTGTTTTACTATGAGTTCACAGAGTCATTGCAGGCTACCACCTCAGTTTTTAATGCCACAGCAATCAGTGGTACATAATATTGTATTTATCATAATATGCCACCAGTCATTCTGTTACTCAAATGGCTTTTTCACAGCAGGTGGCTCCTTTCATGTTCTGTTTTGTTCATTTGCTGCGATGAGCTAGTGTTGATATGTAAAGCTATTGCTGATAGCAATTCATTCCATGTATTTCACAATACAAGCATTATAGTGTAAAGGCAGTGGTAGGATTTTATTGTGAAACTAGAAGTTTTGATGATGGGATTTGGGGTTAGCTTATCTTAACCAAAACTGACTGAAGACTGAGTCTAGATTTTCACATGCTCTTTTTTTTGGTCTGTGTTAGGAAGTCATTTATAAACATTGTGAGGATGGAATTTTTACATGTCTCACAAAGTTTGACTGTAGGAGTGCAGCTCATTTTTACACATTTTAAATTTGGGGAAGAGAGAGCATTGGCATTTGATCACTACATGGTATCATCCAGTACCAGTGCTGTGAGTTGGGATATCAGACCAGTCAGTTCCAGAAGAGAGGATCGGTTCATCCCTAGTTTGCATTGCTTTGAAGTTGTAGATTTAGTAAGTGACATAACAAATGTAAAGAAAATTAAGTGTTATAGTGTCTCTGGAAAATACTATTATTACTAATGTATTACTAATGTTGTGGTGGTATAAAACTGTTTATACAGTCACATTGTGGGGGCTCGCCTTCCTTATAGAAAGTCTCTATAACGTAAATCATTAAATTGTAGGGTGAAGACTTAGTTTAAGTTTGGGTAAGGTTAAGGTTTAAGTTAGGGTTACAGTAGGTCTAGGCAAGTAGTGGTTATGGTTAGGGTTAGGTTAATGCCAGGCACGGCTCTACAACATTGCGTCTGTGAGCCAGTTTTTTTCCGTCCTCCAAACGCCTTCATACCCCCTGGGAGCGTTTCAGAAGCAGAGCGCTTTGACTGCCCAACGTGGCTGACTTGTTGATTTGGTCCTTTTTCCTTAACGTTTGTGCTTCTACTATGGGTAAGTAGGCTATGTAGTTAAATGGTTTCTATTTTTGTCTGTTTTAGTTGTGTTTTTTGTTGATATATACGACCGGGAGTCTGCACAGGGTGTTTTATTTTGAAAATTGATCAGATTCTCTATGCCATTTCTGTGTCTGACTTCCTGTCCGGTTCATTTGCTCTGTGTAGCTCGCCACGCATTCACCGCAGAGCAGAACGGAGAGCAGCTTTTAGAACGCACTGCGGCGCATCTGGTGGGATCACAAGCATTGTCTAGAATGACTGTGATCCGGCGGCCACGTTGCAGCTGCAACACGACGCAGCCGTGTCCGGTGGAATCCCGGGGTATGACTCCAGGGAATAAATGTAAGTCAATGTAATGTCCCCGAAAGTGATGGAAACACGACTGTGTGTGTGTGTGTGTCACGCGGGCTGCCTGGGGTTCGGCCAATAAATGAACAGCTGAGGGCAGTGATTTACTCTGTATGAAAGCAGCCCAACTGTCATAACAAAGACACTCTGACTCACTGGCCCCCAGGAGGCCTCCAAAGACCCCTTTGGACACACACACTTACACAGACAATGGGGAATCAACAGCGGGCTCCCAGAAGCCTTGCGAGGGTCCAGGGGCCAGACTGAGCTGAGGTGTCCATTACAAAGCCTGGCAGGCGTCATAGGAACACAGCAGTCAATGGGTCACCCATGGGCCCCGTCACTGGCACCCTCTGTCAGCCTCTGAGGGTGATGCTTCATCAGCAAATATCTTAACCAGCAAAAAAGATTCCCATCTAATGCAAAGTGTAGTGATGTTAAGTGCAGCAGTGTGTATGGGACTGTTTTTAACCAACTACTCAGCAAGGTTGTAATTGTTGATTAAAAGACTATGTGCACCAAGTTAGCATTGCCCTCCTATAACATTGTCAGACTCATTATGGTGACTGAAACAGAGATATTGTCTTTTTTATTCCACACATTCCTATTCCTTGTCAAAACCTGGTGCCTACAATACCCACAATGCAACTTGACATTTTGGTCAAGTTGGAGAATCATGTGTCACGCAAGTAGTGGGTAATGTAGCCTTGAGCTGCTAGCTCAAGGAGTTGCTCGTAGTGACAATCTTCTTACTATGGATTCCCCCTCAGCTCTACAGAGAGATTTAGTGTCTTTCACCACATTGATTTAGTTTTACAGCCCACAACTTTACTGTTTTGGTTCAGTCTCATTGCTCTCATCAGTCTTGTTTCCAGCAGCAGCAGGTAGTTGTTTTCAGTGAAAAAGCACTGATAAAGCCACTACACGCTACCTGCTCAGCACCAAACAACAGACAGACAAAGTTAGCAACTAGCTGGTGAACATAGTAGACTGTTTAGCAGCTAAAGAGGCAGTAGTTGGTAAAGACCAACAACAGTTAAAAGAAGAGTGAATTACATTTATCAGGTGGACAGAAACACAACTTCAAATGAATGCTAATGTTGCTTCTGCTGGATATGTAATAAGGCAAATGTTTGCTAACACATTCAAATATATAAGGTGGAATATGTCAATGTTCCACTGACCAAGGTGGCCCAAAAATACTGCTTTTAACAATTACTTTTAACCAAACTTGAACCACAGAGTGGTTCAATCAGAAACTGTTCATTTGGGTAATTTTGGAAAGTAATAAAAAACAAGCTATTTTTCCATTTATGTATGAGGACTTGTTGGATAAGTCAGTTTCCTCTTCCTTTCTTTTAGGAAACCAAACATTGGCTGATTTTCTTTCACAAATCAAAGTAGCAGGAATTCTCCAGCCAGGAGCTTTTTTTTAATCTCATATCATCATTTTATTGGGGTCTCATATTTAGTTTTTCTACTCACTTTCTCATCTGTTGTTCTGTCAGTCTGCTGGTGTCCTGCACGCCTGTCCATCAGTAAAAGGATGAGTGTGGCCCCTCCATCCTATTAGGCTCCGATTCATCAGCCTTTTCTTCTGAGTCGAGGAGCGTGATGAGAAGAGGCTTTGAGCCTGGCCTCCTTCCTCCTCTCCTCCACTCTGCTACCCAACCACCTGCTGTGGCTTTGTCTGTGGCTTTGGAAGAGCTTTGGCTTTCAGCAAAAAGCCAACACTGACCACACACTTCAACCGACGAGCACACATTCAAGCTGGCATAAAGATTGGAAAAATCAGCTGCCACAGAGTGCTCCTCTTGTCCGGGTGGAAATGCAACCGGAACAGGATTTTGACCATGACCATTAAACTCTTCCCTGAAAGTCATACTGGTGAAAATTTCTAAGTAATGACTGCAGACAGGGCGAGGCAGGTTTCACTGCAGGTTTTATAGACCATAGAGAAAAATTCTCCCACACCACACTTGAATGATGTCTGTGCTCAAACATCTGATACAAAAATAATCAAAACACAGTCCTGCATAGTTGGGTGGAATCTGATCAAATTATAATTAAACCTTAAAAATCTGGAGACAGTCTCATAAGAAAATTTGATAATATGACAACTTTAGCCTTTTTACTGTAGTGAAACAGTACTCTCCCACTCTTAACTTTCCAACATTAGGTAAGTTACAACGCTAACTTGTATTTACAATTTTACAAAATGAAAGCTCCAATTTTCTCCATTTCACTTTGAGAAGGCCCTGCTTGATGTGAGTCTATTATCTCTTCAACAAGACTAATAATCTACAACCATTTTAGCAACTCTGTGAAGCTGTATTTATGCACAGTGGTGCTTTGAGCTAAAAGTCAGCATGGCAACATGCTCAAAATGACAATGCTAACTGATATTTAGTGGGTATAATGTTTACCATGTTCACCATCTTAGTTTAGCATGCTAATATTTGACAATTAACCCTAAACACCAAGTACAGATGAGGCTGATGGGAATGTTATTAGTTTTGCAGGTATTTGGTCAAATTGAAAGTTTGACCAGATATTGGTGCTAGTTGAAAATGTATATAAAAATTGCATATTCAAATAAAAATTGCATGGCAATCCATCCAATAGCTGTTCGATGGTTCAATGGTTTCACTCAAAACCATAAATGTCAACCTTATAGTGGCACTAGAAGACTCTCCAGTTGATCCAGAATGCTGCGGCACGTGTACTTACAAGAACTGGGAAAAGAGATCATATCTCTCCAATATTAGCTTCTCTGCACTGGCTCCCTGTAAAATCCAGAATAGAATTCAAAATCCTTTTCCTCACTTACAAAGCTGTTAATGGTCTGGCACCATCGTATCTTAAAGATCTCCATCCATCCATTTTCTACCGCTTGGTCCCCGTTAGGGGGTCGCGGGTGACTGGAGCCAATCCCAGTGACTTCGGGCCTTAGGCAGGGCACACCCTGGACAGTGGCCAACTCGTCGCAGGGCGAACACAGACACAGACAAGGACAGACAACCATTCACTCACACATTCATTCAATACGGGCAATTTAGAGTTATCAATTAACCTACACATGCATGTCTTTGGACGGTGGGAGGAAGCCGGAGAACCCGGAGAGAACCCACGGTAACACGGGGAGGACATGCAGACTCCACCCAGAGAGATTGTGTGATGTTGGTCCGGTCCGGGAATCGAACCCACGAACCCACGATCTCCTTATTGGGAGGCAGGAGCTGTAGCCGCTCTGCCACCGTGCACCCCTCTTAAAGATCTCATAATACCATATTATCCGACTAGAACACTGTGCTCCCAGAATGCAGGGTTACTTGTGGTTCCTAGAGTCTCCAAAAGTAGACTAGGAGCCAGAACCTTCAGTTATCAAGCTCCTCTCCTGTGGAATTAGATCCCAGTTTGGGTTCGGGAGGCAGACACCATCTCCACATTTAAGAGTAGCCTAAAGACTTTCCTCTTTGATAAAGCTTATAGTTAGGGCTGGCTTGGGTGAGTCCTGAACCATCCCTTAGTTATGCTGCTATAGGCCAAGACTGCTGGGAGACTTCCCATGATGCACCTCTTTCCTCTCTCCTTCTCTCCCTCTCCATCTGTACGCAATTTTATCCCATTACTGCATGTTACTAACTCAACATCTTCTCTCTCTCGTAGTTTTGTGCTTTTTCATTTCTCTCCTCTCTCCTTCTGTCGCTTTCAGCAGGTATTTCTGCCTCCGGAGCTGCAGAGACTGGATCTGTGGTTATGGGCCACCTGCTGCCCCTGTGTTCCTGCTTGACAACTGCTACTACAGTTGTTGTTATTGGCTCTGTTACTAATACTGACATTATTTTTCCTATAGCTGTCAAATAAATTCTATGTCGTCTTTGCATTGTGCCCCCCCCCAAATAGATCTCCATATAATCCACTGGGGAATGTGTGTTCGGATGACCAAGAGACAAAAAAAAAGAAAAAAGAAAACAATTAAAAAGGGGAAAAAGGTCAAAAAGTCATCACGGGGAGGGGCAGTTATGATACAATAAAGTTACATAAATGTACCAAAATACCAATCCATCTTGATATTGAGAATATCCACAGGGTAACTTTGTAATGCTTTTGGTACATTTGTGTAACTTTCCGAAACAGACATTCCGACAATCATGTCCACTTTATGCAGCAATTGGCCATGCGTGCTGAGGTGTGCAGATAAGGAATTCAGTTTATTTTATTTATATAGCGCCAATTCATAACAGAAGTTATCTCATTGCACTTTTCCTATAGAGCAGGTCTAGACCGTACTCTTTTTAATATTGGGTATTGGGTACTGCTAATATTGGGAGACCCAACAATTCCCACTGATATGATCTTCCCCCACAAGTGCTCTTTTTACATTTGTCACACAATACTTCCATCAGTTTTTGTGTGTACAACCAAGTGCAACATTATGAATCACTTCAAGGAGAGACTGTCCGAAACTGTGCACCATTAATCACCATTTGTACTATTCATAATGTCTCACCCATCTCACAGGTGTATAGCCTGGCCTCTTAGAGTATCATTTCCCTTCCATCCTACCTAGGTCACACACGCTGGTTATTCAACACTGATAAAAAAAAGGGAGAGAGAAAGTCGAGGTAGAGGTACATAGGTGCTGGCTCTAGCATAGGTTAGCCCTCTTGCCCACATTTACTGGCTGTGATTTCCTCCATTTCTAGCGACCGAAGCCACAACTATGTATGTGTTTATTCCTCAGCTTTACTCAGCAGTGAACAGTTTCCTCACTAGTGGGAAGAGAGTGAGAAAAACTGTTTGTGTGTGCTGGAGGTCCGTGGGTCAGTGCTGAAAGTTCCGATTTCCCACATGCATGTTGACAGGAGTGCTCTATGCCATTGTTAAGGCGATAAGGAGCATATTGCTTAGTAAGTGCCTATGTCAATGTGTTAAGAGGTCCAGGTCCTTGGGGTATGTTCATCTACCTTATCAGAGTCATTTCTGCAGTAGACAGGAAATCAGAGAGTTGCCTTCAGCTGCAAAGGTTTGTCCAAGTATTCCAGGCATTAACCACAGTACTAGTGTGAAAACAACAGCCGACAGCTCCAGCCAGCCAGGCCTCACTCTCACCGCGGGTTTCCTTCTCTGTCTAGCCCAGTGTCATTTTGGCCCACACATAAACACACACAAACACACACACTCACAGCTGAATTTAATTTGGTCCATTCCTCTGTTTTCTGTGGGTGCTGAACTGCGTCACCTCTCGCTGT
Organism: Siniperca chuatsi; assembly: GCF_020085105.1. Classification (NCBI taxonomy): domain Eukaryota; kingdom Metazoa; phylum Chordata; class Actinopteri; order Centrarchiformes; family Sinipercidae; genus Siniperca; species Siniperca chuatsi. Next base: position 29,954,074 of record NC_058043.1, on the reverse strand, counting down.
CACCAAGACTCAGCCATCAGGGTTTTACCATGAATGTGCTCCTCATTGGCTGCACAGGCTACAACATGCACACACATACACACTCATACAATTTACATACATGTACAAAGCTATGCAGCTATGCTCCTTGACCTTGCAAAGATGTTTAGACATATTCAAGAACTTATCAGAATCAGGCAGTATCAGAATTGACAAAACCAAAATGCAGTAAATTTAATTCATTGAGTTTGTGACAGACAACTAGAGAGAACTAGAGAGAGGTAGATTGGAGAAAGAGATAGAGAGAGGCTATCTTCCAGGAGTGCCAGTGTTAAGAGGGCTGTCAGAGTTGGTTGGCTGCACCTGGAGAGGGAGTGGCCAGTTGTCTTCCAGGAGGGTCTACGAGATGCCTGCACCAAGGATCAGTTAATAAAAGGCAGAACATTTTGAAATTGAAATCCCTAGTCAGGGGCTTAAGGACTGCTTTTTGGGTGTAGTAAAGGAAAGCTTGGTACGAAGCTTCAGTAGTCTCAGAGTGTAGTAACTCCTCAGGTCAATCTTCCTGAGCAGTCTGTGAAATTTGTGCGGCCTGTAGCTGGGGTTGGAGTAACTCTGACCCTCTGAGCAACTCTGACCCTTTGCTCTGAGCAGCAAAAGGAGCTGTTAACTTTGCAGCACAAACATGAATTGGAATGTGAGGAAATCGTTGTGGAACAAGAACAGGCTATTCGTGCACAGGAACAAGTGGTTGAAATTGAGAGGCTAAAATACAATGTGCAGCTACGTGAGGCTGAGCTACAGCAGTGGTTAGATTGTTACAAACTGGAACTGTTCAGGGAGGGTAGGATCCTTGATCCCTGAGCAGTTAAGGAGTTTGAACCTTGTGGGGCCAGTTCTTCATATTTTGATGTCTTGCTTGCGATTGCTTCCCAGATTTTCAGAAAAGGATCCAGATAATTTTTTTTTGTTATTCGAGAGGTTGGCTAAAAACAAGAAGTGGAGTGATCCTGACCAGACCCTGCTGCTACATGTTGACTGGGAAGGCTCAGCAAGCTTATAACTTATAGCATTGCCTATAACAGACAGTGAAAACTATCTCAAGGTGAAAACTGCGGTTTTAAAAAGTATATGAACTGGTACCTGAGGCTTGCTGGCAGAAATTCAGGGGTGCAAAAAATACGAGAAACAGACCTATTGGAGTGAGAGAAATGCTTTAACTTTGACTTTGAAGGAGTGCAAGTGATTCTAGGGAATGAGCTAACTGTCGTAACCTACTCTCCTTCTGTGGATAATGCTGAGGTTGAGGATAAAGACTGCCCATAGGTTTTTCCTGTCACTAGGGTTCAGACTTGTTTGGACAAAAATAAGTTAGAAGAGAAAAGGTTGAAAAAATTTGCTCTAAATGTTGTGATTCCCTTACCCGCCTTTCCCTTCTCTGTGTCTCGCACTGACTTGAGAGCAGAGATCGATAGGAGCAGCAGGAGGGCCCTAATCTAACAGAGCTGTTTCAGCAGGTGCGTCCAATGGAAGAGATGGAAAGTGTTGCTGGGATTTACAATGGTTAAAGGGGGCACCCACACAATATGAAGACTAACTCTAAATACACTAAACTACAGAACAAAGGGTGTGTGTGTGTGTCTGTGTGTGCGGCAAAAGGAATGAGTGTATGTTTCTTTGTTCTACCTCCGTATGTTTCATGTGCACGAGCATAAACCCACGTGGTCGGCATGAAAGGGACATGTGAAGTGGGAGCTTTAAAGTTACTCTCTGCCAGGTGTGGTTATCTTTACGGGCCAAATTAGAGGTGTATGTGTATCTGTATGTATGGATCTATTTAGGATGACGGTGCCAAGTTAAAAGGCTTTAGTTAGCATGCAAAGACTCTGTCTGTGTGGAACCTAACATCAACTAACATCAACATCAGCAGTGGCTGACAACTACTGTTACAATAATAAACTCTTGTTAACCATGGAGAAGATCACAACAATAAAACCTCAATGAAAACACATCAGTAATGTCACATGTACAAAAGTTAAACAGTCCTTTGCTTAGCTATATACACTGTTACTCTATGCTATGCCCAGTTGTTGCATTACCTGTCTGTGGTAGGGATTCTGATTCTGATTCTAATTCTGAAAGAGAGGTGGCTTTGGTGCTGCTGTTAGCTGGCGGTCAGTCTGTTATAGACAAGCCAAGCTGGGAAGAATGGTGGTTCCGCTGTGGAAGCGTCTGTTGCTGTGCAATGTCCACGGAGATCGGAGGAAGCTGGTCGCTCCACCTGTGGTTGTTCTTATAGAGCTAACAGCTCGCGTTAACTTGCTTCGTGCTCCTGTTAGCATGCAAAGTTAGCTAGCATTCTTGTGTGTGGCAGCCGTTTGTGCTAAATTTTGTTGCAGAGATCTAATAGGCCTGATTTGCAGTGCTTTGGTATGTCAGGAGACTTCGGTTCAGCAGGGTGTTTCTGCTCCAAGCACATTACACGGCAAAGCCAGGAGGAGAGAATTCAGGTGGGTGTCTGCTGGTGAGCATGCTGCACTGAGTGGGACAGCCATGGCCGTCCACCGCAGTAAAGGATTCCAGGAGAAAAACAGACAGAACGAATGATCACTGACCGTTTTATTGACCTGGTGACATCTGGGTCAGACTGGCCAATGCTGCGTTCAATCGCTCTCAGGATTGTGGGACAAAAGAGAATGCAGTCTAACAAAAGTTCAGTTAACGATGACCCAAATTAATTAATTAATTAATCTGTGGAGTCCCAACAGGGTGGCACATGGATACTTCCTTGATGAGGGCATGTTGGTGAGAAAATGGTTGCCTCAAAGTGATAAGTTTGTTGGTGATGCCATTTTCCAGATTGTGGTTCTAACTAAGCTTAGAGCTGGGATTTTGAGAACTGCTCATGACATGGTGGCCGGGCATTTGGGGTTAAAAAGAGTGTTAAAAAGACATTGACTGCTAATTGACTGTGTTGGCCCACTGCCCAAGTCCATATCTGGTAGTATGTATATTTTCACTGTGATGTGTCAAACTACCAGATTTCCTGCTGCTTACCCCTTGCGCAACATAACCACCAAGTCTATCATGTCCTCAGGCTATGCCAGGACTCTTATCAAACATGTGAAATTTGGGGCAGATTGAACAATGTTCACTCAAGTTACAACAACTTCCTGTTTCACTGTAAAAAATATGTCATGACAAAGGTGTTGGTGATGGAAACTCACAACGTTCACAATGAGTCATCATGAAGGTCTTGAGACTTTGCTGAACAAATTTGAGCTGGATCTGGTTAACCTGGAGGAGTAGTGTGTGAGAGTATAGGGCCTGTAACTTCCTATTGCCAGTAGTTGGTGCTATGACTATGACTGAATATTGGCTTGTAGTTGTCTTTAGGGCAGGGCTGTTATCAAACATATGAAGATTGCAGCAGTTTGGACCATGTACACTGAAGTTACAATAACTTCCTGTGTCATGGCGAAATTCGCCGGCCCATAACAGCCTGCTCTACAAAAACTATTGGCTGGAGTAAATCAATGTGTAAAACATGCCATTTCCTGTTGCCAGTAGGTGGTGCTGTGACAATACCTGAATATTGTTCATATAGATGTGTTTAGCACTGGACCATCATCGAACATGTTTGGGACAGATTTGATCATGTCCAGTTACAATGTATTTCCTGTTTCATAGCAAAACTTGGAAATTCGCCACCATGCCACAGACACACCGTTCATCTTATCCACAAACTTTGAACAACTTTTGATCCCGAAGGTCTTTAGTTTGGACTGCCCAAGTCGATCTGAGTTATTCTGTAGGAAAAGTACGTTAAAGTATGGAGCCCCTAAATGGCAAAAAATGCCCAAAATTGTACAGGAAATTCAAAATGGCTGACTACCTGTTGTTTTCATGGTATGGCTCCAAAAGGCTATTTTTTAAGTCTAGACATGATACATCTGCCTCCCAAAAAACTAGGTCAACGTTAAAGGTCGGAACTTTGACTTTGAAGACTGTTAGGTGGTGCTATCGAGCTATTTTGCCAGACTCATTTCCTGAGATTCGGGACATCCTACGCGCCCTAAATATGCGGCCCACGGAGGCAGTGCAAGTCAGACCTGCAGTCCCATCAGCGCGACGCAAGTCGCAGGTGGAGCTCAGCACAGAGATTGGAAAACATGGACAGCTCTTTGTCCTGAAGCAGAATTGGAATAATTAAAACATTTAGAAGAAATGAGAATTAACAGGATGTGTGTCTTGTCAATTGCTGCCAGGTAATTAGTGTATTTTTTCAGTTACTTGTCAATTGCTGTCAATTAATTACTGTGAATTTCATGGTAAGTTTTTTGAATGAATGTAGGCAGCTACAGTATATTGCATGTGGATAGCCACATAGTTTGTGACAACTTGATGCGAGGTGTCCATGGTGTGTAGTTGTTGCAAACCTAATAGAGGGCAGTCTAACGCAATGTTTTTTTAGAGCTGAATGAGACTAGTGAAACTTGTACTGAGCAGTAGCTAATTGTCATTTTCTCTTTTAATGTTACCAGCCATTTGGAAAAGTTATATACTTACATTTCTATACCAGTTTGATATTAAGAGCTGTAATAATGGGTGTAGCACAAAATTCTGGACCATATACATAGGCATTCTCTATGGGCCCCTCCCTGCATCCGTGGCCCTCCTCACATCAGGGCCCTGTATACTCAGTCCCCTTTTCCCCCACAGTCCTATGCCCCTGGTTGTAATACAGTGAATCATGTATAACTGAGTTTCTTTTTATTCTTGTTTCTCTGTTTCAGTAGGCTACCACACACACACACACACACACACACACAGTTACATGGCACATATATCTCCAGTCATATTATTTCTGTCGTTGCACCAGAAACAGACGTGGTTCTGAGATGTTTTTTCTCAGCGCAAAGTCTAAGACATATTTTCCACCAAAATACCAATAACTCGCTTTGTGCTGTCTCATTTGAATGAACTTCCCATCTGTTTGTTCCTCTCCTCCCACCTGTGCACCATGCGCTCTGAGCTGGGCACAAAAATACCACACAGATGGACGAAGACAATTTCAAGGTCAACAATAGATAGCGCCAAGCCTAAAAATGTATTAGTTTTATTGATAGAGAAATTAGATAATGCTGTATTCAAATCTTTAACCACACATCAGAAAATGATTAAATCAAAGATAATAAAAAAATAAAGCAAGCAAGACTGAAATATAATTTTAGTCATCAAAAATAAATTCTTGTCTCAGGAACACTGTCTTTTGCAGCCTTTGCTTTGATTGATGCTCAATTGGTAGTGTATTTATTAGAGTAATAAAAAATCTAAATGTAAATAAATCAAACTGTGTTTTTTCTTCAAAAATCATGCAGAAGTGAATGAAGCCTTGAGAACTGTCTGCAAACCTAAGTCTCTGGCAGAGTAAAGCCTGAACAAACTCCAGCAATCACAGAATTAGGACAACCTTTGCCTGAGAGGCAAAACACAAGGCAAAAAAGTGTTGGGACTGCCCAGCCACTGCAAGGGAGACAGTCCCAGATGGTTCCCATAGAAAAGCACAGGGAAGCAGCTGTGCGCTGCTCTTTAACGGAGGTGGGGAAGTTAACCAGACATGTCTTTTCCAAACCAACCAGTTAGTCCTCATCCTTTTTTCAGTTAAAATAAAAAAATACTGTTCTTCTGATACATACTTCTGATAAAGCATAAATCTCACCTTTGTGTCGGTTCTCAGAGAGTGTGGAATGGGCTCATTGTTGCCCCTTGTAAATTGTAATTGTAATTGTGGGGTAAAAACACCCACTTCAACTGTACCATTATCAGTGGGTTTTTTCTAATCCCCATCCTCAGGGGACAATAATGAACCCATTACAGCTTGAAGCACCACAATGAGGGGAAGAAGAAGACGTCGCGCTATAAAACTTACTTGGACAAGCAACATTGCAACAAGGGAGATTTATGCTCTATCAAAAGTGTTTTCAAACAGTATTAACAGTATTGGTTTGGAAAATGTATGTCTGGTTAACTTCCCCACCTCTGTTAAAGAGCAGTACACAGACACTTCCCTGAGCTTTTCTATGGAACCATCCGGGACTGTTTCATTCACAGCCTGGGAGTGGGGCTAGGTAAACTAGAGCTTTTCCATAGTGCCATATTAAACAGCTCTCTGCAACTTCACTCTGGATATTTTGCAACATGCTGCATGCAAATTCTTAATAAATAAATAAATATATGTTTATAGTAAAAGGTTGTGTCATCTGAAAGTATTGTGAGCATTTATATAATACTGGCACTAATCATCACCCCCTCATCAGCTGTGCCCCCACATCTCCAACTTACAACTAGTCTCTGGTTTTCCTCTCTAGACCTCTGTATATCTTTGTGCTGGACTATAAGATGGCAGACAGGGATTTAGGGTTGGGGTTCTTTGCTGTGTGAAGTCAAAGCTCTGGTATTTCCAGTCAGAATCACAGTTCCAATGAAAAACTGCAGTGTCAACCCCATGATCCCCAATTGCCAGCACACACACATAGGGCAGCAGGGTTAATGCTCAGTTCCAGTCTTGTGGACAACGTGAAGATGCACACACTTTGGTATGTACACTGTATTGACCTGTAATGGATAAAGTCAGAGGTATATTTCTCAGTATAGAAAGTAAAAGAATACAGGGCTTGGGTTTCACAGGGGAGGGGCAGTAAAATCTGGGTAAGAAGTAAACTTTTGATGATTCTCTGTTATCAATTTCCTGAGACTGAGACTATAAAGAATCTGTAGTTGCACCAATCACAAATCAACACAGCTGGTGCCATCAAGAATACATTAGGAGAGGAACTTCATATTGCTGCTGAAACTTGAACCTTGAGATATTAAAAAAAAAAAGATTGTTGGGTTGTGGATGTAGGTTTCAATTCAGTTTAAGGGGGGAGAGGTAATGGTAGTGGTAATATTAATAATGGGATAAAAATGCATACAGATGGAGAAGGAGAGGAGGCGAGAGGAGGTCAGTGCATCATGGGAAGTCTCCCGGTAGTCTAGACCTATAGCAGCATAACTAAGGGATGGTTCAGTACTCACTTAAGCCAGCCCTAACTGTAGGCTTTATCAAAGGAACTCTCTAGGAACCACCAATAACCCTGCATTCTTGGAGCACAGTGTTCTAATGGGGTACTAGGTATTATGAGCTCTTTAAGATATGATGGCCTGACCATTAATAGCTTTGTAGGTGAGTAGAAGGATTTTATATTCTATTCTGGATATTACATGGAGCCAGTGCAGAGAAGCTAATATTGGAGAAATATAATCTCTTTTCCTAGTTCTTGTCAGTACACATGGTGCAGCATTCTGGATCAACTGGAGACTTGTTGGGACTTGTTCAGGCAGCCTGATAATAAGGAATTGCAATAATCCAGCCTAGAAGTAACAAATGCATGGACTAGTTTTTCTGCATCATTTTGAGACAGGATGTGCCTGATTTTTACAATGTTATGTAGGTGAAAAAAGGCAGTCCTTGAAGTTTGTGGGAGTTAAAGGATAAATCCTTATCAAAGATAACTCTGAGGTTCCCTACAGTGTTGCTGGAGGCCAGGACAATGCCATCTAGAGTAACTATATCTTTAGATAAAGTGTCTCGGAGGTGTTTGGGACCAAGTGCAATAACTTCAGTTTTGTCTGAGTTTAACATCAGAACATTGCAGGTCATCCAGGTCTTTATGTCCTTAAGGCATGCTTGAAGTTTAGTTAACTGGTTAGTTTCATCTGGCTTGATCGATAGATATAATTGGGTATCATCTGCATAGCAATGAAAGTTTATGGAGTGTTTTCTAATAATATTGCCTAGAGGATGCATATCCTGGTGGATAGAATCGGTCCAAGCACACTTAACTTTGGCGTGCACGTAGTATTAAGTAGTACTAGAGTAGTAAGCTGCTCATCGTTAACATGTACAAAATGAGATTGATCTGATAGATAGCATTTAAACCAGCTTAGTACGGTTCCTTTAATGCCAATTAAATGTTCCAATCTCTGTAATAGGATGTGATGGTCAATGGTGTCGAATGCAGCACTAAGATCTAACAAGACAAGTACAGAGACAAGTCCATTGTCTGATGCAATTAAAAGGTCATTTGTAATTTTCACCAATGCTGTCTCTGTGCAATGATGCACTCTAAATCCTGACTGAAAATCCTCAAATAGACTATTGTTATTTAGAAAGTCACACAACTGATTGGCGACTGCTTTTTCAAGGATCTTAGAAAGTAAAGGAATGTTAGATAGTTAGTCTATACTTGGCTAAAACCCCTGGATCAAGAGTGGGCTTTTTCAGAAGCGGTTTAATTACAGCTACTTTAAAGGATTGTGGTACATAGCCTGTTAATAAAGACAGATTGATCATATCCATTAAAGAAGTGCTAACTAAGGGTAAAACGTCTTTAAGCAGCCTAGTTGGAATGGGGTCTAAGAGAAAGGTTGATGGTTTAGATGAATTAATCATTGAAGTCAGCTGAAGAAGATCGACAGGAGCAAAGCAGCCAAAACACACATCAGGCTCTACAGCTGTTTCCAAGGTTCCTGTGTTTGAAGACAAGTTGGGACCGGTTGAAGGCAGGACTTGATGAATTTTTTCTCTAATAGTTAAAATTTTATCATTAAAGAAGCTCATGAAGTGGTTACTACTGACTGCTATAGGAATACATGGCTCAATAGAGTTGTGATTCTCTGTCAGCCTGGCTATAGTGCTGAAAAGAAACCTGGGGTTGTTTTTATTTTCTTCTATTAATGATGAATAGTAAGCTGCTCTGGCATTACAGAGGGCCTTCCTATATGTTTTAAGACTACCTTGCCAGACTAAACGAGATTCTTCCAGTTTGTTGGAAGCCATTTCCTTTCAAGTTTTTGTGATGTTTGCTTTAATTTGCGGGTTTGGGGGTTATACCATGGAGCTAACCTTCTTTGTTTTATTATCTTCTTTTTTAGAGGAGCGATAGAATCGAATGTCGTTCGCAGTGAGCCTGAGTGAGCCTGAGTTGGGGCCAGAGGTTTCAAAATCGGTCAGGTCCGCCTTGCTCTCCGTTAACAACCATCTCATGCTGTCCCACAGAACAGACATGGCCGATTTACTGTTTGCAGTTGTTCTCCCCCCTGCCAGGTCGCACTAACCTCATAGAGCATCACATTGAAACTCACCCGGGAGTGACGGTGCATTCATGGAGAGAATTAAAGGCCATGCTAGAGATGGGGGTGATAGAAGAGTCCCACAGTGCCTGGTATAGCCCCATCATCCTTGTAAGCAAGAAGGATGGGACCATATGGTTCTGTGAGGACATTAAGGTAAATTATGTGTCACAGTTTAATGCCTATCTGATGCCTTGGGTCGACGAGCTCCTGGATCGATTAGGCACTGCTCGATTTTCTTGCCTCCAGAGTCTAGAAAAGACGGCCTTCTCCACTCCATACAGGTTGTACCAGTTGACATCATCATCCACAGTAACAGCTGGGCGGAGCATATGCGGTGGGTGGCGGCGGTGCTCAGGTCATTGAGGCAGGCGGGCCTCACCGCCATCCCGAAGAAGTGTGTGGTTGGACGGAGGGAGGTACGGTATCTGGGGTACCAGATGGAGGGCAGGTGCGCCCCCGGGTAAACAAGACGGCTGCGATTGCCGCCTGCCCAAAACCACACCAGCCACTGGGGGCTGGCTAAATAGAGCAGCTAATGATTGAGTTCCCATGGTGCGGAACCGCACTGTACCATTATCACTAAAAGAGGAATAGCTTAACATTTGACGCACCGAGCGGGAAAGAGCAGGAGAGTGAGAGGGAGAGAGAGAAGCCATTGCTAGCTGCTAAGCTAAAGAACGGTAGCTAGCAAAACTGAATAGCCTTATACTGTGGGATTAGCGGGAAAGTCGTCAAAAGAAGGAGAGAGCTATGAGTGCTTGAGCAGAACTAGTGTACGTTTAAATGTATAGCAGATAGTTCAATCAAACAAAATTAACTGTGATGAGCTAGAGCAGCAAAAATACTAGTAACACACAAACACTGGTGACCAGAAATAAGATAATATGCTTACCTCAGCACGTAAGCTTATTGTCATAACTGCCACAGTGTATCAGATGGCAGTGTGGCGCTGGAAAGAAGTGAGCTTACAGACCTCTGTAGCCTGCTTCTCATCTCTGCTCGAGGCTACAATAGCCTCTACTAGCATAACACACCCCTAACCTGGCTGGTCATTAGCTTCCAAGGCTGGTAACTAGCATGTCGAGGCAAGCAATCCACTGGATTGGCTACTGGCTTGGCTGGTCATTAGCTTTCGAGGCTGGTAACTAGCACGCCAGGGCTAGCAATCTACTGGATCAGCTACACAGAAAAGGAAAAGGCAACTTGACAGCTGGGCGGTGGCAGCATTTGGCTCCAATCCGTGTGGTATGGCGCCTGCAACGCGTCCTGCCGGAAGACTCTGCAACGCACAGTGACAGCAGCTGAGAAGATCATTGGTGTCTCTCTCCCCTCCCTCCAGGACATTTATGGAACCCGTCTCACTCGCAAAGCCCTCTGCATTGCAGGTGATCCCACACACCCGTCACACAGCTTCTTCAGTCTGCTGCCATCAGGGAGGAGACTGCGGAGTCTCCAGGCCAGGACCAACAGACTGAAGGACAGCTTCATCCATCAGGCTGTCAGGAAGCTGAACTCGCTCCCAAACTTGCCCCCCGTCCCTCTTCTGCCCCAGGCACCACTGAACTATGAACCCCAGATCCCACATCCCCAGGACCTTCCACTGACATACGATGTCATCCACCAGTCACTTTGTGTAGCATTGGTCTGCTCACTACCTCATTCACCATGGAACTGACGCCATTCTACAACCTCAGTCAGTTTAATTAAAATAAGCTCTATCTTTTTATCTGCACTGTTTGCTCACTGGTTTGCACTTTATCTGCCATGTGCCTTGCGCTGCTTTTAGTCAACCTATTTTTATTTTATTTTATTATTTTTTTTATTATGTCTCTTTTTGTATTCCCTTATTGTATAGTTTTAGCTTATATTTTATATTTGATCTAGATTTTAGGCTCTACTGTTAGTGTTATCTGTATGCGCCGGGGGTCTGAGAGTAACGCAATTTCGATTCTCTGTATGTATGTAATGTACGTGTGGAAGAATTGACAATAAAGCAGACTTGACTTGACTTGAAATAAAATACAAAAGAAGAAAGTGACCAGCCAAATCAGTAGCTAATCCAGCTAGCCTTGGCATGCTAGTAACCAGCCTCAGAGGCCAATGACCAGCCAAGCCAGTAGCTGATCCAGCAGGTTGCTAGCCTTGGCGTGCTAGTTACCAGCATCGGAAGCTAATGACCAGCCAAGCCAATCTAGTGGATTAGATGCATGAGTTACCACCTTGGTCAAATGAATAGTGGGCTTCTGATTTCCCACTGAGTTCTACTGTCGATTTGAAAGACAGAGGGACAGTCCTGACACCATCCCCCATGACCCTATCCACCTGCTTCAGCCCACCACCTCCCCTACCTCAGCAGGGGCCTTGGCCTATCCACAACTGCCCACCCCAGATGCTCCCCCCTCCCTTACTGCAACAACTTTCTCCATCCTGGAAAGGGACATTAACAGACTGTTTAGGAGGTAGAACCTGCGCAAAGCAGCCGGACCAGACTCTGTATCTCCATCCACCCTGAATCACTGCAGTGATCAGCTGTCTCCAGTGTTCACACACATCTTCAACACCTCACTGGAGATATGCCATGTGCCAGCCTGCTTCAAATCCTTCACAATCATCTCCATCCCCAAAAAACCAAGGACCACAGGACTTAACTACTACTGACCCGTCGCACTGACCTCTGTGGTAATGAAGTCTTTTGAGCGCCTTGTGTTGTCCCACCTCAAGGCCATCACAGGCCCACTCCTGGACCCCCTGCAGTTCACCTACAGAGCCAACAGGTTTGTAGACATTGCAGTAAGCATGACCCTCCACTTCTCCAGCACCTGGACTCCCAGGAACCTACGCCAGGATCCTGTTTGTGGATTTCAGATTTGCCTTCAACACCATCATCCCAGCTCTGCTACAGGACAAGCTCTCCCAGCTGAGTGTGCCTTACTCCCCCTGCAGGTGGATCACAGCCTTCCTGTCCGACAGGAGGCAGAACGCGAGGCTGGGGAAACATGTCTCTGACCCCCGGGCCATCAGCACCGGTTCCCCCCAAGGCAGCATTCTTTCCCCTTTGCTCTTCTCCCTGTACACCAACAGCTGCACCTCCAATCACCAGTCCATTAAGCTCCTGAAGTTTGCGGACAACACCACCCTCATTGACTTGGTGCAGCCAGAACAACCTGGAGCTCAACGCTCTAAAGACAGTGGAGATAGTTGTGGATTTCAGAAAGAGCCCAGCCCCACTCGCCCCCATCACCCTGTGTTGTTACTCCCCTGTCGACACTGTGGAGTCCTTCTGCTTCCTGGGCACTATCAGCACTCAAGTAGGAGCTGAACATCAGGATTTATCCTTTAACTCCTAACAAACTTCAAGGACTGCCTTCTTTCACCTATGTAACATTGCAAAAATCAGGCACATCCTATCTCAAAATGATGCAGAAAAACTAGTCCATGCATTTGTTACTTCTAGGCTGGATTATTGCAATTCCTTATTATCAGGCTGCCCGAACAAGTCCCTTAAGACTCTCCAGTTGATCCAGAATTCTGAAAAAACACGTACTGACAAAAACTAGTAAAAGAGATCATATTTCTCATATTTAGCTTCTCTGCACTGGCTCCCTGTAAAATCCAGAATAGAATTTAATATCCTTCTCCTCACCTACAAAGCTCTTAATGGTCAGGCACCATTGTATTTAAAGAGCTCATAATACCTTATTACCCGACTAGAACACTGCGCTCCCAGAATGCAGGCTTATTTGTGGTTCCTAGAGAGTTTCCAAAAGTAGAATGGGAGCCAGAACCAGCAGTTATCAAGCTCTTCTCCTGTGGAATCACGTCCCAGTTTGAGTTTGGGAGGCAGACACCATCTCCACATTTAAGAGTAGGCTGAAGACTTTCCTCTTTGATAAAGCTTATAGGTAGGGCTTGCTTGGGTGAGTCTTGAACCATTCCTCAGTTATGCTGATATAGGCCTTGACTGCCGGGAGACTTCCCATTAATGCACGTTACTAACTCGACATCTTCTTTCCCATGGTTTTGTGCTTTCTCGTCCCTCTCTCTTCTCTCCTTCTGTCGCTTTCAGCAGGTATTTCTGCCTCCAGAGCTGCAAAGTCTGGATCTGTGATTGTGGGCCACCTGCTGCCCCTGTGTTCCTGCTTGACAACTGCTACTACAATTGTTATTATCTTATTACTATTATTATCATTATTATTCCTAGCACAATCATTCCTATTTATTATTTTATTAATATTAATATTACCACTACCATTACATTATTACTATTTTAAAATTCTAGGTGGTATTTGCATTGTGCTTCCCTCTCCTCCACCCCCCCTTCTCTCTGTCCACCTCTCCTCTCTCTCTCTTATTTATTATTATTTTCTTATAATATTTTGTTGAAATATTCTTTAACATCTTATGGTCAGTTTTATAGTTACGATTCTTGACCTGCAGTACTTGCTTTATGTTTCTTTATACTTTATATTTCTACTATGTTTATTGTCAGGCACCTACATACCAAAGCAAATTCCTCATATGTGTAAACCTGCTTGGCAATAAAGCTGATTCTGATTTCTGATCTGCAGAGATTTCCCATAATGTATTCCTTGTTTGATTTACAAAAGACAGGTTAAAAAAAGGGGTAGACTCAGGTTGAAAACAAAGTCACCTTTGTCATGATAAGTATTCCAGTGGTGGCCTGAAAGCCTGGAGTAGAGATTGGCAGGTTGATAAATATGAGGAACTAATTTGCCCAAGCAGTGTAACAACTTTGCTAATAAATTTCATGATAAACTGTAATTGATAATGTAGCCTGCCCCAAGCAGATTCCATCACTTTCAGTCAGGCATGGGCTTAAACACACACAGTGGCCTGAAGTTGACTGAGTGAGTTCTGGTGACACAGCAGCTTCCTCAAGCCTGCCTTTAAATCACAAGCCCCTTTCCCCCTTCCGTTAACCCATATCCACACTATGATTAAGAAATAAAAGCAAGGAAATAAAGACAACAAATAACTTTTTTGGTACATACCAAATACACTCACACATAGCTGCACGGATACACACACATATACATGCATAACACACACAAGAGCATGCTCAGCCATAAAACTACTGGGCTCTAGAGACAAAAGCCTTGTTATGCTCTGGTGGGGTCCTGTCACTAATCCACACAGCTTTAGGGGTTGCAGACAGCACACACACACACACACACACAGTGTAGATCTATGTGAAAGAGAAATTCGACACACACACTGCCTGGATTTGTGTATACATACTTACACACACTGGATCTCTCACACACACGGACACAGACAGTGGTGTTGTATAGCCGGCTGGCTGGGTGTTAAGGCCAAGCAGAGCTACTGGCGACAGGTTGGAGAGAGGAGATGGCTCACTAAGCCTAATCACACAGGGGAATGCTGTCTGGGGCACCTGACCATCAGGCCTCTCACTGTGTGTGTGCCTGTGTGTGTGTATTTGTGTATATACTTGCTAACTTATATTTAGTTTTGCATGTGTGTTTGAGTGTGTGTGTGTGTGTGAACTCCGGATGAGGGCAGTCATAATTGGGGTTTATCGCCCTGAATGGGGCAGAAGGAGAGGTGCCAGAGCCGGATTGGGGGCGTCTGACCGGAGCTGGAGTTGAATGGGGGGTGGGGGGGTATGTAATGAGTCATCCAGATTCTTACAGGCAACGCCACACACAGCCGGAGAACATATTCCACACACTGAACACAGTCCATCCCATAAAACACTGCATCAATTACTTTAATCCACAGATCAAAGATAGCACAAAATGTCTGATGTTCATCTGTTCTGTTCATCTGTTGATATTAGATTAGATTAGATTAGATTAGATTAGATTAGATTAAAGTGACATTATTTTCCTCCTCAGTGGAAATTTGTCTTTGGCTTCTCCAAATGTACAGCAAATACAATGCACATAACACACCATTAAAAACATTCAGAATATACAGCATACAATATACAAGTGCAAATAGGCAGGTAGCAGCAGATAAGTTATATTAATAATACAAGAGAACAAATCTTATAAAACAGCAAGTGTTCCTTGATGCCGTCATTCTGTGTTCAGTGCCTGTATGGCATAAGGTATAAAAGACTTTTCTTACATATGTTCCGGCTGGCCCTTGGGACCCTAAGTTGACATCCAGATGGGAGCAGCTCGTTGTGCGTACACTCGAGTGTAGTGGGTGCGAGGTATATGTTTAACCTTCCTGTGTACAGCCCTGTCAAATATATTGTAAAGTTGTTTTTCTGACTTACCAAATCTTCCGTGCAATGTCAAAAATTTTGTAGAGCTTGTTTTTGCTCTTTACATTCCAGGCTTTTGTATGAATATATTCTCTGGAACCTGCTCAGGGGAGAGACAGGGTCCGACTGATATGTCCAGTTTGCTCTTAGTATATCAAATTGCCAACACATTGGAATGATAGTAGATTTTATCAACAAATCAGATACTGGCCCACCCCTGAAAGTTCTTCCCTGACCTCTGTAAGTCCAAAAGTCAACACAACGATCCTTAAGTGAAATTGTTGTCACATAGTGATCTACAGACAAAGGCTTGCATATGCTCATACAATATATCATAGCATGATATTTCATGAAACAAAAATGATATGTATCGTGCAGCCGAAAAATCAACCGCAGTATCACTTTGAAGGCTTCATAGTCATGGTTATCCAGTTGCCCAGGCAACCAGATTCTTCTTGGAAACAGTAGTTTGACAGAAAAAAACCCACAATTAATATCTTAACTGAAGCGTTTTTTTTCTTGAGCTTTCAATTGATTTCATCAGTGAATAGAGTTTGCTCAGTTGTCATTTTTGAGTCCCCACAATGAAAAAATGGCATACAAGGATATTTTTTTCAAAATCAGGGTTGTCTCACATTCATTAACTAAATATAAATGTCATTTCACTCATTCAACAGTCTTTCTTTCTCCCTCTATTGTACTGTCTAATTTTTTTATATCTCCCTCTTAGAGCTGCAGCGATTATTCGATTAATCGTTTACTCGACTGACAGAATATTAATCGATTAACCGTCTTAAGCCATTTTCAAGTAAAAATGCCAAACATTAAGTGCGTTTCCATCCACCAGTTTTTATTCTCATTTTCAATTTGTGCATAAAAAAACGTGGAAAAACAAAAACTTGTTTTTACACTTGGCTGGGGTGGAAAAGTTGGTGAGGATAGGTTAAGGAGATTGTAGCGTTCCTCAAATAATACATGAAACAAGCCATATTTCCATCACATTTTCCACATCGTCATCTCATTGCGCCCTCCCGAAATAATTTAATGGCACCCAACTAGAGAATTAGTGACATCAACTGTTCATCTCAATATCAACTCCTAATATTCACATAACAGTAGTGGATTGAAACACACATTAAGTTACATTTTATTTTGCAGATTTTCTGGAATTTGGGTTAAAATTTGCACTACATTTGGATGGTAACTTTACTATATCTGGTTCCAGCTTCTCAGTTATGCAGATTTGCAGCTTTTCTTTATTTTATGTGATAGTAAACTAAAAAAACTTGGGTTTATGGGCTGTTGGGCAACTAAACAAGACATTCGAGGACATCACCAATTCCTGACAAAAAATAGCTGGGTCTTGCTAGGCCTCCAAGTTTCTTCACCTATTAGTTGCTAACTGTCTGCCATTTGGTGCTAGTGTTGGTAGAGTACAGTGGGTTTATCAGCTTTCTTGGTGAAAATGACTGCTTGCTGCATTGATGAAAGAGGTGACTGAACCATACTGTAAACATGTGGGCTGTAAAACCAAAATTGCCTAAGAAGGCTAAAAAGCTATGTACTGCTGCAGAGTTGGGCAATGATTCTCTGTAGGTTTATCACAATGAGTGACCCTTCAAATAATACAGTTATAATCTAAAAACAAACATTTCTCAACAAAATTTAGTTCAGTTTTAACTGTGGAATAACCAATTTCATACTACTGCCACCAGATTCATTGTTTGGTTTTGTTAACTTGATTTGTTGAGATAACTAGTTAGCTAGAAAGCTGTAATTAGGTACTGTTCATTGAAAAGAACAGACATGTACACACATGTACACATGTAGTCGGTGTGTACCATCTGCACATGCGCAGATGCGGAAAGTAAAGTTTGATTTTAAACTGGACTGTGTGCATGTCCGCTGTCCTTGGCCATTCTAGATAATCTGCAGTCATTGTGCTTGGTACAGTTGTGGCCAACCTTCCTCAGTTGATAAGCTTGTTGACCATGCACATATCAGCTGAGTTTCCCTAGTCACCCAACTGTGCAGAAATTTAATAGACTTGGCTAACAACTCCATCTCACAGAGAAAAGAAAGAGTCTGGTACAGAAGTTAAAAGTGCAACATTCTGAAACAGTCCCACGGTCAGATGTGAAACATCGGGCTCAGGAGATCTGCATTGCTCTTACAGAGCAATAACTTGCTTATGCTAATGTAAAACAGAGCTATGACTGCTAACGCAAAGCACTGATTCATCTTAACTTCTCGGTTACAATTAAGGTCTTGCCATTAAACATTTAATCCAGGCTTATCATTCGCTTTTTGGCCTCTGCCCCTCGATCTTACAGTATTATCGTCACCCCAAACCCAAAGAAGCAGCCATTATCATTCTGCCTTGTTTTCCAACTCTGTCGTTGCCTCATCCTACTTCCAATATGGTTATGATTAATAATTACTCTACCAGTAATCGGAGTGCCCTTCTTCCCCTCTGTTCCCTCCCTCTTCTTCCACGGGCTCCAGATGACGATGGGATCCAGATGCGTGATCGATGGAGGATGGACAATGTTCATCAGTGGCGAGGCGATTTAGAGTTACAGACATACTGCCCCATCCACTGGCCTGCCTTATGGCTACATGGGTGATTAATGGGACTTTACTGGCAGCGAAAGGGACCTGTTCCCGCTATGACACAGATACAGAACAACACGTTACGTACAGCACATGCACACTTGTTAATGCATGAATTCATTTGTGCACATATGCAGGCACAGACTCAGGCAGAGTAACACCCTGTGTGCCCCACTGTCAAAATGGAGGTTGTGGAGTAGGCAGAGATTGGATGTGAGGGGATATATGAGGGAGGAAACGCAGCCAGGACACAAGAATGATGGCACAGAGGATGCAGGGTAGGTATATAGTTCTGGTTAGAACATCATGAAGCGTCTTGTAAGTCATGTGATCAGCAGGCAAAGAGATACTGTCATGTAAATCATCATCTGGAAGAGATCACTCAAACAATTCACTCGCAAGACAAATTTACCACAAATCAATAACTGATAACTGCCTCAATGCTATCATTTCTTGACTTCTTCTCCATATACCATCACTTCAGTCTCATTCTTCATGTCTTGTGTTTCGCCATCACCCTGACTCATTGTTCTCTGTAAAAGCACATCAGAGCAGTGCCCCGCTGTCTCTGGAGTGTTGGCCTGGCTGCAGTATGGTACTGTATGGCATGGCTGTAGAGTCATATGCTGAGCAGATGTGGTTTGTGTGGAATCATTGTGTGGCTCCACATGCTATCTGATGATAAGCAGAGGATCAGATCTGAACGCAGCTGACTCCGGACCTCATTTGCAATTAATCTATCTGATTTGTCTTGTAACTGATGTTTTTCATATAAACTACACACCAACACAGCACATGTACTCTAATTAGCAGCATTAGCCATCAGAGAGATTAAAGATCTAGTCTGATAGTTGCTCCAAAAGCCTACATCACGTTCATGTAAATGTTTATTTCTGCTATCTGCAGCAAAGTACAAAGTTTCAACCTACTCCAAAGGATCTTTTTTGCTTGATTTAATTTGTTGGGATTTTATATTGTGTATGATTTTCTTTACTGCTCTGCTGCTGTAACACACTTTTTTAAAATGTCATATATCCTTTCCTTGTGCATTAGAATTCCATACTTATAGTACAGTATATATAAATGTTCTACAATTAAAAAAGTTTTTTTTAATCCAATTATTTCTCCGAGGCTACAGTGAGTCAGCCCCCTGAAGAGGATCCTTAGTAATCATTAGTCGTTGTCTTTGTTCCTGCAATAGTTTGTAACATGTACAGGAGTTCAGATGGTGTTAGCATAGCAACTTATTTTGCTCTGTCTCTCCCTCACTAAGTAAACCACACTGCCAAGAAAAACAGTTCACACACGAATGCACTCAGACACTGCACTACGGCTTACTAAAGGCATCATCCTAAAAGTCACGGATTAAAAAAACAATAGCTTGAATCAACAAGCAGTGATTAAAATCTTACTGTGGGGGATGCAGCCCAGTGCAGAGGTTTAACACTATAACCACAGACACTCCCCAAGGTGAGCTCACCACCATGGCCTCTCTATCTCTATCAACTTGCTAACTATAGCATCTTTATTATTAAGCAGCATTTTCCTAAATGTAGACAGACAGAAGAGATGGCCACTCCCACTCAGACTTCATGAGTTTTGCAAGAATACAGTGGCAGGCCTATTTCAATCAAGAGAGACTTAATTGCAGAGATGCTTAAAGAATAATAAAATCTATTTATTGACATAGTGCACAATAGGAAGATTGAAGAAAGTGAAAAGTGTTTGGCAATTTGAACCAATCGTGACATCATATTTTAAGAGGCAGTGATGCCGTGAGATGTACAGGCCTATCCCCTTGATGGAGTCTAGACACTGGTGGTGGTAGTGGTGAAGGGGTGAAGAGCAATGGATGAGATGTGAGATTTTAGATGAGCTCACCGGAAGGACTAGCTGGGAACACTGATTGTGATGAAGACTGGAGGTGAATGGGGTGGAGGAGGTTTGCATCGATCTGACACTGAAATGACAGCTGACAGCAGCAGAGAAAAGAGCAGTTTTTAAACTTTGACAGCAATGAAATTATTGGCTCACAGAGGTTGTGGCAAAATCTGATTGGTTTAACTGAAAGAGTGAAAGCCCTCAGTCAGCTGATGATTTGGAAGTGGGAACAGACAGACTGAGAGAGGGAGAGTAACTAATAAATAGAGTAAGCATGAAGATAGTCAGTCTTCCTGACTGAACTTACCCTAAGCTTCATATGTTAACAATAAAATAATGGTATTTACATATGAGCTGTTATGGCAGATGAATCAGAATTGGGATTATTGCCAAGTTGGTTTTCACATGCAAGGAATTTGCTATGGTATTTCGGTGCATAACAATAAACATAGTAAGAGAAAAGATTAAAAAAATAGTACTACAAAAGTCAAGAAGTATAAATAGAAAATAGAAAACTTAACAATAGGAATATGAAAAAATACTATAAAAAGTATGTACAGTGGTGTGAAAAAGTGTTTGCCCTCTTCCTATTAGGTTTAGGGGGCAATCACTATTTCACACAGGTGAATGTAGGTTTGGATTTTGTTTTCCCTTAATAATAACAACCTTCATTTAAAAACTGCATTTTGTGTTTACTTGTGTCATCTTTGACTAATATTTGAATTTGTTTGATGACCTGAAACATTTAAGTAAAAAATGTTTAAAAAAATAAGAAATCAGGAAGGGGGCAAACACTTTTTCACACCACTGTTTATCTGTTTTTATGATGAATTGGAGCTATTTAGCAGAGTTTCAGGAGCAAGACCGCACCTCAGTGACACCACTTCCAGCATTCCCATAAATACCCACCTAAACCATCTACTCCTCTTTCATTCTCATATTCTGCACCCCTCCCTCCCACCCACACCTTTCTTTCTACCATTTTTCCTCTCCTTGCTACTCTCAAATAGATTCCCGGGGGTGTCCGTCGTGGATTCCCCATGAAGCTTCCCCACACAAAGCAATAGACAGAAAAAGTACAAGTCCGAGCTTCACTCATAATCTTCAGTTTTCGTCAATAAATCACTTAAACACATCTGTTGATGTTGTGGTCGTTGCTAGTAAAAGAGCTGTACAGTTTGTGCAGGAATGTGCAAAATATTGACCAAGGAATGTGCAAAAATTTCACAGTATGAAGTATCAGGAATATGTGCAATGTACAGAGATAATAGTCTAAAAAGATGTGCATTAATGTAACACATTGGAGACTGTACGTTAAGGTAACGTGTAGTGTCTAATAAGGGGATAAGAGTAAGTGTCAGTGGGGGCCCCAGGCCCTGTTGATGAGGCCAGCTGCAAATGGGAAGCAACTCTTGTGACGGTAGGATTTGGTCCTGATTGACCACAGCCTGGGAGTGTCTCAGAAAGTTTGTGTCCAAGGTGGGAGGGGTCAGCCACAATTTTTCCTGTTCACCTCAGAGTCCTGGAGGCATACAGGTCCTGGAGAGGTGGCAGATTGCAGAGAGTCACCTTCTCAGCAGAGTGAATGATACCCTGCAGCCTGTCCTAGTCCTTGGCAGTGGCAGCAGCATATCAGGTGATGATGAAGGAGATGAGGATGGACTGGGGGGGGGGTATTTGTGCACCATCTTTGACCTTGACAGGCTGAATTTCTTCAGCTGTCTCAGGAAGTACATCCTCTGCTGGGCTCTTGGGGATGGAGCTGATGTTCAGCGCCCACTTGAGGTGGAAGGACTCCACAGTGTCGATTGGGTGGCTGGTGGGGCTGGGTTCATGTGGAAATCCACAACCATCTCCACTGAGCTCCAAGTTGTTCCGACTGCACCTGCCACCTGTAGGCAGACTCATAGCCACCAGAGGTGAGCCCAATGAAGATGGTGTCAACTTCAGGAGCTTGACGGACTGGTGACTGGAGTTGCAGCTGTTGGTGTACAGGGAAAAGATTAGAAGGGAAAGGACGCAGCCTTAAGGGGAACTGGTGCTGATGGTCCAGGAGTCAGAGATGTGTTTACTGAGCTTCATGTGCTGCCTCCAATCAGACAGGAAGTCTGTGATGCACCTGCAGGAGAAGTAAGGCATACTCTGGGCTCGGAGAGCTTGTCCTGCAGCAATGGTGCACACAGGATCCTGACGTAGGTTCATGAGGAGTCCAGGTGCTGGAGGATGAAATGGAGGGTCATGTTTACTGCATCCAGAATGTATGGTTGCTTTTCAAGAGAGTAGTTTTAGTAAAATCTAACCCTAAATGGTAAATGGACTGTACTTGTACAGCACCTTTCTAATCTTTTCTAACTACTCAAAGCACTTCACACTACATATCACATTCACAGACTGATGGCAGGTGCCAACTGCTCATCAGTACAAAGAAACTAACTAATCAGTCACACACACTCACACACTGAAGACACAGTCCTCGGGAACAATTTGAGGTTCAGTGTCTTGCCAAAGGACACTTCGACATGTAGGCTGGAGGAAGCAGAGATCGAACCGCTGACTTTTTTATTGGTAGACGACCCACTCAACCACCAAGCCACAGCTGCCTGTGAGATCACAACCAGCTATGCATTTATAACATAAAGCCAGTTCCAAGATGTTATTTTTGTCAACTACAACATTGCAGAAGTTTATTTTGACAACTTAAGCCAACATCTTACTACATGCTCCAGGTTAGGGCTTCACCCATGCTTTAACCAGTCTTGCACTCTGATTTCTGTCAAGAGAAGTGAAGGGATATGCGCAACCAAAACCAATGCACAATTTAAACTAATGCAACACATTTGCGTTGCATTTCAGATCAAATTAAAGCTGCTACTTCAGCTACTTCAATTTTGAAATCTTTGTACAGTACAATTTTGCGCAATTTCATATGACCAACCTGCCACTTGCACAGTTAAGCATGGGCTAGCAGCTGAGGGCTATACAGTAACCCATCTCAGGGTTACTGTTTGTTCACACAGAAAGCAAATTTTTCGCTCGGAGCGATTACATACAAAGTCAATGCAAAAACACAAATCATCGCGCAAGTAACACACAGCGAAAATTTGCTTCACGTTTAGTGTGAACACAGCTTTAGTCAACAAAAAGTCCTCATTGATACTATGATTCACCATAGCAACGGGTAAATAAATGGATAATACATATTTTACTTACAGACCTATGACATCATAGTCCGACCCAGTAATAATGAGTTTGGTGATTTGCAGTTAAAAAGGCATCTAGGTTAAAACTAGTTATACATTTTTAGACATCTATTTCAAATATAAATCTTGGCTGAACAGCATTTAATGACAATATTTCGACATAAATGTCGAAATATTGTAATTTAAACATAGCCACTGAAATGCTACGTGAAGACACAACAACCCTTTTTTAAAAAACGAACTTTTAAACTACGTTTAGTCCAGTTTTAAAATCTTAAAGTCTTTTTAGCTGCACCACAATAATCCTCACCATATAAATATTTACACAACCTCCAATATGATATGATAACTATGATAAGAATGTTCCTTCAGTGTGACCAATCATATCATGAGAAACATGAGATGATTATTCATTGTTCCGTGTTTTATGTGTCTAAAGCTTCATATGGATAGCCTTTACTTAAATAGATTGCCAGTGGAATAAATGCTTCAGTGCAGGGGTAACAATGTGCACAGTGTCACGTTATTATAAAAAAAAACAAGGCCAATGCAGAGATTTTATTCTGAGGTGAGGTTGAAGCCACAATTTTTGTAATATTTGAATGAAGAGCGGAAAGAGGTAATAATCTACGGGAATCACTTTCACTATTGTCTTACTGTCTACAAATGTGATTGTGTATATATATATATATATATATGCACATATTTTAATGTTTATATTTACCTTGTAGAGCTTGTTCTTGTGTGTACACATACCTGGCCAACACACATGCACACTAAGAGATAATGTACAGCGAGCCAGTCATTATTGTGAAATTAACCCCGACAGGGTGATGCAGAACTACAATCTAAAATCACCCTGAAGGGGTTAATTTTGCAATAATGACCAGCTCGCTGTACATTATCCCGCATATTACACGGATACTTACTAAAGAAATCAATAATTTGACAAAATAATTTAGAAAATGATATTAAAACATTTTTTGCAACAGGACTTCTTCCTGCGGAATGATATTATTGGATTCCTGAGTCTATGATCAGAACTGCGTCCATAGCAGTGGTCTGTTCAATTATAATTCATTTCAATTCTGCAGGCTTTATTGGCATGAGAAACAGATGTTAACGTTGCCAAAGCAAGTGTGAAATTCATAATCTTTTTAGGGCCAGATAACATTCTAATCTACTTTTAGATTCTAATTTAGCTTTCTTCTTTCCAATGTTCCAAATAGGTTTCTTTACATTGCTTTATAATTTGGTTTACTCTGATAGGTGTTTGGAAAGCAGTGCTGTTGTGAGACTGGTGAGAGTTTGTCTGAGGGTGGGTAGTTAGTCGAAGCACCAGCTGACATAAGGGACTCTTTTCTGGGCTCAGCTCTTGAGTTTGGAGGGCTTTGGAATGGAGGGTGTCTAGGGGGCTGAATTTAAGGTGATTAAAAAATGTGAGCGCTCTCTTTTGAATGTTAATTATTAGTGGGTATCTGTACTTTGCCCAACTTTTGCTGTAATCCTTGTTCAGTAGGAGACAGTATAACAAGATCATCAGCGTAAAACAGAGACTTCACCTCTTTATCTAGGAGGGAGAGGCCAGGAGCAGCACACTGATCCAACTGTACAGCAAGCTCATTTATATACACATTAAATAACTTTGTTGCAGCCCTGACAAACACCTCTTCTCTGAGTGAAGGATTCAGTTTGTTTGTCTCCAATTTTTACAGCACATCTATTTTCCAAATACATTGATTTAACCAGTTCATACATTTTGCCCCCTATACCACAATGTAAAAGTCTGTAATAGAGCCCTTAATGCCAAATAGCGAATATCTTTCCATTTTTTGTTTGGTATACATGTTTATTAATTAAAGTGTGAAGGGTGTATATGTGGTCAGTGGTGCGGTGTTCTGGGAGGAAGCCAATTCAATTTTTACTCAACATGGAGTGTTCTTCAAGGAAATCTAATATTCTTTTATTTAGAATACTACAGAATAGTTTACCTAGACAACTGCTGACACAGATGCCACAGATTTTTTGGAAAAGCATATGAGTTAGCTAATTTTCTTCTTTTTTTTATTAAAGCAAAGGTATTCTTGAACTTCATTTACATGTTGAGAACAATATCATGTTGTACAAATGTATAAATAAAGAAAATGTCATGAAAAGGTCTAGTTTCTTGTAGTTAGTTAATCAGTGCAATATTGTTTCAGTATAAAAATCAAAATCAACCAAAATTTAATCCTTGGCACCCTTTTAGATATCTGGTAATGGCCCACTGATCCTTTTATTGACCTGGTGACATCACAGGTCACAGGTCAGACTGACCAATGGTAGCTGGAAGCTGGGTTGATCGGGGGAGTTCACACCTACAGTAGGTGTGAATACCAATGGATTGTGGGAGTTCAATAGCACTCTTTTGTTTACAGAACAAAAGAGCATGTGATCTCATAATAAAAAAGTGCAGTTAAAGTCCCACAAATGAACAAATTCATCTGTGAAATGCCAGTGGTCTCAATAAAGTTGACTCAATAACAAAAATGTAATATAAGAAATGGTTATGTTAATAATCAATTCAGTCATGATTTAATTTCAAACAATTGGGGCCTTTCTTTGCTTCCAGAATTCCATTCAGCCCTTGTAGCCACAATGTTCAAAGTTTGCATTTTAAAGAGGGGAATTCAAACCACATGAAGTCAGACTGCTATAAATTGAGAGGTATATCAATTTATTCAGTATTCAGTAGTGATTCAATTTCACAATTAGGTTTTTAATCAATACAGTAATAAATTTGCTTCCATAGATAATTCATTTAAAAAAAAATTAAATTGTTGCCTAAAGAAATAAATTAAAAGGCTACCAATTATCCAAAATAAAAGCAATAGTTCATCTTTAATAGCATCATGTATATTTAGTGTGGAAAATCTGTCTGGCCTCTACATCAATATTTTTACAATCTTGCTGAAGAGTGCGTGATCATTGTTAAACTGAGCTATGGGAAGCAGAAGCAAGCCTATGACCCAGAAAACTAAATTGTTAGGCAAAACTTGACATAAACTTGACAAAACTTAATTTCCAAACAAATATCAGACACATCTACAGGTGTGTGTATGTATGCATGTAGTATTTGTACACATCAACTCTTTATGAGTGCTTAACAATTAATAAAACAATTGTAAGAATTAGTGGGAAAACACAACTGACCATAAATCTTTACTCCTTTCCTGGGTTTTCAAACACACATAAGTCTCTTTGTGAGCTTCATTTGCTAATGCTAACAGGCCAGGTAACCTGCTCTTACTGTACTCTCCAATCAATAGCTAACTTCATAAAATGCACCTTCTTTGAGTATTGTTGGTTTGTGTGTGTGCTGGGGAGGTGAGCTGGTGTCCGTGACTGTGTGGGGCTTGGCTGAGTGTGTGTTTTGGGTTTTGTGTGACCTTAGGCAAGGGGTGTTCAGTATGTGTTTTGGGGTCACTCTGAGGGTCTCGGATGGAATGACCACCCCTCTACACAAACACAAACATACGCGTACAACAATACACAGACATACTGGATTTTTACTGGTTCCAGTTCAATGTGATTACCACTCCATTGCTTCTGGCATGAGTGTAATGTATCACTCTATTCTTACACTGCACTTCCCTCACCAGCCTGATAGTGTGTGTACGTTGGTGTGTGTGTCAATCTTGCCACCCAGGATGGAGACTATAGTCTAAAGAATCTGCCTCAGGCCTACTGTGCATATGTGTGTGTGTATGTTTAGGGACCTGGTCACAGCACCCTATATCTCTTTGTTAACATCCACCCACCCCCTCTCCCTCATCCACCACTATCCAGATGTGCAATCGCACTGGTGAAGTTGTGTGTGTGGGAGGGTCAATGTTTCTATGGTGTCTGTGTTAAGATGTGCGATTTTATCTGTGCAGTTGTCTATGACTGGTGGTGTGAGTATGTGTGTTTGTTTTGGGGCTGCGGGGCAGCTTTAGGATGACTGATGTGTTTTGAGCGGTGCTGAGGGACACTTAAAACAGCAGGCGGATCATCTGACATTTCAGTAAAATGTCAGTAAGTCACACACACTCACACACTCACACACAAACACAAACAAACACCAATCACGGAGAAGAACAGGAAGCAATGAGATGAGACGAGACAGCGAGTGGTGGTGGGGGCGGGGGGTGGGGGTGGGGGGAGCATGTCAAGTCGGAATGTGTGTGTTCAGCAGGTGAAAAATGAGGAAGCTGTTTTGTAGACAGAATGAGTGTAATTAGTACCACACACACACACACAGACTTGCACTCACACACCTTCTGAGGGGGCTGTGCATATGTTTGGCAGTTTGTTGTGTTCATGAGTTTGAGTGATAATCAGTGAAGCTGCCAGGTTTTTCGTACATTGGTTCGTAGTCGGGGACAGCATCTTAGCACAGTGACATTACAAGTAATGTACTTGAGTACAAGTTTGAGGTACTTGTGCTTTACTAGAGTATTACCATTTTATGCTACTTTATACTTACTGCTCCACTATATTTCAGAGGACAATATTACTATAGGACTTTACTCAACAAAAGTTACTAGTTACTTTGAAGATTAAGATTTTAAATACAAAATATATGATGAACTTATAAAATATAATGTACTGTTGTAGATTAAACTACCCAACAGTATAGAAAGTAATTAAAATTAGCTCCACTTCAACCAGCTACAACATCAAAATGCTGCTTACATACTAATGCACATTCAAATCGTAAAGTTTTAAGCACAAGTAAAACTTTGAATGCAGGAATTTTCTTTGTAGTTTTTACTGTAAGTTTTACATTGTGGTTTTTCTACTTTTACTTAAAGTAAACAAATTCCTAAGATTTCAGTCCTGGTTGATTTGTCGACCCCTGTGTGTGTGTGTTGTGTGTAGGCTTCTGGCTTCTGGCTTCTTCATCATGTCCAATATGTGCATGCAAAATTACTGTCAATCCCTTGTGCGTCGGTATGCAATTTGAACCCGGCATGGGAAAGGCAGACACTCACCAGTAACAATGAAAACTAGACCTGCAAGCAGGTATTAACGTGGTCTAAGCCTCCGGTGCAAGTCACAACATGCGGCCCACGGAGGCAATGCAAGTCAGACCTGCAGTCCCACAAGCGCGATGCAAGTCGCAGATGGAGATCAGCACAGAGATTGGATTCAGTTCAAAGACAGTCGTGTGTAAAAATTATTTTAGCATATTTTATGATTTTGCAACAAAAGCACCACCTACTGGCCGATTGGCACTGAATTTTGCACAGAGACTCGGTGGGGCATAGGAAAGTACTAGCCCAAGTGACGTGTTATTTGGACAATCCTATGTGGAGATATGACATCACTTCCTGTTTTACTGCAACCTATAGGAAGTTGTTCCTTTATAACTTGCGCATTTTTCAGTATATAAATTATTTTAATAACTTTTGATCATGAGCATCCATAGATTCTATGTGCAAAGTTTCGTGCAGATCGGACTGCCTGGGAGGAGTTCAAAAATGTATGTTTGCATACTTCATGATTTTGTAATAAAAGTGCCACCTAGTGGCCGATTTGTGCCAAATTTTGTACAGAGCCTTGGTGAGGCATAAGAAACTACTGAGCCAAATTTCGTGTTAATCGGACAGACCTATGTGTAGATATAGATGTTAATTGATTTTTTCATATTTTGAAAAATTTTGAGTGACAGACTTCTTAATTGACCATAGTCTGCAGTGAGGCAAACTTTTGGCACATCAGTGGATGTGCTGAAAAATTTCCAGCTCTATAGGACATATGGCAGATTTTTTGTGATTGTGGAATCACATCTGTGGAATGTGAAACGTCTAGAATTTACATTTGTTGTAATAAGCCACGCCCACTTTTATCAATAAAATTTTAATCATCAACTGAGTCATGAGCCTAGATCGTGCAAACTGAATTTCGTCCAAATCCATGCAGCAATTACGAGATATAAATATTTTGCATTTGTAGTGCCAGCTAGTGGCTGATTGGCACCAAATTTTGCACAGAGCCTCAGTCAGGCATGTGAAGGTACTGGCCCAAGTTTCGTGATAAGCGGATGAACCTATGTGGAGATATGACATAAATTCCTGTTTTGCTGCAACCTGCAGAAAGTTGTTCCTTTATAACTTGTATCAACTGAATATCAAAATTATTTTAATAGCTGTTGATCATGAGAGTCCATAGATGATATATATAAGATAGAGGTCTATGTGCAAAATTTCGTTCAGATCTGACACACAGCCTAGGAGGACTTTGAAAAAGTAGGTTTTGCATATTTTGCAATTTTGAGAAAAAACGTTATAGGTGAAAATGGGTTTGGTCTATATCACGAGATGCAGCTCAATTCAGGGAACGCATGCATCTAAGGTTTTTGAAATGTGCGAGGTACTATGTGGGAGTTACTGGCCAAAATGCGTTTACCTTGATAATGGCACCACCTGCTGGTGGACATGTGTCATTTTGGTGTCTGAGTTGTGTGCACCAGTGTATACCTCCCTGTGAATTTCACTTGCATAATTCTTAGGGCGATGCCTTGCATCCACTCGGGCTTGGACCCCTAATAAAAATCTGAGCAATTTCAATAGGGTTCCCAGCACTGCTGGTACTGGGCACCACGATGCATTGCATTCATGTTTCCCCGCCCAGTCAGGCTTGGACCCCTAACTATTATACAAAGAGTTAAAGTAAATACAGTGGGTACGGAAAGTATTCAGACCCCTTTAAATTTTTCTCTTTGTTTCATTGCAGCCATTTGCTATAATCAAAAAAGTTCATTTTATTTCTCATTAATGTACACTCAGCACCCCATCTTGACAGAAAAAAAAACAAATGTAGAAATTTATGCAAATTTATTAAAAAAGAAAAACTGAAATATCACATGGTCATAAGTATTCAGACCCTTTGCTCATTATTGAGTAGAAGCAAACTTTTGAGCTAGTACAGCCATGAGTTTTCTTGGGAATGATGCAAGTTTTTCACACCTGGATTTGGGGATCCTCTGCCATTCTTCCTTGCAGATCCTTTCCAGTTCCGTCAGGTTGGATGGTGAACGTTGGTGGACCCATTTTCAGGTCTCTCCAGAGATGCTCTATTGGGTTTAGGTCAGGGCTATGGCTGGGCCAGTCAAGAATGGTCACAGAGTTGTTCCGAAGCCACTCCTTTGTTATTTTAGCTGTGTGCTTAGGGTCATTGTCTTGTTGGAAGGTGAACCTTCGGCCCAATCTGAGGTCCTGAGCACTCTGGAAGAAGTTTTCTTCCAGGATATCTCTGTACTTGGCCGCATTCATCTTTCCTTCAATTGCAACCAGTCATCCTGTCCCTGCAGCTGAAAAACACCCCCATAGCATGATGCTGCCACCACCATGTTTCACTGTTGGGATTGTATTGGGCAGGTGATGAGCAGTGCCTGGTTTTCTCCACACATACCGCTTAGAATTAATGCCAAAAAGTTCAATCTTGGTCTCATCAGATCACAGGATCTTATATCTCATAGGCTGGGAGTCCTTCATGTGTTTTTTGGCAAACTCTATGCAGACTTTCATATGTCTTGCACTGAGGAGAGGCTTCCGTCGGGCCACTCTGCCAAAAAGCCCCGACTGGTGGAGGGGTGCAGTGATAGCTGACTTACTGGAACTTTCTCCCATCTCCCTACTGCATCTCTGGAGCTCAGCCACAGTGATCTTTGGGTTCTTCTTTATCTCTCTCACCAAGGCTCTTCTCCCTCGATTGCTCGGTTTGGCTGGACGGCCAGGTCTAGGAAGAGTTCTGGTCGTCCCAAACTTCTTCCATTTAAGGATTATGGAGGCCACTGTGCTCTTAGGAACCTTGAGTGCTGCAGAAATTCTTTTGTAACCTTGGCCAGATCCGTGCCTTGCCACAATTCTGTCTCTGAGCTCCTTGGGCAGTTCCTTCGACCTCATGATTCTCATTTGCTCTGACATGCACTGTGAGCCGTAAGGTCTTATATAGACAGGTGTGTGCCTTTCCTAATCAAGTCCAGTCAGTTTAATTAAACACAGCTGGACTCCAATGAAGGAGTAGAACCATCTCAAGGAGGATCAGAAGAAATGGACAGCATGTGAGTTAAATATGATTGTCACAGCAAATGGTCTGAATACTCATGACCATGTGATATTTCAGTTTTTCTTTTTTAATAAATTTGCAAAAATTTCTACATTTCTGTTTTTTTCTGTCAAGATGGGGTGCTGAGTGTACATTAATGAGAAATAAAATGAACTTTTTTGATTTTAGCAAATGTTGCAATGAAACAAAGAGTGAAACATTTAAAGGGTTCTGAATACTTTCTGTACCCACTGTAAATCCATTGAAATCTAAAAAAATGATGAGGATAATGATATAATCAAAGTGGCTTTTGATAAAATAATCTATAGCATGCTAGCGGCTCTGTGAGGCTGCACTTAGCAGCACATGCTTTGAGCTAAATGCTAATGTAAGCTAATATGCTCATAATGGCCTGTTCACCATCTTAGTTTAGCATGTTAGCATGCTGACATTTGCTAATTAGCATTAAACACAAATTACAGCTGAGGCTGATGGCAATGGCATTAGTTTTACAGGTATTTAGTCATAAACCAAAGTATTGGACAAGCTGAAATTCTGACCTGACAGTGGCACTACATTAGATGAAAAGTCAGAGGATCACCAAAGTTACTACAATTCATCCTCTGAATGTCTGGACAAAATTTAAAACAGTAGTTATGCTTAGCACGATTCATTGTGTATCGGTACCATGCCACTGGACCACTTAACTGTGTTAGTTTTTAATCACTGTGGCAGCTAATAACTGTGCTTTATCAGACCAAAGTCCAGTAACACGTCTGTTTAAATGAACGTTTGCCACCAGTTTCCTGTGTGATAAAGGGACAGCTATTGTGCTTTGCCAAGGCATCTGAGATTTCTTGTGCCTTACTCTGTGTGCTTTTCTTTCTCTTTCCTCTCCACTAACCCACACCCCTTTACACGTACATATACACGCCTACACACACATCTCAAACGACCCAGTTAGCATGGTAGGATAACTAGCTAAACTCCACGGCATCTTGAGGACAAATAGTGTGTCCTCCATTTTGGCTCCGCACCATCTTGAGGACGAATAGAGCGTTTGCTCTCCCTTTCGTTTGAGTTTTGCAGGGCTGTCTGCCATTTTGGATCTGTGCGTGACAACCACCCATGTGGTCACGTCCGTCATCTTCCTTGCACCCCCCCCCCATTGTCCCACACACCCACACACCCACACACACACATGTACACACTCACACATACCTTACATGCTTGCTGATTGTTGTATGCTTATTGTGTTTAGAATAGACAATAGGGGTTGTTGGGTGAAGTTATTGAATATTGATCAATGCCAAGGTTAAATAAACTCTATAAAATCTATTGTACCTTTTAAAGAGCTGCTGCCTGTGGTTATTTTGTGTATGTGTTGTAATAACAGCTTGTTATGATGGTCAGTGCTCAGATTCACCCTCCACTACTATTAATGTAAGATAGTACTTTAAATATATACATTTTTGAGTGGACAGCCACCTTTGAGACATTTTCCATTTTTGGTTATTGGTCCCTATTAAACCATATTAATAATTTTGATAATATGAATTATTTTATTAATATTCATACATATCTTTGATATTTTTTTGCTAATAACCAAACCTGGCCTATCTGGTGCCCTATTTGATACTGGGCTTGTCAGTGCTTTTTTGCGGAAAACAGCTGCCTGCTGCTGCTGGAGACGAGGTTGAAGAGAGCAGTGAGACTGAACAAAAACAGCAAAGTTACAGGCCAGAAAACTAAAACAATGAGAGCTAAGAGCAGCTGCAATGTTGGGTGACAATTCTCTGTGGGTTCATCACCACAAGCAACTCCTTTCACAACATAATCATTATTAGAATTATAACATTAAGTAATGCGTTAATTCCTGACAGTATAAGTCTTGTGTGTGTGTGTGTGTGGGTTTGGTGTGTACTGGACTGTGGTATGGTGACAACAATCCCCGGGCATAAAAATGTCAGACAGACTGAATCAGAAGGGGAGAAAGAGGAGGATGGAGGGTTACAAATTCTCTACAAATTGGCTCCCGTTCAAGACACGGAAGCCTGCTGATGTCAGACATTCAGCCTCAGGCCAACAGGTAGAGAGGCCAACATTTAATGCCACTTTCTCTACACCTTCTTCTTCTTTGTTCTCAGTGTTTCTTGTTTTAGTTTGCTTGCTGCTGCTCCATAATACTCATAAACAGATGCCTGTTTTCAGATTTGCTGCAACTCTTTCTCTCCCACCTCCCTGCGTCCCGGCCACGGTGATACTGCAGTGACACAGGCCCATTCACAGTCAGACACCTGACACTGAGCCGTTGCTCTCACACAGTGATTAACACTGGCATTCCTCCATCCATCCCTCCATTACTCAAATATGATTTCTCCTGCCTCTTACACCCCATTTCCGACTTTTCCTCCCTTCTTTTTTGATAAATTTTCATCTTTTGTCCTTTCTTTTGCTGTTTCTCTATTTCCCCCAATTATTACTCTCATATTTAATTCCTTGTTGTTTCCTGTGTCCTTTACCTGCTGCGTCCTTCCTTATTATTTCTTCCCTTACCTCATTATCTCATCATTCACATTCTTTCTTTCTACATTTTCTTGTTCTTATTCCACCCTTCATTCATCATATCCTCCCTTGTTCCGTTCTTTATTCCCTTCATTTGCTTTCCTTCCCAATTCATCTCCTTTTTTCCTTACTTCCCCAGTCCCTCTCCCCTTTCCTTGTTACTTCTCCTTCCTTTACCCTTCCCTCACTTTATCAGTTTCCCTGTCTATTCCTTTTTGTATTCCCTGGCTTTCTTTCTAATTAATTTCCCCTTAATCTTCTCTACTTTTTTCCACTCCTTGTCTCCTTTCCCATGGCCAGATTAACCTCATAGGGAGGTCCGGGACAAACATTTGTTGTTGGGCTCCTATTGACCCCCATTATACATGGCAGATCCATTATTTCCCCAGGCATCCAAAAACCAACCAGTAATCTAGAGCTGAAATGATTAATTCATCAATTGATTAGTCGACAGAAAATTAATTGGCAACACGTTTGATAATTGATCAATCATCATCAATAATTTTTTAAGCAAACATACCATAAATTCAATGGCACCAGCTTCTCAAATGTGAATGCTAGTTTCCCTACTTTTCTTTCTAGTAAACTCAACATCTTGATATTTTTGACAGCTGGTCAGACAAAAAAGCAATCTAAATATGTTAACTTGGGCCTCAGGGAACCTTTTTCACTATTTTCTGACATTCCATAGACTAAACAATCATTTAGTTATTAAAGAAAATAAAAATGAAAATAATTGTTAGTTGCAGACTTACAATACTCATATGATTGGTTTTATATGGTTTTCTGAGTTAATTACTTGACACAGAAAAAATCGAAGCAATTTGAACACTTTACAACAAATGACCACAATATAAACTAAAACAGTTAAGGTCTTAAAACTACATTCTGACACACGGTCCCTGTACAAGACAAGGCTACAAGTGTGGACAGATGAAGCTACAGCAACAATACAGGAATGTTTTGAGTGCACAGACTGGCACATGTTCAGAGATGCTCCCACCCAGGAGAACCACATCAATCTTGAGGAATATACATAATCAGTGACATCATACATCAGCAATTGATGATATGGTGATCACAAAGACAATAAAATTATTACCCAACCAGAAAGCCTGGATGAATGGAGAGGTGAGAGCCCTATCCAGAGCCAAAAAGCAGACCTTGCTCCCGAGGTGTGTTAGTGTGTGAATGATTAATTAGTTTCTTTGTACTTATGAGCAGTTCTGTCATCAGTGTGTGAATGGGGTGAATGCGATATGTAGTGTGTGAAGCGATTTGAGTGGTCAGAAGAAAGGTGCTATACAAGTACAGTCCATTTACCACTTACACTGTACACCCACAATTGCAATCCCCGACATAAGGAGAACTTAGTTGTGAAGTTTGCAGATGACACTACCATCATCGGCTGTATTACAAACGATGAGAATTCATATTGGGAGGAAATCAACAATCTTGCAGACCTTGCAACCTACTGCTCAATGTCAACAAAACCAAGGAGCTGATCATTATTTTAGAAAAAAGGAGACAGAGACAAAAACCCCTGTCAACATGAGTGGAGCTGAGGTGGAGCAAGTGAACAGTTTTAAGTTCCTGGGAATCAGCACCGCTGTTAATAAAAACAGCACACAGACACATAAAGTAACTCCTTTTCTTTATTTATTTACTTTTTATTTTCACATGTGTATGGAAAAGTCTATAGCTAGGCAGGGTTGTGAGCTTAGTTTATTACTCAGCATCAAAGTGAAGAGACAGTGTTAACTCAGAGTTAGCAGCATTTTGATTATAAAGCTGTTCCTCAGAGAAAGACACAAAACTTTGAAAAAGTCAATTTTGAAATATAAATTATATCCATTATTATAAACTCCATTATTACAAAAATGAATGATGAAATAATAATTTCACAAATAGTTGGTTAATTTATATATTATTCTACACAATTTATACGATTATATATATTTCATAATGTCCTTTTACTTTATTTGATATTGAACACATTGGGGTTCTATATACTCCTTCCTTTCCTGCCTATTTCTCTCTTTAACTACCTTGCTTCCTCACTACCTTACTTCCATGTCTGATCTCCATTCCATCCTTATTCCCTTCCTCCTAATGACTTCCTCGTTCTGTGCGCTACTTTAACTTGTAATTTTTACATTGTGGTATTGCTTCTTTAACTGAAAGTTTTAATCCTTAAGATTTCAGTGATTTGCTCTCCTGCACCCTCATTACCAATAATTTCCTTACGTCTTTCTATCCCTAGTGCTTCTCTCATTTCCTCCCCCTTTCTTATCTTCATCTTTATGCGCTTCCCTACCATTTTCAGTTGCTTCCTTCCCTCTGCCTCCCTTATCGCCCTCTGTTCCTTCCATATTTACTTTGTTTCTTCCCCCTCTCTTTCATGCCTTAACCCTCCCTTCCTCCAATCACTTCCTATCTTAAGCCTTACCTTCCTTTCTTATTGCCTTTGTTCCTCCTTTGCTAAATATTTTTCTTATTTTATTCCCCACTACCTCCCACCTTCCTTTCCTGCCTTATTCTCTCTTTAACTACCTTGTTCGTTCCCTTCCATCCTTATTCTCTCCCTCCCTACTCACTCACTTCCACCATCCTCCTTGTGTGCTCTACATATTATGGTGGAAATGAGTTGGTTTACAAGGAGAGTTAAGTTTCATAACCCACCACCTTGCTTAACCTGGTCATATTAACTATCTACTACTACTAACAGCCTTGCTGGACATTTATGTACACACACACAAGCATGCACACACACTCTAGTGGGTTCAATGAGAGAGGGAAGTGTGCTTGGATGCAGCTCAACAGCATACCCACCTTAAGCCGTCCCCTGTTATAACAAGTTATATCTCGCATCTACTCTGATCATTTAGAAAATCGTACCACCAATTCACACATCCGCTTTTCCCATCTGCACACAAATGTCTTGGCTGGAATTGCTGAGTGAAATGAGTGTGTGAACAGAATTCTTCCATACACTCCAGATAATGAAGGTTGGAGGATGTTGGAATGAGCATAGAATGCACACATCTAACATAAAAAACTGACTTCATTTGGTTTGGTCTCTGTTTTTATATTACACACCTGACAGCATGTAGATACTGACAACCATTCAGATCAAGAAGCTTGAGTTTCTGAGAGTGAAAACACCTCTTGAACAACAAATACAAACATGTAATGGATGGATCAACCCTATTCCCAGACAAGAGCATTAGTATTGATCCAATGCCAGCGTTTTAACAATTATAATTTTCCACAATATCTGTGATACACTATGGTTAAGGTTAGGGAAAGATCATGGTTACAGGTATTAAAAAAAGAAAACATTACTTGCAGGTTTAGTGTGTTTCTCAGTCTGTCCACCACTTTGGTCCAGACTGAAATATCTCTAAAACTATTGGATGGATTTCCAGGAAATTTGGTACAGACATTCATGGATCCCAGAGGATGAATCTTAATGACTTTGGTGATCCCTAGACTTTTCAGCTAGTGCCACCATGAGGTTGACATTTGTGGTTTTGAGTGAAATATCTCAACAACTGTATGGATTGCAAAGAAATTTGGTACACACATTCATGTTTCCCTCAGGGTGAAATATAATAACTAGTGATTCTCTGATATTTCATTTAGTGCCACTATCAGATCAGAATTTCTGTCTGTCAAATACTTTGCTTTATGACCAAATACCTGAAAAACTAATGGCATTACCATCAGCCTTAGCTGTACTCAGTTGCACATGCAAATGTTAGCATGCAAAAATGCTAAACTAAGATGATGTCCATTTTACGCATTATACCTGCTTAACATAAGCATGTTAGCACTGTCATTGTGAGCATGTTATCATGCTGACATTAGTATTTAGCTTAAAGTATCAATGCGCTGTGCCTAAGTATAGCATCACAGAGCCGCTAACATGGCTATAGACTAGTCTTGTTTTTACATTACTAATTGGTAGTAAAACATAGATTTTCAATAAATCAGTTGAGAAACATACAAAATGCAGAATTTTCATAATTTTGTTCAAATTCAACAGCTATGATTTTAAAGTATGAGGTTGTCATTATTCTGTATCTTACCTATTTTGAACAAATCCCAAGAAAAGATCAAAATGAACAATGTGAGACTATCACTCTACACTTTCTGACTACCCTACCCTGTCTGTGGCATTCAGCCCCAGGTCCATTTTTCTTACTGAAAATATAAAACTTCAAATAAATGGTTAAATTTTTCAAAAAGGCTAACTTTAAAACAGTTGGACACTGTAGTGTTTAACACGTTACTCGAACACTCATAAACAGTTGGGGACTGTATTTGTTGGGGACTATTTTCAGCTGTGGATTAATATACAATTATTTGGGACTGACTCAAAATAAACACTGTCTATGTTCAAGGTATAAAAGATCGTGTCACCCAGTGCAATGATGTGGCTCACTGATGTGTTTTTAACAGTTTGATGAAGTTATACGTCCAATTTCATGACGAGTGAAGTCACAGCGGGACAAATTGGTATTAAGGAAATTTGGCAGGAACTGGG
Source organism: Siniperca chuatsi (assembly GCF_020085105.1). Taxonomy (NCBI): domain Eukaryota; kingdom Metazoa; phylum Chordata; class Actinopteri; order Centrarchiformes; family Sinipercidae; genus Siniperca; species Siniperca chuatsi. The sequence continues at coordinate 29,915,781 of NC_058043.1, read as the reverse complement.
TAAGTGGGAGCACACCTGACAGATGCAGCTACTAGAAATGAAGGAATATGAGGATTGTCTCTCAGTCTCTCTGTGTGTCTGTCAGCACCCAAGCGTTCTGCTGCGATCTTATCTCTCAATTACTGCACCCAGCACATTCCTGTTAACCACACACATGCATGCATGCATGCACACATGCACCTGCACGTTAAACGCAAAACATCTCAATATTAAGCACTGCACGGCGAGCTGGGTCTCATAACTGTTCTTACGTTACTCTCAGTCATGACTTAATGGGTCACATTTTTCTTGCTGAAAGCACAAACAACATTTCGCTCACAAGAAAAATCACAAGCGCTGAACACTTTGCAGCACAAACAACTTTGTCAGATGATGAGAAATAGCTTTTGCCGCGTTCCTTATTTCATACATTTCATTTAAATAATTTAAACCATTATGAAACACACCCGTCACATTCACACACTTATTTCTCTCACTCACTGAAAACACTGCGCTCTCATTCGCTGAGCTCTCAAGAACAAATGCATCTCACTCATAAAGAGTTTTGAAATTCTTACTCGCTGACTCATGTTAGTCTAAGAAATGTCACAGAGCATGAGGTCCACACACACACAGACCTCGAAAACACATGTGCGCACCCAGGGGCCATTTTGATGAGTGAGAGCCCTCCAAACTGTAATAACACTCAGCTACTCCCTATGAATCATTAGAATATCCAGAAACAGACAGTATGTATGAGTGTGTGTGTGTGTGTGTGTGTGTGCGTGCCTACAGTGTGTGCTGTGAGTCCTGTGTATGCCACAGTGCATATCAATCATAAAAGGGGCTGAAAAGGATTTTGTGGAAATGGCAAAAGCAGGGTGGACACCTTTTGCTGAAGTGAAACCAACCAACAATAAAATAAGATTCAAAACGAAGATTCAGACATACATTTAGCTCATTTACACACACACACACACACACACACACACACACACACACACACTGATCTGAGCTGGTTGATGAGTTGCAGTATTATGTTAATAGGTACTCCGGCTGTACCATTTTGAGTAGAGCGCAGAGGGGGCTTTTCATTGTTTCAGGGAATAGTCTTTTAAAGTACCCTAAACACTTGAATTGGCAATATTTCTTTGTTGGGACAGTTACAAGGATTAGAAATTGTTATCATTGTTTTCACAGTGAAATGTTATTTGGTTATCTTAATTGATTATGCCCTAACTTTGGGTTTGTCTGGAGGAGGAGCTTCTAGTTTAAAAGCAATGGGTAGAAGCTCTGGGTTAGTTCATTGTTGGAGTTGAGTTGGTTCAGTTCAGGTGCAGACCTGCTGGAAGGCCTCTGTGTGTTCTCCTTCCACGCCAATCCATACAGTGAAAATGCTAACATGCTGATGTTAAGCAGGTATAATGTTTATCATGGTCACCATCTTAGTGGGCAGACATGCACTAAGTATACTAGGGATATAAAAAAAAGTTTCTAGTTTCTATGTAATTACAATCTGAATTTAGAACGAACACAGCACATATATATATATATATATATGATATTTTATGGGGCATTCATTTTGAAATTCAACATCAGTGTCTTGATATTATCAGAGTGACACACAGAGGTGGTCTGCTATCACTCTAAAGTGGAATTAGTCTGTGGAAACAGGTAGTTTCCTTTTAATTGTAGAGGGAACACTGCGTATATATGACATTTTTTGGAGCTTTAAAATATGACATTTTGGAGGACTTTAATTTTGAAACTGGAGAAGAAATTTTTGAAGAAATTGCGGGTGTGAATGCTGGCTGTTGAATGATGCATGTTGAATAATACCAATAATGTATGAAAAATGTGGAATATTTTAAGGTTTGTTAGAAAGCTGATGCCAAACTGAATTGCTGGCTTTAAAAGTTGAATCAGAGCAATAATGTATGAAAGATGTGGACCATCATCAGGTTTGAATGGAGGTCTTCACCATCTTGGGCATTTATTTTGAAAATATGAAATGACACTGTGTGTGTGTGTGTGTTTCTGTGTGTGAGACAGAGGTAGAATTCAATTGAAGTGAATTAGGAATTTTTGTTTCTGTCCAGTTTGAATGAAGTTTGTTTTACAATTTTTTGCAAGGTGTTGGGATTCAGGAAGGGCAAGTTTGGTTATTAGCAGAAATATCAAAGATATGTATGAATATTAATAAAATATTAATATTGTCAAAATAATTAATATAGATTAATATGTACAGGGCACCACCCTTGGATCAGGGACCAATAACCAAACATGAAAAACAGTCTCAAAGGTGGCTATCCACCCAAAAATGTTGATATTTAAAGGACTATCTTTCATTAAAAGGGGGAACAGTGAAGGGTAAGATCTGAGCACTGACCGTCGTAACCAACTATTGGACAAGCTCTATTTGTCCTCCTTCAGCTTAGCTGGCTAAGAAGTGTGATTCAATTCAATTTTCAATTCAATTTTGTTTATATAGTGCCAATTCATAACATCTGTCGGATACCTTGACTGCTGGGTGTCATTTGCTGCTCAGAAAAAAAAGGTGTAGAAATGCCCACTAGTGACCATTAGTTATATATTCGTACAGACAGACCTGCCCCCCTAGGAAGTCATAATTCAATTCAATTTTATTTATATAGCGCCAATTCATAACAGAGGTTATCTCATTGCACTTTTCCTATAGAGCAGGTCTAGACCCTACTCTTTATAATATTATCTACAGAGACCCAACAAATGTTATGTGCCTCCTGTAGTAAATGGGTTACTATAGAAATGGCAATGGGCAGTATGGAGCCGCAGGCTTTATAGAGTTAGTGTCGTCATTGCTGTGTGCCAAGATTTCATGTGCTGTCTTGCGTGTTTTATCCAATAGGAGTCCATTGTTTAGATTTAACTGTGATCTCGCGTTGGGCTCAAACGAGATCTCGCCTCACTTTCATATTCAGGTGTGAATTAACGGTTGTGTCGGCTTGGCGCCTTCCTATTGTCTGTTCTTTGTTTCTAAGTCAAGCCTCTTAGTGAAGGCCTTTGCAGGTAGGCCTGTCTTTGTTCCTCACACATGGTGAGGCTAGGTAAGGCCCAACAAAGGTAAAATTATTGTTTTTCTCAGTGGAGTCTGGTGGGCTGTAGCTACCATTTGTTTTGGTCTGAGATGCTGGTTCTTTAGTGCGACATTTAGTGGCAGTGAATGTTGCTTACAGCAGTGGTTCCTAGGCTTTTTTGTCAGATGTACCCACACAGCCCCATCAGATGGGCCTAAGTACCCCTTTGATAGATGGGATGGATATTGTTTATATTTTGGCCAAGTTTGCAATTGTACTGCTGCCATTTTGAGTGACAGAAACTGGTTGTTTCAACCATTTACAGTATCTTTCCTTTTAGCTTTTTGCTATCTTTGTAAATAGACTTTCTGCAGTCTTAATCAACTTGCAATTGACTCAGGTTGGTGGAAAACTAAGGTATGTCTTGTACAGACTACTATAGTTGGTAAGTTATAGTGACAATAATTATAAAGATCACCATCACACACATTTGAAATCTTACTTGTGTGTTGATTTTTCTTCTAAACAAAAATATGTGGATATATATCAATCAAATTAGCTGAGCTGCAGAATTTTTCCTCGTACCCCCTGGTAAGTACCCCTTGGAGTACAAGTACCAATGGCTGGGAATTGTTGGTTTACAGGACCAAAGGTAGAAAATAGCTGAATCATAGCATAAATGTCATTAAAGAGCTGAACATTTTGATATTTGAATGGTTTCTGCAGCTAAATGGATGCAGAAATGGAGTTTATGAAGAGAGAGAGACAGACAGACAGTCAGTTAAAATACAAGTGTATACGGCAGTTGGCTGTCACTCTGAAGCTCAGTGTGCCAACTGTGTGAGTTTGTTTGACTCCACTGTCACATGTCTGCAACCGGCAGTTTTACTGCATTTTGATGCATGAAGTATGTATGAAGAGTGAAAATTGTGAAAATCAGAACAGACAAACAAACTTCTTTGATGTGTAATCAGTCAATCAACCTCAGGTGTGTGTAACTGACTATGGTCAGTCATTGAGATTTGTTCAATGGTATTTTTCTGTAGTTTTGGCCAAGTTTGCAATTGTATTCCATTTGGAGTGACAGAAATTGGTTGTTTCAACCATTTACAGTATCTTTTGATATGGAGTACTTCTTGATTTATTATCAGGTCTGTGACTGATGAGATAACAACGACTGACCAGCCGTTCAAGCCCGCATCTGCATTAGAGGGGTTGGAGATCAATGAACAGACATGCACTATTAAAGCGCTTTGATGAGAACTGTGTGATACAAAGTGGATGATTGAAGAACAAACAGGTGATATCCAACAAGCAGCATTTCTCTAAAGTGTTTGTGTGAACGACAGGGCCAGCTCTCCTGTAGCATACAGTGATTTTCATCTTGACAATACACTCAGATTATTGGATGAATCAGCTTACTGTCTGTATATCTGTGTGTTCTATCCGTACAGTACCCACTTGGATGAAACTGGGCACCCGTGGCTTAATGGTAGAGAGGTCATCCACCAATCGAAAGGTCGGCGGTTCGTTCCTGACTTCCCCCAGCCCACATGTCGAAGTGTCCTTGGGCAAGACACTGAAATTGCTCCCGAGGGCTGTACCTTCAGTGCGTGTGAATGATTAGTTAGCTTCTTTGTAGTGTGTGAAGCACTTTGAGAGGTCGGAAGACTAGAAAGGCGCTATACAAGTACTGTCCATTTACCTACCGTGCTTTGTATAGATGTGTTTATGCTGTGTTTATGACATTCAAAACTGAAAAAACAAAAAAGCAGATCTGGATCAAAATCAAGGTGATCTGATTAACATTCTTGCTGAAACTCAAAGAGCAGTGTTAGAGTTCAAATAGTTGACCTGTAATAACACACACTTTGATCTGCATACAGGTGTCATATTTGGTGTATCATAGTGGTCAACTAAGAACTGGTAACATTGGTCCTTCTAGAAAGGTGTTGAAAATCAGAATCAGAATCAGAAATACTTTATTGATCCCCGTAGGGAAACTCTTTGTTACAGTAGCTTGCCTTTACGTCAGTGCACACACGAGAAGTACTAGAAAACTATATGATACACTATAAACACTATAAAACAGGTCAGAAAATAAATTAAGTATCAGGTCGGTATAAGTATAAGATAAACTAAGTGTCGAGTACCAAGTGGGTTTACTGGTTGATGATGAAAGTACAGTATAAAATACAGTGTCACCAAATATGTAATAAGTAATAGTAATAAGCGGAGGTGCATGTACTGTGAGTAATAAGAGTAATAGAGGTATATAATATCAATAACAATAAATAAGAAAAACTAACATGGGAAAACTAATATTGCATGGGAGTAGTACACAGAATATTGCACAATTATTATTAATTATGGCGGAGATGTAATGCTCAATGTCCAGTTTAGTGACTTAGGGTCAAGACCTATGGTCAAACAGACTAACTTAGAGGGAGGAGTTAAATAGTTTGATGGCCACAGGCAGGAATGACGTCCTGTGGCGCTCTGTGGTGCTTTTTGGTGGGATAAGTCTTCGCTGAAGGTGCTCCTTTGCTTGACCAGGACGTCATGGAGCGGGTGGGAGACACTGTAGATGGCGTGTAGTTTGGCCAGCATCCTCCTCTCTGAAACCACCGCCAGAGAGTCCAGCTCCACCCCCACAATGTCACTGGCCTTACGGATCAGTTTATTGAGTCTGTTTGCGTCCGCTACCTTTAACCTGCTGCCCCAGCATGCAACAGCATACAGGACAGCACTGGCCACCACAGACTCAGAACATCTTCAGCATTGTCCGGCAGATGTTGAAGGACCTCAGCCTCCTCAGAAAATAGAGGCGGCTCTGGCCCTTCCTGTAAAGAGATTGAGTGTTCTTGGTCCAGTCCAGTTTGTTATCTAAGTGTACTCCCAGGTACTTGTAGTCCTCCACAATGTCCACACTGACCCCCTGGATGGAAACCGGGGTCACTGGTGCCTTGGCCCTCTGTAGATCTACAACCAGCTCCTTTGACTTTGTCGCATTGAGCTGCAGATGGTGCACACCAGAATCAGAATCAGAATCAGAAATACTTTATTGATCCCCGTAGGGAAACTCTTTGTTCCAGTAGCTCTTCTTTACGTCAGTGCACACAGGAGAAAACGATAATTTAAACTATAAACAGGTCCGAACCATCACACCATGAAACAAAGTTACCCACCACAGCCCTGTACTCCGTCTCATCACCACCGCTGATACATCCCACCACAGCAGAGTCATCAGAAAACTGAAGGTGGCAGGACTCTGTGTGGTAGCTGAAGTCTGTGGTGTAGATGGTGAAGAGGAAGGGAGAGAGGACAGTCCCCTGAGGGGCCCCGGTGTTGCTGACCACGCTGTCTGACACACAGCGCGTGCAGGCGCACGTGCTGTGGTCTGCCAGTCAGGTAGTCCACAATCCAGGACACAAGGGGGGCATCCACCTGCATCACTGCCAGCTTCTCTCCCAGCAGGGCAGGCCGGATGGTGTTGAAAGTACTGGAGAAGTCAAAAAACATGATCCTCACCGTGCTTGCCGACCTGTCCAGGTGGGTGTGGATGCGGTTAAGCAGGTAGATGATGGCGTCAAAACATGGTGGTGCATGTAATGATGATGACACTCCTAACGTGAAATGGGATTACACAACCACGAGGCGTCAGTTTAAAAAACAACGTGCAATGCTCACTGAAAAAGGCCTTAGAGCTGTTACCTAAGCGATATGTCCCTGCTGTTGTAGCTGATGGAGAGTAGGCAGACAATGGTATCACAGTTCTGCCTCCTAGAAAAATCTTTAAACATTGTGACAGGACGGGTCGTGAAATGTGTAATAATGATTATACAATCATGAGGCATCTGTTTATAAAAACAAGTGCAATGCTCCATTTACTGAAAAGAAACAGAACTGTTACCTAAGCGTTGTATCCCTGGTGCTGCCGCTGATGGTGCTGCTGTTGTAGCTGGTGGTGAGTCTCTAGGAACTGCTAATGCTGTGTCATTCAGCACACATAGTGCAGAGGTAGAAAAGGCTGTAATAGCTAATTGTATTGCACCTGCTGATACAGTTGTTGCAGGGGAGGTGATGATAGTACTGTGCCATCCAGCACACAGTAGTGCAGAGGTAGAAAGGGATGTAATAGCTAATGTGTTGTCCCTGCTGATGCAGTTGTTGCAGGGGAGGGTGATGACAATAATCTAGGATTTGGACAGCATGATGCAGGGCAATCTGCAGGGGCTGGAAGTTCAACGGATATGGTCATTGGTGATCTACATATCAGAGACATACAGATATTTAATGCCTCTGAACTGCGTCAGCGTATTGTTTTAAGAGACATTAATTGCTATGATCCTCAGGCAGTACCTGACAGTCAGAGCTAGTCTGTCTGAAGTAATTGAGCGGGCAATGGCTGATTCACCATCAGGTAGTGTTTTAAATGTGGTGTTGAGAGGCCCACCCTTGGCTAGTGATGTACAGATAGTTTTAAATACAGATGATCAATGTAATGTAGATTTGTTAATTGATAACATTTCTCAGGTTATACAGAATAATGATACATCTATGACTGATGACAAATTGGAGTTTATAGTAAGTGTAGCCAGGGGTAGAAGCGGTGGCAGTGCATGCCTAAAATTGTGTGTGAGTGTTCCTTATGATGAGATTCTATCAAAAGAGAAGTTTCTGTAATCTAAACAACCAGGGAGACAACAATCTGTGTTTCTCTTTGTCTTGCACATTTTGTTAATGCCTGCATGAGCGAGTGGAAGACAGACTAGTTGCTGATAAAAAAAAGGCAGACTTTTAAAAGAACCAGAGAGGAGGAGGGTTTTTATAACCCTTACTAGGAGCAGCTATTCCTTTTATAACAAGTCTTTTCAATCAGTGTTTAAATGGGGACACTCCAGCGTTCCTCAGCATCAGTTGGACTCATTAAAGCAGCGCCAGGAGCAAAGTAATGGTTCCATAAGACAAACAGTGCAAAATGATTTCGATAGAGCTATGCTCGATGTATTGAAACTACCAGATACAGATGTGTATGAGAAGGCCAAAAATATGCTGGTATTCTACAGAGATGCCTGTTGCTGATGAGACAAGGGGAGTAGTGTGAAAAAAGTTTGACTTTATCACTACCCTCCAGTGAAATTAGATGCGCGTAGATTGAACCTCAATGTTACATTTGGTGAGGATGACACAGAAAGGACCTGATTTTAGAAGAAGTTTTAAAACACATGCCTATAAGAAAAACACTGAATACATTTTGGATGCACTCGTCCAGGCAAAAAAGTATATCTTGGACAGATCAGGGAGAAATTGCTGTTATCAACCGGTGAGAGGTTGACACTTGTATGATTTGGTAAAAAGTGTCACTGTATCACATAATGTTTTAGTTCTAGACCACAGGGGTGGGAACTGTTTTTAAAAACTCTAAATACTCAGGTACCTAGGGCTATTTCAGAATATAAAGGTGACGATGACACAAGTGAAATCAGTTTTACAATCCATGACAAAAATCAGGCAACAGAAAAAAAGAGAAAACATTCCTTGAACGGCTCACACAGGTTTAGCACACCTCTGGACCAAAGCAGTTTAAAAATCACCTAGATCGGACACTACTGCATTGCTAGATTTGTGATTTCTTTACTATTTTCTATATGTTATAGGAAGACTGAATGTATTTTTATGAAGACTAAATGTCCTAATGACATAAGGAATATATTTTTGATTTTTTTATTATTTTCTACATATTATAGTATGAATCTCATGAAGGCAAAATGTGCCAATGAGAGAACAAAATTTTTTTATTTATTTTTTAGATCAAATTGCCTTTTCAAAATGTCTTTAAAACATTGTAAAACCTGAATTAAAATGCAAGTATTGATAGTGTCGTGTGGGCTGTGTAGTAGTATGTGGACCCAAATGCAGAGTACCAGGAAGCGGTATGAGGTGAAGTAGCCAGATGACTACAGTGTTTATTGGGGTGATATGGTTTACAGGCAGGTACAGGCAGACTGGTAGACAAACAGGTAACGAACAGGCAAAAGGCAGATAGGTTACTGGCTGGCAGTGGTGGAAGCAGAGAAGTGAGCCCAAGGTGGCAAAACAGTTCAATCGGGAGCAGGCAAATTACAAAATCCAGGATCCAGCCAAGGTCTAAGGGAGATAAAGAATCCAGAACAGAACTCACGGTAAAAATGCCGGGGAACTGGGCACTGGAACCAGGTACATCAAAAAGTGCACCAAACAGCAACACACACAAAGGTCAGGAACACTCACAAGACAGGAACCAAACTCAAGGCAGGAATCACATCAGGCAGGAAGAACAATAACCCAACACTGAACAAAGACAGAGACACTGACTAAATACCCTAGGGTAGGTGAGACACAGGTGCAAACAATTAAGGAAGGGCCAACAATCAAAACTGGAGGGAAAACAAAGCCAGGGAGTAAAACCACAAGACACACAAGGGAAGGAGAATACTACAAAATAAAACAGGAAATGAAAAACCTTAAACTACCACCGATAGATCATGTTCTCCAATGCTTTTTTTATTTGAAATTATCATCGTTACACAACATTACAAATCTATTTTTCATATTGTACACATGTAAAATTATATCCATGGCATACATCAGGTAGTATCTTGTTGACAAATTGACCAACCATAGTGTCATTACAAACAAGATTTGTTCCATACATGTTTAGCACCTGTGCATAAGACATAATTTTTTGTATATGACATAGAAAAAACACACAATGTTGACCGCAGGTTGTAGCATGATTATCCTGCACTTGTCTTTTAGAATAAGATACATCTGTACAGTTTTTCACAAGGAAGATGTTTATCTCCGATGGAAAATTGTCAGTCAGGAGGGTTACCAAAACTGTCTCAGTTTTGGTAACCAAAATGCTCACCATGCATGTCAGATGGATGTGTGTTTATAAATAACATAGCGGGTAATTTACAAACATTGTACTTTGGGAGTTGGTTGCATGCTAGGATCCCCAAAAAATCTGTACCATTAATGATTGTTTTTCTGACAGTACTGGATAATTCTATAGTATTCATTGTGTTTTAGTAGTAATCCAAAAATACTTGTCTCCTGTTTGACATCTCAATAACTGAATCAAAAACAGAAAAACATATCAGATTAACAGTGCAGGGGAGAGGGGTTCTAAAATGGGCTTCCAACCGCACATCGCCTATTTTAACTAGTGAAACATTCCCTGAACATTTTCTATCAGACTCCAAGCTGTAAGGTAAAGCCACCCCCAAAATTGCATTCTGTCTTTGTATCAGCTGGTAATACTGTCTTGTGTACTGTCCTCTGAAAATGTGGTTGAAACGACTTTGCAGGGTAAGACTGCCCATCAGCATTTAGACATATAAACTCTGTATCGTAGTTCTCAAAATTAAACGGGTATAACTACCCGTATATCCCTCGTTATCAACAAATCCAACTATAACAAATTTAGGGATCTGCCAGATGTAGAGATTTTCTTGGTTGCATACCCTTGTCCCAGCAGGAATGGAGAATGTTTTCAAAGACACTGTCTATTGTATATTTAGCGTTAGCGTGCTGTAGATCCCTATTGTGTGCCAACCTGACAGCAGGAGCAACAGACACCTTTTTTACAAATACACTGGCTGACACAATCTTAACACTGTATTGAGCATTTGCTGCGGTCATCAGAGAAAATTCATCTTTTCATCATATACATTTCAGAGAAATATCACCACCAACAGGACACCGTCTGGCTGGTCACTAGCCACGTCTCTGCTCACCTCTTGTAAGTCGGTAGGAGGTGGAGATGCTGGAGGTGTATGGGCCAACAGAGATGAAGAAGGCAAAGATAGAGAAGGTGGTGTTCCTATAGGACCCCAGAATTGCGGGGATGGTGGAGGTGACCGGATGACTGAGATGACGGTTGTTCTGGAGGAAACTGCAAAGATGCGGGGGAGGTGTGCTGGGTAGTGGTGATAGAGAAGGAGCCGGACTTCAAATAGATCCCCAGTTCAATGGTGTTGACCAGCCTCCATCTATGTATTCTGAAAAATAATAAATTATATTAGAAAGGCAGGAAAACACTGTGTAAAATGAAGCTTATCACACAATCACGTGCATGCATTCTATAATCGTTTAACCTATAATACACACCAGGCTGATCAAGGTCTGGGCAGACGACAGAACGTTGCCTGCAAAACCCTTGCCTGCACAAGTACCTGCACGCAGCAGTACTTTGCCGTTGCAATATTTAACAGTGAGTAAAAATACCCACTGACCCCCTCAAATTCTATTTTTAATTCGGGCAACGCCGGAACGCCTGCTACACGTCTCTTTTTGCAAGGAGCTAAATTCACATTCGTATCACACAGTCTAGTCTCGATAGACATACCTACAACATTGGTGGTTTGGGTGACATCCACACATCTGTCGGATACCTTGACTGCTGGGTGTCATTTGCTGCTCAGAAAAAAAAGGTGTAGAAATGCCCACTAGTGACCATTAGTTATATATTCGTACAGACAGACCTGCCCCCCTAGGAAGGCATAATTCAATTCAATTTTATTTATATAGCGCCAATTCATAACAGAGGTTATCTCATTGCACTTTTCCTATAGAGCAGGTCTAGACTGTACTCTTTATAATATTATCAACAGAGACCCAACAAATCAAACCATGAGCAAGCATTTAGCGACAGTGGCAAGAAAAAAACTTCCTTTAATATGCAGAAACCTTGGTCAGAACCAGACTCAATGGTGGGCAGCCATCCCCCGCTGCTGTGTTAGGTTTTAAGAGAGAAAGAAAGAGAGAGAGAGGGAGGGAGAAGGAGAGGTTTAGAGAGACAGAGAGAGGAGAGAGAGAGGTTATAAGAAAGAGCCTAGAATTTTAAAATAGTAATGTAATTGTAGTGGCAACATTAATATTAATAAATTAATAATAATCGGAATGACAGCTTTAGGATTAATAATGACTGTATTAGTAACAGAGCCAATAACAACAACTGTAGTAGCAGTTGTCGAGCAGGTACACGGGGCAGCAAGTGGCCCACAACCACAGATCCAGTCTCTGCAGCTCCGGAGGAAGAAATACCTGCTGAAAGCGACAGAAGGAGAGAGGAGAGAAACGAAAAAAGCACAGAATTACTTGAGAGAGAAGATGTAACATGCAGTAATAGATAAATAAAAATGCATACAGATGGAGAGGAAGACAGAGGAAAGAGATGCATCATGGGAAGTCTCCCAGCAGTCTAGGCCTATAGCAGCATAACTAAGGGATGGTTCAGGGCTCACCCAAGCTAGCCCTAACTACAAGCTTTATCAAAGAGGAAAGTCTTAAGCCTACTCTTAAATGTAGAGATGGTGTCTGCCTCCTGAACCCAAACTGGGATCTGATTCCACAGGAGAAGAGCTTGATAATTGAAGGCTCTGGCTCCCAATCTACTTTTGGAGCCTCTATTAACTAACCCTGCATTCTGGGAACGTTGTGTTCTAGTTGGGTAATAAGGAATTATGAGCTCTTTAAGATATTAAGATATGATGGTTCCTGACCATTAAGAACTTTGTAGGTGAGGAGAAGGATTTTAAATTCTATTCTGGATTTTACAGGGAGCCAGTGCAGAGAAGCTAATATTGGAGAAAGAAAATTGAGTCTGGTTCTGCCCGAGGTTTCTGCCTCGTAAAGGAAGTTTTTCCTTGCCACTTTCACCAAGTGCTTGCTCATGGTGGGGTTTGTTGGGTCTCTGTAAATAATATTATAAAGAGTACGGTCTAGACCTGCTCTATAGGAAATAAATGTCTAAAATGACATTTTGTAATATAGTTTGTTTGAGTACAAGTGTTGTCTGTGACTCTACTTTCACCAAATGTTAGAGGGACTGAGATAAAATGGGACTGAATAATGACTTCATCAAGCTTCATGGGATGTGTGCAAATAAAATATTAGCATTACAACAGTTTTTTTTTCTTCTCAAACCAAATATTTACTATTTATAAAAACACAGAAAAAAAACACACTATTTACACTATTTACAAAATGTGCATGTTTCAGCTATCATGCCATGCTGCAAAACAGTTTCTGTCCAGCAGCATGCAGAGGGCAACACTTGTGGGGTTTGCCAAGTACTGCGTCATCCCAGTTTTAGCTTTTGAGGCGACCATTCTTTCATCCACAGTCATGTCTCTGTGGGGATGATAAAATGTCTTGATGGTGTCCATCGGGGTTTTAGTTTGTCATGGTCAGCTGTGCCCTTTTTTCTGTCGTTATGGACATCCTCATCAGGGTCACTAAGATGAGGATGCTAAGGTTCCAAGATATTGCTCTTTATCTGTCCTGTGGCATGATCTGTGATGGAAGTGGCAAAGAAAAAAGACGATTCTGCCTCCAGTAGTCTGCGATGCTGTCGAGTTTCACCATGGCCATGTACAGAAGCAGCCCAATGTACTTGTAAAAATCCCCCGTGTTCAAGTCTGTCTAGTGGCCTGTCTTTTTTCCCTGTGCTATTTGTTTAGCAGCCTGCTTGTTTGTGTTTTGACACAGTGTTTGTACGGTTTGTACAGGAAAGAAAAGTTTGAACAGGTCGAGGGGTGTATATGTGGAGGTGGAGCTGAGCTGTGGCCCTGGTGTCTGAGCTGGTTGAAACCTGGAGACAGGGGGAGCGGTGTCCAGGTCTTTGTCTGTCTTCCAAGACAGCGGAGCTGGCTGCTGTGTAGGTGGGGGCGCTGGTGGTGACCTGGCAGAAGTGATGCTGCCAGTGGTTCACTGGACCCTGGCAGCTGTTAATCCTCTCTGAAAAAAATTTTTTTTTTTAAGACATTCACTACTACTACATTCATTGAAGAAACTCCTCACCCCTTTCTCTTTTTTTCCTCCAGATCCCCCACACACATCAATTCACACCTAAGAGGAATGTGGAGGAGGTGTGAAGCTCTGACGGCTTCTCTTCTGTCCTGTCAGCTAATCTTCTCTGTATCTATTCCAGTTTGTCATATATGTTACCTGTCCTGTCCACCCCAAACAGCAGCAAATCACACCTAAATGAGATGTGGGGGGTGGGGATACTCTCTCTCTTCCATTTCAAAACTCTAAATACAGTTCTATGAAAGTCAAAGTCTCATCTGTTCAGAACAGTATGATAAAATAGTCAATGTCCAAAGCATGTTTTCAAAGTGTGAATGGAAGTGAATATTACATTAGTTATTACATTAGTTATCAAAAGGAGATCGCATAGAATAGCTTAAATGTGTGTGATTTGGATAAAGAGATAGTTCAGAGATACAGTATGTTAGTTTTGGGGAATTTTATTGTTTTTCCCATTACCTAGAGTCAGAAATTAATACATTCTTTAGGACAGACATTTTTTATTTATTTGGTATAGTCTGAAGTTATGAAGTTGTGTCTATAGTATCATATAACATGATCCAAGAACTGCGCAAAACTAAGCAAGTACAATAAGTTGGGCTTAGGGGATACCTTTTTCTTTTTCTGAGGGGAGGCCCAGCGTCTCAGACTTTGAAAACCTCTGATCTATACTATTTGTAAGTGACGCTCACTTTTTGTGATATTGCAATGTTTCTCTGCAGTGAAAGGTGACGGGCGGGTCCTTAGTGATTTCCTGAGTGTCCATTGGTTTGTTTCAGCCAATATATTGTGTAAATATTGAGTAAACATCGAGTAAACATCAAGTAAACGCGCCTATGCGTTTGGCTACCGCAGGGGGTTAATTACTAGTACTGTTATGTGTAAGTCTGAGTGATACTTGACAGTATCTGTGTGTCAGTGCATTTACGATGTAATTATAGCCAAAACTTATTTGGAAAGGTGAATGTAGAGTTATGAAAAGGACACAGAGACAAACTGTTTGTTTTAGGTTTGAGATTTTATTTTGTACGTGTTTTATGAACATGGCAAAATGTGTCTACAGAGACGACAAGTGTGCTGTAGAAAACAATACTGGTTAAATGTGAAAAGGACAATGCATACAGTAAACAGTAATTGTGTTGTGTGCTTAAAACAACTGTGAAGAATTCAACAATGACAAACCACATCTCTCGGTCTCTTTTTTTCCCCTGTATTTCAGGTTACATTTGTGTTACTGTGGTTACGCCTAGGACACGTAACACATGCACCGTTAAAAGAGGGCAGGAGCTAAAGATTGTGCTATTGAGAAAACATTTTTTTTACAATCTTTCAAACTAGCTACTACTCCAATTTGATGCAGATTGTTTTACAGTGCTTAAACCTGCAGATGATGTGTACTCTACTGCTCAAGAAGTCCTGATAAACTTTAGGTAGAAAACAAGCAGTATTCTTGCCTTTGCCTAGGGCCCCCAAATCTTTAAATCCACCCATGCTTTTCATTATTTAGTCTAGATGAACTTTAAGCTTGGTTTCTAGTAGCTTCCATCTAGGGAGCTACTGTATGTGGAACAAATGCTGGTGCCTGACTGAAGAATTTACCCTATTCCACAACATAATTGATTAATTTGCCTCTGTTTCTCCCTCTGGCCATCTGTGGATGTAGTTTGAACTTTTATATAGTCCATATAACTTGCTACAGTTGGGGCATCAGTGACTCTCCAACAGCTTCATCATTTATGGGTGGCAGCAGCTGACAGTAGCATGTCAATAGTGTGTGGTGGCGTGTGTGTTTACCTGGCCACCCCAGGAGGTCTGCGTACCCAACATAGTAACGGGACATACGACAGAGACCTAAAGCTTGGGAAACGCACACACACGAGCACATGTACATTTTTTACACAAATGCTTGGCCCTAGGAGTCCAGGGAGATTTGGGAACCATTCAAAGTTGTGTTCACAAGGCAGGCCTGTGTTTGTCCAGGTCCTTTTAAACAAATCCATTAGGACCAGGTGCCACAGGGTTTGACTGCCCAATGGGCACACAGATGGCCTGGCCGGTTTTCAGACATACACACACACACACACACACACACACACACACACACACACACACACACACACACATTTAGAATGGCTTGTACAGGTATCGATGATCCAGCCCCAGCAGAGGTTTCAGGCTGTTTGGACAGGATGATTGCTCAGAGTGGACGAAGCAGGTCAGAGGGAGAGGAGACTTTCTCATGGGCGGAGAAACACCAAAAGACAGTCTGACTCATTTACCAACAGAAACCCAAAATACCACCAAGTCAAGAAAATAAAGCACTGCTTATATGTAATGCTCTTTTCATAAAAGTGACTAGACTCAGCAGAAATCCATACAATTTGGTAAAAAATTTACTTTTTAATGATTTTCTTCTTTAATAAACTCAGTAATGATGCCATCCAGGAGCTGGTTGCAGCAGCTGTTAAGTTCAAACTTAGCCTAGTTCAAATCTTAGGGGTTGCGAGTTGATTAACGAGATTGGTTATGAGAAAATAAGCATTCTGCTAAAAAAAGTTTTACAGAGTTTTCTTTAATCTTTGCCTTTTTATTATGAAATACTGGATGATTTTCATTGTATGCCTCTATTCGATAGCCGACAGTAGAGAGAGGTAACCCCTAGGCCACCAGGGCGCCCATCTGACCTGACACACTAAATGTTGTTTAATAATGACGTAAATAGACAGGTTTCCGAACAACGTTTTTGTGCCTAAAACTGCATAAATCACAAAAGTAATAGTGAAAATGTTCATTATCTCAACAGGGAACAGGCAGGTAGCAGATTTGAGGTTAAAGATGACAGAGGCTAGCAAGCAAAGGCATGAGGTACATGGAAACTTTAACGAACTGGCTGGAAATATGTGTAGGGCTGAGGAAAAGTGGGAACAGGTGAGCCAGGAGGCTAGTAAATCTTAAGTTTAAATGGTGCAACTTGATTTAGCTTGAACACAGGCTACCTCCTTGGAGGCCTTAGAAGGCCTTGGTGTCATTGCTGCAGGGACCACATAGAAAAAAATAATCTCTGGGAGGCTTCTGGTAAATGAGCCCTCAAAATTCACAGAGGGGAGGAAGAATTTAATTGACTGATAAGAAGCAGTTCACTATGTAGGGTTTAAACCTTATACAGTGAACAAGTTTCTTTGCATATGCACTTAAACAGCTGGTTTCAGTTTAATTAAAACCATTCTAAAGAATTGTTTGCTAAAAATGTATTTCATATATATAAATTAGACATCTCATACTAATCCTTGATGACATATATATATATGTACAATTGGTAATTATTTTACAGTACATGTGTAATCTAATCTTGGGTTTTACAATATGCTTTCTTTAACCTCCAAACTGTTTATCGAAAATGTGCAAAGCAGTCGTCACCACCATTTACCTTTGTTCCAAAGGACAATATATTGTTTGAAAGGGAAAACAGAGACATGCCTAAAGAAAGCTTTACTCATATCTCATTAAACACATCCCTGTGTCCTAATGGCTGCTAAAGCAGGTTACCTGCCTACGGAAGCGCAAATTGTACGGGACAATGGCATCATACGGGTGTGTGTGAGAGAGATGGTTGGTTTAGTGAGGGCAAGGCATTTGTCAATGGTCTTTATTGTACACTCCACACCAGACTTTTATGACCTTGTCTTGTGGGGTTCAGTGCTGTTTACCTTTATATTCACATGTATAGCTCTAACACAAATGGACAGCTGGGATTGACACTGCGGTCACACACAGCCAAAAAAGACAACCCAGGCCCATTCACAAAAATTCCATTCAGGATTTAACCAACTGGGAGAACATGATCCAACCACACAAGACTAAAGCATTCCAGGTCAGACTTGACAGAAGCAAACTAGCACAAAACAGAGCCCAATAATACAGACAATACAAACATCAAACATTGTGATGTTGAGAAATAATTACAATAGGCATTATCATTGCAAAACTGTAAATAGAGTTCCAACTAAAACAATTAGATAACTTCATATTTGTACATATTTAAATGTCCTTCTGGTCGGTTGAACACAGCTTTTCCATGCAGTGACTTCAAAAATGCACCATCCCTCATAGATACAGAGGGTCATTGAGAAAGCCTCATTGGAAGCATAATTTCTTCTGAGGGGTTACAACAGTCTGTTTTAAAGCTAATGTACACAGGTCTGCATGGTTATGAATTTGGGATTCTTATTAACATTGATAAGGATAGCCCTGTTCTAATTTGCTGCACCAAACACTGTGTAACTAACCACTGTAAAAACATGAGGTCCACATAAACAGATAGATACTCCTGCATGCTAAAAGACCCTATAGGCTTATGGTCAGTGAGTTTAATATGACTTAATGGACGTGCATGGTAGAGAAAGGGCTGCATTTTACCCTTGTCCTGAGCAAGCACACTTTTCCCACAGAGCTAAAACACAAACATACACACAGACACACTCTTCTTCTCTTTTTTCCCACAGTGCTTGGCACTCCCGGGGGAGTAAATTGCAGTAATCCAGGGCAGTGAATTCAGACGCAGCAATTACACCACAGTGAACATCTTGGTAACCTACATACACACACACACACACACACACACACACACACACACACTAATGTTATAACATACTGTATGCACAGGTTAATTTGCTTGGCACCAAGTACAGAGCATTGACACATATTATATGCATAATATAAACACTCACTTTTGCTCTCCTCTCTGTCTCTACCATTTCTCTCTCACATTCATACTTAAGTGCACATACAAGCATGCACATGAAAATATATACATAAACACACACATACACGCATGCTGTGCTGAGCAGCCATCCGCCTGTCAACACTGCAGCAAATTAACTGACATCAGACACCGTTGAGCACAGGCTTAGACATGTAGGGGACACAGTCTCACTGGGAGAAAAGGAGGGAGGAGAGGAGGAGGACATGGGGTGGAAAATAGGTAGAGAAGGAGATGAGGAAAATTAGAGAGAGGAAATGAGAGAAGTAGGGATGCTAAAAGAAATGATAAATGCAAAGTTTAAGGAACACACCAAACTTAGGAGAGACTGGTCAACGTAGTAACAAGTAACAACAACATACAGTAGACACCAAAGTTGTAATTATGTCCCTGGTAAATTAGTGACTGCTTTAAGAAATAGTTTTTAAAAGATGTGTTATATTTATAATCTACATTATTATTAATTTATTTATTTAGCATAAACCAATACTCCATTAAAACAAAAATAAGGCCACTTCTTTATTGCATGCATTGTGCTACCTTACAGAATATGTCACAGAAATGAATCAGAATTTTTTCTTAGAGTAATTCATTTTTGCATAGAGTAATTCCAAGTGCACAAAATGAAACCAAAGTAATTCCAGTAATGCAATAAAAAACTATACATATTCACTATACATACTTGTAAAGGACAGATATAGAAATAGAACAGTGCTAGTCAACCCTGTCCTGTGCATTTGGTCACAAGTTCTTATTCACATCCCACCTTATGTCCTCTCATGCAATACACTTGTGAAGGAATCTTTTTGCATGCCTGATCCATCCCTGGCAATCTTCTGCAGATATGTTCAGCATTCATTGCGTCCAAGAGGGACATCTGATCATGTGGATGGTAGTCCTAAACTTTCCACATCCATGAGGAAAAGAATATTGGGGTTTGACGGATGGAGAGCAAGGTGGAAGGAAAAGTGACACCATCATGGAGTGGGCTGTAAACCATCACCCTTCAATTTGATATAATAAACTTGTTTGCAAGCAGTTGCTTAGTTACATGAGTTGTGTTTCTGGCCACTTGATGAATGTAAGTCCAATATTCACTCTCTTTTAGCTCTGTTTTTGGTCTCTACCAACTTCTGAGGTAACTATGTGGCTGTTTAGCTGCGTGGTCAGCAACACTGGGGCCACTCAGAGGACTGTCCTCTCTCCCTCCCTCTTCACCATCTACACCACAGACTTCAGCTACCACACAGAATCCTGCCACCTTCAGAAGTTTTCTGATGACTCTGCTGTGGTGGGAAGTATCAGCGGTGATGAGACTGAGTCTCATGGTGTGAGTAGAACCATCTGCAGCTCAATGCAACAAAGTCTAAGGAGCTGGGTGTAGACCTACGAAGACCCAAGGCACCAGTGACCCCGGTTTCCATCCAGGGTCAGAAATACCTGGGAGTACACATGGACAATGAACTGGACTGGGCTAAGAACACTCAAGCTCTTTACAGGAAGGGCCAGAGCCGCCTCTATTTTCTGAGGAGGCTGAGGTCCTTCAACATCTGCCGGACAATGCTGAGGATGTTTAAGAGTCTGTGCTGGCCAGTGCTATCCTGTATGCTGCTGCATGCTGGGGCAGCAGGTTGAGGGTAGCGGTCGCTAATAGACTCAACAAACTGATCTGTAAGGCCAGTGACATTGTGGAGTTGGAGCTGGACTCTCTGTCAGTGGTGTCAGAGAGGAGGATTCTGGCCAAACTACATGCCATCTTGGACAGTGTCTCTCACTAATTCCATGACGTGCTGGTCAAACAAAGGAGTACCTTCAGTTAAAGACTCATCCCCCCAAACTGCACCACAGAGCGCCACAGGAAGTCATTCCTGCTTGTAGCCATCAAACTCTTTAACTCTAACTCCTCCCTCTAAGTGTCAGTCTATATGACACTAAGTCATTAAACTGGACATTGACATAATTGTGCAATATTCTCTGTTTAATACTCTAGTGCAATATACTCTGTTTTCAGTTTAATTTATTGATATTTATTCATACTTCTATTACTGCTGTGCAATATCCACTATTTCATAATAATCTTAATAAGCTACATTTAACTTGACAGTACATGCACTATTACTTATTACTTATATTTACATTGTATTATTATACCGTACATACTTATCATCAACCAGTAAATCCACTTTGTACTTACACTTATTTTAATTTTATACTTATATCCACTTTGTACTTAATTTATCTTACCTGTATTATATTGTATTATATTTTGATTTGATTATAACTTCTATTCCTGTGTGCACTGACGTGATTGAGCAGCTGTAATAAAAGAGTTTAAAAAGTATTTCTGATAATATTTTCACCAGCTAGTCGCTAACTGTGTCTGTCTGCTCTGCGGTGCTGAGCAGGTAGCGTATAGTGAGTTTTTAGGGCTTTTATCCCGAAAACAGCTGCTTGCATTGGCCAACAAAATAAGAGAGTGAAACAAAACAGTAAAGTTGTGGGCCGGACAGCAAAACAATGAGCTGAAACTCACAATAAAGCTCCATAAAGCCCAGGGGAGCTGCAGATTCAGGTGCTAATGCTCTGTAGGTTCACCACTGCGAGTGACCTCTTTCACATTGTCACATTGTTTTCACAGTGTCATTTGATACATTGTTATTATAAAAATTATGATGATTATCGCTGTTTAAACAAGTATAGATGCCTAAACCAAACCACACCCTAATCATTGAGGTTGCAGATCAGGAAAGTATTGTAGTATTGGCACTGACAATTTAAGTTGCCCTTGTTGATAGGGGCACCAAATCTCAAAACACACATATGGGTAGTGGGCAATAAGAAACTTTGCTTGTTTACTGAAAGTTGTGTAGAAGTGCTGTACTAAAAAAAGATTCTTAATAACTATCATTAAGGCAAGCAGTGTGGTTTTCACATCTATGGGTAGCTTGTTTTTAGCTGCCCAGAAGTCACTGTCAGGTATTATAATGAGTAAAACATAGATATTTCAATGTGTTTTCATAACCCATGGTTGGGAAAGCCTGTAAAAAACTGTAAAAAATGATTTCTTACCTTGGTGAGAAGAATATAAAAGACACCTTTTCCACATGCGCATGGGGCACAGGAGAGTGTGGCATGCGTGTGTGTTGAAACTATTGGCTCCCAAGGCCCCCACCTCCCTGTCCCCACCACCAGCAGTAAAACCCATATATGGTCACAGAAGTTGTTAAATTGATGTGTGTATCAATGTGTGCGTGTTTCACTGAGTATGTGTGTGTGTGTGGTTGATTATTCTGACGGGATTTCGGCAGCGCACATGATGCTCTTGCACGTGCATGACCTGTGGTGTACGAGCGTCTATGAGTGACGCACATGTCTGGGGCGCTCAGGGGGGCTCTGTCCTTAAAAATTTGTTTGGAGTTAGTTGTCGATGCTATAAAATATAATAGGATATATGTTATTTTAAAAATGGGGGATTTGATCACAACATAAGTTTTCGCATATTCATCCTCTGTGTGTCAGTCTGTGTGTGTGTGTAGTGTAAAGTCAGTCTCCTCTTCCTATTCCCGTGGAAGGTGTTAATTTATTCTTCTTTTTACAGCTTTAATTTGTATTTTTCCCCAGTAGCTATATGGGTCAGGATGGTAGTAAAAGGACATTTGGTTCTAATTCACACAAACTAATGGAGATATGCTGCAGACAGATACAGGGGCTTGGGCTTGTAAATGCTTACGCTAATCCAAATATGGAAAATGTTGTGCTATTGTAATCAGTGATGATGAGAGTGGTAGTGATTGCGATCACAAATTAACGCAGGTCAGGGGGCTTTCAGATATAGAGAATGAAATCGATTGCTATGTTAGTGATACAGATTCAGACAGTGAAGAGAAATGGCTTGAAGCATATGAAGCATCACCCACATTCGAAAACTTCCCTGATATTGAAAACGAAATTGACACATTAGATGAGGATGTAGAAATGACACCTGCTCAGAGTCTTGAGCTATTGCAAAAAATGGGTATACTGAAACAAGATGCCTCAAAATTTATTGAACCAGACAATGTCTCACAAACAGATCAATTGAGGGGTAACACAGAAACACAAAGACAATACAAATAAATAAGAGTGTAATAACATACCGCAAAAACGATCCAAACTATACAGCGCAGAACTAACTGATCGCATAAGACGGGTGGGTGGGATGCGTGATTTTAACTTCACAGAGAGAAGAAAGTTTAACGGTGTTGATATTAGTCGTTCTTTAAACTTGTCTAGTATCAAGATGAATAATATGGAAACAGCTTTGGACATACTAAAACATCACATCAATCGACAGAAATTGATGATTTTTCATCAAAACTGGCTGCGCCAGATGGGGTTTTAGACACAGTTTTGAGAGGTCCATTAAATACTGGTAATACCCACAATTTTGAAACATTTCTGAACGAAATAGACAATGTAATGCATAGTAATAAAAAACAGAAACAGATCATAGGCTTGAATTTGTTTTTTCAGCTGCCTTAAATAAATGCACAGGTGTGAGAAGCAAATTAGGGAGCATGCCTTATGATCTGATAATTCAAAAGAAAAGAGCATGTCTCTATGTCCCTCCAAACACATGCTACATGTAACATGCTAAACACATGGAGAAGCACATGTCTGAAAATGAAATTCAAGAGCAGGCGCGAAAAATCCAAGAAGATGCAGGATTTAGCTCGACCCACAAAACACGCTAGCAGATGTGTCAAAATTTTAAAGGCAAACACATGTTAAGATTCTTGTTTTTCATCACAATCATGGTACTAAAAAATTGGATCTGTTCCAGACCTGAGAGCAACCCCAGGAAGACACGGTATGGCTTCATTTGTACGAGGATCATTATTACATAATACAAAACAAAACTGGATTTTTTTGGAAGTGACTGTGTGTAAATCCTGTTACAGTGGTTATAAAAACCACAAATGCAAATATTTTTGCAATGTATGTCTGTCTGAAGAGTGTCATAAGCAAAAGGATTTGAAAAACATAAGGTGCCCAGATTGTCGGCGCATTTGCAGATTGGTGTCTTGTAACAGGCACGAAAACATGACAGAAACCAAACAAAATATTGTGACATTGTGGTCGCCTTTACACAATCAGCTACAACAAAAATGCAGTGAGGCATAAATGTCAAAAAGGTAAATGTGGTATTTGTAGAGATCTGTTAAAATCAGACATACAACATCAGTGTCACAGATATGCCAGGCCTCACAGCCAGTAATCACTCACACCTGCTCCCAATCACACTCCTGCTCCCCATGAGTCCCAATCACAGCCGGTACAAAAACACACTACTCACCTCAGTCAGTGTCTGACCTCGTTCAGACATAGGACTCCTCAACCCATTGCTAGATCGCTTCATTCCAGTCTCCCGTGGCTCTACAATGGTGCTCCAGTCCATATCCAGTGATCTCCCTTCTTACCTCCAGTGACCTCCCTACATCCAGTGATCTCCCTCCTATAGACTTTCCTTATCTCCACACTTTCCACTCTTGGCTATCATCTATTTAAAAACATTCCTGTCCACCTCGTTGTCCCCTGCCTGTCTGTAACCATAACAGAAGGTCGGACCAAACCATAAGGATGATAGCCAGCTCCCCCGACGACCCCTTCCCGGACCTGGAGGATGCTATTCAGTGCCCTCTCCTTTCCATCCACCACCAGTCACACCCACCAGCGCGTCCTCAGACCCTCCGGCAACCTCTCTGGCTTTCAGCCTGACCGAGCAGCTGCAAACCTTCTCCGGCTCGGAGGATGACTGCGAGGGATTCGTGTTGCGGTGTTCCCCGGTCTTCGGCCTATGGCCACACCTGTATCCCACTGAGCAATCCAGGGTGGCCTTCTTGGTGTCATGGCTCCACGGACTGGAGCCCCGCTGGGCGACCGACATCTAGTCGAGAGGTGAGGCAGTCACACAATCGTTTGGCCAATTCGTATCACTCCTTAGGAAGGAGTTTGGCTCGCCTGCTCCATCGCCGCCTCCGCCAGTTCCAGCTCTGCGACCACAGCAGCCTTATCTTCTCTACTTCTCTGCTCCCCAGCTGCTCATCTGTTCTGCCTCCCAGCTGCCCGCCTCCTCCGGTCCCCAATGGATTGCAGCGACCTCCAGCCCGGAGGCCCAGCCGCCGCTGCCGGTTTCCAGCCCCGAGTTCCCAGGCTCCTCGCCTGCCCAGACTCCGACTTGTTCCCTGGATCAGCTCGCTCCCTGTGGTGGACAGGCTACCGCATTGGGAGGGGGTTTTCGGCCCTCGGGAGCTGGCCATGGAGGGGGGGGGTACTGTCACAGATATGCCAGGCATCATAGCCAGTAATCACTCACACCTGCTCCCAATCACACTCCTGCTCCCCATCAGTCCCAATCACAGCCGGTACAAAAACACACTACTCACCTCAGTCAGTGTCCGACCTCGTTCAGACATAGGACTCCTCAACCCATTGCTAGATCGCTTCATTTCAGTCTCCTGTGGTTTCTCCAGTCTCCTGTGGCTCTACAGTGGTGCTCCAGTCCGTATCCAGTTACCTCCCTACATCCAGTGAGCTCCCTCCTACAGACTTTCCCTATCTCCACACTTTCCACTCCTGGCTATCATCTAATAAAGAACATTCCTGTCCACCTCGGTCTCCCCTGTCTGAAACAAACAAACAATCAGTGTTTCATTCAACCAGAAAAACCGTCACTGCCTTAAACTAGATACAGTGGTGTGAAAAAGTGTTTGCCCCCTTCCTGATTTCTTTTTTCTTTTTTTTTTTTGCATGTTTGTCACACTTAAATGTTTCAGATCAAACTAATTTTAAATATTAGTCAAAGATAACACAAGTAAACACAAAATACAGTTTTTGAATGAAGGTTGTTATTAAGGGAAAACAAAATCCAAACCTACATGGCCCTGTGTGAAATAGTGATTGCCCCCTAAACCTAATAACTGGTTGGGCCACCCTTAGAAGCTTGATTTTGAAAACCAAATATGGTGTGTCTCTGATGAAAATTGCGTCGATCTCTTTGTGAAAAAATTTTGGTATCCAAAGTACAAAAACTACACATTCATGGCGTCATGGGGTGTTTGATTTGTTGCATGGCTGTGTTTAAAACACAATTCCTGCCTCCTGACACACTGTATTGTATCACCCTGTGCTTTCATATCTCTGTAACAATAAGTTAATGTTTCCTTTGCATAGAACATGTGCAGAGGTTCATGACCAGCCTGTAACCAGATCACAGATCCTGAGAGAGCCCTCTCGGGAACTTGGGTTAGATTAGAACTGCAAAAGGCTGTTGAGAAAGGTTATGTTGTCACCAAGATAGACGAGGTTTGGCATTTTGCAGAGAAGTGCAATGATTTGTCCAAAGAGTATGTTAAAACCTTCCTACAGCGAAAACAGGAGGCTTCAGGTTACTCTAGTTTTGCAAAAGATGAAGAATCCCAAGCAAAATACATACAGGACTATTATGATAAAGAGGGTATTCGGCTAAATCCAGAAAAATAGCTGTCAACAAAGCTGTGCAAAGTATCAACAAAATGTTGTTCAACTCTTTGTGGGGTCAGACAGTATGCATTTGTATCTGATGATGTTGCGCTTGTTCAGTGGAGATACAGAATTTAAAGTATGTGCATCATAGAAACTTGGGTTGTTTATATTTGGTACAAAATTAGTTTTTTCAAGGTAAAACCAGCAGGACAATTAATCTAAACACAAATTATCTTGTTTTGTTTAAAAACCCACGAGACAAATACCAAGTCATGCTAATAGCAAGGCAGGAGTGTTTTGATGATGCTACAAGTGTTCCTTACAGGTATCTATTTATTGATTATAAAGCCAAGACACCCGATCATCTCCGGCTCAGAACTGATTTGCTTTCTGACCAGCCTTTTGTGTATGTGTCTAGGAAGAAATAAAATCATGTCAGAACGTATCCGAAGAAACTTGTCTTTATTTAAATGGAGCATCTCCTTCTCAGAGAAAGAATATCATTAAATCGGCATCCCCAGACTTTATTTTAACATTATGCAAGATAGCATACAATGTTTTAAAAAAGGTAAATTTAAACAAATCACAGTAACAACAATTAAAAAAGAATTGCTAATAAAAAGGTGCCTGTGTCAAAGAAAAAAGTTGATAAGTCTGGAGGATTTCTGTTACCTCTCCTGAGTATTGCTGTGCCCTTTATATCGAGTCTTATTGCTTCAAAACAGAATTAGAAGACCATGATTTCACCATAAACCAGCCACGACCAGGTGTTCCTCGCAAGATTTCTGACAGAGGAGTGAAAAGAATTATCAGGAGAAATGGCCCTGCACATCACCCCCAAAACACCATACCAACAGTAAAGTTTGGAGGTGAAACATCATGGTGTGGGGCTGTTTTTCAGTATACGGTACTGGCAAACTTCATATAATTGAACATATAACATTCATAAAAATGTACAGAGACACTCTTGATAAAAATCTGCTGCCATCTACCAGGATGAAGAAGAAACGAGGGTGGACATTTCAGCAAGACAATGATCCCAAACACACAGCCAAGGAAACTCTCAATCGGTTTCAGAGACAGAAAATAAAGCTGCTAGAATGGCCCAGCCAATCACCTGACTTGAATCCAATTGAAAATCCATGGAAAGAACTAGAAGAGTTCAGAGTTCATAGAAGAGGCCCACAGAACCTTCAAGATTTGAAGACTGTTTGTGTGGAAGACTGGGCCAAAATCACACTTCAGCAATGCATGCAACTCGTTTCTCCATACATGAGGCATCTTTGAAGCAGTTATTACCAACAAAGGCTTTTGTACAAAGTATTAAATGAATTTCAGTAAGCATGTTCAATACTTTTTCCCTGTGTCATTTAACATTATTATACATAACTTAATTTATGGACATCTATGGTTAGATTTCTTTGCATGTGTCAATTGCATTGGTTGTTACCAACATCTGGTGACAATTTCCTGTCAATAGCACCTTTAGAAATATATTTACTAAGAAAAATGGTGATGTGTTAAATATTTATTATACCTGCTATATCTCTTGTCTTATAATGTTTTGTCGACTTCCTTCTCCTTGCTTGTGTATTTTTTTTTTTTTTACCTTAGTATCGCAATTCTTATTTAATATTCGGTGACGCCTCTTTGGTTGGGAAATTCCCCTTTATTGGTTTTATTGTTCAATGTGATATTGTGCCATTATTCCTGACTCCTCTTGCTGTTTGTTGCTATGACTCATGACGTTGGTGATAACATCAGAAACGATGTTTTAAGCTGCTGTCTTTAAATGTGGTGCTGCAACAGTAAATCCTGTGGCATGAATAGAATCCAGGCATCACGGTTAGACAGGCCCCGCTTTTTTGTCGAACACAACAAATTCTGCTTTCATCTTTATCGTAATTCATCTTTTGGTAAAGAGTTTGTCCAAGTTTTTGGATATTATATTTCTATTAATCCCACTTCATAAATTACTTTAAACTGAAAAGGTTTAGGTAGCTTTGTTCTGAAATTTGAGTGTGTTGTTGCGGTAAAATAATGTAGATGAATTGTTAGGCAATGTAACAAAAAACCTCCCCATCCATGTCAGACAGTCTCAGTATGTAGTCCGCTTGAAAATCCTACAGTATCTGAATGACCTTTTTTTTCTGAAATCCAAGGGTTAAATGTATCTCGCCATCCCACCCATTTGACTAGTACCATATTCCGACCCTGTCTTCTCTTTCTAGATAAGATCTTTTCTCTTTTTTAAACGTTTTGTCTTTATCCATGATAACTTTTAGCAGCTCTGATCTTCAAGTCTTGCAAAGTTTCTACATAATGTTTAGAATTAATGGCTGTTAAATTTAGATTGCAGATTTTAGATTTTAGAATCCTATTGAAACGTTCGACAACAGAGGCCTTAGTCTTGTTTGATGTGGTGAAATGAGTAATTCTATTATTTGTGATTAATGTTTCAAACTCTTTGTTTAAGAATTCCTTTCCTTTGTCTGTTTGTATTTTATGGGGTATTCTACCTTCATCTAAAACATCTTTAAAGGCTGCTGAGACACATCTACCGCTTTTATTTTTCAAGTATCAAGCCCATGCATATTTTGAAAGCACGTCTATACATGTTAATAAATAACGCACCCCATCATTTTCTAAAGAAAAAGCTGACATGTCCACCAGATCTAGCTGGAATTGCCAATCTAATTGTATTCACTAACACTTTATTTCTCTTAAAATGTAAAAGAGCCGTTCTGTGAAGAGTATAAGCGTCTTGTTTTAAGAGCCAGTTTTCTATATCATAGTCTGCACAGCAAATACCTGTACTATCAAATACAGCCTTTTTAAGCTTTAGTTTACCCCCATATCCCTCTGCATTTTCTTGCGCATAGTATATCTTTTTCATAACCTCATGGCTGTTGTCATGAAATGAACACTCGCTGTCTGCGTTTAAGTATTATATTTCCAAGGCATGTTTTACATCATCAACAGTCTTGTCTTACCAGACAATGATGTTTACAGGTATACACTTTCCAAAAAATCAATACAGGCATTTGTAGTTCTACTGAGCAAAGATTCTACTAAACATTGCATTGCATTATCAACATCCACATGCTGCTTTCTGTTTAAAATCAACACACACAGATCAATACTGAAACTACAAAAACAAAACACATGACCCGTGTGGAATTCATTATCGTTCAAAGGAAAACAATTAACAACCTTGACTAGATTTGAGTAGATTTCACAGCTGCATTTATCTGCAGTCATTTGTACCATAGCATGCCAACCTCTGTCACTTGTCTAACACATTCAGTCTGCTTTTCAAATCTAGGACAACATAGTAATCTATCAGTGTTACATGCATTATTAACGACATCACAAAGCAAAGTTCTCATCTTATACATGACATATTTCTTTTTGATATAGTTTTGCAGACTAGATACGTTCCCCATTATTCTGTAGTTTTTTTTCCACTCCAAATGTTCAATCCTTAATTACAGTATTCACTCTATTATCCACTGTTGTTATCTGTTTTAGTGTTGCAATGAGAAACGGGTTCATCAGCCATTTCTGCAAAGCATCTGCAGCAATGTCTTGAATGTCGTTCTTAGAAGGCGATATGATCCCAAGACAGTCCAGCACATATGCTTGCGTATCTGCGTAATTTTCATAAAAAATCTCTTGCTTAATTTCTCCCAGATGCCCTTTGATATAATGCAAGGGAAGTATGTCAGTGCATGAGTGAGATTGTCTGTATAATTCATCCGTATAAATACAATATACACGGGGCACTGGCTCACCCGTTTTTAGCTCTTTGCTGAAGAATTTTGTGTAAATAATGTGATATTGTTACCTCTATAATATCGCAAACAGTTGGATTAGATGGAGTGTCATGATCAAAGTAGTCCAGAGTGTCCAAACAATCAGCATTAAACTGTGTCTCTTTGCAGGTATCGGCTCCTCGTCTTTCTTCAGGAGAAAGAAATGTCAAATTTCTTTTCCTCAACTCTACCAATGTTATCCACCCAAGGAGTTATCGTTGCCATCATCCGGGGATTTTGGAAAATAATTAGGCATGTTGTAAGTTGGCGGCACCTCACACCAGGCATATGTCCTCTCACCTGTACAAAACATATGCTAAATTTAGAACATTTACATCTTTGCTTTTTTACGTATCCTTCTGCACAAATCTTTAGAACTGGTCTGAAAAATTTTAGTTCATCAGTCCGTGCTGGTCTGGGCAAAGGCACGCATGTGCCAGGGTCTGCCCGCTCCGGTTGGTTCAGCCTCTGGAGTCTGCTCATTTATCATAGTGTCAAAAAGTTATCTTTTGAGACCTTCATAGTGCTTGTAAGTCTTATAACATCTGAATAATGTGTCGATACACAAGAAAACATTAAGAGTTCTGCCCCAATCACTCTACTGGACTACAAAGCCAGTGGTAAACCAGGTCTCCCATTCTTTAGATGTAATGGGATAGGGTTTATCTGCATCAAGGGTGTCCCTCCAAGCCTTTTGAATAACAGAGTTGTCCATGCATAGTCTGAAAAAGAGGTCGTAGACCTCAAGGTCCGTTTCTGCACGATAGGACTCTCCAGACACAGATCCATCCCTTTGTGGTGTGTACACTCCTCTGGACTTACCTAGTTCTTTACAAATTTTGTTTCTGAAATTATAAAGGATTTGTGGCACTCATGCTGGTCATCCTACGGTGCTGTCCGGTCTTCTGTTACGGACAGAAGGGCAGGAGACACCGAGGTGATGAGGTGCTGATGGGGAGCAGGTGTGTGTGATAGGGAGCAGGTTTGTGGTTAGTACTGACTGGGTGATCGGGGAGCCTGGCGTGTCCATGACAGTCATACACATGCATTCAATTTGTTGATTTATTTGACAAATCATAATATAATATAGGAGACAACAAGCAAATAATATAATTTATAAAACAATCCTTTACTCATTAGTGTACTTAATAGAGTATAATATTAATGTAAAATTTTGTGATCACACTTGAGAGATAAAGACTGGAAATATTATCCTGGTGGAGATGATGACTTGTTATTTCATGTTCACTTTTTTACCTTTACCTGAGGAAGATTATCTGTGGTTGAAATAATTTCAGTCATATCCACATCAGATAAAAGACAGTAGTTTGCCGGTGTTTGGTCCCTACCTCTTCCTTTACTCCCTTTACCCCCAGGAGGTGTTTATTTATTCTTCTTTTTACAGTGTTATTTGTATTTTCCCACAGCAGCTACATTGGGATAGAGTGGTAATAAATGACACTTGGTTCTGTTTCCCACAAAACTAAGAAGTTGGGTACTTCCTAACAAGGGTGTGTGTGTGTGTGAGTGTGATGAAAAACAGGGGTGTCCACATCCCTTCTCTTCACACTTCTAGCAATCCTCACTTCTAGCGAGGAAATATCATGGGTTTAGCAAGTTTTTGCAGGACAATTAATCTAAACACAAATGATCTTGTTTTGTTTAAAAACCCACAAGACAAATGCCAAGTCATGCTAATGGCAAGGCAGATGTTTCCTGAGAAAAGTACATTTTTTTATGCAGTGTTTTGATGATGCAACAAGTGTTCCTTAAGTGTTCCTATTAATTGATTATAAAGCCAAGACACCCGATCATCTCCGGCTCAGAACTGACCTGCTTTCTGAACTGCTGTTGTGTATGTGTCTAAGAAGAAATAAAATCATGTCCGAATGCATCAGAAGAAACTTGTCTTTATTGAAAATGTTGCTTGGAGCATCTCCTTCTCAGAGAAAGAATATTATTAAATCTGCATCCCCAGACTTTATTTTAACATTATGCAAGATAGCATACAATGTTTTAAAAGGCAAGATCCCTTTAAAGAAATCACAGTATCAAAAATTGGAAAAGAATGAGGCGGGGATTAGACTTATTGCTGATAAAAATGTGTGTGTGTCAAAGAAAAAGAAGTTAATTAACCAGTGTAGAGGAATTGTCTTGCCTCTCCTGAGTATTGCTGTGCCTTTTATATCGAGACGTATTACTTCAAGACAGAAATAAAAGACCATGGAGCAGGCCAATAGAGGGCGCTAGGGCGATGCCCTCCTTGAGCTCTAGAGCCACAAAAAAATTATTATTATTATTATTATTAAACACATTGTCAATATTTGTGTGTTTGGAATATAGAATGCACACAGTAATATGTGTAAAATATGATCATCAGCACTTGCTAACTTACCATTTCTGAAGCTACGTCAAAGACAAAACAAGCTGTTGGACTGCATGCTGTCAGTGCTAAAGGATTAAATTCTGGAGGAAGCTGATTTTATCGGCATTCAAGCAGATGTGATGACTGACATTTCCACCCACTGCCAGCTGGTGCTTGTGCTAAACTACATCAACGCCAGCAGTAACATCCAACAGCGGTTTTTCAAGTCCATTACCATCCAGAACACAACCGCCGACACCATCGCTTCAAATGGACAATGAATAACCATGTATCAAGCAGATGAAGTCAAACTTTGACTGGTAGTGTACATTTGTTAATGTTCAGCTCCAGGTGTTTTTGTGCGATGTGCATAGTTGACATTTTAAAAACAAGTCATGTGTGAGACGTCAGTTGATATTTACAAGGTTGTTTATGTTATTATTTTGGGTATTTCCTTCTGTAACTGTTTTGTATTGGTTATCAGGGACCCCACAATTTAGTTTTGAGTATAATTCACTTTTATTCAATTGTGAGAGAGTTTTGAAGCAGAAGTTTGCTGGAGTTTACTATCTCTACATCTCATGCCATGCTTATGTCCATTCAAGTGTCTGAATAGAACCTTAACACCACTAATTGCACTTCATGTTTACTTATCCTGATATTTACCTCCCTATTGGTTTCCCCAACAAAACAAGGTCCATAGGGGCATCTCAATAAATAAACATTTTCTATTACGTGTTTTATATTATACTGAATTCGCCTGTGTGGGTGACCAAAATAAAATGTACTGATGTGTTTATCAAGGCATTATTTACTGCTTTATTTTATGTTGGAATAAAATAATTGTAACTGTAAAGTAGTAATTCCTTTTTGATACCTTCACTTTTTTGCATTAAATCATACTGGGATACTGAAATTTATTGGATGTGGCACAGCCCTACCTAGAAAATTATCCACCAGCCGCCACTGCCATGAAGCTCAAATTTCTTTTCTAGTGCCTCAACAACAACTTGATCTTTTAAGAAGACAATCCACACATGAGCCTATTCAAGTGCTCACAATGTGTCTGACAGTCAACGGCCTACGGGATGGAGTGAATATTTACAATCATTGGCTATGCTGAATATACCTTTATCAGTTGTACCAAATCATCAAGTCAAGAGAGTTTAAGAGAAAGATATCTACTCCTCTTATTAGCAGAAGGAAACGGCTAACAGAAATTGAAACAAGTCCTATTTTATCTCCTTAAACACGATTAACTGACTGGATACATTTTTAATTTGTATATCTTTGATTGTTTTTAAATAAAGACAAAGAGACATTTATCATTGCAGAGTTGTTTATTTAGATCCACAAGGTAATAACAAAACTTATTGTACATGGAATATACATGTATGTGTTTACATTTTATTTAACATTTTTTCGATAATTAGGTGGTATACACTATGATACACACTACATATAATGTTTCTTTACACACGTTTAAAAGAATCCCATGATTGAACACACTGGACACATCAGCCATCTGTGATCGACGATAGCCATCTGTGATCGATTAACTAAACAATTAACAATCTCCCCTAGCTATACCCTCCCATGTGGTCTAATGACAATCGCACATGCTCTGCATAGAAACACAGAGAGAGAGAGAGTCTCCGCTCTTGCTTCATTTCTCCCAGATGTCCTTTGATATAAAGCAAGGGAAGTATGTCAATGCATGAGTGAGAGTATCTGTACAGTCCATCCATATAATTACAATATACACTTTTTTTAGCTCTTTACTGAATAATTTTGTGTAAATAATAGACTATTGTTGGAATAGATGGGGTATTGATCAAAGTAGTCCAGATTGTCCAAACAATCAGCATTAAACTGTGTCTCTTTGCAGGTGTTGTCTCCTGATCTTTCTTCAGGAGAAAGAAATTTCTTCAAATTTCTTTCCCCCAACTCTTCACCAATGTCATCCACACAGGAGTTATCATTGCCATCATCCTGGGATTTTGGAAAATAATTAGGCATGTCATAAGTCGGAGGTGCATCACACCAGGCATAAGGCCTCACACCTGTACAAAACATATGCTAAAATTTAGAACAATTGAAACAGTCAACATTTACATTTTCTTCTTTTTTGCGTATCCTTCTGCACAAATATTTAGAATGGCCCTATAAACGGGAGACATTGGAGATATTTGAGGTGATCATGTTGTCATGGTCTGGGCAAAGGGGGGCATATGCCGGGGTCTGTCTGCTCTGGTTTTTTCTCCTTATCATCCTCTGGAGGCTGCTCATTTATCAGAGTGTCAAAAAGTTTTCTATTGAGACCCTCATGGTGCTTGTAGGTCTTATTCCACCTGAATAATATATCAATACGTGAGAAAACATCAAGGGTTCTTCCCCAGTCACTCCACTGGACTACAAATCCAGTGGTAAACCATGTCTCCCATTGTAGAAAAGGTTTCAGTCGTGGTCATCTGGACACAGAATCAAGACGTTTCGGCTCCCATCCGGAAGTCATTCTCAATTGTGAAAATGGTCTGAGAACTCACGATGGAACACTCCTGGACGAATGAGGGACTACACCGTCATGTCTCCCATTCTTTAGACGTAATGGGATAGGGTTTATCCGCATCAGGGGTGTCCCTCCAAGCCTTTTGAATAACAGAGTTGTCCATACATAGTCTGAAAAAGAGGTTGTAGACCTCAAGGTTCGTTTCTACATGATAGGTCTCTCCAGACACAGATCCATCCCATTGTGCTTCCCACCTTTTGAGTTACTTAGCTCTTTAAAAATTTTGTTTCTGAAATGACCCCAGTCTCTGGCCAAAAAAAGAAACGTGTGGTGTAGTTCCACGGAAGAAACAGTTAAGCAGCTTCTCTTGTGTACAGATAGACTGATCCTTGGTTAAACAAGTATCCCGATACCCTGAAGTCTGCCACATCCCATTCATACTGTGGAGCCCATGAATTTTGATCCAGAAAATCAGTCAGGTTTTTAGGGGAAGACTTTCTAGGAGCCATAGGAAAA
Organism: Siniperca chuatsi; assembly: GCF_020085105.1. NCBI lineage: Eukaryota > Metazoa > Chordata > Actinopteri > Centrarchiformes > Sinipercidae > Siniperca > Siniperca chuatsi. The sequence goes on along the minus strand of NC_058043.1, from coordinate 29,880,419 downwards.
TCAGCATCAGCAAGATTTATACGTTGTTTTGGAGTCAAGACTCCTGAATGATTACTTGTATTCTTTATGGTCATGATTTTGACAGAATCAGTGCAAAATGGAAAAGAATTACTGCAAATCAGTCACTCAATCAAGATGATCATCCAGTAGCATTCCAAAATCTCTGTCAAAATGTAGCAGTAGATGTTCAAAAGCTCTGTCAGATGTAGCACTCGCCGTTCTGCATTCACAGTTTAGTATATGACCAACCAAACAACGGCGCTATATATAGCTGTACAGAGACAAAGCCCCTCCCAAAAAACACATCAATTTAACAACTTCCATGACCATATATGGGTTTTCCTGCTGGTGGTGGGGGCCTTGGGAGCCAAATGGCTCCAACACACACACACACACACACGCATGCCCCGCTCTTACGCACGTGCAAACACACACACACACACACACACACACACACACACGGAAAAAGGTGTTTGTACAGTATGTATGCGTGGTCATGTGTGTTACACAAAATCCTGAACATGAGATGGAGTGTGCAGGAGACAAAGAAGGGAGGCCAGGCTGTCAGTGGTCCCAGCTGCTTCTTGTTCAGCTGGTAACCACTGCAGCCTCCACCCAGCACCTGCCTTCAAACAGCAGCCAAGGTTATTACTGCTATAAAAACTAAACTAAACATTTAGCAATGTCTACAACATGGTATGAAAAAGTAGTCTATTAAACCATTATGAAAATTTTGCTTTAGGGAAAAGCTAAACCAATAGTTGTTGTAGTCACAACAGTTGGCCTTTGGAGGCTAAATGTTGATATTGTGAGTAAATTCAGAGTTTCAGGATTGGGTCACTTCTCTTTCACTCTCTTCTCTCACTAACTATTTCTCTCTTGTTTGTGAGTCTATTTAATGATATGTTTGAGTTCACTGGTCATCAGCCATATTACAAATGTGAAGCAAATATAATATTAGCAAAATGATTAGTGGCCTGGATTAAAATGTGTTAAATAATATAATTTGCAAGGACTGGCACAAGCACTGTTTTTAGCCATGCTAGTGGCATTGCTCTGTGAATGGCAATGTCGGTCTGTTGGTCCACCACTTTGGTCTGGATTTAAATAGCTGAACAACTACTGGATGGATTGCCATGCAATTTTGTGCAGACATCCATGTTCCCTAGAGGTTAAATCCTACCGACTTTGGTGATCCTCTGATTTTCCCTGTAGCTCCACCAGCAGGTCAAACTTTCCACTTATCCAGTGAAATATCTCAACATCTACTTGATGGATTGGCATTTTGTACAGACATCCATGGTTCCCAGATCCTAATGACTTTGGTGATCCCCTGACTTTTCCTCGAGCCCCATCATGAGGTTGACATTTGTGGTTTTAAGTGAAATATCTCTATTATTATTGAAACTTTTGAACATGAAATTTGTGTACCCCTCAGGATGAATTGTAAAAACAACCTGCACCATGTGGCAAGGCGTCAGAAACAGTGACTACAGGTCAGGCTGGGCCATCAGACCTCCTCCATCAAGGCTACATCCTCAGTCCACTCCTCTGCTCTCTTTTCACCTATGACTGCCCTTCCACTCACAGCTCCAATACTTTAATCAAATTCGCAGACTACACGACTATAGTAGGTCTGTTATTCAACAACAACGAAAAAGCCTACAGGGAGGAGGTCCAGTCACTGTCTGCATGGTGTAAGGACAACGACCTGAACCTCAACACAAAAACCCCAAAAAGAAATCATTATCAACTTAAGAACAAAACAAAACACACCAACTGGACTGTGCATCAACGGGGAGGAGGTGGAGCCGGTTGCCAGTTTCAAGTTCCTGGGAGTCCACATATCTGAGGACCTGACCTGGAGCCTGAACACTCTAATAATTAGAATTTTAGGTAACACTTTATTTGAAGGTGGCTTCATAAGACTGACATGGCACTGTCATAACCATGAAATGACACCTGTCATGAACATTTAGGAGTCTTTATAAAGGTTTATGACTGTTGTCATTAAGTGTCATTTGGTCAATTATGTCACTTTTAATGCAAAGGTGACATTGTTTGAGATGTCTTTGTCATGACAACTTGACATTAACCAAGAAAACATAACATGTCATAAACATGCCATAGCAGGCCTAATTATCAAACTTAAAGAAACTATTTAGCTTTTTGTTAACATTACATTATACTGTCATGTGCTTGGTTTTGACAACTGTCATGAGACCATTATAATTTTGTCATGAATAATTCCCTTGACCTCAAGTAAAGTGGAACCACTTGGACTTTTCATAAAGATGTCAGTAATGTTATGAGGGCAGTTTGAAATCAATATACAGTACCAAGGTAATTTATGCAGTTTCCTGATGGACAGATAGCTTTACTTGTTGCTAAAGTAACGTTAGCTGACCAAACCACATTGGTGATTGTTGAGGTGAGTTTCCCCCCTTCATTGTGAAGCACTTTAGGTATCAAGATAAAACGTTATATAAATGTAATCCATTATTAATATAAGTGCTAACTGCTGCTAATTGTAACTGCTAGCTAATTAGTGTAGTTAAACCATTGCAGCCAGCCTTCTATTAAATAGTTGACTCAGCCCCAGGATCCCAGGAGGCAAACCCGGCTAGAAAACCACTTCGGTACTGTATTCCCTGTTAAACTGGCCACTATCGGTCTAATAGAGGAAAATAAGAACAGCCCCAGGTTAATTTTCAGCACTGTAGCCAGGCTGACAGACAGGCACACTTCTACTGAGCCATGTATTCCTGTAGCCCTCAGTAGTAACGACTTCATGCTTCGTCAAGTTTCTTTAATGATAAAATTTGGTAACACTTTATCTGAAGGTGACTGACATATAAACGGACTGTACTTGTACAGCGCCTTTCTAGTCTTTCTGACTACTCAAAGCGCTTCACACGACATATCACATTTACCCCATTCACACATTCATACGCTCATGAGTTCATGAGTGACTCATGAGATTAATAGCTATTCCACCGTATAAAGTGCAAAACAAGAGAATATAGCAAACCATTTTTTCCTTCATGTTGTAGCATCTCTTTGTGTGCTTCTCCGAGGGCATAGGTGCCTCTCCAGTTACAACTGAGAGAGGTTCTATTACTCCGTCTCTTGCCCTGCAGGGAAGAGCACAAGGGTCGATTAGGCTATGGAGATTTTTGATTTTCAAAATTTGTTCAGCCAGTCTGTAACTCTACAAGGCAAATGCCAAGACACAGCTGGCAGATATTTTATTGTATTTTATTATTTGACCGCTCACACACAATATTCCAAAAGAAAACACCAGTCTGTCTTCACAGTGCCTCTGCATGTCGGCTTGCTGCGCTGGTCCAGATGTTTATCCTTTTCTGAAAGTTCATGCAACAAAATCTCAGCCTCTCTGGCTATCTGGCATGGTTCAGTTGTGTGTGTAGCAAGCCTCAGGTCCAGCATGCTACTGAACATAAAGGGCAGAGCATAATTAGTCAACACGACACAGCTGTGACAATTAGCTCTTCCTGACACTGCTCACCCAAGCCACACCCCCACCTCTCCCTCTGCAGCAAAGCTAACCATGCCCAGCTCCACACAGTCTTTCACTGTGCTTTTGGTTTATGTCTTCCCTGCTGGGGGACCAGTGGGTACAGGTTGGAGTTTCCTATTGAACCAGCTTTTCTTAGTCACCCTGGGACTGGGTAAGTATAATTAAATATCCCCTTGCCCCATATGCACAGAGTTCTCAGGGTTAATGTGACTGAGTGGAGTAGCCCTGCTGGGAGGTGTTTAGTCAGGTGTCCATCCCTCATTACGCCATTGTGGTAGAGAATGTGGTGGTATCCTATGAGCAGGGTGACATTTTTTACACAGGTATAGGTTTTATCACCTATTCCTGAGGTTTTTGTAAGCCAATCTTCTTTATCCATAGTGGGATATGTTAGGTCAGACAGTAACCATTTTTCTGTGTGTACGTTTGAATAATTGGCAGGAAACAGCCAGGTCTTCTGGGTTTCCGTATACTTTAGGTATTAACATTGATCTTCCCTTGTTCTGGGATAACAGCAGTAATTGTGGTGTGCAGATTTGTCCATACCTAGGACAAGAAGATGGGAATCAAGGGTATGCTTCTGCTAGGGCTCTACGTAATCCATCAAACTTTTCATAGCTTAAGCTGTTTGTGCTCCCTCTCCAGCCCACTGTTTCTTCATCTGCTGATGCATATTCTATTATCAAATGGTCATTAGTTAGCAGGCCTGTGCCTCTACTCATGACAGTGGTTTTAATTGTGTGGACTGGATCAGGGTGGCATGATTCTACTCTACGGAGGGTCTCACCATCCCAAGTACACAAGCACCGAGTCTTGGGCCTCTGCGGCATGGTGACCCCTAACATCAGTCTGGGTCCCATACTAATGAAACATTCGGGACAGAGGAGGATTCTATTCATTTCTCTATTACCTGGAACCCAGAGAGGTGTTGCTCTCAGGGACCTGCCATCACGTACCACTTTGGGTTTTACCTTGGCTGTTTCATTTCTGTGACTGAGTTACAACACATACAGTGTCCTGGGGTGTAAGGTGACTATATTAACGGCTCTTTCCTGTCTGTTAGCATGTGTCCCCCCTCTGCTGCCTCGGGCAATGCCATGTTTCCTAATCTGAGAGCAATACACTAAGCCAAAACATTTGAGTCTCACTGTGTTATTAGTGAGCACTTCTTCTATCGTGTCTTTTCCTTCTACTTTGGACTTAACTTCCAATTTATCGGGCTGAGAATTTCTTCTGGCTACCCAGACCGTGTCCCCGACCTGGAAAGAAGGGCGACAGGGTTAGTTGGTCTCTGCTTGTTTCTACGTACGGGATTGTTTTTGGCTTCATGCGTAGCTACTAGATTTTTAGGAGTGTCCCAATTGGTGAGAGCATTTTTAATAATCCTATCTTTAGTTGCCCTCTGTGCTACCCTGTTTGTCTGGGGTTTGTAGGGGACAGACCACATTTGGTATATGTCAGCAGTGAAGTGTTAGTGCGGTGAGGTGCAAGCGATTGGCTGTGCAATACCTGTTGCTTTCAGAAAACCACCTGCCTATGCACATGCTTCACAACTCATCCATAGTTGGCGCAATAGCTTTCCATATTTTAACACACACATATTTCCAAGAAATTGAAATACTTTAGGAATGCCTGTGTGGCCTAAACCCTCATGTATTGTATTAGGAGCTTTATCCGTTCTCCTTTGGAAACCTTCCGTGAGTCTGGTAGAGCTAGTTTCAGCACGCGTAATCTGTGTGTTCGTGGTAATGTTCGTGTCGGCGCTAGGACATCTACCTCCCTGTTTCCTTTTGACAAATAGTCCTTGGTATTGGTGTGACTTGACTTTTATCCATTTTATTATTCCCCATGCATCTACAGGAGTCAGTGTTTTACATGTTAGGGTAATTTTTTGTATAGAATCAGAATCAGAAATTCTTTATTGATCCCTGAGGGGAAACAGGTTACTTTCGTTACAGCTGCTCACTATCATGTCAATGCACACTTAAGAATAGAAGGAATAGAAGTACTAATATAATACAGCTAAGATAAATTAAGTACAAAGTGGATATAAGTATAAAGCTAAAATAAGTGTAAGTACCAAGTGGATTTAGAGGTTGATAAGTATGTCCGATATAATACAATGTAATAATATAAGTAATAAGTAATAGTGCAATAATGAGTACTGTCAAGTTAAGTGTATAAGTGCTTATTAAGATGATTATGAGACGGTGGATATTGCACAGCAGTAATAGAAGTATGAATAAATATCAATAAATAGGGAATTTTAAACTGAAAACAGAGTATATTGCACAGGAGTATTAAACAGAGAATATTGCACAATTATTTCAAATATTGCAGTGATGTTAATGATCCAATGTCCACTTTAGTGACTTAGGGTCATAAACACTTAGAGGAAGGAGTTAAAGAGTTTGATGTCCACAGGCAGGAATTACTTCCTATGGCGCTCTGTGGTGCATTTTGGGGGGATGAGTGTTTCACTGAAGGTACTCCTTAGGTTAGCCTGAGAGCCAGTTGAGGGGGGAGTAGGACTCTCCCAGGAAAATGGAGGAGGTGGAGAGCAGTGGACTCAGAGGAGTCTGAGGGCAGACAGCAGCTGAGTTAGAGGGGGGATGAGCAGGAGCCGGTGTGCCGAATCTGTTAAAGAACAGATTAAGTTTGTTGGCCCTGTCCAAGCTGCCTTCAACTCCTCTGCTGCCAGTTGGTCTGTTTTAAAGAAAAAAGGAAAGCTAAAAGTTGGAAATTAGTAAGACAACAAGATGGAGCAACGGCAACAGGCAGCATGCACATTGGTGCATGCGCACTGAAGAAGCTAGTCCTGAAACAAACAATACAATTTCAAATTTATTTATTTATATAGTGCCAATTCATAACAGAAGTTATCTCATTGCACTTTTCCTATAGAGCAGATCTAGACTGTAATCTTTATAATATTAATTATAATACAGCCCTGTGACGTCAGACTTACAGGCATCAAGGAACAGTCACACTGGGAATGAGAATCGGAAAGAAGCTAAAATGGGTAAGCTTTACAGTGAATCTACGATGATTAGCTTACTATTGCTTGAAGTCATAAAGAAGAATCTTAAATTCAACTAGAAAATTACATTTCCTGAAGAAAATGTGTGTGAATGCTGCTGACAGCTGAAATGATTTTGAAAGCATTGCTGGAAAGGCATAGACATGAAATGAATTGCCTAAAAAATTTAAAAGCTCAAATGCATTGACTGCACTGCTGAAAAACCTGGAAGCAGAAATGTAAAATTGGCAGAATTGGAAACTGAACTGCGGGGCCCGGCCGGGCACAGCCCGAAGGAGCGACGTGGGGCCGTCCTCCCGTGGACCCACCACCCGCAGGAGGATCCGTAAGGGGCTGGTGCAGAGAGATCTGGGCGGCAGTCGAAGGCAGGGGCTTCGCGACCAGATCTCCGGACACAGAAACTGGCTCTAGGGACATGGAATGTCACTTCGCTGGGGAAGGAGCCTGAGCTTGTGCGGGAGGTTGAGCGTTACCGGCTAGATATAGTCGGCCTCGCCTCCACGCACAGCCTGGGCTCTGGAACCCGTCTCCTCGAGAGGGGCTGGGCGCTCCATTTCTCTGGCGTTGCCGGGCGGGGAGAGGCGGCGGGCTGGTGTGGGCCTGCTCATAGCCCCACAGCTCAGCCGTCACGTGTTGGAGTTTACCCCAGTGAACGAGAGGGTCGCGCCCCTCCGCCTCCGGGTGGGGACAGGTCTCTCACTGTTGTGGCGGCCTACGGGCCGAACAGCAGTGCAGAGTACCAGGCCTTCTTGGAGTCCCTGGGAGGGGTACTAGACAGTGCACCACCCGGGACTCCGTTGTTCTACTGGGGACTTCAACGCCCACGTGGGCAACGACAGTGACACCTGGAGAGGGGTAATCGGAAGGAACGGCCCCTGATCTGAACCCGAGCGGTGTTCAGTTGTTGGACTTCTGTGCTAGTTACAGTTTGTCCATAACTAACACCATGTTCAAGCACAAAGGTGTCCATCAGTGCACGTGGCACCAGGACACCTAGGCGGAGGTCGATGATCGACTTTGTTGTCGTATCATCTGACCTCCGCCGCGTGTCTTGGACACTCGGGTGAAGAGAGGGGCGGAGCTGTCAACCGATCACCACCTGGTGGTGAGTTGGATCCGCTGGCGGGGAGGAAGCCGGACAGACTTGGCAGGCCCAAGCGTATCGTGAGGGTCTGCTGGGAACGTCTGGCGGAGCCCTCTGTCAGCAGGGTCTACAACTCACACCTCCGGGAGAGCTTCTCCCAGATCCCGGGAGGTTGGGGACATTGAGTCCGAGTGGACCATGTTTTCCACCTCCATTGTCGATCTGGCGGCTCGTAGCTGTGGTCGCAAGGTTTCTGGTGCCTGTCGCGCAGCAATCCCCGAACACGGTGGTGGGCGCCGGAAGTAAGGGATGCCGTCAGGCTGAAGAAGGAGTCCTATCGGGCCTTGTTGGCTCGTGGGACTCCCGAGGCAGCTGACAGGTACCGGCAGGCTAAGCGTGCTGCAGCCCGCGGCGGTCACAGAGGCAAAAACTCAGGACTGGGAGAGGTTCGGAGAGGCCATGGAGGAGGACTATCGGTCGGCCTCAAAGAAATTCTGGCAAACCGTCCGACGGCTCAGGAGGGGAAGCAGTGCTTCACCAACACCTTGTACGGTGCGGGTGAAGAGCTGTTGACCTCGACTGGGGATGTTGTCGGACGGTGGAAGGAATACTTTGAGGATCTCCTCAATCCCGCTGTCACGCCTTCCGAAGAGGAAGCGGAGGCTGGGGACCCGGAGGCGGACTCATCCATCACCCTGGCCGAAGTCACTGAGGTTGTTGGCAAGCTCCTTGGTGGCAAGGCTTCGGGGTGGATGAGATCCGTCCTGAGTATCTTAAGTCTCTGGATGTTGTGGGACTGTCTTGGCTGACACGTCTCTGCAACATCGCGTGGCGGTCTGGGACAGTGCCTCTGGACTGGCAGACCGGGTGGTGGTCCTCTGTATAAGAAGGGGGACCGGAGGGTGTGTTCCAATCACAGAGGATCACACTTCTCAGCCTCCCGCTAAGGTCTATTCCAGGGTACTGGAGAGGAGAATTCGTCCGATAGTCGAACCTCGGATTCAGGAGGAGCAGAGTGGTTTTCGTCCCGGTCGTGGAACACTGGACCAGCTCTATACTCTCCATCGGGTGCTCGAGGGTTCATGGGAGTTTGCCCAACCAGTCCACATGTGCTTTGTGGATCTGGAGAAGGCATTCGACCGTGTGCCCCGGGCGCTTTGTGGGGAGTGCTCTGGGAGTATGGGGTCCGGGCCCTTTGCTAAGGGCTGTCCGGTCCCTGTATAACGGAGCAGGAGCTGTGTTCGCATTGCCGGCAGTAAGTCAGACCTGTTCCCGGTGCATGTTGGACTCCGCCAGGGCTGCCCTTTGTCACCGGTTCTGTTCATAATTTATATGGACAGAATTTCTAGGCGCAGTCAGGGGCCGGAGGGTGTCCGGTTTGGGAACCACAGGATCTCATCTCTGCTGTTTGCAGATGATGTCGTTCTGATGGCTTCTTCAAACCAGGACCTGCAGCATGCACTGGGACGGTTTGCAGCCGAGTGTGAAGCAGCTGGGATGAGAATCAGCTCTTCCAAATCTGAGGCCATGGTTCTTGACCGGAAAAAGGTGGTTTTCTCTCTTCGCGTGGGTGGGGAGTCCTTGCCCCAAGTGGAGGAGTTTAAGTATCTCGGGGTCTTGTTCACGAGTGAGGGACGGATGGAGCGTGAGATTGACAGGCGGATCGGTGCAGCGTCTGCAGTGATGCGGGCGCTGTATCGGACCGTTGTGGTAAAGAAGGAGCTGAGTCGAAAGACAAAGCTCTCGATTTACCGGTCAATCTACGCTCCTGCCCTCACCTATGGTCATGAGCTTTGGGTAGTGACCGAAAGGACAAGATCGCGGATACAAGCGGCCGAAATGGGCTTCCTCCGCCGAGTGGCTGGGCGCCCCCTTAGAGATAGGGTGAGGAGCTCAGTCACACGGGGAGCTCGAGTAGAGCCGCTGCTCCTCCACGTCGAGAGGAGCCAGCTGAGGTGGCTAGGGCATCTGATCCGGATGCCTCCTGGACGCCTCCCTCGGGAGGTGTTCTGGGCATGTCCCACCGGGAGGCGGCCCCGGGGAAGACCCAGGACACGCTGGAGGGACTATGTCTCTCGGCTGGCCTGGGAACGCCTCGGGATCCCCCCGGAGGAGCTGGAGGAAGTGTCTGGGGCGAAGGAAGTCTGGGAGTCCCTGCTTAGACTGCTGCCCCCGCGACCCGGCCCCGGATAAGCGGAAGAAGATGGATGGATGGATGGATGGATGGATGGATGGAAACTGAACTGCATTACCTAAAGAAGCTGAGAGCTGAAATACATTGCTAGAAAAGCTGGAAGTCAAACTGTAATACTATAATGGCTGGAGGTTAACATGAATTGCCTGAAAAGACTGAAAGAAGAAATGCTTTGTATTGATATCAGACAGATGAGCTAAATTTGCAAACACTTAAAGAGCGTCTCTCCAGCCGCTCTTTAACTCCAATTAGTCGCAGATTGGGTCATCTATTCCGGTTCGCTACATCTTGCACTGCTCTTTCTAGCTCATCACACTGTTTCGATCTCTTTAGCAGCTCAGTATTTAAGGGACCATTCTCATTCTCTAGATCCATTATCCGATCGTCTGACTGCTCCAGTCTTTCAAATATAGCAGCAATATCCAAGCTAACGTTAGCCTGTGAGGTTTTCACTGAGTCTTCCTGTATTTCTCTGAGAATGTTGCTGAATTTTTTCCAAAGTGTCTTGAAGTTCTGTGAGAGCATTTGTTGCAATAACTGCAACCCTTGAGTTTGGATTGGTCATTCCTGCAGTTTTTGCTGTCGTCCCACTGGCAATGCTAGCATAGTTGATCGTTTGCTTAGCTGCTCTAGACTTTGAACTTGAAGTAGCCATCAGGAAAAAAAAATACAAAAACGATGCCAATGTGATTTACAGAAGCAACCAACCACTTTTAGATGGCAAAATCAGGCGTTTAGCTATCAAATGGCCGATTGTTTGGGAGCAATGTATTAAGTGACCATCTTGGTAGGCAGTCCCATGTGACTCCTATTACTCAGCATTAAAGTGGGGCACACTGATTTTCAGAAATACTTTATTGATCCTCAAGGGGAAACTCTTTATTGGATTTTGCCCCCAATTTTCAAGTCGTAAATATCTAGCCATGGACAGCATGTTTTTTTATCACAGGGCTAACAGACATAGACAAACACATTCACACCTACAGATAGGTGTTTCTAAGGCCCCTCTTGCTGTGAGAAAACAATGCAAATCCCTGAGTCACTGTGCTGCAGTTCCTTTAATTCCCAGGGCTGATTTATGTATTGATGTTAGGCTACTTTTTAAAACTGTCTCACCCACCAAGTCAGGGCTGCTAAAATAAGAACAAAGTTGCCAAGATACTTAGTGTTCCTAGAAATATATCACATTGCCTTTTTTCAGAGTTTGAGAAAGGACTTTGACCCTATAAATAAAATACATTTTAGATATCATAATTGATACAGCTGCCAAAGATAATTGTAACTGGCATTTACTGTAAACTAAAACCTTTAAAATTGACACTAATGCAAGAGCTTAAAATATTCTTTATGTAACTAAAGCCTGTGTGTGTTTGTTAGTGCTGACCCAAACAGAGGCGTTGCTAGCCTGGACTTATAGCTGTGCTGTAATATCAGTGCAAGTCTGAGTCTGGGTCAGAGACAAGCACAACGCTGGCCTAATAGCTGCATTGCTGCAGGCCAAGGCTGCTACCAGTTAGCAACAGTCCCTGGACACTGCTAGCCTTATAGCTGGGGATTTGTTGGGATAACTGGAAGCACTGACAGCTGTAATGTGTGTGTGCGCGTGTAATTAGGGCCCTTGACAGGTACATATTAGCTCTGTAACTGATCTCAGAGGGTGTTTTCCTGTCTGTCAGGGTTGGCTGCTCAGAGAAATCTCAGTCTAACATAGCCCTAGCATGCCATCCTTGCTCTGTGTTTGTATTTGTACCACACTCCAGGGGTGGCGCAAAGAGCAGTGGGGCAAAATATGGGGAACATGGAGTGAGTTTTTAGTTATGAATATACAGTTATGAGATATTCACTGTCTGTGGGGTTCAGGAAAAAATCTAAATTCCAATAAATATCTTGCATATCCAACAACAAATCTGAATGTACTGGACATTCACTTTTACAGCTCCACAGAATACATTAATTACTCTTTTGTCACTAAGCATCAAAATACAGAAATACACAAACTTGTTTTAGTGACTTAGCATTACATTGCACTGACTTACATTCATAGGTCACACAGAAGACATTTTGACATGTCACAGCAGGAAAAGCACAGGTGTGAATAATAAAATGAATGATGGCTGAATTCCATTTATTTGCTTCAGTTACAAGGTCCTAGAATTGTACATGCTGGCTCACTGTCACACTGTCATGGCTTACTGGGACATTTTAATAGAACAAAGCCATTGTTAATGTTATTAGTAACACCTGTGCATTTTCTATCATGACAAGTCAAAATATCTGCTGTGAAAAAGGCCTATTCCCCGGAGACTTAAAGTGTTCACATTACTCGTGCTAGCGAGCAACATATGCATCGACCATGTGTATGCGTGTGTGGAGTGTGCCTCTGTGTTTGTGTGACAGATCAGCCTCTGACTGATCTCAGAACTTGCCAGGAAATCCAGTTCTTTCTATTATTCCGTCCAGTTTCTTTCCTTTTTCTGCTCATCTCTAAAGATTCGTAAAGCCTTGGGATAAGCTCAAAATTCAACTTGGCATTTTCCACTTGCATCTTTACATTGACTTTGCATGCAATCGCACTGCATCTAGACTTGCCACACTTTCTGTGTGAACAGTTTTAGCCTTACCTTAGCCATAACCTTACCTTGCCAAAAATCAATTCATAAATTTATGGTGACATAACAAAAAAGCTGGAATTCAACCGTAAGGGTACAGTGCAGAACCCAGAAGATATACAGCGTGCACATACTAGAGTAATCTTGTAGTTCAACTTAAAAAAGTAAAGCTTTTCGCTTTGTCAGTAACTGTGTCTGCCCACGTTGTCTTTTGAGATGCCAGAGAGCTGATTGCAGTATCCAACCAGATCTGGAGCACCTGGGCCTAGTGCTCTACAGGATATAAAAGTCTCAGCATCCAGCATGGCTCCGTCTCTTCCCTGTCAGCGCCTGCACCCTATTGCTTTGCTTAGCATTTTGTTTTTCAGGTTAACCTTTTGCATAGATCTTAGCAGAAAGTAAAAACTGAAAAGCTAATGTCATTCTGGGATTGTTTGGACATTTCTTCAAGACAAATGTGGAACATTCACAGAGAAATTATTCTCTTGTGAAAAAGAGAATTATTAATTAAGAATTATTTGCACACTGAATTGTTTTGAAGCCCCCTAAGAGGTGTCATTCATTTGTGATCTCTGAGAAGGTCTTGTGGGTATTGCACAGGTATTGTAGGGCCAATACTATATAGTGAGGCAACAGAAAAAAATATGGCTGATCAAATGCACTTATTTGCCACCAGTCTATTCAAGCAGCTGATTATGTTTCTTTTTGCCTCACTATATAAGCCTCACAATCCTGTATATTTGCCTGAGGAAGTCCTTCTCAGAGTTTGCCATGTTGTAAATAATGATACCTCCTAGGGTTCTTCTAACTATTCAGTGTGCAGGTAAGTCAGATTAGAATGTGAAATCTAACATTTTCAGTAATTAGTAAAGACAAATGGAGTGCAAAAATAAACTGAATTTATTGAAATTCAGTTCAATTAAATGCAATTATATTTATATAGCGCCAATTCATAACAGAAATTATTGCACTTTTCCTATAGAGCAGATCTAGACTGTACTCTTTATAATATTATTTACAGAGCCCCAACAAATCCCACCATGAGCAAGCATTTAGCAACAGTGGCAAGGAAAAACTTCCTTTAAGAGGCAGAAACCTTGGACAGAACCAGACTCAATGGTGGGCGCCCATCCGCCGTTACCATGTTAGGTTTTGAGAGAGTAAGAGAGAGAGAGAGAGAGAGAGAGAGAGAGGTTTTTAGAGGGAAGCACAATGCAAATACCACCTAGAATTATTATTTTTTAAATAGTAATTGTAGTGTTAATATTAATAAATTAATAATAATAGGAATGACAGCTATAGGAAAAAATAATATCAGTATTAGTAACAGAGCCAATAACTAGAACTGTAGTAGCAGTTGTCGAGCAGGAACATGGGGGAGCAGCAGGTGGCCCACAACCACAGATCCAGTCTCTGCAGCTCCAGAGGCAGAAATACCTGCTAACAGCGGCAGAAGGAGAGAGGAGAGAAATGAGAAAGCACAAAACTACGAGAGAGAGAAGATGTCGACATGCAGTAATGGGATAAAAATGCATACAGATGGAGAGGGAGAGAAGGAGAGAGGAAAGAGGTGCATCATGGGAAGTCTCCCGGCAGTCTAGGCCTATAGCAGCATAACTAAGGGATGGTTCAGGGCTCACCCAAGCCAGCCCTAACTATAAGCTTTATCAAAGAGGAAAGTCTTAAGCCTACTCTTAAATGTGGAGATGGTGTCTGCCTCCCGAACCCAAACTGGGATCTGATTCCACAGGAGAGGAGCTTGATAACTGAAGGCTCTGGCTCCCATTCTACTTTTGGGGACTCTAGGAACCACAAGTAACCCTGCATTCTGGGAGTGCAGTGTTCTAGTCGGAAATAAGGTATTATGAGATCCTTAAGATACGATGGTGCCAGACCATTAAGAGCTTTGTAGGTGAGGAGAAGGATTTTAAATTCTATTCTGGATTTTACAGGGAGCCAGTGCAGAGAAGCACATTTTTGAGAAATATGATCTCTTTTCCTAGTTCTTGTCAGTACATGTGCTGCAGCATTCTGGATCAATTGGAGAGTCTTAAGGGACTTAAGGCAGCCGGATAATAAGGAATTGCAGTAATCCAACCTAGAAGTAACAAATGCATGCACAAATTTTTCAGCATAATTTTGAGACAGGATGTGCCTGATTTTTACAATGTTATGTAGGTGAAAAAAGGCAGTCCTTGAAGTTTGTTTCATGTGGGAGTTAAAGGATAAATCCTGATCAAAGATAACTCTGAAGTTCCTTACGGTGGTGCTGGAGGCCAGGGCAATGCCATCTAGAGTAACTATATCTTTAGATAATGTGTCTCGGAGGTGTTTGGGACCAAGTGCAATAACTTCAGTTTTGTCTGAGTTTAACATCAGAAAGTTGCAGGTCATCCAGGTTTTTATGTCCTTAAGGCATGCTTGAAGTTTAGTTAACTGGTTAGTTTCATCTGGCTTGATCGATAGATATAATTGGGTATCATCTGCATAGCAATGAAAGTTAATGGAGTGTTTCCTAATAATATTGCCTAGAGGATGCATATATAAGGTGAACAGAATTGGTCCAACCACAGAACCTTGCGGAACTAATGACTAACTTTGGCGTGCGTGGAGGACTCACCGTTAACATGTACAAACTGAGATCGATCTGATAGATAGGATTTTATACCAGCTTAGTGCGGCTCCTTTAATGCCAATTACATGTTCCAGTCTCTGTAGAAGTATGTGATGGTCAATGGTGTTTAACGCAGCACTAAGATCTAACAAGACAAGTACAGAGACAAGTCCATTGTCTGATGCAATTAAAAGGTCATTTGTAAAGTAAAATCCTCAAATAAACTATTGTTATTTAGAAAGTCACACAACTGATTGGTGACTGTTTTCTCAAGGATCTTAGAGAGAAGGTGAAGATTAGATATCCTCCTGAACCCAAACTGGAATCTGATTCCACAAGATAGGAGCTTGATAACTAAAGGCTCTGGCTCCCATTCTACTTTTGGAGACTGTACCACAAGTAACCCTGCATTCTAGGATTGCAGTATTCTAGTGGGTTAATAAGATACTATAAGCTCTTCAAGATACGACGGTGTCTGACCATTAAGTGCTTTGTAAACACCTGGATCAAGAGTAAGCTAATACATGGCTCAAGAGAGCTGTGACTCTCTGTCTGCCTGGCTACAGTGCTGAAAAGAAATCTGGGATTGTTCTTATTTTCCTCTATTAATGATGAGTAGTAGGCAGCTCTGGCATTATGGCGGGCTTTTCTATATGTTTTAAGACTACCTTGCCAGACTAAACGAGATTCTTCCAAATTGTTGGAACGCCGTTTCCTTTCAGGTTTTTGCAATGTTTAATTTGCGGGTTTGGAGGTTATACCATGGAGCTAACCTTCTTTGTTTTATTATCTTCTTTTTTTAGAGGATTGATAGTGCTGCAGGCTCACTGTGAATGACACTTGACTCTATCAACAAGATGATCAATTTGGGAGGGAATGAAGTTAGCGCAGGAGTCCTCTGTTATATTTTGAGACATGGCACTGAATTAAATGCAGATGGAATAACTTTCTTAAATTTAGCTACAACACTATCAGATGGACATCTAGTGTAGGAGGTTTTACCTAATGGCGTGTAGTCCAGTAATAGCAGTTCAAAAGTTCAAAAGTAATAATGGTCCGATAAAGAAGGATTCTGTGGAAAGACTATTAAATGTTCAATTTCAATGCATTATACCAGAACAAGGTAGAGGGTGTGGTTAAAACAGTGAGTGGGTTTAAGTACACTCTGACAGAAGCCAGTCAAATCTAATAGTGAGATAAACGCAGTACTAAGGCTATCATTATCAAAACACTGCAGTATAACAGCATAATTTATATAATATAAATGGTTGTCGTGTTTTCCAGGTTAGGTGTGAAATACTAAGAACAAGGCTTTCGAATGATTTATAATTTAGTTTAGGTATATGGTTGATTAATAGGCTTAATTTGAAGATGGCTCCAACTCCACCTCCTCAGCCAGTGCCTCACAGAATGTGAGCATTAATATGAATGGGCAAAGAGGATTCATTTAAGCTAACATATTCTTCATGACCCTGCCAGGTTTCAGTAAGACAAAATAAGTCAATATGATAATCTGATATTAAATCATTCACTAGTACAGCTTTAGATGACAGAGATCTGATGTTTAAGAGTCCACATTTAATTCTTCTATTTTGTTGTATTTCATCAGTGGCAATTTGGTTTATGTTTTTATGTATAACTCCTCTTCTGTTAACTTTTGATTTTATTAATTTAAGTGGTCAGGGGGCAGACACCGTAAGGAGTTTTGGGTGGGTAACTGCTCTGGAAGCGCAGAGAAGTGTGTAGGACTGCAACTCTGACTTCTGGTCTCAACTCGGTCAGAGAGCTGCTCCACCCAAAGTGGGATGAATGCCGTCTCTCCTAATCAGACCAGGTCTTCCTCAGAAAGTCCGCCAATTATCCACAAAGCCCACATTGTTTGCTGGACACCACCTTGATAGCCAGCAGCAGAATGAAGACATGCAGCTAAACATCACTGATCAGATTTGACAGAGCCCCAGAGAAAACTATATTTGCATATGTACACACCGACTCAACATTAACTTTAGTGACCTCCAATTGGCGTAATTGGGAGTTGTTACTGCCGACGTGAATAACAATCTTACTGTATTTACGCTTATCCTTAGGCAGCAGTTTTAAATAGGATCCAGTGTTGCCCGCTCTCGCCCCAGGAATACATTGGTGTCGGTGACTTCACGTTTCTCAAAAATGGAGCTGCCAATAATCAGAGTTGGTTTCTCAGTGGGTGTGTCGCTGAGTGGGGAAACTTGTTAGAAACGTGACCAGGTTGGGGGTGAACCATGGGCTTTTTCTTAGGCCTATGCTTCCTTCAGACAGTCACCCAGCCACCTTAGGATGGCTAACAGGAGCTACCTCTGGTCGGTCCGCATCAGCTATTGGGGGCTGGCTAACTAGAGCAGCTAACGATTGAGTTCCCATGGTGCAGAACCACGTTTCCAATTCACTAAGGCTCGCCTTCAACGCTACAAATAAACTACATTTATTACATGTACCATTATCACTAAAGGAGGCAGAGGAATATCTAAACATTTGATACACAGAGCAAGAGAGAGAGCACAGGAGAGTGAGAGGGGGAGAGAGAGACGCCATTGCTAGCTGCTAAACTAAAGAGCAGTATGTAGCAAAACTGAATAGTGTGTAAACTGTGGGATTAGCGAGAAAGTCGCTAAAAGACGGAGAGAGATTTGAGTGCTTGAGAAGAACTAGCAGATAATTAGCCGCTGTAATTAAGAATTGAACAGTATTAACTGAGATGTAACTGAAAAGTCATTGCAGGATCATTGAACGATGGAAGACGATTATCTGTATGTTTGCAGTAGAACAAAATCTTTCATTATTAATTTTTGAGTTTTTAGCCTCTTTAGGTGGAGATAAAGCCTATCAGCCTAGTTTCATAGCCGCAACAACAAGCTTCCAACCATCTGACCATTTTTAGATCAGGAAAACCAGTGTTAGGACAACTGGTGGTGCAAACACACACACACACACACACACACACACACACACACAAACCACAAACATACACATGCACTCAACACATCCACTGACCCTGCAGGGTTTCTGTACACACAAGCTGTCCTGCAGCGGGAAGCCGATTGAGACACCTCTGCTTGCTGGTGATACACTTTATTTTGGTGTATTCAGACCATCAAAAACACATGCACACACACAACTTCCTCAGAATAGAAATTGTTTTTAATCACGGTTTTGGAGCCTTGTCAGGTCTGTTATTAGAATACCTCCCGGATTGGTTGGAAGGGAAACACTTACACACTCAGATGCACACACTTTCACACAGATACTGTAGCCTACTTACCAGCACTTACACACACTTTCACATCCACACACACACACACACACACACACAGACACAAACACACACAGGAGTTAACCAGTTGGATCAGTGCAGGGACATGGCCACCCATGAGTGGGTTTTTGCAGAAGCAGCCTGTTTACTCTGTAATGGAAGCCAAACAGTCATAGATGATGGATTACAAGCCTGTGTATTACAAGCCTGTGTTCATACTTCCCCTTTGTCTTATTTTCTCTTTCTTTCTTTATCTCTGTCTCTTTCCCTTGCACACACAGTCCAGTATCAGCCTAGTATCAGTCTGGATGAAGATCTATGCATATGCACTGGCAGTGCTTGCTCAGCCCACGAGCCCCCATCACATACTGGTGACACACACTAACAAAGCTAACTTTTGTTATTATATGTAATGATAAAATAATACACAAAATCAGAACTGACGCAGGATGACTTGTGGTGGGTATTAGTTTCCTATGATAAAAATTACTGTATTTAACAGTTTCAGTGTCTCAAAACTAAAAGTCCATGAAAACTGGTGCACTTTGGTAGTTTTTGTCAATTTACAATTTCAGAATGAAATGATTCATATTTATGGATACTGACGATAGTTACAAAATATTTCAAACGTCTGTGTATCGTATTGAAGAGTAAAGGGACCATATTATGAAAAACTCACTTTTTACATTTGGGTATCTGGAGTGCCTACCAACCCACAAACTGTGAAATCAGACAACCCAGTCAGTTTTTTGTGGGCTACCTAGGTCAGAAAACATGGGACTCAACAAACCATTCAGATTTACTTCCCTTTCCTACGTCAAGTGCAGGCTCATTAGAATAATACCGCCGCTCATCTGAGTATCTCCACCCATATGGAAGTTTTTATTGGACTTTAATAGTTGTAACCCACAGAAGACAATCCACAAATGTTTACCATGATCCACAAATATCTCACTATCCACAAACATGTATTTTTTAATTTGTGTTGTGTAAAGTCATATCCACAAAAATACAAAGCGATTTGCAAATACGCATAACTTACTCTATAAATACATATTTTAATTATACATAAAAATATTATAGGTTTTTTCAAATGTAAATAGTTTCACCACAACAAATACACGTAAAGTGAAATATACGCATTTGAGGATCCAATTGTACACGTGAAACGGGTTTGGCACATTTGTGGATTTTTGGCCAATTCATACTGCAGCCGATCTGTAGAAAAAATCTACAAATGTGTACCATGATCCACAAATACTGTCCACAAACATGTATTTTTTTTTATTTGTGTTGCAAATATGCATAACTTACTTAAATAAAAATGATATAGGTTTTACAAATGTAAAAATTGTTTCACCACAAAAATACATGTAAAGTCATGTTTACGCATTTGTGGAACCATTTGTACATATGAAATGGGTTTTGCAGATTTATGGATTGCTTCCTGTCACTTTGTGGGCCACTTGACATTTGTGACTTCTCTCCTCTTTGTTTGCAGGATTTTGTCCAATTCGTGGTACATCAGATCTTTGAAAAAAAATTCACAAATGTGAGGTGCAGTTAGTAACCACGCCAGCAGGTGGTGATACATGTGTGCGCGCGCACACACACACACACACACACACACACACAGAGGAGGACAGACCTGAATACGCCACATCCAATTGAATGTTGGTGTCATGTTGAATGTTGGTTCAATGTCTTTGAGCAGCATGGCGTTAACTTTCCCGACTTCTAGACTTTGAAATGATTGTGATACACTATGAAGTACAAAGTTTGAATAAACTTAAAGTGAATTTTAATCAAGTAGCATGTATTTACACTTTTTCTCACTTTTACAAAGAAATTCCATATGCAGTAGGCTAGTATTTGAGTTGCAATTTTATTACAGGTGTATTATATATTAATACCAAAGAGTGAACAAAAAGTGCATTAGTTTTAAAAACACTTTAATCATTTTACATCAAAGTATGTTATAAGTTAATTGAAACACAGTATTCCTAAGTGGGCTTTATAGAATACATAACTACTTTTTGATATATTAAGTAGATAGGCTATATTGTTTTACAATCTTCTTTACAACACTACTTCGAAAATATAATGAAGAACTACAACTGCGGTGTTGATTTATATCAAGCTGCATGGTGGGCCTCTATGGAATTGTAGTTTTTAGGAAATATTAGTGTTTTGGAAGGATTGGAAGTTGTAAATACTGAATTGAGAGTACACTAGGGAGTTTAAGGGGATGGTAAACACAATGTGCTGCCATGATTAGAGCTTCTGTGCTGTCATTTAGTCCAGCCTTTTCCAGCCACTGGTAGGATTTCTGTCCATGGTACATGCCTTGCAGGGGCTTGTCTCTCCATGATGATTCATCCATCTGTGTACAGTGTATATACATGTACTCTCCATCATATTTCTAAGTATTATTTTTTCTCCTGAGACTGCACTTCAATGAAAATGCTGGGTGTTCCCAAGCAACATCAGCTGGTGAGCCGCTATTTAGAGTCAATTTCCCAAAGTCAAAGAAGGGAGAATGCACAGCAAAGCCATTGAAAACAGAACCAACCATCTGTAACTTTTACAAGCTTTCATTAAAAATCCCACAAAATCAAAAAAGGTGCAAACAGCCATTATATAACAAGCGAAAAATAAGTAACATATAGACAAATAACTGTTGTCTTTAAATGGCCTTCATAATAAATAAACCTAATAATGAAAACAACACTAAAAATCAAGTGAAAAACAAATGCGCAGCACTGCAACAGGGCTATTGGAAAATTTCACAAAGTATACATAATGTTTTTATTTTTTGTAATAAAGATTATGTGGATGAACTGCTGGACCTCATCTTTGAGAATGTTTTCCAGGACCCTGCCCCATATATGGATGACATGCTGAAGATCCCTATCCCCGAGGATCTTTCTGCCCAGTTTGAAAGACCAGAGAAGCAGGAAGTGATAGCCAGCTACGTGTCAAGGTTCAATCAAGGACAGGTCTGAATCCCTTCCTTGAGCGTCAGGGAACTCTGTCCGTATCCGTAGCACCACACAGGTGGGCAGTACCACTCGGATTCTCTGGCCCAGAAAGCCCCAACACCAGCTTACAAAGCTTCTGTAGGTCAAGTAAGTGTAACGGCTGAGCAAAGTGTACATGATATTTAGTCAACAGTAAATGGTGATACCCATTTATAGTGTGTCCATCTTTTTTTTCTAGTATGGCTTCTGTCAAACCTAACTGATGACACAAATGTTGTTGTCTTTGTAAACAATATGTTTTATATTTTTTGCTTATTGTTACACAATCAGGACTGCTGTACCAGGTAGTACATTGAATAACGTTGTTTCAAAAGTTGTGTGGTATTTGCTGAAGCAATCTTTCTGACAATAAAAGTTAAGTCAATATAAAATGTTTGTGTGCTTTCAGTGTTTGATATGTTAACAAGTGTCAAACATGAATGATGAACAGTAAGCATTGTAAGATAGAGGGAACAGTAATTTATTGTATTTTTGTCGTTACTCATATTTGTATTACAATAATAACCGACAATTTCTATGTGTAAAAAAACTTACTGCTCTACTCCCGTTAGATGTAAAGGCTCATAGTCCACTCTATAGATGTTGAATGCATTCTGTAGTGAGAACACATTCAAACACATTGTTTTGAGGCCAGGATGATTCACCATGCATGATGGTTGGTTCTGAAGCTGTTGTAGTCTTCTTGTCACCTAGTAAATTTGAAAGGGTAAGTGACATTGGATTGTAGAAAAGATAATGACTGCATAATTACAATTTCATTCACCAAGCATTCATACTACCTGTGGTATCTCCCTGCAGCAGACATTCTCAGGCTCTGAAAGCATTGTTGCACAGTTCCCACAAATAGACCTGTGCCAGGAAAGAGATTTAAAAGTGACAACATTGCAGGTGTAGTTTATTTGAATGTTTTGTTGCTAATAAAGACATAGGTCACCAAATGCAACAATTTAATAACATTGTTAATGTTAATAAGTACATAATGATTAAACACTGTAGTAACTGGTAAGCATACATTACTACGAGTTGTGAGGTGTTGGCAGACAATCCTACACATCCTGCTTGTACTGTTGTTGAGAAGACATTGCTGGCTGTTACCTACAAACGTTTAGGCTTGAGATTTACTGGTGTAACGGGAATAGCTTAATGATGTTTACGTTACTTGCATTTAACCTAGCTTTTGATAGCCGGTACATAAACACAATATATACACACCTGAGTCACTAGCAGTGAGTTGTCCGCGACACAACCACTACAGCCATGAAGACAGTATGACCTTAGCCAATTTACAAACATACAAAAAGAAATGTCGAAGTGATTTAAAGTTTTGGAAAGAGCAGTGGTGGAAGAAATAATATGATCCTTAAGTAAAATGAATAAAATCACAATGTAAAAATACTCTAACTTAAGTACAATTTTGAGTGCAGAGCTTTAACTTGACTAAAGTTAGAGGTGTCTGTTATTTATTTTACAAAGATTGATTGCTCCATAAATGACAAACTGATGTTTAAAGATGCTCTCTTTCCATTGACTGCAATGGTTTACATGAGGATAGAATTCAAAATACTGTCAACAACTCAGTTTTTGAGATACAACTCTGAAATTTACATTACATGTACTATAACTACAAAATTTTCTCTTTTTTTTATAAACATCGAAGATTTATTTTATCGAGAATTTGCATTAGCTGTTTACCGTACTGTTTACGGTTAAAAAAAATTTGATGCACTGTGGGCTCAATTTTTTTAAATTTCAAAAATCTGGCTGGATTGTTTGTGGGAGAGAGTCTGAAGATGCAATGTGGCAAGTTTGGTGTCAATTGCATTGTGGAAGGAGGTAGGTTTAATTAGTTGTACAATTTTACAATGGTTGTGCTCAAGCACTCAAAGCTCTCTCCTTCATTTAGCGACGTTCTCGCTAATCCCACAGTTTACACGCTATTCAGTTTTGCTACTTACTGCTCTTTAGCTTAGCAGCTAGCAATGGCCTCCTTCACTCCCTCTCACTCTCACCACTGCACCACCAGTTGTCCTAACACTGGTTTTCCTGATCTAAAAATGGTCAGATGGTTGGAAGCTTGTTGTTGCGGCTATGAAACTAGGCTGATAGGCTTTATCTCCACCTAAAGAGGCTAAAAACTCAAAAATTAATAATGAAAGATTTTGTTCTACTGCAAACATACAGATAATCGTCTTCCATCGTTCAATGATCCTGCAATGACTTTTCAGTTACATCTCAGTTAATACTGTTCAATTCTTAATTACAGCGGCTAATTATCTGCTAGTTCTTCTCAAGCACTCAAATCTCTCTCCGTCTTTTAGCGACTTTCTCGCTAATCCCACAGTTTACACGCTATTCAGTTTTGCTACATACTGCTCTTTAGTTTAGCAGCTAGCAATGGCGTCTCTCTCTCCCCCTC
This sequence comes from Siniperca chuatsi, assembly GCF_020085105.1. Classification (NCBI taxonomy): domain Eukaryota; kingdom Metazoa; phylum Chordata; class Actinopteri; order Centrarchiformes; family Sinipercidae; genus Siniperca; species Siniperca chuatsi. The sequence continues at coordinate 29,856,591 of NC_058043.1, read as the reverse complement.
TCACTCTCCTGTGCTCTCTCTTGCTCTGTGTATCAAATGCTTAGTTATTCCTCTGCCTCCTTTAGTGATAACGGTACATGTAACTAATGTAGTTTATTTGTAGCGTTGGATGCAAGTTAGTGAATTGGTAACGTGGTTCTGCACCATGGGAACTCAATCATTAGCTGCTCTAGTTAGCCAGCCCCCAATGGCCGATGCGGACCGACCAGAGGTGGCTTCTGTTAGCCGTCCCAGAGCGGCTAGGTGACTGTCTGAAGGAAGCATAGGCCCAAGCAGAAGCCCATGGTTCACCCCCAACCTGGTCGCGTTTCTAACAAGTTCTCCCCACTCAGTGACACACCTGCTGAGAAACCAACTCTGATTATTGGCAGCTCCATTTTGAGAAACATAAAGTCAGCGAGACCAATGTATTCCTGGGGCCAGACCGGGCAACATTGGATCCTATTTAAAACACTGGCTAAGGATAAGCGTAAATACAGTAAGATTGTTATTCACATCGGCAGTAACAACTTCCGATTACGCCAATCTGAGGTCACTAAAGTTAATGTTGAGTCGGTGTGTACATATGCAAATATAGTTTTCTCTGGGTCTCTGCCACATCTGATCAGTGATGACATGCTTAGCTGCATGTCTTCATTCTGCTGCTGGCTATCAAGGTGGTGTCCAGCAAACAATATGGGCTTTGTAGATAAATGGCAGACTTTCTGGGGAAGACCTGTTCTGATTAGGAGAGACGGCATTCATCCCACTTTGGATGGAGCAGCTCTCATATCCAGAAATCTGACCGAGTTTATTAGTGGACCTAAACCATGACAACCTAGAGTTGAGACCAGGAAGCAGAGTTGCAGTCCTACACACTTCTCTGCACTTCCAGAGCAGTTACCCACCGAAAACTCCTCAGTGACGGTGTCTGCCCCCGATCACTTAAATTAATAAAATAAGTTAACAGAAGAGGATTTATACATAAGCAAAAAAAAAAAAAAATGCTGAAAAAGCACAACAAAATAGGAGAATTAAATGTGGACTCTTAAACATCAGATCTCTGTCATCTAAAGCTGTACTATTGAACAATTTAATATCAGAGTATCATATTGACTTATTCTGTCTTACTGAAACCTGTCGGGGTCATGAAGAATGTGTTAGCCTAATCCACTCCACCCATTCATCTTAATACTCGCATTCTGTGAGGCACCGGCCGAGGAGGTAGAGTTGCAGCCATATTTGACTCAAGGCTATTAATCAACCCTAAACCTGAACTAAATTATAACTTATTTGAAAGCCTCATTCTTAGTCTTTCACACCCAACCTGGAAAACACGACAGCCAATTCTACTTGTTACAATATACAAGTGGTCCTTATTCAGAATTTTTATCTGAATTCTCAGAATTTTTATCAAGTTTAGTCCTTAAAACAGATGAATTATTGTGGGTGATTTCAATATTCATGTGGACGTTGAAAATGAGCCTTTGTACTGCGTTTATCTCATTATTAAATTCAATTGGCTTTTGTCAGAGTGTACATAAACCCACTCACTGTTTTAACCACACCCTCAACCTTGTTCTGGTATATGATGAAATTTAATAGTCTTTCCATAGAATCCTTCTTTATCGGACCACTAATTAATAACTTTTGAACTCCTATGTCTGGACTACATGCCATTAGGCAAAAACTCCTACTCTAAATGTCTATCTGATAGTGCTGTAGCTAAATTTATGTAAGCGATCCAATCTAGATTTAATTCTATGCTATGTCTCAATATAACAGAGGACTCCTATGCTAATTTCAGCCCCTCCCAAACCCAGTTTGCAGGTTCACTGCGAACAACACTCAATTCCTCTAAAAAAAGAATAAAATAAAACAAAGAAGGTTAGCTCCATGGTATAACCCCCAAACCCGCAAATAAAAGCAAACATTGCAAAAACTTGGAAAGGAAATGGCATTCCAACAACCTGGAAGAAGCTTGTTTAGTCTGGTAAGACTTAAAACATATAGGAAAGCCCTCCATATGCCAGAGCAGCTTACTACTCATGAACAAAAGAGTTTTTCCTCGGGGATCAATAAAGCATTTTTGAAAATAAAATCAACCCCAGGTTTCTTTTCAGCACTGCAGCCAGGTTGACAGAGAATCACAGCACTATTGAGTCATGTATTCCTATAGCCCTCTGTAGTAACGACTTCATGAGCTTCTTAAATAATGAAATTTTAAAAATTTGAGAAAAAATTCATCAAGTCCTGCCCTTAAGTGGTACCGATTTATCTTCAATCAGAGGAACCTTAGAAACAACTGTAAAACGTGATATATATTTTGACTGCTTTGCTCCTATCGACCTTCTTCAACTAACTTCATCAGCCATCAACCTGTCTCTTAGACCCCATTTGAACTAGGCTGCTTAAAGACGTTTTACCCTTAGTTATCACTTCTTTACTGGACATGATCAATCTGTCTCTATTAACAGGCTATGTACTACAGTTCTTTAAAGTAGCTGTAATTAAACCTCTTCTTTAAAAACCCACTCTTGATCCAGAGGTTTTAGCCAACTATAGACCTATATCTAACCTTCCCTTTCTCTCTAAGATCCTTGAGAAAGCAGTCGCCAATCAGTTGTGTGACTTTCTAAATAACAAGAGTTTATTTGATGATTTTCAGTCAGGATTTAGAGTGCATCATAGCACAGAGACACCACTGTTGAAAATTACAAATTACCTTTTAATTGCATCAGATAATGGACTTTTCTCTGTACTTGTTTTGTTAGATGTAAGTGCTGCATTCGACACCATTGACCATCACATCCTATTCCACAAGTTTCAATGCTTGGACCAATTAAAAGCCATTCACCTTATATATGCTTCCTTTAGGCAATATTATTAGGAAATACTCCATAAACTTTCATTGTTATGCGGATGATACCCACTTATATCTATCGATCAAGCCAGATGAAACTAACCAGTTAGCTAAACTTCAAGCATGCCTTAAGGACATAAAAACCTAGATGACCTGCAATTTTCTGATCTTTGATCAGGATTTATCCTTTAACTCCCACATGAAACAAACTTCAAGGACTGCCTTCTTTCACCAACGTAAAATTGCAAAAATCTGCCACTTCCTGTCTCATACAGGAGGAAAGAGAAAGAAAAGTACACAGAGTAGGGCCCAAGAGATCTCAAATGCAGTGGCAAAGCACAATAGCTGTCCCTTTTATCACACAGGAACCCAGCAGCCAACTTTCATTCAACATGTGTGTTACTGGACTTTGGTCTGATAATTCACAGTTATTAGCTTCCACAGTAGCTACAAAACGAACACAGTTAAGTGATCCAACAGCGTGGCGCCGATACACAATGGAATGTGCCCCTTTGGTCTGAAGAGTGGGGTGCTGGTCACAGCCTTCAGAGCAACTCTGAGACCAAACAGTTCGTGTGGATGAAGGTAACTTTAGGGTTACCTAGTCTTTAGCAATAGCATGCTGGACCTGAGGACATCACACACACATGCATGGACTAAGCCAGACAGCCAGAGAGGCTGAAGATTTTGTGTTTGTTTGTATGGACTGCTTCCAGAAGAAGAGACACCACAAGCAGCGCAAGTAGCTGGGCAAACTAGAAGCGTGGTTCGAGAGATGTTGTGCTTGTTGTGGAATATTGTGCCTTTGAGAGCAGTCGTGATCATAAAATATGTTACCTGCAAACTGTGTTGTGGTGTCTGTCTTAAAGCCAAGGAACTCACGGTAGCTAAGTCTTACTACACTACATATCATACACGGCACTACATTTCAGCATCACAGCTAGACAAATCATATTTCAATCATATGTATTTGTACATTACAGCTACTAAGAAAAAGCTTGATGGCGATTGCACTGATTGGGTGTTCCTGATAGGGTGAGGACCTGCTTGCGTGATTAACGAATGTGGTCGTGAGCCCAGTCGCTTTGAGACTGAACTGAACTAATTTGGTCCCTTCCGCCAGAAGTTGCTTTTGAAGGGAGTTGTCAATTGTGAGGTTGTGGCCTCTGAATGCGTCAATAATCTCAATCTCTGCGTCATGCCTGTCGGAGTTGAGGTGATGGAGGACAATATCATAAATATGTACAGTGGCTCCTGGCGGAACCATTAGGAACATCGTGTGATTTGGCAAGGTTAGTTTAGTAGCTTTATCATAGTGGTCATAATACATTCAATGGCAGGTGTGCTAACCATCCGGCTTGTGGTTAGCACACCCGAACCGGCTGGTTGCCGGCTCATTCTACTGTTGTGTCTATCAGGCATCTTTGTACATAGGACTTTGTTTCGCAAGCCATTGTTACCCAGTAATCCACCTGCTGGAGGGTTTGGAGAGTGACTTTGTAACCCTGGTGCCCCCCAACAGGGGAATCGTATGCATGTGCTAACATTACCCCTGTATGGTTTGTTGGCACACCCCACTGCGTTGGTTCTTTACCATTAAAGCTATAGACCAGCAAACCCTTCTCTAGCCTGAAATGTACCTGGTCAAGGCAGAGAGCTCGCAGCTTGATTGACTAAGTTGAGGGGTTTTGTAGAACCCCCTGTTGGATAGCTTGAATAGCTGGGTCTTACTCCTGCATGGCAATTAAGTCATCATCATTTACGACCCAGGTGCAGGGTCTGTGTACAGGTCTGAGGGTTTTCTTGTGCTTCCCTTCGCCTGCCCACGGGTGATGGCATTTACAGCGCAACTCTGGGAAATCAAAAGCCATTCATCTAGGAACTCCCAGGGCGTACCCTGTTCGGCACCCAGTTTAGCTAGGTGGTCGTTACCGTCCTTGTCGGGGCTGAAGGTTTGGGAATGACCTTTGACCTTTTTCCAGTACACTGTCATTCCCCAATCTGTTCAAGTTGGTTGCAAGCCAGGAAGAGCTCAAAGTATTTGACTTCCTTGTTCCGGGTGTTTCTCATGCCATTCTCCTTCCAAGTTGGGAAGTGGGTGACAAAACTGTGACAGGCACATTGGAATCAGAACAAATCACCAGCTGCACAATAGCCAACTTGGCGGCTTGTTGGAACATGATAACATGACCAATCTCTACTGTCACCAACTTCGGCCCGGATCTTGCTTTCATGGTGAAAGGATCAGTCATCCACATAGACCCTTGGAAAGTCTTGACACACATTTTAATTGCGTTGGTGTGGTGACCAGTATGGAAAGCTGGCTTGCTTTCCCTTCATAGTTGCACTCAGACGGGCCCTGACCCAAAGCCACGTTGTGGTTCTGGGGGTATTTAACCTCAATATCATAGCCTTGTAGCGCCATCATCCAGGAGGTGATGCAGCTGTTGGATGCTTATCCTTCTGTCAGCCGTTGGCTGTTCAGGAAAAATTATTGGTCTCCTGGACTGGGGCATACTTTGGGTTCTGTACCAGTAAGTAGGTTGAATGATGGTCCAACTCAAGCAGAGGTGTGCCTGTGAGCCAGGCATCTTATGTCCCTTCAGCAGTACGAGGGGGCACCTGCTGTCTGAGCGAGTATAGTCCCATCGGTCTTGTTAGCAACCTGACACTCTTGGGGAATGGTTTGCCCTGATTTCATGCTTGCTTGGGCCCACAGAACTTGATTGACCGTGTCCAGCTCGGTGCCGAGCCTAACCAGAAGGTCTGCTCCTAAGAAGAATGGGGGTCAGAGCTGAGGGATTATGATGAAAATGTGCGTGACCTGTTTAATTCCGATCTGTATCAAGAGGACACACACTCCGGCTGCCTCAAGAAAAGTCTGCGGTCAATCTGCAGAAAGAAGGCGGTGGCCCTGCTGTACAAAGGCTGGAGGAAGTGTGTGTTGTTCATACCATTCTTGCCTGACAGCCGACATTCGGACCAGATAGCCAAGAGAGCATCTGGAGTTGCGACACCGTTGAGGTGCATTCCACTGACCACTCAGGGGCTGTACAATTCTGAGTTTGTGTTCCTAGTTCAGTGAGCACAGGAAGGACTGGAAAAGGCATGATTATTGATAGGTATTCTGGATTCCTGGATGACAGCGTCTTGTCTGTCTAAGGTTGCCAGTATGCCTGCGGAGGCAAGTGGTTTCAGGGGAATTCAACCTGAGCCCAAATTTCGAGCTATTTAGCACAGTTTCAGGAGCACTCCCATAAATACCTAACTAACTCATCTCCTCCTCTTCGCTCTCATATTCTGGACTTGAACCTAGACCGAGCTACACCTCATTGAACACGCTAGCAACCTTCAAGTTTGTATATACTACGAACTCAATCCCATCTAGCCATTCACCTCATCCAGCCACTCAAGTATGGATTCCATCTCGTTGTCCCGATCTGATGTCGACCTTTTTGGACGAAATCAGGAACCACTGGATTACTCCCAAAGAGACACAGAAGCCAGAAAGTTCTCCGCCACCTCAGTGTCTGAGACCCCACTCCCTGCTAACGTTATCCAAAAGACAACCACAAAGTGGGTGAGTCCAGCAAATCCATATTCTGCCTCCTCCATGGTCCGTATCCCACCTGGTTCATCCCTCCTCCACATCCAAGACCAATACAATTCATCCGACGAATCATCCATCTCCCCCAGCCCTTCTCCCCCATCAAATAGAGGAAGAGGACACTCAAGATCAGTCCGTTGCCCCCACTGCACTTCTCCGACTCCTTCGCCTCTGAGGACAACCCAACCCCTCCCTAACCACTCTGGCCTCACAACCCGGAGCCGGTCACCACGCTCCAGCAAGACTCCTCGACAACCAGCCTTCATCTAAACTGTCTGACTGGACCATTGCCTCACTTCAAAAAGCGCGGAAGGATAAAGGAATTCACTTCCATAGAACGGACAATAAAGCAAAACTCTTCAATACCCTCATGTCAGTCCCTCGTGGCAACTGTTCCGTCAACACTAGTTCACTTCCAGGTGATGTTATCGCACGCACCCCAACTACACGCCATGATGTCAGCGCTCCTGTTAAAGGGACAGCTCACCCACACCCTCCAGCCCAAAGACAACAGCAAGAACAAAAGAGAAAACAAGACTGGTCAGCCAGTGCAAAAATCACCACAGCTTCAGTAACCACCTTTCACTCACATTCAGTTCCTTCAGTATCCATCGAAGCAACCATCACTGAAATGCTGGGACTCTAACTCTCATCAGGGTTTTCTGCAATAGTTCCAGCAGTGCTGCCCACTTCCAATAACCACAGCAACTGGCTTCAATTGGGGCTCCTGGCACCAGAATACCAGCGCCCCCTGCTGCCCACTTCCGACTACCACTGCAGCCAGCCCTAGTTGGAGCTCCAGGTAACTGGGGTGCCAGCACCCCCCACTTTCTACTTCCAGCAACCACCTCAGCCTGCTTCAGTTGGGGCTCCCAGCACCAGGATGCCAGTGCCCCCTGCTGCCCACTTCCATCAACTACAACAGCTAGCTCCAATAGGGCCTTTTGGCACCGGGATGCCAGTGCCCCCAGCTGCCCACTTCCTCCAACCACAACAGCTGGCTTTAGTCGGGGCTCCTGGCACCAAGAGGCCAGGATCTTTCATCACCCAGCTCCACCACTCCCACCAGCCCATGTCAGCTGGAACGTCCGGCACTGAGATGCCAGTACCCAGCTTTCTTCCACAGCCCTCACAGCAGCAATTCCCATCCTCTCTTTACTTTGGTCTTTCCTCTCAACACCTTCAAGCCTAGCAGGCAACCGGCAACTTCACCCTGTCCACAGCTAACCCTGCCTTTCACCATCCTAACACTTTCATCTCCTGTCCTTTTCCAGTTCCCTCCAATCTACGTAAACAGATTATAGACAGTAATTACATAGATCTCGCTCTTCTCATCATGTCTTCCCTCCACCTCCACCTGCCGACAGATTTTCTGAAGGCCAAGAAGGGCTCCCTTACCCGAAAGGGAGGGAAACCACCTGCACCAGAGAGCTTACTTCCACCGAGTTTGCTTATGCTTTTTCTCTCTTCAGGGACGTACTATGTTCCCAATTTCCCACCCGCCAGCAAGAAATGGACGACTACATGGTAGTCATTCTAAATCTGGCCCTCCGTTTCGTAGGAAATAGCCAATCAATACCACATTCACTTTGCCTCTGAGGCTGCCGCCCCTCTCCAGTAGTTCAATGAGAACACTTACTGGGGCACACTCAATAATGAAATCTATTGCTGCATCTTCGCTGCTCGTGCAGCCCTACCATGCTCCCTGTGTAGTGCCCCGTCACACCCGGCCTCTTCTTGCTCCATTCCAGGTCATGCTAAGCCACACCAAGCCCAAACAAGAACTTCAGCTTTCTCTTGTCTATTGTCAGCAGCCCCACCAGAACCTATACCTCCAAAGCAAGCATCATCTGCCCCTACCGTCTTCTTCCTCATAAACAAAGGCACACATAAAATAGGCAGGCCAATCATGATCCAAGGAGGTCGGTCCATCTGCAACAACTTCAACGAGGAGGCCACGCCCGCCCCACGTGCCCGCACAACCCCACCTTGCTGCTAGGTAAGCACCCTTCAACACCCATTAACATGCCAGCCTTAGCAGCAGCACTCCAAAACCATCCTGATCCAGCTTTTGCTCAGTTCCTCAAGGGATTTAGAGAAGGTTTCCACCCCGGAATTTGCGCACTACCATCCATGCCTTTTTCAAGCAAAAAATCTTAAGTCTGCCATTAACGAGCCAGAATCGATCACCTGATCACCAAGGAAGTCAAAGAAGGCTTCATGATCGGCCCTTTTGCTCATCCTCCATCTCCCAACTTTTGCATCAGCCCCCTCTGCGTTACAACAAGGTAATACTCTGGAAATAAACATCTCATTACCCAATCTTTCAGCATCCCACAGCAATACCATTCCCAGCATCAATAGCTTGATTCCGAGTGAAGACTTTTCCCTTCACCACTCCACCATCAACCATGCCATCACCCTCATCAAACCCGTCAGGAAAGGGTCATGTCTCTCACCAGCACTTTCAAAATCCTTCCCATTCACCCGGACTTCTGGCAATTCTTTGGATTCCGCTGGTTTCTTATTACTTTGCCATCAGGCTCATCTTTGGTTGCAAAAGCAGCCCTAAACTCTTCGACACCCTGTCAGAAGCTCTCTGTATCTTGTTGAATAACTGAAAGAGTCCATTACTTATCCATCTCTTGGATGATTTCCTCATCATTTCCTCTCCTTCATCGCCCGCATCAGGTCTGGTTACACTGACTTCAGTCTTCTCGGATCTTGGGGTTCCACTGTCTGTAGAAAATCCTGGGAATAACCCTCGACACATCTGTTCCAGGCTTCTCTCCCATTCGAGAAGCTCAACCGTATCAGCCTTCTGATCTCCAACTTCCTCCTTGCTCCATCCTGCACCAAACGCCAACTTCTCTCTCTTCTAGGCCACCTCAACTTTGCCTTACGTATTAGGACAAGCCTTCATCTCCCAGCTGTTGTTTATCGCTTTTTCCATCCCATCACTCTTGAGTTCCATTTCCCTGGAGAGTATAAGCCATGCCGAACTCTGTCTTTGGCTCTACCTTCTCACCAACTGGAATGGTATCACTTTCTTCTACGACGACCAACTGACTCATCCACATGACAGTCTGTCCACTGACACCGGCCTCTAACCACTCTCAGATAACCTTACTCCTCAGGGGACTCCAACGTCAAGAGCCAGCTCAAAATCCTTGCCATCAGTCTGCATCCACACTATCCGCTCCGGATACAGCATCCCTCATGTTGCTCCAACCTTAGAAGCCATGTTCCTGCTGGCTTTCTTTGGTTTTCTCAGTTGCTCCGATTTCATCTCCTCTACCCTTCACTTCCTCCCATGCCTTCACGCCTGCATTTCAGACTTGTCACATTTCTCAGACAAAACCATAGTATTCTACCTAAAACAAACCAAAACCAATCAATCCGGCTATCCTACACCCATCCTACATCCTACATCCTACTCCAAGGTCCAATCACCACTGAACCCTTTCGAGACATTTGCTAACTACTTGCAATTCCGGAAATCCCAGAGCATAACCACCTCAGAACCTCTCTTTGTCTCAGAGTCTGAACAAGTGGCTACTCGATTCTGGTTCCACCAGCACTTCCGCCATGCACTCTCCTTTTCTGGCATTTCTCCCATCCATTACTCTGGTCATTCTTTCAGGATAGGAGCTGCTACCTCTGCCTCCCACAATGGCATTCCTGAGCACCTAATACAAATCATGGGCCATTGGTCCTCCTAAGCATATCACCATTACACTTGTTCTGATCTCAAAGATCTCAGATCTGCTCAATCTCGTCTAAAATAAGTGGAGGCTTTTGGGGGTCTGTCGTGCCCGGCGCTATGGCGGATTCCCCACCAAAGCTTTCCCCACACATAGTAACCAACCAAGTGAACAGCAAGTCAAGCCTCCCACACAATCTTGTGTCATCAATAAATAATTTAAACGTATCGTGTTGATAGTGAATTGGAGCTATGTAGCAGAGTTTCAGGAGCAGGACCGCACCTCAACCATGCCGCGTCTGGCACTCCCATCTTTGCTCTCGTATTCTGCACCCCCCCAACTAATTTCTCTCTCCCTTTTCCTTCTCTCTTTCCTCTCTCCATAGGGTCCTGAGGGGGGTTTCCCACCGAAGCCTCTCCCACACATAGTAACCAACCAAGTGAACAGCGAGTCAAGCCTCCCACACAATCTTGTCTCATCAATAAATCATTTAAATGTATCCTGTTGATGGTGTGGTCCTTGCTAGTGAAATATCCCTTGTGGCAGTCAATAAGTGGGGCCAGTCGGTCCAAGAGGTTCTGAGCAATAAGCAGGGGTTCTGTGTCAAGGATGCAGATGTAAATGGGATGCACATAAGTAATCTCCTGGAGGGTGATGTCAACCCACATGCACTTTGTGATGGGTGACTTATCCTGTGTGTAACTGTCACAGCCTGTCATGGCCTCACCAGCCTGTAATCACCCACACCTGCTCCCAGTTACACTCCTGCTCCATTAGCCCCAATCACAGCCAGTACATAAGCACACCACTCACCTCATTCAGTGTCCGACCTCAGTCATAACTAGGACTCTCCCGTGAATCTCCTCGATCTCCCTCCTACTGACTATCTCCCTCTCCATACCCGCTAACTCTGGCTGTCATTCCTAATAAACTCCTTTTGGCTCCATCTCGGTGTCCCTGCCTGTCTGTGACGTGACAGTAACTGGTGATGTTTATGTTACAGGTCTCAGTCTGTAATGGCTTCCCAAGAGAGAGTATTGCTCTAGTCATCTCTGCAAAAGCGCTGGCACACATCAGACTGATGGTTGGTTGTTCGGGTCGAACCGTTTCACATCCCTGACAAGATAAATGGTAAATGGACTGTACTTTCTTTTCTTGCAAGTTGTTAGTATGCTTCCTACTCTACCTCAACCTACTTTACAGGGTGCTTAAATGAGGTGACAACACTTGCTATTATTCCTTTCAAGAATAATAGCAAGTGTTCTCAAGATCTCAAAAACCAGATAATGTGCCAAATTGTGAAACAACAATCCGAATACTATCCACTAGTACCCACTGGTACAATCCACAACACAACTGAGTATGCTTGGCAACTTGCGCAGAATATTAATTTTCCAAAGGAGAATTTCAAAATTTTCAGAAAATTGAAAATCGAATAATTAAAAATTAATAGTTCCTGATTATTATGCATAAATACTGCAATAAAGCTGGTATTAAGGTCTTTTCACATGGGGAGCGACGCTCTGCCTGCATACTCGCTTGGATCCGCGGGGTCGCATTACACTCCTGATGTGAATAGACAGGCAGACAAGTGGCGAGTAAAAGCCAGGATGTGTATGCTTAACCATGGAAACGGCTACAGCCAACAACCACTATTGTCTATTCTAAACACAATAAGCATACAATCAGCAAGCATGTAATGCATGCGCGTGTGTATGTGTGTGTGTGTGTGTGTATAGAGGTGTGTGTGTGTGTGTGTGACCACGTGGGTGGTTGTCACGCACAGTTTCAGAATGTGAAACTCAAACAAAGGGATGATGTGTGTGTGTAGATGTATATATGTACGTATAAAGTTGTGTGGGTTAGTCAGGAAGAAAGAGAAAGAAAAGCACACAGAGTAAAGCACAAGAGATCTCAAATGCAATGTAAAGCACACTAGCTGTCCCTTTATCACACAGGAACCCTGCAGCCAACTTCATTCAACAGCCGTGTTACTACACTTTGGTCTGATAAAGCAGTTATTAGCTTCAACAGTTGTTACAAAACTAACACAGTTAAACTGTCGTGGCTGGGTACCGTTCGTTAACGGCAAAACTGTTCCTTCAGGCGGCAGCGGAGGCAAGCAGCAGACAGGATTTCCTGTAACTCATTCACTGCACAGTTTTGGTTACTGTCATCCTGCATCATCAGCGCTCATTATGAAATAATTTATTATGAGCATTATTAGTCAAGACTGCAACTGGACACTACGTAATATGCACATACGTGTTACTAAGGTTATTAAATCTTTATAATTATAAGTTTAATATACTTATATAGATAGCAGATACAGATCGCTTCCAATGGCATAAATTGCTGTGTCAGAGGTCACAAAGTTCCCTTCATCAGTAAATGGATTTAATTGTAGTTTAACTAGTTGTATATCACATATTTACTATCACAAATCCTGTGGTTGGTCTGCTTTGCCTTCACACCACAAACTACCCGGACCAAAGTTCGATTGACAACCAGCCCAAACGAACCGCATAGTGGGTCTCAGTCCGGACCTAGACCACCTGAAAAGGTGAGGTGGCTGTGGCTCAGGAGGAAGAGCGAGTCGTCCACTGATCACAGGGTTGGCAGTTCCATCCTCACCTACTTCTGTCCACATGTCGAAGTATCCTTGGGCAATACAATGGATCCCAAATTGCTCCCGATGGTTGGCCAGCTCCCTGAGTGGTAGCTTGCTGCCAATGATGTGTGAGTATGTGCGTGAATGCGTGAATGACAAAAACCTTGTAAAGTGCTTTGGATTTAAGTGCTATATAAATGCAGCCATTTACCATATGGGTCTCATTTTGCTTGGACTTTGGTACGGTTTGTTTGCTAAACTATTATTAAATTAATTTGCTGATTGTGAAACATTAAGAAAGCAATCTGTATATGGTAAGTAGCGCTTACAAATAATTTGGTAACCATGGTATCATGTATGCACGCCACTATGTGAGTGCTGTGATTTACCCTAATCAATCAGAAAGTGAAAGAGTTAAAACAGAAGTGTGTTGTTGCTTGTGTCCTACTCTGTTCATTCTGTTGCTTGTGCATTTTAGTAGTTCATTAGAAAGTGAGTGAAACATGGCAAGCACACAATAACTATACTCCCACCTTTTACTTTTACCATGGAAATTTATTTATTTAAGTCTAAAAGTTATAAAAGCTGGTGTGACCAGGCCCTAATTTTAATCACTTAAATGTATTTACAAAATTTTATCATAAAGTGCATGCGCACTGAACAAACCTACTATCTAGATGGCCAATGTCCCAAAGAAAAGCAAAGTGCTTAACAATGTTTGAACCAAGGCTGCTTGAGCTCACTCTCTTGTCAAACTGGAAAAGCTCCCATCATTGAACAAGTTCCACTACATGGGGGTGACAGACACTTAATCTGTGTGTGTGTGTGTGTGTGTGTGTGTGTGTGTGTGTGTGTGTGAGAGAGAGAGAGAGAGAGAGAGAGAGAGAGAGAGAGAGAGAGAGCGTGTCTCTGCCTTATGACCATTGGGATTTCCGTTTTTAATTAATTCAGGATTTGTTTGGGGCACAGGGTCAGAAATGGAGAGAGACATGTAAAACCATGAGGCCAATGAGTGTATGTATAGTGTCTGTTGTTGTGGGGAGAAGAAAGCCAAAGAGGAGAATAGCAAGGTAAAACATGATTGATCAGTTACTGTTTAGGGTAGGGTCAATGGTCAATTTCTTAATTTGCCGTTGCCTTATTTCAAAATGCTGGCCCTTGACAAAGGATGATTTATGTAGGAACCAGGTTGAAATAACCTCATCCAAATTTTTTCACTTGCTGTAACAAAATTACATTTTAGAAGTCAACAATAGATGTAAATAGATGTTATTGTAAGAAATCATTATAATTATATGCATTTATTACATCTCAGTTATCACTATACTGTATATTATCAGAAATGTGTGTGTGAATATTTGTCTCACTCAAGTGAAGACTAAAGTATAAATGTATGTGACACAATCTAAATGTGTGTTCAGACTGTGTTTTTGTAAAAGGTTACTTGTGGAAATTGTAGAGTGTATTTTTTTCCATGCATTACAGTGAGAGGTGTGTGGGCTCCCTGGTTCTGTCCAGTCTTATTCCATATGTGTGTGTGTGGGTGGGTGGGTGGTTTCGTGTGGGTGTGTGTGTTCGTGTGTGGGGGTGTGTTTGTGCTCACAGATGTGAGGGGATCACCTATTAAAGGAAACTCAGGCCAGGAGGAAGTGAAATAAAACACCAGCATGCAAATATAGATGACAAGAAGGGAGTATATGTGAGTATGTGTGTGTGTGCCTACATTTGTCCTGTTCTGACAAAACAGCTGAGGAACGCTGACTTTGCATCTCCAATCAGGATGAGCTGGTCAGTAATCCCATCAGTGTTTAATAACCTGATTTGAGTGCTACGGGTTTCATTATATCAGAGGTATCAGGCTCTGCTTTTTCTTCTCATGGCACACTGTGTTGGAATTTGCTTCCTGGCAAGGTTGGTGGAAGGGCTGCTGGGCCTGAAAAAAGAGGACAGTCAGAGATCTTGCTCAGCACACCGACTCAGCTTTGATTGTGGTGAAGATATGATGACATGAGCAAAATAAGCTGCTGTGTACGGCCCCGTAGCCTTACAAGAGTCCCCGGTGGAAAATGTGAACAAAAATTCTTTTGGGGAGGGGTTATAATTTAAGTATACGTGCTACAATGAAAATTGAGATTAAAACAAATACATTCAGGCAGGTGTTTCAATAAATGTGGGGATTTTGAAATACTGTAACAAATTTTGGGATCAAATACATTTTGGGGGCTGTGATGGCAGCACCTGCACCAAATCAAGCTGAATGTCGTATACCTCCTGCTCGTACACTCGTTAGGTAATTTATGTGCATTACATTCTCAATGCAGTTATATAGTTAGTTTAATGACTTGAATATCACAATACATATATATAAAATAACTTCACATGATTAAATAAAGCATTAGGTCCAAACTATATTCCATAGAAAACACAACTATGCAATACACATTTTCAGGCAAGTACGCAACATAACTAAGACGCTCCTGTCTGTGCCTTTAAACAATGAACTAAGATCATTTGTCATGGCCAAATTTGACTCAGATCTTGTGAGGACATAAAAATGCATGTCATTCATTGTGTCGTCAGCGCCACACTGTGTACAACTCCATTTTCCTAGCTCAAAACACAACCTGTGTGTTGACAGGCGAAACTGTAAAGCTGTAAATGCAATTCTTAGATTATGTTCAGTACAGGGTCTTGTATTTGTATACAGAGGATAGACAATTAATTTAGGGTTTAGTTCACAATATGCCATTGCTTCCCTCTTTTACTCAAACCCTGCACATACATGCATAAGCAAGCAAATAAAATACTTCACACATACCATATTACCTGACAAGAACACTGCGCTCCCAGAATGCAGGGTTACTTGTGGTTCCTAGAGTCTCCAAAAGTAGAATGGGAGTTATCAAGCTCCTCTCCTGTGGAATCACATCCCAATTTGGATTTGTGAGGCAGACACCATCTCCACATTTAAGAGTAGGTTTTAGACTTTCCTTTTTAATAAAGGTTATAGTTAGGCCTGGCTTGGGTGAGTCCTGAACCGTCCCTTAGTTATGCTGCTATAGGCCTAGACTGCCGGAAGACTTTCCACAATGCACCACTTTCCTCTCTCCTTCTCACCTGTATGCATTTTTATCCCATTAATGCATGTTTCTAACTCGACATCTTCTCTCTCCCGTAGTTCTGTGCTTTCTCGTTTCTCTCCTCTCTCCTTCTGTCGCTTTCAGCAGGTATTTCTACCTCCGGAGCTGCAGAGACTGGATCTGTGGTTATGGGCCACTTGCTGCCCCAGTATTCCTACTCACTGTTATTGGCTCTGTTTCTAATACTTTTTAGTATTAGAGTAGTAGAGTAATTTTTCCTATAACTGTCATTCCTGTTGTTATTATTAATTTTAATATTACCACTACAATTACATTATTATTGAGGTACAATATTATTATTAACTATTTAAAAACATTCTAGGTGGTATTTGCATTGTGCCTCCCTCTCTCCCAGCCCCCCTTTCCCAAAACCTCTCTCTCTCTCTCTCTCTCTTAAAACCTAACACGGCAGCAGCGGATGACCGCCCACCATTGAGTCTGGTTCTGTCCAAGATTTCTGCCTGTTAAAAGGAAGTTTTTTCTTGCCACTGTCGCCAAATGCTTGCTCATGGTGGGATTTGTTGGGTATCTGTAAATAATATTATAAAGAGTACGGTCTAGACCTGCTCGATAGGAAAAGTGTAATGAGATAACGTCTGTTATGAACTGGTGCTATATAAATAAAATTGAAGAACTTGCTCATAAGTCATAGCTCATACTCATTATTGTTAGAGGTATTCAGTACAGTACATGTATGAACCAATCTTCAACTTCAAATATTCATTTTGAACTGACTACACTGAAACATCATTGTCATGTGACAAAATCAGTAGCTTTTAGCTGAGCTCCTCACTGGTGACTGAGAGCACCATTGTCAGCTCAGCCATGGTCAGCAGAGGCCTAGTTTTGTACTGAACTAAACAAATAATATTGAACCAGCAACAAACTACTAAACAGAAAACAGTCAGAAACAGTGCCCAATGTCACAGTGTCATGGTGGTAATGCAGTTGCTGTTACGGACAGAGAGGCAGGAGACACCAATATGGAGACAGATATATGTTTATTTGATTACAGCCAGAGCAGACAGGTAAGCAGGTACGGAGAAGGAGAATCCCACTGGAGTGGAATGGAGTAGATACCTCGCTCGTGTAGGATGGAGTGGGGAGCACGCTGGGGTAGGAACACGCTGGAGTGAAGACACGATGGAGTGGATGAGCACTGGAGTGGAAATACACTGGAGTAGAATGTGGGAGTTGAGAAGATTCTCATGTGGAGTCCTTAGTTCAATGAGGTCGGACAACTGGCTGAGGTGAGTGCTGGGCTTTTATGCTGGCTGTGATTAGGTGCTGATGGAGAGCAGGAGTGTGATAGGGAGCAGGTGTATGATAAACTGATGGTGGAACCTGGCGTATCCGTGACATTACCCCCCCTCCATGGCCAGCTCCCGATGGCCGAAAACCCCACCGATGTGGTGGTTGTCCTCTTCCACGGGGAGCAGGTTGATCCGGCCGGACGGCCTGGGGGTTGGGCATGTGCGGAGATGGGAACCTCGGCTGGATGACCTGGGGCCTGGACAGGTGTGGAGCTGGGGACCTCGGGTGGACATCGGGCTGGACATGAGGTCCGTGACAAAGATCAAAACCCTCTAGAGGCCCGGCGGAATGCCGGTGGCGAAGGCTGAAGGTTCCTGGAGATCGGCAGCGAGGGCGGAATCCCTTTAGAGGCCAGCAGCGAAGGCAGAACCCCTCTGGAGGCTGGCAGCAAAGGCAAAACCCCTCTGGAGGCCGGCGGCGAAGGTGGAAACCCTCTGGAGGAAGGGAGAACCAGATCAAGAGCTGACAGGGAGCCGATGGTGGGACAGCCAGACAAGGAGCCGGGGGCGGGTCAGCAGGACAGGGAGCCGGCGGCAGGTCAGCAGGACAGAGAGTCGGTGACGGGAAGATTGGTAGAGGAGCTGGCAGGACCAGTGATGTCCATCACCTCCTCTGCCAACTCCTCTTGTACACTGACAGATGCATCAGCAGCATCATGCAGACATTATAAAGATAACTTTTTAGAGTTCACTTTGTAATCTCCGTACATCCTGCCCAATCGATACTGCGCATGTGCAGCTCTCAAATAAGATGAGAAGGACGTGGATGTGTTTAATCAGAATGTTATTGATTAAGACTTTTTGTAACAAGTTTTAACGTCTTCTGGATGCAGTCTGATGAGGTATGTGAGGTGAGTATATATGGTGACCTATATGTACATCACATCAATAAGCATATATGTGTGAGGCATACATGGACATACACTATATATGTAGATTACATATTTTGCGAGGAGAAGGATATATGACAAAATATGTAAACTCACACATATATGCTCATGGATGTGATGTACATATAGGTCACCATATATACTCATATCACATACTTCATCAGACTGCATCCAGAAGACGTTGAAACTTGTTATTAAAAAATTCTTAATCAATAACATTCTGAATTAATCACATAATTTTTTTCCAGAGCTGATGATGGAAGTGGCCAATGAGTGAGCCATCTTGCTTCCTTCGCATCTCTGTCGAGAGTTGCATCCGCAGCACTGATCGAGCAGGATGTACGGATTGGGTACTAACAATAGCCAGTGGTGGAATGTAACTGTACTGTACTGAGGTACTTGTAATTTGAGTATTTACATTTTACGCAACTTTATACTTCTACTCCATTACATCTCAGAGGGAAATATTGTACTTCACTACATTTGTCTGACAGCTTTAGTTACTAGTTACTTTTCAGATTACAGATTTTTATGATAAACTGAAGGATGAAGTGTTGCTTTATGGTTTGAGAAAATTATCCTACTTCTTAAACTATATATATCTATAACTATTTAAACTATTTGGATTAGCTGGAAAATGCATTGTCACAAAGCTCAAAACTGCTGTTTTCTGAGCTCATGAAAAGTTGACTTTTTAGAAGGTGGTTCTCACAGGACAGCATATGATGATCTTATAGAACATATGATGATCTTATAGAATATGATGCATTGCTGTAGATTAAACTACCCAACAGTATATAAAATTAGGTCAACCTTAAACACCTACAGCAGTAAAATGCAATGTACACATTAATGCACCAGTAATATTAATCCAAAAACATCATATATAATGCGTAATATCCGCACGTACATAATACACATAATATACAGCAGCCCAGTCTCAGCCCACCCAGAAAATTTGAGGTTATTAATTTGACAAAAAACTATGCATTTCACATTATTCTAGACTATTATCATTACAGTGTTTATTAACATTACACTCAGAAAAAGGTGAAACAAATATCCTAACTGATGAAGTAAGAGTGAAGTTTATAAAGAATGAAGAATACAGACATCAGTCAGTATCAGTCCTTTCTCCTGTCCTCCTCCCTCTGCTGCTGATGTGATTCAGTGGTTTGTCTCAGCCAGCAGTTAAGTTTACAAGAATTTTCCAAATGTTAAGATTGTGGCAAACTAAGATAAACAACTCACTATTAGCTTAATAATTTAAATTTTATTTATATAGCACCAATTCATATTAGAAGTTATCTCATTACATTTTTTCTATCGAGCAGGTCTAGACCATACTCTTTATAATATTATTTACAGAGACCCAGCAAATCCCACCATGAGCAAGCATTTGGCAACAGTGGCAAGGAAAACTTCCTTTAAGAGGCAGAAACCTTGGACAGAACCAGACTCAATGGTGGGCGACCATCCACCACTGCCGTGTTAGGTTTTAAGAGAGAGGGGGGGAGGCACAATGCAAATACCACATAGAATTATTATTTTTTTAAATAGTACAATAGTAATTGTTGTGTTAATATTAATAAATTAGTAATAATAGAAATGACAGCTATAGGAAAAGTAATGTCAGTATTAGTAACAGAGCCAATAACAACAACTGTAGTAGCAGTTGTCGAGCAGCAACATGGGAGCAGCAGGTGGCCTGCAACCACAGATCAGGTCTCTGCAGCTCCGGAGGCAGAAATACCTGCTGAAAGGGACAGAAGGAGAGAGGAGAGAAACGAGAAACCACAAAACTACGAGAGAGAGAAGATGTCGACATGCAGTAATGGGATAAAAATGCATACAGATGGAGAGGGAGAGAAGGAGACAGGAAAGAGGTGCATCATGGGAAGTCTCCCAGCAGTCTAGGCCTATAGCAGCATAACTAAGGGATGGTTCAGCACTCACCCAAGCCAGCCTTAACTATAAGCTTTATCAAAGAGGAAAGTCTTAAACCTACTCTTAAATGTGGAGATGTTGTCTGCCTCCCGAACCCAAACTGGGATCTGATTCCACAGGAGAGGAGCTTGATAACTGAAGGCTCTGGCTCCCATTCTACTTTTGGAGACTTGAGGAACCACAAGTAACTCTGCATTCTGCGAGCGCAATGTTCTAGTCGGGTAATACGAATTATGAGCTCTTTAAGATATGATGGTGCCTGACCATTAAGAGCTTTGTAGGTGAGGAGAAGGATTTTAAATTCTATTCTGGCCAGTGCAGAGAATCAAATATTGGAGAAATATGATCTCTTTACCTAGTTCTTGTCAGTACACGTGCCGCAGCATTCTGGATCAACTGGAGAGTCTTAAGGGACTTATTCGGGCAGCCTGATAATAAGGAATTGCAGTAGTCGAGCCTAGAAGTAACAAATGCATGCACAAATATTTCGACATCATTTTGAGACAAGATGTGTCTGATTTTTGCAATGTTACGTAGGCATTTTTTGCCTAATGGTGTGTAGTCCAGCAATAGCAGTTCAAAGGTTATTAAGTAATGGTCCAATAAAGAATGATTCTGTGGAAAGACTATTAAATGTTCAATTTCAATGCCATATACCAGAACAAGGTTGAGGGTGTGGTTAAAACAGTGAGTGGCTTCATGTACACTCTGACAAAACCTGACAAAATAATGAGATAAACGCAGTACTGAGGCTATCATTTTCAACGTTCACATGAATATTGAAATCACCTACAATAATTACTTTATCTGTTTTAAGGACTAAACTTGATAAAAACTCAACATTCACATGAATATTGAAATTACCTATAATAATTACTTTATCTGTTTTAAGGACTAAACTTGATAAAAACTCAATTCAGATAAAAATTCAGAATAAGGACCAGGAGCGCGGTACACGATAAATATATTATAACAAGTAGAATTGGCTGTTGTGTTTTCCAGGTTGGGTGTGAAAGACTAAGAACAAGGCTTTCGAATGAGTTATATTTAGGTTATATATAGGTAATATAGTTTATTTTAGGTTTAGGGTTGATTAATAGGCTTGTGTCGAAGATGGCTGCAACTCCACCTCCTCGGCCTGTTCCTTGAGGAATATGAGTATTAATATGACTTGGTGGAATGGATTAATTTAGGCTAACATATTCTTCATGACCCAGCCAGGTTTCAGTAAGACAAAATAAATCAATATGATAATCTGATATTAATTTGTTCACTAGTACAGCTTTAGATGACAGAGATCTGATGTTTAAGAGTCCACATTTAATTCTCCTGTTTTGTTGTGCTATTTCAGCGTTTTTTTTAGGTTTTTATGTATAACTCCTCTTCTGTTAACTTTAGATTTTGTTAATTTAAGTGGTCGGGTGGCAGACACCGTCACTAAGGAGTTTTGGGTGGGTAACTGCTCTGGAAGCGCAGAGAAGCGTGTAGGACTGTAAGTGTGCGTGTGCTATGGTTGTAACAAGTACAACACTGCGGTCAAGCCAGCCTCCACTTCCAAGAACACGGCCAAGCTAATCCTCATGTTGTTTTGTGGTACTTGCATATACCAGGCATTACCGTAGAAGTGTGTGAGAACTGATTTCAAAATAAAAGCAACCTTCCACTGAATGTGATTTCACATTCATTCAGTCAGTCAGTCAGTCAGAATTAATAAAAAATAAATGAAAAATAATTAATATTAAATAATAAATGCAATGAATATTAATAAAAAATCATATCTACTGCCTGAAAACTTTAATTCAGACTAAATTAAGGCTTTGAGAATAAAGGCTTTGTCATTACAATTGTGTGAATGATTAGCGACAATAATAACAAACTTAACTAGAATGTGCAATTTCTTGAGAAATTGCATGTGAGAGTTTGAAGCCGTTGGCTGCTGCTGCTTCCACTGTTCACAGCCGCGGCTGCTAAGCAGCAGTTTTTCAAATATTTTAGCGCCACCTAGAGGTGCAATTGGATTAAATGCTATGGATGTGTTCAGCATCCCCATCTGTACAACTTTGCTGAATTTGGTCACCATGGAATATTACACTAAATAGATACGGCCATTAATAAGTAGTATGGTGTTTCACTAATGGCCACAAGGTGGGGCTATTGGTGCCATGCATCATATGAGCCAGACTGCAGATTTTTGTCTGTTTAAACTTAAAACACTTACAACAGTCAAAATGTTGGTGAGATTGTTCTGCTGGTTTAGGGTGTATTATGAAATATTTATGTGATTTTTGATCCAGCACTGAGCAAAAAAGAAAATGTTGTGCTTACAGTACAAATTACTTTAAGATATTGAATATCACAGCGGACTCACTGTTTGACCGATCTGAACACAATTTAAAACACTTGATGTATGTCATGTAGAGAATGTCTGTCAATTTTAGTAGCATTTGCATGAGGACTTGTGGAGATTTAGATGTTAATTGATTTTCCTTTTTTTGAAAAATATAGAGTGACAGACTTCTGAATTGACCATAGGTTACAGTGAGGCAAAGTATTGGCAGAATTCAGTGGATGAGCTGTCAAAATTCAAGCTCTCTAGGACCTATGTGTGATTTTTTTGAAGTTTGAAATGTAAAATGTCTATAAATTTACATTTGTTGTAATAAGCCACGCCCACTTTAATCAATCATTACCAAATTTTATGCATTGACTGAGTCATGACCCTAGATCCCTGCAGTGAAAAATTACAGGTCATCCAGGTTTTTTTGTCTTTAGGGCATGCTTGAAGTTTAGCTAACTGATTAGTTTCATCTGGCTTGATCGATAGATGCAATTGGGTATCATCCGTATATCAATGAAGGTTTATGGAGTGTTTCTTAATAATATTGCCTAAGGGAAGTATATATATGGTGAACAGAACTGGTCCAAGCATAGAGCCTTGTGGAACTCTGTGACTAACTTTGGCGTGCATGGAGGACTCACCGTTATCATGTACAAACTGAGATCAATCTGATAGATAGGATACAAACCAGATTAGTGCGGTTCCATTAATGCCAATTGAATGTTCCAGTCTCTGTAATAGGATGTGATGGTCAATGGCTAAATAGAGCTGTGATTCTCTGTCAGCATGGCTGCAGTGCTGAAAAGAAACCTGGGGTTGTTTTTATTTTCCTCTATTAATGATGAGTAGTAAACTGCTCTGGCATTACGGAGGGCATTCCTAAATGCTTTAAGACTATCTTGCCAGACTAAATGAGATTCTTCCAGGTTGTTGGAATGCCATTTCCTTTCAAGTTTTCACGACATTTGCTTTAATTTGCAGGTTTGGGGGTTATACCATGGAGCTAACCTTCTTTGTTTTATTATCTTCCTTTTTAGAGGGGCTATAGAATCGAATGTCGTTCACAGTGAGCATGCAGCACTAGCAACAAGATGGTCAATTTGGAAGAGGCTGAAATTAGCATAGGAGTCTCCTGTTATATTGAGACATAGCACTGAATTAAATACAGATGGAATAGCGTCCTTAAATTTAGCTACATCACTACATTTAAGTCCACATTTAATTCTCCTATTTTGTTGTGCTATTTCAGGGGTGGTAATTTGGTTTAGGTTTTTATGTATAACTCCTCTTCTGTTAACTTTTGATTTTGTTAATTTAAGTGGTCGTGGGGCACCATCACTAAGGAGTTTTGGGTGGGTAACTGCTCTAATGGAAGAAGTGTGTAGGACTGAAACTCTGCCTCCTGGTCTCAACTCTGAGTTGTCATGGTTTAGGTCCACTAATAAACTCGGTCAGATTTCTAGATATGAAAGCTGCTCCATCCAAAGTGGGATGGATGCCTTCTCTCCTTATCAGACCAGGTCTTCCCCAGAAAGTCCGCCAATTATCTAAAAAGCCCACAGCGTTTGCTGGACACCAAATGAATGAAGACATGCGGCTAAACATGTCATCACTGGTCAGAGAAAACTACGGAGCCCAACATTGTCTTTGCATATGTACACACCGACTCAACATTAACTTTAGAGACCTCAGATTGGTGTAGTCGGGAGTCGTTATCGCCGACGTGAATAACAGTCTTACTGTATTTACACTTATCCTTAGCCAGCAGTTTTAAATAGGATTCAGCGTTGCCTGCTCTGGCCCCGGGAATACATCTGACTATAGACGCTGGTGTCGCTAACTTCACGTTTCTTAAAATGTAGCTGTCAGTAATGATAGTGGGTTTCTCAGTGGGTGTGTCACTGAGTGGGGAGAACTTATTAGAAACGTAAACAGGTTGGTGGGGTTCTGCTTAGGGTTCTGCTTCCTTCGGACAGTCACCAAGCCTCCCTGGTTTCCCGGCTACTCGGGAGCTGCTAACAGGAGCTACATCTGGTCGGTCCGCATCAGCTACTGGGTGCTGGCTAACTACAGCAGCTAATAATTGAGATCCCATGGTGCAGAACCACAATTCCAATTCACTAAGCCTCGCCTCCAATGCTACAAATAAACTTTATTACACATACCATTATCACTAAAGGAGGTAGAGGAATAGTTAAACATTTGACACACCAAGCAGGAGAGTGAGAAGGAGAGAGAGTAGCCATTGCTAGCTGCTAAGCTAAAGAACAGTAGCTAGCAAAACTGAATAGCGTTTAAACTGTAGGATTAGCGAGAAAGTCGTTAAAAGAAGGAGAGAGCTATGAGTGCTTAAACAGAACTAGTGTTCATTTAAATGTACAACAGATAGTTTGTCACTGTAATGAAGAATTGAACAAAATTAACTGTGATGAGCTAGAGCAGCAAAAATACACTACGAGTAACATACAAACACCGGTGACTGGAAATGCGACAATACGCTTACCTCAGCACGTCAGCATGAGATTCAGGGCCCACTGACTCAGAGAACAACAATTAAACATGGTAAGAGAAAATATAGAAGGTACTGGGAGTCATCAGTTTGTCTTAGATACAAGGGATATGTCAGCTAGGGGAAGGATTAACCTCACAAAGCCCACTGTTAAACAAATTTGGTTAACACTTTATATTAAGGTACACATATTCACCATTAACTAGTTGCTTATTAGCAAGCAGATGAGTAGCATATTGTCTCTTTATTAGTCATCATGGTACTTATTAATGCCTTATTCTGCATGACCATATTCTACAACTATTCAATTCAATTTTATTTAGAGGTTCAGAAGTTTTTGCACTTTTCCTATAGAGCAGGTCTAGACTGTTGGCTAGGCTAATAACCTTTTCCCTCAATAACCTCCTAATTGCTAATTAGTAAGTAAGTAAGGAAGTTGTTGTAAAATAATTACGATCTTGCTTTGCTTTATGCTTTGCTCAGTATGGGCCTTATATGGTGGTAGTACCACAAGAATACTCATTCTTCCTTAATAACACTTAATAAATATGATCTATTGCTATATAACAAAACATAAAACTACAATAGTGTCCAAATAACACTCCATATAAAATGTTCGGCATCTGGAAACAGTGTCCATCTTCTTTGACTGCACTTGAGCTCCAAGCACCATCTATGTAAACAGAGTCCGCCTCCCCTCATCCTACCGGGGTCTTGCGCTCCTTCAACTCAGAATCCAGTCTGCCCATTGAGTACTTGATCTGGGATGTTGGTGGAGCAGGTCTCTGCTAAGATGTGGGCAGCCCGGACATTAGCCAGGAGCAGCCTTTAGTCCAAACTGGGCCAGCATGGCTCCTATCCCAGCTGTCTTTCCTCTCCTCCCGGGGCGATCACACAGCACCCGCTGTGATGTCTGGTCTGGTTAATCTGGCTGCATTGTCTCAAGGTCCGTTGCTCTTTAATCCAAACCCTGGCTTCCTTTTCTGATGAATATTAACACATGTTTCAGCAATAAAGCCAGGAAAAAAAAGATAACATAAAAACAAAAAAGTAGCAGAGTTTGAAGGAGCTAGCCTACAGGCCACAGCATTTACATGTGCAGCCATTGCCATAGTCAAAATCTCCTGACCCAGTCGATTTGAACAATTTTGGCTTAGCCCTTTAAATCAACTCCAATCAGACATCATTCAATGGTGTTTCAGGAATAGAACTGGAAAAAAATAACAATTTAAAACTAAAATGTAGCAAGGTTGAAGGAGTTACCAGTCGCTGCATCTACATGTGCAGCTGTTGCCATAGCAAACTTGAGACTTAGATGTAATTGAGTGGACTTGCTGGCATGGAAACCATCACAGAAATGGACCACTTGGAGTGCTTTTGCATGACATCAGGAAGAAAATATCCAGTATGAAGCCTGTGTAGTTGCAGATATTGCAGCTAGTAAGTTGATCTTTACACTAACAGGCGAAAGTTTTGATACAGTGAATGTACTGTTTTTCATTCTCTTCAAGCCATTTTTATCTAAAGTCTTCTGCTTAAATGCTTGAAATGTGTTTCTTAGACAAATATAAATAGTGAAGTTGATCCTATATATGAATTTCTTTACAACTACTTTAAATAATCTAAAATATAAGATTTGTGTAGCAGTTTTTTGGTCACTGCATAATTGCATTTGTGCTATTTCAGAGTTTTGATGTATTTACTGTTATAAAATGAAGAAAATGGTGGCATCTCAAAACTTTGGACTGGTAGTGTACCTGTGAAGGGTTTATCTATTTTCAGTTAAATGTATTAAAGGTTGTGGACCCTGAAACAATCATTCCATAACAAAGGTCCACACTTACTGAATATTGTTTGGAGTGACAGGGGTCCAATGTTGGCTGATACATAATGACACAGTTCTAAGTTTTAAGTTCCCTCTTAAATAGCAGGGATCGACATTCACATTCCAACATTTATAAAAAGAAATAAGCAAAATGAATAATACTTATGAAACAATAATCATCTCTAAACTAAATAATTAACTTATTAAACTTATTAAATAACAATTTCTAAAACATTATTTGTTTTTATGTTTTTGTAACAAAATATAAAGGCTCAGCTTTAGTGGATGGCTTAACCATTTTCAAACTTGACACTGTATTTAAATTAAGGGATACCCAGAAGGCAGGGGAGTAATAAGCACTTTAAAGTCTTTAAAAAAGGGGGAAAAGAAGAAGAAAAACAACCGGGATAAAATTAAAATGGTCAGCAGCAAGATCCTTTCTTTTAATTTTTAATGAATCACTAAAAACTGATTGATTCATTTTACTGGATCTTTGTTTTACTCCTTACCTTCATTTTTTCATATGAAAAATACTTCAACTAAACTGTTATTTGTTTTTTCTGATGATTACAATCTGTGTCACATGAAGTTATACATGTATTGCTGAATAGAGAAGGCATATTTGAGGGCCGTCAAATGGTGCAGCATCGTAACAATGGAACTTTTAAAGTGTTTAACATGTATTTTAAAATAAAGGGAAAGACATGTGGCACAAAGTTCAGCAAGGTATTGGTCTTAATGGGTCTTTACATCCCAGTATAGTCAACTGAAATGAAAAATGCAAATGCTAGTGGGCTACTTTGTTCAGTTAAATGTATGTTAAATTATGTTTTAAGTTAAATTATGTTGTCAGCTGAAACATATACATCAAGTTTAGGCAGTATATTTGTTATTAGCTTTGAAGAAACAAAATATTTTTATAGATATGTTTGAAAATCTCTGACGCGGTGCATTAATAAAGGAGATATTTATACTTGCGCTGACTTTGTTCTACTGCCACTGAATGGGAATAGAATCTGTGCATCTCAATAGACCTCCCTTTTATTCAAGGTGTAACCCATCACTTAAGAATAGCATCTGTTACAGTGTCTTGCGAAAGTATTCAGCCCCCTTGAACTTTGCGACCTTTTGCCACATTTCAGGCTTCAAACATAAAGATATGAAACTGTAATTTTTTGTGAAGAATCAACAACAAGTGGGACACAATCATGAAGTGGAACGAAATTTATTGGATATTTCAAACTTTTTTAACAAATCAAAAACTGAAAAATTGGG
Organism: Siniperca chuatsi; assembly: GCF_020085105.1. Classification (NCBI taxonomy): domain Eukaryota; kingdom Metazoa; phylum Chordata; class Actinopteri; order Centrarchiformes; family Sinipercidae; genus Siniperca; species Siniperca chuatsi. Next base: position 29,828,590 of record NC_058043.1, on the reverse strand, counting down.
CGTGCAAAATTATTCAGCCCCTTTACTTTCAGTGCAGCAAACTCTCTCCAGAAGTTCAGTGAGGATCTCTGAATGATCCAATGTTGACCTAAATGACTAATGAGGATAAATAGAATCCACCTGTGTGTAATCAAGTCTCTGTATAAATGCACCTGCACTGTGATAGTCTCAAAGGTCCGTTTAAAGTGCAGAGAGCATCATGAAGAACAAGGAACACACCAGGCAGGTCCGAGATACTGTTGTGGAGAAGTTTAAAGCCGGATTTGGATACAAAAAGATTTCCCAAGCTTTAAACATCCCAAGGAGCTCTGTGCAAGCAATAATATTGAAATGGAAGGAGTATCAGACCACTGCAAATCTACCAAGACCTGGCCGTCCCTCTAAACTTTCAGCTCATACAAGGAGAAGACTGATCAGAGATGCAGCCAAGAGGCCCATGATCACTCTGGATGGACTGCAGAGATCCACAGCTGAGGTGGGAGACTCTGTCCATAGGACAACAATCAGTTGTATACTGCACAAATCTGGCTTTTATGGAAGAGTGGCAAGAAGAAAGCCATTTCTTAAAGATATCCATAAAAAGTGTTGTTTAAAGTTTGCCACAAGCCACCTGGGAGACACACCAAACATGTGGAAGAAGGTGCTCTGGTCAGATGAAACCAAAATTGAACTTTTTGGCAACAATGCAAAACGTTATGTTTGGCGTAAAAGCAACACAGCTCATCACCCTGAACACACCATCCCCACTGTCAAACATGGTGGTGGCAGCATCATGGTTTGGGCCTGCTTTTCTTCAGCAGGGACAGGGAAGATGGTTAAAATTGAAGGGAAGATGGATGGAGCCAAATACAGGACCATTCTGGAAGAAAACCTGATGGAGTCTGCAAAAGACCTGAGACTGGGACGGAGATTTGTCTTTCAACAAGACAATGATCCAAAATATAAAGCAAAATCTACAATGGAATGGTTAAAAAATTAACATATCCAGGTGTTAGAATGGCCAAGTCAAAGTCCAGACCTGAATCCAATCGAGAATCTGGAAAGAACTGAAAACTGCTGTTCACAAATGCTCTCCATCCAACCTCACTGAGCTCGAGCTGTTTTGCAAGGAGGAATGGGCAAAAATTTCAGTCTCTCGATGTGCAAAACTGATAGAGACATACCCCAAGCGACTTACAGCTGTAATCGCAGCAAAAGGTGGCGCTACAAAGTATTAACTTAAGGGGGCTGAATAATTTTGCACGCCCAATTTTTCAGTTTTTGATTTGTTAAAGTTTGAAATATCCAATAAATTTCGTTCCACTTCATGATTGTGTCCCACTTGTTGTTGATTCTTCACAAAAAATTAGTTTCATATCTTTATGTTTGAAGCCTGAAATGTGGCAAAAGGTCGCAAAGTTCAAGGGGGCCGAATACTTTCGCAAGGCACTGTAATTGCAGTAGTTGTATGTTACAATGGATTTACTAAGTGCTAAGAGGAGACAACTTTAGAATAGGAAACCTATGTGGGTTAGTGTCAAACTACTAGTGAATTACTTATGAGCCACAGCTATACAGTCCACACTTGGACTGTATAGAATGACACTGGTCCCCTGTTAAGTGGTATGGAATGACACGTAACCTGCCTACTTTTCTATTTTTTTTTTTTTTACATTTCTCCAGTGTTTTGCAGTGTTTTGCTGCGTCGGCAATATTCATAACACAGGTTCCTACAACCACAGATAGAAAACAGTGGACAACTACGTTAAGCCAAAGTTTTTTTAAAGTGGTTTGAAGTCCACACACACTCCTAAATCAGAATCAGAAATACTTTATTGAGAAAGATGCTTTGCTGAAGCAATACACAACGTTAGAGATCATTTATGTTAATATGAGAAGTATAAAAAAAATTTCTTTTCATTACGAAACTATTGCGGCACAAAGTAAACTGTGGCATGCCGCCGCTAATTTGCAGCGCCTGATTTGGTCTGAAAACAGTTGATGCCTGGATGCCAGGTAGCTGAGTTGTTGGGTCACATACTGTCACCACAAAATGTTCAGGAAATTGTTAACTTAACTAAAGCTTGGCATTTAACCAAATGTTCATATTTTGTTCGCCTGTTGCTTGTAGCTTTCTTGATTTTGTTACTTTGACTACAGTTGTCCTCTCCACTTAATTCAGTGATTTGATAACATTAAAGAAACTAATTTAAAAGAAACTGCAATTGCATGCAAATATAAAGAGATCCTCAAGTTTAAATAAGCAATAAGTGGTAATTATTAAAGATGGCTCTGAATTAGTCATCAAATCAATTTCTGTACTTTTAGTTTTTTAATATCTTCAACTATGTGATCTGCGGCCAACCACTTCCTCTGGATGAAATAACAAAATGCACCCAGAATTTTCCTCATGCTAGTATAGCCAGATAAAATTACCAAACCACGTGTTAAAAAGCACCAGAATACAGGACATGACATCTACTCTGTTTCTAGGGGAGGGCCCCCATACCCCTTGTTAGATTGTCCCACCCACATTTTCAATGCTTCCTACGCCCATGAACAAACACCTTGGAACATGATACATGTTCATTCATTTATACATACATTTTAATAATGACTGCATTTCATCTACTGTAGGTTTCCAGTTCAGCCCTGGTATTGTGCATGTTGGTTCAATGGCATTATTTGCTTACACACCAAAATAGAACAAAGCCATCATTAATTAGTATTATATCACTAGTTATTAGTAACACGTGCTTTTCCTACCATGACAAGTCAAAATATCCACTGTGAGAAAGGCTGCATGTTAAGGAGAAACTCAGCTTGTCTGATACAAATATGAATGAAATTACATTACACCTAGATAATTAATGGGAAACACTAGATGAACAATCATTTAATCAGATAAACAAAAATTAACAGCCTGCCTCCTTTAGTGATGCATTTCACTCCATAAATATGCTGGTAATTTTACACATCAGTATCATCTTTAAAAAGCTCCCCAGTCACTTTTCCTATAACAGAAGCCTTAGCACAGAGTAGATGATAATCCATTCCAAATCTCAAAATTAGATTGGAGATTAGAGAAAAAGGACTTTCAACAAAATACTACTGTAGCTGTATAGTTAAAGTTTTTATTATGCGCACAACAATTAAAATAATTCATCTTCTCTGGCAATACCTTAATGTCAATATCCTAAATATGTCCTAAAGTATTTTTGTTTCATGATAGGTTGTCATTGTGTTTTCACAATACACCCCACATTTCAAAAAGCTACAATGACAACATTCCTGGTGCCACTTTACTAAAAAATAACAACACTACAGATAATATTTAGTTTAGATTATAATTTTCTCTTAAGAATTATGCTGTCACAGACACGCCAGGCTCCACTACACCACACACACACCACACTTCCTCACCCGAGTACTAATTCCCATCACCTGTCACCTATCACACACCTGCACCTAATCATTAACTCCACTCCCCTATAAATCACAATCCCTGACCACAGTCAGTGTCTGGTCTCATTTGAATTAAGGACAGAACTCTTTATCCTGCTTCCACAAACGCCACGGACTCACCTACGTCTCAGCAAGACGCCTACTCGACTCCAGTGCCCCGATCCCGGTTCCAACCATCTCCAGCCTCCTGTGTGTGTTGCTGCAGATCCCGGTCCCGTGTGTCTCAACTCTCCAGTGTGTGTCTCCTCCTCCCAACCCCAGAGCTCCTCTACTACCAGCTAAAGGACAGTAGCATTATCACCTTCACATTTCCATTGTTTGCAATAAACTTGTAAAATTTGTAATTGTGTACATTGATGACATCCTGATTTACTCCCGGAACATGGCAGACCATCGCCAACACGTTGCGGAAGTCCTAGAACGCCTGAGAGACTATCACCTCTTCCTCAAGGCCGAAAAGTGTGAATTCCATCAGTCCTCAGTGCAGTTCCTTGGTTATATCATCAGTGGCAGTGGCATCCAGATGGATGAGGGGAAAGTGGAGGCCATCCAGAGTTGGCCCACACCTACAACAATTAAGGAACTGCAACGATTCCTGGGGTTTGCTAACTTCTACCGCCGCTTCATACAAAACTATAGCATGATAGTCCATCCCCTGACAAGCCTTCTCCACAACAAGCCCAAGTCTCTGTCCTGGCCACCAGCCGCACAAGAAGCTTTCGACCTCCTCAAAAGGACCTTCACCAGCGCACCGCTCCTAACCCATCCAGATCCCGAGAAACTGTTTACGGTAGAGGTGGACGCCTCAACTACTGTGGTAGGAGCGGTGCTGTCACAACTGCAGGGAACCCCGACCAAACTCCACCCATGTGCTTTCTTTTCCCGGAAGCTTAGCCCGGCAGAGAGAAACTACGACATCGGCGGCCGAGAATTGCTGGCCGTTAAGTTGGCATTGGAGGAATGGAGGCATTGGCTGGAGGGCGCCCAACACCCCTTCACTGTGTTGACAGATCATAAAAACCTAGAGTATCTCAAGAAAGCCAAACGTCTCAATCCTCGCCAGGCACGCTGGGCCCTGTTTTTCACAAGATTCCAATTCAATATTTCATATCGTCCCAGTTCCAAGAACTCCAAAGCAGATGCGTTATCCCGTCTACACGCTCCCGAAGTCACCACTGAGAAGCCAGAACCCATTCTTCCCCAGCATGTGTTCATTAATCCCGTTCAATGGTCAGAGCATTCTGTTCCCTCCTCCAATGCCTCCACCAACACTCCGCTGGGCTGTCCCCCTGGTCTTCAGTATGTTCCTAGAACCCAGCGCAACCAACTCATCCACACTTCTCACACCTCTCTGGGCACTGGTCACCCTGGGGCCAATGAAACCCTCTCGCTGCTACGAGAACGCTTCTGGTGGCCAAATACGGCTAGGGACGTGAGAAGGTACGTACAAGGTTGTAAAGAATGTGCCATGTCTAAGTCTCCACGTCATCTTCCCACAGGCAAACTGTGTCCCCTTCCGACGCCCAACAGACCCTGGTCACACCTAGGAGTAGACTTCATCACGGATCTCCCTCCATCTGACAACAACACCTGCATCTTCGTGGTCGTGGACCGGTTCTCGAAATCTTGTCGTCTTATTCCACTCCAAGGACTACCCACGGCCATGGAGACCGCTGAATGCCTCTTTAATCGTGTCTTCAGGCATTATGGAATCCTGGAGGACATCGTTTCCGACAGAATTCATCACAATTCATCTCCCGGGTATGGAAAGCCTTCTTCTCACTCCTAGGTGTGACCGTCATCCTCTCCGTCATCCTGCCCTCAGGAAGGAGTCTTCCTGAGTATCTGTTGATAACTCTGCCTAGTTTTACCTGAAACTGACCTAATTGTTTCCATGGTGGCCATGATACATAAGGAATGGAGACACCATTCCTTCTTTGTTCTGTTTCTGTTTTGGGAAACAGAACCAAGAAGGAATGGTGTCTCCATTCCTTATGTATCTGGACTGTCTGAAAAACTACAAAGGATCTTTAGACAGCATGATGTTCCTGTTTTCTTTAAACAGGCAACACTTTAAGACAGAAACTTGTTCATCCTAAGGACAAGATGCCCACACAAAAACAGAGCAATGTAGTTTACTCAATTCAATGCAGTGAGGAAAACTGCAAAGAGCGGTACATAGGTGAGACTAAACAGCCACTTCACAAAAGACTTTATCAGCACAGACGACATGCTAAATCAGGATTGCAGAGCGCCGTGCATTTGCATCTAAAAGCTACAAACCCCACATTTGAAGACAGTGAGGCGAAGATTCTAAGTAGAGAGAAGAGTTGGTTTGAAAGGGGTGTCAAAGAAGCCATTTTTGTGGAAAAAAGAAAACTCCTTTTTGAACAGAAATGGTGGTCTGAGATTCAATCTGCCCAACGTTTTCCACAGTGTATTAGTACCTTGGTCACGCCAATCATATGCTAATCAGGTTCGTAACAGTGATGATGGAAGTGCAGCCAGAAAACAATAGGCCTGATTACTGATTACTGGGCCATCATGGAAACAATTAGGCCAGTTTCAGGTGAAACTAGGCAGAGCAATCAACAGATACTCAGGAAGACTCCTTCCTGAGGGCAGGGCTTAAGTAACACAGAGTAGCTTAAATTTCTGAGTTCCCGGTCCATTTTTCACAATTGAGAATGACTTCCGGATGGAAGCCGAAACGTCTTGATTCTGAAAACAGTGTCCAGATGACTACGACTGAAACCTTTTCTACGACATGAGCTCCTGCTCATCCCCCCTCTAACTCAGCTGCTGTCGGCCCTCAGACTCCTCTGTGTCCACTGCTCCCCCCGTCCCCCATCTTCCTGGGAGAGTCCTACTCCCCCCTCAACTTGCTATCAGGCTAACGGCCCTCTTCACACTAATGACTCCCCCCTCCCCCGCCTGTAACCTCTGCTGTGTGCCTGACTACTGACCAGGTGAGAGGACAACTCCACTCAAACAAGGCTGTAGGCCCCGATGGAGTTAGCCCCAGGGTGCAAAAAGTCTGTGCCCCCCCAGCTATGTCCTTCAACCTGAGCCTGAGTCTTCAAAGGGTCCCTGTTCTGTGGAAGACATCTTGCCTCGTTCCTGTGCCGAAGACGCCGCGTCCCAGTGGCTCCAAGGACTGCAGACCGGTGGCACTGACCTCCCACATAATGAAGACCCTGGAGAGACTGGTGCTGGAACAGCTGTGACCCATGGTCAGACCCCTCCTAGACCCCCTTCAGTTCGCCTAACAGCCCCGGCTGGGAGTTGAGGATGCCATCATCTTACTGCTGAACCGCATCCACACCCACCTGGACAAGCCAGCAAGCACGGTGAGGATCATGTTTTTTAACTTCTCTAGTGCTTTCAACACCATCCAGCCAGCCCTGCTGGGTGAGAAGCTGGCAGTGATGCAGGTGGATGCCCCCCTCGTGTCCTGGATTGTGGACTACCTGACTGGCAGACCACAGCATGTGCGCCTGCAGCACTGTGTGTTGAACAGCGTGGTCAGCAACACTGGGGCCCCTCAGGGGACTGTCCTCTCTCTCTTCCGCTTCACCATCTACACCACAGACTTCAGCTACCACACAGAGTCCTGCCACCTTCAGAAGTTGTCTGATGACTCTGCTGTGGTGGGATGTATCAACGGTGATGATGAGTCTGAGTACAGGGCTGTGGTGCGTAACTTTGTCTCATGGTGTGAGCAGAACCATCTGCAGCTCAATGCGACAAAGTCGCAGGAGCTGGTTGTGGATCTACGAAGGGCCAAGGCACCAGTGACCCCGGTTTCCATCCAGGGGGTCAGTGTGGACATGGTAGAGGGTTACAAGTACCTGGGAGTACACATGGACAATGAACTGGACTGGGCTAAGAACACTCAAGTTCTGTACAGGAAGGGCCAGATCCGCCTCTATTTTCTGAGGAGGCTGAGGACCTTCAACATCTGCCGGACAATGCTGAAGATGTTTTAAGAGTCTGTGGTGGCCAGTGCTATCCTGTATGCTGTTGCATGCTGGGGCAGCAGGTTGAGGGTAGTGCAGACTAACAGAATCAACAAACTGATCCGTAAGGCCAGTGACATTGTGGGGGTGGAGCTGGACTCTCTGTCAGTGGTGTCAGAGAGGAGGATGCTGGCCAAACTACATCCCATCTTGGACAGTGTCTCCCACCCACTCCATGACGTGCTGGTCAAACAAAGGAGTACCTTCAGCGAAAGACTCATCCCCCCAAAATGCACCACAGAGCGCCACAGGAAGTCATTCCTGCCTGTGGCCATCAAACTCTTTAACTCCTCCCTCTAAGTGTAGTCTGTATGACCCTAAGTCATTAAACTGGACATTGATCATTACATCTCTGCAATACTTGACATAATTGTGCAATATTCTGTGTAATACTCCTGTGCAATATTTTAGCTCATAATTCCCTATTTATTGATATTGATATTACTCATACCTCTATTACTGCTGTGCAATATCCTCCGTCTCATTATAACCTTAATAAACTACACTTAACTTGACAGTTCATGCACTATTACCTTATACCGTATTATTATCATCAACCGGTAAACCTACTTGGTACTTCACACTATTTTATTTTATACTTATACCCACTAGGTTCTGACCTGTATTATAGTGTATTTTTGTGTATATTTTTGCTAGTACCTCTATTCCTGTGTGTACTGACGTAAAGGTGAGCTGCTGTAACAAAAGAGTTTCCCCTCAGGGATCAATAAAGTATTTCTGATTCTGATTTTTCAACTCTTATCTAGTCATTCATACTTTCAGCTAGAAACTCCATTCAAACATCAAAATGTTCCACATCTTCTATACATTCTAGGTATTACTTTGTTGGAAGTAAAGTTTTTAAGTAAGTTTATAAAATATAAAAAAAAATGAATAAATAAAAGTTCCCAACAGTCAGTGTATCTTAACAGGAAACAAGAGATACAGTTAGTTTTTTCAAAATAGAAGACCCAGAAAGTAACTGCACCTTAACAGGGAACTCAGGATGAGGCTGTTTTTTCAAAATAAAAGAACCCAATGGTCAATGTATGATAACAGAAAACTATTCATACTCCTTCAGGTGCTTCTTTGTGCAAAGTTAAGCCAGCTATGCAGTTTAGGTCCCAGCCATTTTTCAAGCAAGGCAGTTTGCATCCTTCATCCCTTTCCCACTTGCCAACTATTTGTATTCCTTCCTACACTTTTTCATGCATTTTCAAGAGTGGGAGCTTCTGGAAACTCTCCTTAACAGTTTGTCTTAAAATGTATCTCTCTCCTGCAATTTTCGCTCTACATACGTCATTTTGATATCAAACGTATGATAACTTGTTCATCAGATGATCTTATGGAATTGAAGAGACCTACACATTTGGCCCTATGAGCTTCCAAGTGACAGCAGTCCTAGCCAGGCTCCCTTAGACTTCCATTATAACTGACACCAGAAAAACTATTTTTCTCTTCTCTCCTTACATGCCTAATTCATTGTCACATTTTTAACACCACAAACTAAAATCTACACCAACATGTTCAGCAGACTCTTGTGGTTCTGATGATATCTTGATTTAAGTAATAGCAGTTACAGTCGTTGACCTAAAAGCTGGACTAAAGAATTCTCTTAAACCTCCATCTCCCTACCCACACACAGACAGGGCTTAGTCATCTTCCCATTTTTTATCTACCCATACACAGAGGTGGGTTGAGTAGCCAAAAACTGTACTCAAGTAAAAGTACTGTTACTTGCAAAAACAAGTACTCAAGTTGAAGTAAAAGTAGTCAAATAACTAATTGAGTTATAGTACAAAGGTATTTACTGAAAAAATGACTTGAGTAGCGAGTAACTAAAAAAAAAAAAAAAAAAACACTGGCACACTACTGTCTTTTTCCCCCAGTCTTTTATTTGATGTGAATATGACTGGAATTATTTCAACCACAGATGGTCTTCTTCAGGTAAAGGTAAAGAAGTGAACATACACCTTTATTTATTTGTGATGAGATGACAAGTCATCATCTCCTGTTTAGATAACCTGCCACATATACTGGGACAATATTCCCAGTCTGTATCTCTCAAGTGTGATGTCACAAAATATTACATTAATATTATACTCTAGTAAGTACACCAATAAGTAAGGATTCTTTTTAAATTACATTGTTTGCTTGTTGTCTCCTGTTTTAATTAATATGTTTCTGGACAAACACTGCTGTTTTCAATAGCGCCACCTTGTGGTTGGTTATTAAGCATTGTATGTTTTGGCTAATAACTCATTAACTGTGAGGCGTAGCAAAACAATATTTTCACAGCGTGTTCTTGGATGACGCCGATTTGACTGATATAGGCCACCCCCAATTGCGCTGAAGAATTTTCTTCAGCCATTTTGGATTTTCTTCAAATCAGTTTTTTTTTGTTTTTTTTTGCTACTCCTCCTTAAAATTTTGAGCAATTGGCATCAGAATTTTCATACACTATATGTGGACCACTCCGAAAAAAGTACTATTTCTGATCTTTAATATAACACAATCTAGGGTCATGACTCAGTTGATGCATAACATTTGGTAATGATTGATTAAAGTGGGCGTGGCTTATTACAACAATTCACATTCCAAATTTCACAAAATCTAAAAAAATCACTTGTATGTTCTACGGAGCTGAATTTCTTTTCCACTGATGTGTGACAAAACTTTGACTCACTGCAACCTATGGTCAATTCAGAAGTCTGTCACTCTATATTTTTCAAAATATGTAAAATCATTTAATATCCATTTCTCTTCATTCAAATGTTACCCAAATTGACACAGACATTCTCTAGATGGTAGTCATTAAGTCTTTCAAATGGTGTTCAGATCGGTCAAACGTTGAGTTCACACTGATTTCTGTAATTTGTACTGTATGCACAATATTTTCTTTTTTGCTCAGTGTTGGATCAAATGTCACCAAAATATTTGAAAATACACCCATTTGTGGTTTAGAGGTAGAGCGGGTCGTCCACTAATCGGAAGATTGGCAGTTAGATCCTGGCTTCCCCTAGCCCACATGTCGAAGTGTCCTTGAGCAAGATACTGAACCCCAAAGTGCTCCCGAAGGCTGTGCCTTCAGTGTGAGTGTGTGTGAATGATTAGTTTCTTTGTTCTGATGAGCAGTTGGCACCTGTCATCAGTGTATAAATGTGTGTGAATGACATGTAGTGTAAAGTGCTTTGAGTCTAGAAAGGCGCTATACAAGTATAGTCCATTTACTGTCTACACGTGAAACCAGCAGAATAATATGTGATTTTTTTCAGACTTTTCTCACCAACATTTTGACTCTTGTAAGCATTGCAAGCAAGTTGTGGTTAAAAACTGGCAGGTGTGGCAAATTCCACACTCTACTCAGACACATGTATAATGACACTCATTGTCCTCAAGGTGAATCACCAACACTTCTTGCTGGGACTCTTTCAAAAGCTGGGCCGGCGAGCAGCAGCAGATGCAGCAATCTCATGCATTTTCTGAAGAAAATACAAATATTCTAGTTTCCCTTGTAAGCTAACATATATAGAACTCAAAGTCTGTTGCAGTCTTATTAATGGTCCCTTCAAAATGAATTTTGGTTGTTGTGGAAAATGAAGGGTGCAATTTAATAATTGAATGAGTTGGCCCCTATTAAGTTAGTAGGATATTGAACATTTTTAGCAGCTTCATTAAGAGGCATTAGTGTTGACTTATGGCAGTTCACCTTATATCCTGAGAGACAGTGACTGGTCAACCTCAGACATGTACAGGATCAGCACACAATGAAATACAGTCTATATCTATGGTTGTCTATTGTGATGGATTTAAAGTTTGTGCTTAACCTCACGGCTTGTGCAAGTGGTTCAATTGAAAGGGCGAACAGTAGGAGAGACAACGGGCAACCTACTCCCCCTCTGTAGCCTAGGAGAAGGAGAAGATTGGTATGGACTTGTTAGTACCGCAGCTGTTGTATTATTATAAAAAGTTTCCCCCAAATCCAATGTGTTCGAAAGCTATCCATAAATAATTCCATCCAGCCTATCAAAGGTTTTCTCCACATTGACCAAAGAACTCCACATGACTCTGGCATCATGTCAGCCATATCTATAATGTGAAGTAAATGGCACGATATCAGCCGCGAGACATCCCTTTATAAAACCTGTCTGATCTTCATTTATTATACCATGCATTATACCCTCCATTCGCAGAGCTAAAACTTTAGCAACGATTTTACGGTCCCCACAGCTCAAGGAAATTGGGCGGAAATTGTCGCACCCCAAAGAAATTATCACACCCCAAAGGATTTTTTTATGAAAGAGAGAAATGAGATATATTGTTTGGTCTCTATGAAATATCCCATTCATAACCAAAAAAACAATGCCGTTACCTCTAAAAAAACACTTAAAAACCTCCCACATGATCTGTGTGGTATGGCAAGAATTGTCATTGAGGTTAATGAATTCTTCTGCTTTCAATATAAGTTGTGCAAAAAATGAGAGATTGGATAAAAGAGATGAATTGAAGCACCATCTAGAGGTTCTACAGGAAACTACAGGAGTAAACATAACTAATAAAGTTCTTGAATATGACTTTTGACTATAATTTGGGTGTGATGTTGAGACCCAATTGGATGTTCTATCAGAGTCTTGAAAAATAGCATTAATGTCGCCACAGACTAAACTGGGATGATTACCAGAACTGAGAAGTGTCTGTGTTATTGCAAGAAAAAAGGCAGGGTCAACTTTATTTGGAGCATGTACTGTGACAATAACCATTCGTGTGTTTGAACAGAAATTAAAACAAACAAATCTCCCACAGTTGTCTCTCCCTGTATTTTCTACTGTAATCGATATAGTCCTGTCAACCACAATTAACACCCCTTTGGACCTAGTATCAGCTGATGAAGAACAAATTGTTTTGTAATATTTACTTTGAAATCGGCTAACATCATTATCTCTTAGATGAGATTCTTGAATGAAGGCAAAATGGATGTGTTTAGGACGAAGAAATTCCAAAGAGCGTGTCCGCTTTGTAGGGAAATTTAGGCCCCAAACATTCCAAGAAATCACATTAAATATCATTATATTGGCCAAGGGAGAAAAGTAACGAAGAATGTATTTGAGACTGCAAGAAATATAATATAAGAAACATGTAGATGGAAACTACTTTTAAGAACTACAGCTGCCAAAAAAGGGGCAAGAAAACGAGATAAAACAAACAACTATATACAAAGTTGCAAACCTCTTGGGTCTGAGCTCAGCCCTCAGTGCTTGAATTTGAGGACTGAAAACTGTTTAATAACGTATTTGACAGATTTGCTTACTGCCTCATCAATAATTTATCTCTGTTCGTTAAGAGCAGTTCGTATACTATTCAAAATGGTGACATCTAGCACTTTGCAAGAGATGCTCAAATATTTTAGCTTTTTCTTAATCGGAGACTCTTCCAATACTGTTTTTTTCAGATTTCTGAGAGACATTGTACCTTCTTACAATGTTAAAACGTAACAAATTGTTAAATTAGTTTGACAGGATAATGAAAATTGGCAGGTAATCAGGAGAGCTCCAAAACTATGTCTGCCTCATGTCAGTCGTAACATTGTTTATGGGAAAAATAAATGGGACTTTTACTTCCAGAACCAGGGGCGCCCAAAATAGCTCCTTCCACTTTGCACCTCTATGGAATCGTCATTTTCCTACATAGCCAGTTAGCTATCTAGCTACATTCCTAAAAAATAGTGACAGAAAATGGCAACAAGCAAGGATGAGGTCAACACAGTTGTACAAGTTGTTGTAAATCAACTTGCAAAAATAATAACTCATAAAAATCTGTTTCTTTGATCAGTGAAAAAAAAGGAAAGTTGATTGCTCCTAGCAACTGCTACTGCAGTGGGACTAATACATCACTCTCTATTGAGACAAAAGAAAAAAAACTAAAGAAAAAATAACCCTCTCCTATCAAAAAATCACCTAACATAAACACAATGTCAAAGTGATGAATAAAGTGAAACTAAATTGCAATTCAGTCTGATTATTGGGCTAATACAGAGTAGTCCACATGTAGCAACCATAAACACAAACACGTCTTTTATTTTTCCTTGCAAATGCAAATGCAAGCTATTCCTTTCTTACATTTAGTCCAACTGGAAACATAAAATGCTTCACTTTCTGTGTACTATAATTTTTTTCCTCAATTTTCTCATGAACTGGATATATTGTAGGTAGAATCACTAATCAGCTTATATCAATCAGCGTTAGAGTAGAATATGTATTTGTATGAAAAGTTGCAGACTGTCTCTGACTTTAATAATGAATGAATGTCACCCTGTCCTCTTTATTTTCCCTCTCTTCTTGTCTATATTTGCTTTCCTCTGTAACTTCTCAGTTCATTAGTGTAATTTATCATAGCTGGATTCTGCAATCAGTCTATCTACGCACCGGCACTCGCCAAGCAACACATCAACTGTCAAGTCGAGGCTTGAGAGAGGAAGAGTGTGAGTGTGAGCACTATCTCAGTGACAAGTATAAATAGTTGTCTTCTCCTTATTATCTCTAATGGACTTTTGTCATACTCCCTGATCAGGACAAATTGCACATCCTCCCCCCATCCTTACGGCTGCAGATCTATAGGTCATTCCTGCAGGATGTGTGTCTATCTGTGTATGCACTATGAATCGCCTGTATCTCATTGCATCTGACTGGTAACAAATAATAATTATTTGCAGAAACATTCTACTCACCTTCCACGCATCCTCCTGTTACAGTGCATAGTTTGTTTAGAGATGCCAGGCTGATGGAGAGCAAGAGCATAATGTTATACTAGATGATAGTACACCACAACTCACCACAGTTCATATTTAGTAAATGCTTAAAAGTAAGCAGTAATAAGTAATGCTCAGTCTTTGAATATTTGAATCTGAACTGAACTTGTCTATTTATTTTTTGTTTGTTTCTATATCATAGATCACAAATATTAGATTATGATTACATTACATTTTTAAAACATGATAGTTTTATTAAATATTATTTTGTAATAGGTTTATATTTACATGCATGCTATAAAACATCAAGGGGTGGATGGATTTACGGATTTATACTGTAACCGTTCATGGATGTCAGGCCATTTTGAGACTTCAAACCTTGTTACTTTTTACAAACACATTTAAGCGAAGTGTTGAATCAGAAATCCATTTTGTGATGGTTAGTCGTTTAACGGAAAATTCCAGTATATTTCAACCTGCCATGTTTCCCATAAGTGTGGCCATTGTGACTCGATGGGTCATGCACTTTGCACTAGCAACTGGTTATACATACATATATTTTCCTTTATGATCAAAAATTACAAAGCTAACGTTATAGTAGCTTAGAGAAAAAGCTGGAAGTTGCCCTGAATGTAGATCCCTGTGCAGTTAGCCAACATGGCTATTAGAGGCGGCTACTTTCTGTGCTTACTTTCAGTCCAGTAAAAACAATGTTTATTTGAAAAGCTGTAGGAGGCTCGCACAGGTTGTCCAGATGTTGTTTTGCGTGAGTGTAAAGTTAGCATGACCATAGAGTCACAGTGGCCACATTTAAGGGAAATATACTGGAATTTACATTTAAGATGGAAAGGTAATTAACATCTTTGTTTGCTGAAACTGACTTTATTTACAAAAAGGCATCCATAGGTGATTTGCACACACTAGATAACAGACGTAAATATTGGAAAAGAAAGAAAAATACCTGGACAATACTTTCACTTTCTCAGGACTTAAATCTAGGTAGAAGTGTGCGAAACATCTATTCACAATATGAGAGAACAAATACACTACTCTAGCCCTTACACAGATGTAATAAACAATACCTACTACTGAATGTTAATAAAAATAGCCACATTTTATGGACAATGTGATATCATGTGTAAATGTTCAAATGCACAGTAGTTCAAAACCAAATACATAGGTAGATGTGTGCCTTCCTCATGAGTGCTATGCCAACTGGATTTCAGCGTAGCAGACAGTGTTGGTGAAACTCCTGGTGATGTCATCATTCATGACAATTGGGAACCATTTGGTGATGGAAAGACAACAGGATACTCCTTACTTCCTGTTTCCTGTCAGACAGGACAAAACAAAGGAGAGAAAAGCTCTGAAAAGTTTGTTTGGTGGACGGTAGTCCTCTGTCCATTTGTATGATCAGTACCAACCTCATTCCCAACACTCTACTAGCCAATTACGCTGCTTCCATTTAAAAAGCAAACTATGCTAGCAACAAACACTAGTTACAGAATTTGGTGAAATGAGTGTTTGGAACACACTGAGCATACGGACAGTGTCACTTTTATTTTGGATGCAGCATGTTTTCTTGTCCTTATTGTTGCTGTTTAGCTGCTCGTGATCATCTAACAATTTGAGGAATCTCAGACATTTAACGAATCAGATGAAAACACACTGCATGTGACAAAGACCACAAGCAGGTGTAGGGGCTTGTGAAAAGTGTGTTGTTCTGAATGTACATGCTATTAAAAAAAAACCTACCATGAGAAACACCAGTGATCTTGTTTTCAACTTTTAATTACCACAACAAAGCATGCTTGTAGTTTTTCAGGATCCTGTTTAAGGAGAACCTGTTATGTTTTTTGTTCCTGTTAGACCCAAGTTGAGCTTTCCTATCCATGTTTTAACAAATTACTTTTACTCCAGCATATGTATCTCCATCAGTCAACCACCACACACAAAATCACACACATTTATTTATTTACAGTATATCATTATAGTTTTAACCTTTTCTAACCACATGCATTCTCTCAGTCCTAACCCTATAACCTGGACCCTCTAAACTATGTCAGTCAGATGTGTGCACAAGGTGGGTAGAAAACAAACAAACATGACACAGAGCTTATGGCTAGATCAATATGAAAAGTTGTTTTTGTGCCACAGGTGAAGGAAGATCAGGATATGTGTGTGTAGTTTGTGTCTGAGGATGATGAAGATGGATTTCGAGCTCTAGGTGTTCGTCAGCCTTGTGACAACATGGACGTGGATGTTGATTGTGTCTCAGTCACACTGAAGACAAGAACTGGGACGTCCCACTGACATGACACACCTGGCACTGTCACTGTGTTTTTGTGCAGTAATTGTCTGCATATGTGTGTATGTATTTGTGTGTGTACATGTGTGTGTAGAGAATTTTCTGTGTGTGGAGGATTTTCTGTCTGTGAGTTTTGTATGTGTGTCTCCCTATGTCGTGTGTGGCTGTGTATCCATGATTTTATGTGTCTAGCTTTATTATCATGTGAGAGGCTAATTGAAGCCATTTGCAAGCCATGCTGCCTCTTTAGTGACGTTCCAGAGGGTTTTACAACCTCACAGCTGGATCCTATTGTCTCAAAAAGTCAGTGGGGAGAAGAAAGGCGATCAGACAGAGACAGAGGAGGTGAAAGCAGAGAAAGGAAGAGTGAAAGCACTTAAAGCTTCTCAGTTTCCTTCTTAAACTGCACCAGAACACATTGACTCCCAACCACACTAAGGCAACACATACCAGGCTGCAGTCTGCTTCATGCTGATCCAATGCTGATGCTGAATTATGTGCGGAATTTCACACATATGTTGACCTGTGATAAACAACAGATATTTTATTGTTTAAATCTAGCAAAACCATCTGTTTGTTCTCAGTTTGATTTTCCTGTTTAAAGCTGCACATGGAAACTTTGGATGTTTGTGGCTACAAAACTGCTTGATTTACTTATTTGTTGAATACACAGAAATCCTGCAACATGATGTCAGTAAATGGCAGACAGGACACTCATGGTAATCTCTCTGACTCTTCATGACAAATGAATGGTTGAAAGATAAAAGACTGAAGTCTTCTTAGATATTGGTGGCATTTTAGAGTTGTTTTTTTTTCCCCAGAAAATTTGATCTGGCTATTTACCTACAGAGGACCTATAGTAGTAATATTTCCATTAAAATTTACATCCATTCACACCTCAAGTGTGAATTGGATGGAGACACCGGGGAAGAACTGGCAGGAACAGAAAGGTCCTGAGAGAGTTATTAGCTGATAGAGAAGCTGTGCTCCCACATCACAGTGAAACAGATGACACATGAAGAGATTTGACATGGAAGTGCTTCATGTGGGAGACCTTCGTAGGAATACCAAAAGCCACAGTCTAACATGTCTGTTGAAGCCAGCAATGATGCTTGTTCCATGTGAGAAAATGACTTAACACTGGTGGGCTTTGCTCCTATTTAGGGAACTTTGCTTATGTGGTCAGGTTTATCACTTCTTGCATGTTTCTGGACCGTAGATTTTCAGCCACACTAGCGGTGTAGCCCTAAAGATGGCAATGTCAGTTTGTTGGCCCAACGCTTTGGTCCAGACTGAAATATCTTAAACATTGCAAAAACTTGAAAGGAAATGGCATTCCACCGATCTGGAAGAATCTCATTTAGTCTGGCAACATAGTCTTAAAACATATAGGAAAGCCCTCTGTAATGCCAGTGCAGCCTACTACTCATCATTAATAGAGGAAAATATGAACAACCCCAGGTTTATTTTCTGTTTGTTGATCAACTCAATGTCTGGTTGGTTAGCCATCACCAGTTTTTCAGTCTGGATCTGGAAGTCCCACAGGATCTTAGCTCAGTTATTCTACCTTAGGAGGTGTCTTCCATTTTGACCTTGGGACTTCCAGCCCATACTCATGGCAGATGTTCCTGTACACTATGCCAGCCACTTGGTTATGGCATTCCATGTACGCTTTTCCTGCCTGCATCTTACAGCCTGCTGTTATGTGATGAACTGTCTCAGGGGATCTTTGCACAGTCTGCACCTGAGGTCTAGTGTGGTAGACCCCAGCCTCTATTGATCTTGTACTGAGTGCCTGATTTTGTGCTGCCATGATTAGTGCTTTTGTGCTGTCCTTTAGTCCAGCCTTTTCCAGCCACTGATAGGATTTCTTGATATCAGCCACTTCTTTCTGTCAGTGGTACATGCTGTGCAGGGGCTTGCCTTTCCATAATGTTTCATCCTCCTCCTCATCAATTTCGAGTTTCTGCTGCCTGAGGTATTCGCTTAGCCATTCATCATTGGGGCCGATCTTCCTGATGATCTCCTGGATCTTTGTTGTTTCATCCTGGATAGTGGTTCTGACACTCACTAGTCCTCTGCCTCCCACACCTGAATGTGAAAGTGAGATGAGATCTTGTTTGAACCCAACACGAGATCTCAGCTGAATCTGAACAACGGACCTATATTGGATGAGACAGATGAGACAGCACATGACATCTCGGTGCACAGGTATGAGGACATCAACTCTATAAAGCCTGGCACTCCACACTGCCCATTGCCCACAGTAAAGGAGGCACATCACGTCTCTGTTCACGGTAACTGCCGTTACCACAAGAAGGCGCTTTTCACGTGAGCATTAATTTCTCTAGGAAGAGTCTTAACTTGCTGGACGAGAAACAGACTGTTTGTCGAACACTTTTTGGATCATGATAGGTTACTCCCCATAATGATCATCTGCAGAAGGAAGAGACACGGACTGACCATTCCCTTCACGGAGAGCAAGATCGCCTCTTAGCCCCTCTCTCTACCGATGTCGGCCACTGTTTTTCTTTACTGCCCCGAAAGGGGCCATTGGACCCGGCTTTGTCGGCATCCGAGCCTGAGAGAAACTCCTCTGAAGAAACCCAAACAGACTGACGCATCTATCAATCGCTAGCCAAGGGCAATTTCAAGTAAGAGGCTTGTGTCTGGGCAGAGATAGATTTTATAACTGTGTGTTATTTTACCTAAGTTTCATTGTTGTGAATTGTGCTTTGCTTTTTGGAAAAGTGACGGGCCGCTGTGCTCAAATTGCTGTGTGTTTTTCTTTGTGTTAAGCATGTTCCATTTTGCATCAGTATCACGCTGTCGGACCGTTTTAACTGTGTTAGCTTTAGCCACTGTGGGAGCTAATAACTGTGCTTTATCAGACTAAGGTCCAGTAACACAGCCGTTGTACGAAAGTCTACTGCAGGATTACTGTGTGATAAAGGGACAGCTATTATGCTTTGCCATGGCATTTGAGATTCCTTGTGCTTTCCACTAACCCATACTCATTTATATGTACATTTACAGGCTTATACACATCTCAAACGGCCCAGATAACATGGTAGGTTAGCCAGGTAAGCTGCACAACGTTTTATTTAGTTTTAGCTCTATCCCACTCACGTGGCCGCCACCTTCCTTGCACCCCCCCTCTCTATTGTCCCACACACACATGCAAAATTCTTAACATACTACATTTTCCTTATCGCTGTTTGTCCTGTTGTCACAAAGGTCAAACCTTAGTTGTGTGTATCTAAGCAAGTCACAATTAATACATTTTAGGATGACACACAATGCCTTTACCTGACAATGTGTGTGTGTGTGTGTGTGTGTGTGTATTACCCTACATAGTTTGCCTTCCCATGGCTAAGGACAAGAAGCCATTTAGGGTCTAATGTGTCATGTAAAATCCTGCCTGACTCACCTACATTCATGTTCATTTAACACTGTTAAAGTATCTCCCCGTTTTTATCTTCATGAATTTCTCTATAAGTATTCTGTAATCTGTAATGGAATGGAGTCTTTCCTCAGTCTTCTAGTTTCTACATGCTCCAAACTATTGACAGCATTTAAGGAATTTTGGACTGAGTTCCTTCTATGTCTTCTTTAACCCATTCACTCCTTTCTCAGCTTAATGATGAACTGAGAGTAATTTTCATTTCACTTTTGTAATTTTGCCTCCCATAACTGTTTACTGTTAGCTAAAAGTAGCATACAATATTTTAACAATATGTGCATTATTCAAAAATACACAATTTACAGTCCTCAAAGGCACAGTCTTTGGATTAAACCTGATTTAAATGCAGAAAGGATGAAAGTTTTGGTGATTAATGGGTTTGTTAAATCTCTCCCTTGTGGGTGACGATGTCCTGTTCTGTTTGTTCTGTAAGCTAACTTTCACACTGATTTACAGATAACAG
This sequence comes from Siniperca chuatsi, assembly GCF_020085105.1. Classification (NCBI taxonomy): domain Eukaryota; kingdom Metazoa; phylum Chordata; class Actinopteri; order Centrarchiformes; family Sinipercidae; genus Siniperca; species Siniperca chuatsi. The sequence goes on along the minus strand of NC_058043.1, from coordinate 29,808,148 downwards.
AAGTTTGTTGCTCAGTAACTGACACCTTGCAGAAGAAAATCACAGACAAACACATGTGACTTCCTACTACCTAACCAAGTTTCTGAAGGCGTCTCCTACAGACGCTAAAGGGTACCATGTCCGTCTGTATATAACGCTGAGTGGCATGACAAAACGTCTGTATTTGACGGGTTGGCCACATTTACCAAATACTTTTGGAACCTCCAACTGATGCAGTCTGACTGATTTCCACCCTGATAGAGTTGATTGCTTTACAGTATGCATTAAACTGTAATAGTTTCCCATAGAAACCAGTGAGTATGTGTGCGTGTTATCATTGTTTTGGGTGGCTCTGGGTGTTGCTTCTGAGCCACTGTGAGGATATTTATACAGCCTCTCTGACAGTCCCATTCCCAGGCTCTGAGCACAGGCTGCTTGTGGAATTGTTGTGAACTCTTTAGTAGTTGTGTTTCCACCAATTGTCAAGCAAATTTGAAGCGAACTTTTGAAATGTTGCAATAAAGAAAACATGCGAATTAGGCATGTTCCCATCAACTGGTGTGGAGCAAATAAACTAATCTACAAGCGTAGTTTTGTCATCCTGCAGAAGTTGGTGGTATAGGCTACATTACGCATAGCTGTAATAAACAAAGTAGAAGAAGTAGAGGTCGTGAACAAGAAACAAAACCAGTTGTTTGTCAACCTCTAATAAACCTCAAATTTAGCCGTTGCCATTAACATTTTCTAAGGCGATACTTGAAAATGCGCATTAAAATACGTTATGGAAACACGGATAGTGAGGATACAGGCAGTGGCAGGCTGTGTATGGGTGTGTGTGTTTGTGTGTGCTTCTGTGGTGCCATTGATGCATGTAGCTTTACCAATTTCATATAGGTGTATCTAATGTTGTATAGTAATGCAATACTTAGGGACAATTATTCTCTTAATTGATTGATCAAGTGGTCTATTAAATGTCCATCATGATTTACAAGTCCAAGGTAACATCTTCAAATGTCTTGTTTTGTCCGACTACCTGTTCAAAACCCAAAGATAACTAAGATTACTATAAGTGCGTTTTTTGATTTTCAGTTTTTATTGATTTTCCACATTTTCAATTTCCACATAAAAAAACCTAAGAGGAAATGCTAGATATTGGAAAAAAATTGCGATATCAAAAAAGCTTTTACACTTTGCTGAGGTGAAAAAGTTGGTGTATTGATAAAAACGAAATGAAGTACAATGGAAACAGACTTAGCAAATAAATCCTGACGTACATGAAACATGTGACTTAAGCCGCATTTCCACCCAAAGTACCTGGAACTTTTATTCCCAGGAACTACTTTTCAAGGAAACTAAAAGGTTCCTTCAATCCATTGTTGTCTGCGTTTCTACTGTGGTCTAAAGACCAGCGAAGATTAGGCAAATAACAGCCATTATAGTATGGGTTAAAATAAATACGTTACATAAGTCACATAACTAACATAAGTTAAATTATGTAAGTCACATACATAACGTTATGTAACTTATCTAACTTTAAATAAGTCAACACTGACTTTTGGTTTCACACAGGATACAAACCTCGGTGTCCTGTGTGAAAGTCCTTTGTTAGTTTGTGCCATCCATCCAACAAACCACCTCCATAAGCTGACTTTCTAGCTCTTTAAACTGCATCACCTGACTTCCTGGTTTGCTCCCATCATAATTACCACGACCACTAGAGGTCGCATCCTACAATAAATGTAAACATGGGTCATAATAAACTGCTTGCACAGACGACCTATATGGACGTTTTTCTGGTGAGGACAGTCAGTGGCTGTCAATGTCATCAATATATACCAGTAAGCCCCAACTTCCTCAGAGCGTTGTAAATATTAGAATATGGTAACACAAGCATAAGCATAAGTGTGTCTTTTTATATATGATGGATGAAGGATGAGGGCTGCTGGTAGTCGCAGGGGTAAGCACACTAGTCTCTGCAGCCTGAAGTTCAGTGTGCCTGCCCATTTCATCTGAAAAACATGCTGAAAAATGTTTTAATTTTGTCTCACTGTGACGACATTAACACAATATCATTTTGTACGATCAATTTAGCCAATCCTTGCCTTAACAAACACCACAATTCTACGCCATTAGCGGTTAGCATTAGCAGTTGGTGTTAGCATGTGGCTATTGTCAGCTTTTGGCTAGGATAACAATAGCATGACAACAGTTAGCATTATAGCATTTAACAAGCATCATGTGGGCCATATGTGATTTACCTTAAACTGACTGGTCATCTGTTTCTGTGTCTCCCACCATGGCTTCCAACAGCGCAGTCGCTGAGTCTTTTGTTGTTGCTGCTGCACCAGAGAAGGCTGGCTTGTGACCCAGCAATGCATTGATTCCAGACAGTCAAACCACCGCTGGTCCGCCAGTTGGAGCTAAATAGTTGTCTATTAGGGGCCTTGATAGCTTAGAGGTTCAGATGAACCTCAATGTCCCAGGTACAAGTCCGGCATGGAACTTGTGTTGCATCTCTCTCGCTCCCTCATTTCCTGTCATCTCTCTGTCAATTAATTGATTAATCGACTAATCCTTTCAGCTCTACCCAGAAGGTTACTGTAATATTTATTTTCCCAATAATAATGTCATTAAACTCAAAATGCAGATTTGAGTTGAGCCATCCACCATCTTTTTGTCATTTGTCATTTTTTGTCACAAAAAGGATTTTCTCTTGGTGGACATATTTTCACTTTCACGTCACAAAGCTTGAACGTTATGATTCCACAGGAATAATCAGAAATGTACAGCTGTACATATTAATGATAAACATATTAATGTTACATACAGGATTATTGAGTATTAGTTTGTGTTTGCATGTGTGTGATCACTGTAAACCTTCCAATGTGTGAAGACAGTAACATTCTCAGATAAGGGCTTGTCTGCTCATGGGAAAGTTAATGGAAAGTCTTCAAGCTAGCCTCACCTACTTGGTCACTAACATAATTAAGTCAAAATTTAACAGTTGGGGTTTTGTTCCTTAACAGATTATGGGCTGGAAGGTTAGTTCTGAAAGCCAGCTGAAATCTCAGCATCTGGCAAAGAAATAGAGTCAGTGGTATTGATCTTGAGCCTTATCGATCCCCTACAGACACATTATGGTCATTTAATGGTATAAAATCTCTAAAAATCATACTCGTTTTTTCTTTTTTTTAATTTGACTGTGAACAGTGGCTAGAAACATGGAGAGGAAGAAAGAGGAGTGCTACGCAACAAAAGTTCCTGGCCAGAACAAACGGGATATTCCAGTTGTGTCGTACATACATGCATTTTGGGCCACTGTTCCACCAGGCCACCCCACTTATTGCACCTTAAAGATAAGTCTGATGATATTCTATGTTTTCCGTATCGTCAACAACTCCTATGAGAAGACCAAAACCAACAATGAATCGGTCCTTCTAACAAGTATTGTGTGTGTATCCAAAGCCTATTTTGGGATTTACAATGGTTGAAGGGGCACCAATTTGTGTAGGTGCAATCAATTAATTATGGCAGAATGATCAAAGCTAATCATAAATAATACCTTTAGTTAATCTTAAAGAAGAGAAATTATAGCCAGTCAATTGATTGAGTCTCATATAATATACTAAACTATCAATTTAGAACTGATCAATCATTAAATAACTAATAACTATAACCAAAATTATCATAAATAGCTAGTACGTTGAAGGATTTGGAGTTTAATATAGAAGAGGTTGGCAGCATATTCATTAAAGAAACCAGCATAATTACACACAAGCATTTATTTAAAGATAGACTTCATATTGTGTGTTTTTGCTTTGTTTAAGTCTAAATGCACTAAACTACAGAACAAAGGGTGTGTGTGCGTGTGTATGTGGATGATCCATAATGGCTGCTTGGATCCAAAATAGTCGATTGCTGCATGGCGTTAAACAAAAGAATTCTAAATCTAATCAAAATGGCGGCTGAGCCATGTTTGATAAAGTGTGGCAATGTTAAAAGTCAAATTGGAGTGTATGTGTGTGATCAGTGTAGGATAATAGTGCCCAGTTAAAAGAGAGTTAGCATGCAAAGACTCTGTCTATGTGAAGCATAATGTTAACTAGAAAGATGGACTAACTCATTGTTGGTTTTGTCTTTTCATGGGATTTGTTTACGTCGCCAGCCTTCAGTTCAAACTTGCAATGAAAGTGTATACTAAATGGAAAGGTATCACTAAATTAAAACTGGTTACACCAGTTGACATTAGTTGGTACTATCGTAGAAAAGGTTTCAGTCGTAGTCATCTGGACACTGTTTTCATGTCGTTACATGTTGCTTTTATTCATTTACCACCCTACTTTATGGGGAGGGACACTTAAATGGGGATACTGCTTGATCTAAAACTGCCTAGCATAAGGGTGTTTCTACTGTCCAAATTTGAGAGTGTGGACAACTCTTTTTTTAAGGACTCTTGAAAACAGTGTCCAGATGACTACGAAACCTTTTTTACGATAGAACACTCCTGGACGAATGAGGGACTACACTGTCTTATTAGTTGGTATTAAAAATTTACATCTACTAACTGCCAGGTGTAACTGTTGCGTGGCTAACTGATTCAACTGACTGCTAGTAACAGACTATGTTTGGCATATCTGACACTTGATCAAAATGATGTTCAGAATGAGGTAAACTGAGAAGACTTTAAATTACATTTCACAAAAAACACAATGCACTTAAATTATTCCCATGAAGTTAGACTTAATTAGTTTAATCTGATATTTCCCACTTCTTTTGAACTGCATTTATACTACTGTATTTATACTACTCTGATGCAAATATATTTCTCTAAGTATGCATATATAATTAAATCAAAGTCATAACTACATTTACAAAGAATTGGTTGTTAAGTTTAATATATTGCTAGGCTGCCTAAAACTGTTCTATTTGGAAGTACAGCTCATGATGATACAGTGGCTTCCTGTTTACGCTATTAATTGTTTTTGATTGGATGGCCTTATATTTTTAGCAACCAATATTACTATGGTCTTAAGTTTTACTAATGCATTTAGTAAATCACTAGTTTGAAACTAGCAAGTGGTTACTAAAAATGTAAGAACTTTACATACAAACTTAGAAATAGATAGCTGGTACAACCCAGTCCTGGTGTTTAACAGTGCTATGACAGTAAAATGATCATTTAAGCACATTAAGTTAATGTCTTTATATTACAATGGATGTAGAACATGAATATGACCAAGAGCAGAAAGTAGGATAGTTATGAGACTTGCCTCCCATGAACTCAACAACTCCTGGAGTACATATCTTCTCCTGGTACCTCTGGCAACCACAATGTAATATTTGTGATTATCTTTAGCGAGGAGGCTAATATCTCCGGTCTGGGTGAGAGCTGGACTCCTGCTAACAAGGCTGAGTGAGAGCAGTGGGACCACTCTCTGGCACTGCTCACTGTGATTTATGACCTCCTTAAGGAGTCTCTCTTCCCTGTGTGTGTGTGTGTGTGTGTGTGTGTGTGTGTGTGTGTGTCTTAGCTTATCACCAGCATATATGTGATTTCACTCAAGCACCTCCTTGAGTTTCACCTCTCTCATTTGGCTTGCAGTAACACTTAGAGACCAATTCACTTTAAGCTCCATACCACTTAAATACTACATTAGGTGACATTTTTCAGACAAACACAGACTCATATACTTTCAATTAATTTTTTGCAGTGAAGCAAAAAAAAGTTTCTTGGGGTGGTGGTGCATTCTACTGAAGGGTGAAACTGCAGGGATATGGGAATATGGACACCGCACACACAAAAGCACAACAAGACAGTCTGATCGGGCAAGTGTCACATTTTGAATAATCAGAACTGCATCTACAAGTATTGCGGTTGCAGCAGGTTTAGTGACTGATGCAAAGCAATTCCAGTATTTCAGCATCAACAGAAAAATTTGGGAATAAGACACACACAGACAGATGGACAGATAGACAAGTAGAGTAATGGGACAAAACAAGGTGAAGGAAACAGCTGAGCTAGGCTGCGTCAAAGAGCTGCAGTAGGATCCAACACCCATAGATTGAGGAGAAATCAAAATCAAATTTAAATTAGGACTCGGAGCAATGTGTTTGTGTGTGTGTGTGTGTGTGTGTGTGAGACGGTAGAGTATAGGGCTGTTTGGGTTGGCTGAGGCCACTCTGTACAGCATGGCAGCCAAGCAAGACGGCAAGGCCGACTTCGCAACCACACAGGCTGAATGTGCAGCGGCTGACTCTCCATGCCCTGCTGCTGAGTGGCCCTTAAAACCTCCCAGATCCTAAGCAGTGACCTGGCTTACCCTGCACTCAGGCCCCTTTTCTTGCATAATTTTTTCCCTCTCAGAAAGGCTTATTCTGTAGCACTAGCTTTGTCAATCTGCTGCATCTCTTTATTTCACCATAATTACATGGCAATGAGGAAATTAGATGATTCTCTGTGACAAATGGAAACATGTTCTATGTGGTAGGTTTGCCACTGTCTATCTCCTAATGTTGTTTGGGAAATACAAATTTATTAAAAAAAATCATGCTGTGATATGCTCTTTCTCAGACTGATGCTGTCCTCTGTACAGTGGGAATGGAAACAGCTTGTGTTGCTACCTGAGAAGCTGCACTGCTGTTATCAGTGGATTGGCACAAAACCTTGTTGTGTTCAGATTAGCTTTTGAATGCATTACACCATCTAGCCTCATGCACTGGAGATGTATCATGGGTTCACTTCATTATGTGTGGTTGCTGGGCACAGTATGTACTGTATGTGTGTGTATGTGTAAGATTGTTAGGATTTTTGAGTTAGACACCTGCCCCACAAAGACCTGCTCACAGTATTTCTATCCTTTTTTGTGTTTTTCATCCTCTCATCATGTTGATTTATAGAGCGCCTGTACTCACGTAGAGATGGATCTGTTTGAGAAATCTAAGGTATGCAGCTCAAGTCCTCTGTCATAAATTCTCCATATGGCTTGGTGAGCTTCAGGACCTCACACTAAGGAGGGGGTAAGAGCAGAGACAGAGAAACCTAGATATCCCTGAAATAGATGCCATGTATTTTGCCAAGCCATAATCTAGAGATAAATTATTTGAACAAAATGGAAACACAGCTTTCGGTTGCTGTGTAATTGTTGATATTAACACAGCCATGCTTTCCACAATGAACTCCAATGAATCTGCAACCCACAAGTCAAAATCTTAATCAGTTTTCAAGATATACATGTAAATAGCAAAAGCTATCAAGTCATTCATCTCTCATTTGTTCCAAGAAAGAACAAAGCAGCACCATTGATGCTTTAAATGTTGCCTCTTCTTACAGTGATGCAGCCATGTGATCACTAGCTCACTATATATAGTATACTAATAAATCTTTTTTTTGACTGAGCGTACAACTTAATAAAGTGAAATAAATGTTGATACAGTTTATAAAATCTAAAAATGAGAAGCTTGCTAACAACATTGATCCTGCTCTTGATTTTAAACAGGCTGTAGTGAGGGGACATTTTATGTGTCCAGGGGTTGTTGCAATTGACGCACTCTGGCTCAAACCTTGTTTTTTTAATGTTAAGTCTTAGGTAAATGGATAACAATATCAGCTATAGATGCGTAAAATGTCAGTGTAAGTGACCTGTTCTCAATTTTCTCCTCCTGCTTCCATCTCTCTTAACATTTTTTCTCATCAGCCTCCACCTTTATTGCTTTGTTCTAAAATAAACTAACTCCTCTTGTGAAACTCTATCCTCCACAGCACAACACCGAGAAAAGTACACCTCATAAAACGACTCAGGGGGGTTTATGCACTTCAAACAGAGGCAGGGATTAAAAGGCCAGGTCTGTTTACTTACAACCCTCTTTAGATTCCCACCACTTCCTAATTTAATTACAGAGGCAAGCTGTAGACAAGGCTGAATCTTCAAGAAACACTGACATGGAATTTCCCTCCGTCGTACTGACTCACGTTAAAGGGTCGTTGGTGATTTTGTGGGAGTCGTGAAGGTCTGTGATGGGAAGGTTTGGCCCAGGTGTGTTTGAGAGTTCAATTTTGGATGTTTTAAGTTAATAAATTTCGCAAATAACTAGGATAACAGTAATTTAATCTTTATCTGATTTATGGAGGGTTGTGTGTTTCTCTTCCAAGCACCTGGTGTCTGGTCTGTCTTTCCAAGGAATAATCATCTGGTAGATAGGCGTGATTTGTTCTACATTTCTTGTTTATATTGGAAAGACTGGGAAAGAACTTGACAGTTCATGAGCACTGACAGCCACAGTAACTGAACAGACAGAATACAGACCGCCACCTACAGAAACATTTGGAAACAAAAAATCCACCACGGGAAAGATGTCCCTATAAAAGACTGGAATAGTCCAAAACAGACACAGACAATTAATGTGCATGCATTTCTGTTTATACTACCTTTGGTGTCTGCATAAATAGACATGTTCACAACTTGCGAATGTTCGGAAAACTCACACACTAATTATAGTTAGTCCTGTCAGCGTTAAAAATACTGTGTATTGACAGATTTAACTCTATATAAAGTAAATTTGGGTTTAATTATCTTGAATGATGGACTTTGGCTGATCCATGTGTGTTTGATTTTCAGTAAAACCCGTATTATTAAGCAAGTTTTGAACTGGTGATTTTGGTAACTGATATGACATGATTGAGGGACACATTGAATCACAATAAAGATGTAGACAAAAATATATATGGATCTGCAGGTTACCACTACCTGAAATGATCAAATACTGTATATTGATTAGTTTTACTCAGATATTTGTTCAAGAACTAGACCAACTACAAAGAAGTGGGTCTGCATTCAAGCTGCCCTTTGTTGTGCAGCAACAAGCCCATATTCAGCGGCGGCATTGTGGGTAGCATTCAGAGCTTCAACAGCCCACAGCAGCTGAGAAAACACTACTCATGTAGCTCTGTAGAATGCTAGTGTGGATGATATTAGCATAGCTGCTGTTTACTCTGTACTGCTATGGAGCCACCCACACACACACATACACATACACACACATTATGTGGCAACTCTGCTGCATATCCTGTGTTTAACAATATTAAAGCCGAACCCAAAAGACTTGGCCCTGCATGCAAGTGAGACCACAGACTGTTAACCTCCGGACACACGCACACACATACACACACACACAGCTGTATCATTCAAGTCGATCAACAGTTCAGTAATGGGGAACATGTTGTAGCTGTGAACAGTACTGTAAAGTGAAGTTCATGTCAGCAGTAATACCTGTGATGAGTGACTAAACTAACGACTGGTGCATGACTCATTGAGGACTGTTGGTTAGCTGAGGATGATTTAGCCTCCAGTTAAAAAGGTCATATTATGATTTTTCAGGTTTCCCTTGCCCTTTATTATGATGTATAGCATTATTGTGCATATAAAAGGTCTGAAAAGTCACAAAGCTCAAAGTTCGTGCCAAAGGGAGGTCTCTCCCACAGAAAATACTACCCAACCTGTGCCTTTACACACCTTGTTGGAATTCCTGTCTCTTATTCTATACTTTGGTTACATAACCAAGGCACACATTTGCATAATACACGCCTATCGGCTAGTTTGGCGCGCCATCAAACAGAGCTAGGGCAAGACTCTGGGCGTGCCCAAGTACAGGGACGCACCCATCCATCCGCTGCCTGTCTGAGTTATTCGGCTGCTCTGGTCATAGCGCTAAAAGTAAGTGTGGAGATAGGTCTGGCTATGCGAGACTACTCTGCTCAGGACTACTCTACTACTACTAAGTTTTTGGAGCTTGTTCAGTATGTCTCACAGAAAGTGCTTTTTCGGGTGTGAAGGAAAGTTAATTAGTTTCTTGATGGACAGATGTAAAGTAACCGTTAACTACTGCTAACCGCTGCTACCGTTAGCTCTGTTAGCTGTGCAGCTAGTGCTATTAGCTAGCTGACTCTGCCCAGACTGGGAGCTCGGAGCCAGCTTCATAACATAAGTTATCTCATTGCATTTTTCCTATAGAGCAGGTCTAACCGTCCTCTTTATAATATAATTTACAGAGACCCAACAAATCCCACCATGAGCGAGCACTTGGCGACAGTGGAAAAAACTTCCTTTTAACAGGCAGAAACCTTGGACAGAACCAGACTCAATGGTGGGTGGCCATCCGCCACTGCCTTGTTAGGTTTTGAGAGAGAGAGAGAGAGAGAGAGAACCTTATCAGGCTAATTAACAGTCCCAAGCTCATTTCGTGATATAAGCCAATTAAGGTTATCATAACACTACTGTAAGAGTTTCTTAAGGCATGCGGACAGTCAAAAACTGACTTCCCAGAAATGGCCCTCTTCAGTCTTTACTCTTCTCAGGTGCGTTGCACGTGCCAAGCACAAAAGCTCCGTCCTTGCAAACCCAGAGCAACCCCGGAATTTCAAAAACTCATCGGATCGACACAAAGTTTACAGCCCTGCCTTTTATTCAAAATTGAAACTATATTCGAACATGGGGGGAAAAATCCAGTATTTGAATTTAAAATTGTAAATGTATAAGCACAACAGGCCATGCCTTGTACTCCAGCAGGCTTACTAAAATGCACAATTCTAATCAATACAGCTGTTATGGCTTGCACTTGCTTTAACCCATCCCAGTAATACTGTGGCTGAATGCATCCAGTGTAGACAAGGTGTAACCTTTAAATCTTCAACCTATAGGTAAATATACAGGTTATTGATCAATCAATTAAACACAATTTTTCTTACTCCATACACAGAGTGAGGCGGGGGTTAAGTGGGAAACCTGTGTCAGCAGGGTATATAGCAAATTCCTACTCAAAGAGCCTCATCTAAACCACATATTTGTGGATCATCTGCAATATAAATCATATTCTATGCCCATAATCTATTTAGTATTTTTGTTGGCCTCATGCAGTGTCAGTCAAGCCAATGCTAACCTATTTGGCCATCTCTGCTGTCAACAGACAGACCGTTAAATGGAGAGAATTGATAACTTTGTAATGTAATAGGCATATGGGGAAACTCCAGGAGGATCTATATCAGATCTCTTACAATGAGTTGAGACAGACCTCTGTTGATGTCTACGATGACCAAAAACAACCAGAAAGACCATCATGAGTCTGTTCTGGAAAACATGAGAAATAATGGAAAAGGATGCTACTTGTAAATTCTTACCAGGCTCAAACCAAAGAGGGTGAATCATACACTAGTTTACCACGCAGCATTTCTCGATGTATGTGTATGTATGAGAGCGTGTGTCTGTGTGTGTGTAAGAGAGTGAAAACGTGGAATGGTTTTCAGCAGCTCAGCGTTAATTTGACTGATGCTGCTCTGACAATGTGGTAATTGTGGTTGGTGTGTGTGTATGTGTTGATGGTGGGGATATCCTTAGTCCCAAATGCAAAAAAACACTCTCATTGGAAATCTACTTACATGCACTTAAATGATCATTTTGCTTTGTGAGTGATGCTAAAATAACAAACACTGTCACGTACATACGTACACACACATACATCAAACATTGGTAATGCTTAGTATCCTGTTAATATGCTGTCGTGGTCAGAATCTGGCCTTCTAGATTCAAAGTACCAGTGTGTGTGCGTGTGTGTAACTGTATGCTGGTTAACTATAATTTCATGTTGGTTTTAATCCCAGGGAGTCAATCTTCATTCCTGGGTAATTTTAACCAGAAACACATAAAGTCAACACATAGCTCTTACCGTAATCACCTTCTCAGTGTACATGTGTATATTTGAGTCTCTAACACCTTTTCTCGCAGTAGTAAAGCATTCCAGTGAAATGGATTTCTGGTTGACCACCAACCTGGCCATCATGTGCAGTAAAATATGCCCAGGACATTATAACTGCTCTAGTCATAATGTAATTATTTAATACTGTAATAAACCAATGGCATAATTCTTTATCATAGTAAACCTCTCAAGCTATACCCTGATAGCTTGTGATGTACTGACTAATTCCTTAACAGACAACTGTCAAATGAAAAAACATAAACATATAACAAAATATTGCTAAAGCATTTGTGTATGGTGGCATATTGATAAAGAGAAGATTAGATAAACAATAACGTGGTATGCTTGAAAAGAACTAGGTCGTACCAAGTGTCATCTGACCACGTCTACAGGTAGGCGTGGGTATATCTGTTCCTAATGGCCACACTTGAAGGCAAGGCAAAAAGCCTGCCTCCATAGAGAGGGACGAGATGTGATGAATCATCCAAACGGGGATAAGAGTGCAGATATTTGGACAGTCTATCTTCAAAGGCACTCATAGTGTTGCACTCGGATGTGCACAAGCAAAATGATGGAAGTAGTTGTCTGAGCACCATACACCTAGCTAATCGCTGTGTGAAGTGGACATGTTTGTCGGATTTTAGATTTTGGAAAGACATAAAAACTTTCGAAGCAGCCCTCTCAATTCCAATTTCGAGGAATGGTGGTTTCAAATGCTGACAATCTGTTAAACACCTTGTTAGATGCATTCTGACGCCTTTAGTCTACTGTTTGCTTCTGCTACAGAAATCAATTTAGAAAGTTATGATTTGCTTTCAAAAATGGCTTGCAATGGTGGAAACCTCCAGTACAGACCTTTAAAGGCATTTACAAACAACATGATTTCTGTGTGAAGAAGCAACTGTAGACAACATGATTTCTGTTTGAAGAAGCAGCTGTGGCCCAATCATCTAATTGACTGGCATCTTAAGCGGTAACTACACCCTCAAATTCAGTTAAAACCTGCATATTTTAAAAATTCAGAAGTGAGGAAGCAATGACTGTAGGAGGTGTGGTTGTGGTATGTGATCTGCACAAGCACATGTTGAGTAGAAAAATCGCCTTTATTAACATCAAATGCCATCAAGAATCTATGTGATTGTGTACAGCGCAGAAAAATGTGTGGAGATCTTCTTTAAAACACTTCCTCTTCAGGATGCATGCAATGCTACCTTCAAGTTATTTGTTAAATACCAGTGCAATTATGGATCCCATTAGGGTTAGTCTGAGCCACCTAATAAAAGGTTGGCTGTAGTTTAAGATTATGTCTAGCAAAAACTCTTGAGCTGGCCAAGGTTGGGGGTAACAATGGAAATGTTTATGATGTTTAAGATTAAAGATGGTTGCATTTTGGAATATGTGTTGGCAAGGGTTTAATCTTGTGAGGCTTACTCACAATGATTCAATTTTTCAATTCAATTTTATTTATATAGCGCCAATTCATAACAGACGTTATCTCACATCATGTTGACGTGGTTAACCACAGTTTATCTTGGGCACAACATGTCTCCCACCTTAAGTATGGGAGTAAGGGAGTATTTGAGTGGAATGGGTAAAGGACAAGGCAATGTCATACCTATTTGGGAAACTTAACTGTCCATAGTTTGGCCTATATCAGCTCAAGTAGTGACTATAGTGAATTTCCTCATCCCTTATGCTAGACCAGATCTGGTATGGCAGGCAAACAGAAGTTTTAGCAAAAAACTCACCATAATTACCGCTTCTTTAAATAGCTTGCCCATCCCCAAAGTTCAATTAGCGTGGTCTGATATCTTTCAAGTGACTTTTAGAAAGTCAAGACAGAGTTCCCATTCTAAAGGCTGCTGACTTCAGTCTGCCCTTCATTGTTGTTATGAAAGCTAATGATATGGGAGTTGCAGCTGTTTTTCCATCAGGATTTGCAGTGAGAAAAGCATTTTGCTTGCTAGTTTTCTGAGGGCTTAGTGACAAACCCTATCATTGTGAATATTCCCTCCACTTATTCATTTCCACTGAAGCCCATGAGACTGATTTTAAGAATGTGTTTCCTATTTCTCTAAAATTGAGAAATTTAGAAAAGAGGGTGGGATAGGACCTGTGTTTCAGGATGTATTGACTGTTTCTATCCTTGTCTTAATGGTGAAGGAGTACAAGCAGCAGAGTAAGAGCTGCACCATGGTTTGTTTGCATTGAGTACAAAGACAGAGATAAAGGGTATGTGTAATGTGTTTCATAAGGTGTCATTATTAACTTATTGATTGCGGTTGTTACTGCTACCCACGTTAGCTCCAGTGCTTATACTTGCAACTTGCCGAGATTATTTCCAGTACGACCTGCTTTTTGCTACAATGTGAAGTGTATATTTTGCCTTGTCTAATGGGGTATGGACCCCCCCCCCACAAGTTAAATTGTTGTCCATTCACAGTTATTCAGATCCTGCATCAAAATGATTAATAAAGATTAATCTGCTGTAAATTTTTTCTAACAAGTCCAACCCTATCATTCACAGTACTTTTTTCTTTTGCTTTAATAAAAGACCCAATATGAAATGACTCATCAGAATTCATTGCACATTTATTCTTAAGATCCCAGACAGCCACCTGCTGCATCTATATTTACACTTTGTTTTATTATGTTAGCCGTTATTACATTATGGATGTATTGTATTATGTTGGCTGCTTAGTGCACTTCTTGTCCTTAACTCATGATGAACGGAAGGTCCCTTGCTAGTCCAAATGACAGTAAGGGGTGATTTATTTATCTAATTTCAGGATTGCTATTGGCTCTGTGTGTGTGTGTGTGTGTGTGTGTGTGTGTGTGTGTACATGTACTTGCTACTTAGTGAGGACTGAAACATGTTTTTTTTACCTACAAAGTGAGGACATTTTTGGAAAACTGAGGACATTTTGGCTGGTCCTCACAACTTCAAAGGGCTGTTTGAAGGTTGAGACTTGGTTTTAAGGGTTAGGTTAGAATTAGGTTATGGTTAGGGTAAGGGTTAGGAATTTAGTTGTAATGGTTAGGGTTGGGGTAAGGGGCTAGGGAATGCATTATGTCAAAGATAAAAGTACAAGCATGTGTGTGTGTGTGTGTGTGTGTGTGTGTGTGTGTGTGTGTGTGTGTGTGCGTGCATCCTGAACCTGGCTTTCTTATTTCCTGACTCACTGAGACAAATGACCTGATGTCAGCCAAGAGCCCAAGGGTTGTCTTATGGTCTGGTTCATCTTCGACAAGGTGAAAATGGAGACTCAGTGGTATCATTTATGTTGTTTGAACACACTGGTTTACCCTCCAGTTGAAAACCATCAACTGCAATGAGAACAGGTTCTCCGAAATATGGGTCCCCAGGAACTGCTGCAGTGCCATGGAGACTGCATCCTCTGTGCTCCTATTGCTGCACACTATAATACAGCTAAGATAAATTAAGTACAAAGTGTATATAAGTATAAAGCTAAAATAAGTGTAAGTACAAAGTGGATTTAGAGGTTGATAAGTATGTATGGTATAATACAATGTAATAATGTAAGCAATGAGTAATAGTGCAATAATGAGTACTGTCAAGTTAAGTGTAGCTTATTTAGATGATTATGAGACGGTGGATATTGCACAGCAGTAATAGTATGAATAAATATCAATAAATAAGGAATTTTACACTGAAAACAGAGTATATTCCACAGGAGTATTAAACAGAGAATATTGCACAATTATTTCAAGTATTGCAGTGATGTTAATGATCAATGTCCAGTTTAGTGACTTAGGGTCATATAGACTAACACTTAGAGGGAGGAGTTAAAGAGTTTGATGGCCATAGGCAGGAATGACGTCCTGTGGCGCTCTGTGGTGTATTTTGGGGGGATGAGTCTTTCGCTGAAGGTACTCCTTTGTTTGACCAGCACGCCATGGAGTGGGTGGGAGTCACTGTCCAAGATGGTATTTGGTAGTTTGGCCAGCATCCTCCTCTCTGACACCTCTGACAGTCCAGCTTCACCCCCAATGTCACCGGCCTTACGGATCAGTTTGTTGAGCCTGTTAGCGTCCACTACCCTCAACCTGCTGCCCCAGCATGCAACAGCATACAGGATAGCACTGGCCACCACAAACTCATAAAACATCCTCAGCATTGTCCAGCAGATGTTGAAGGACCTCAGCCTCCTCAGAAATTAGAGGCGGCTCTGGCCCTTCCTGTACAGAGCTTGAGTGTTCTTAGCCCAGTCCAGTTCATTGTCCATGTGTACTCACAGGTACTTGTAATACTCTACAATATCCACACTGGTGCCTTGGCCCTTCGTAGATCTACAACCAGCTCCTTAGACTTTGTCGCATTGAGCTGCAGATGGTTCTGCTCACACCATGAGACAAAGTTACCCACCACAGTCCTGTACTCAGTCTCATCACCACCGCTGATACATCCCACCACAGCAGAGTCATTAGAAAACTTCTGAAGGTGGCAGGACTCTGTGTGGTAGCTGAAGTCTATCTACAGCACAGACTTCAGCTACCACACAGAGTCCTGCCACCTTCAGAAGTTTGATGACTCTGCTGTTGTTTTACCCTTAGCACTGGATATGATCAATCTGCCTTTATTAACAGGGTATGTACCACAGTCCTTTAAAGTAGCTGTAATTAAACCTCTTCTTAAAAAAGCGCACTCTTGATCCAGGGGTTTCAGCCAACTATAGACCTATATCTAACCTTCCCTTTCTCTCTAAGATCCTTGAGAAAGCAGTTGCCAATCAGTTGTGTGATTTTCTAAATAACGATAGTTTATTTGAGGATTTTCAGTCAGGATTTAGAATGCATCATAGCACAGAGACAGCACTGGTGAAAATTACAAATGATCTTTTAAATGCATCAGACAATGGACTTGTCTCTGTACTTGTCTTGTTAGATCTAAGTGCTGTATTCAACACCATTGACCATCACATCCTATTACAGAGACTAGAACATTCATTTGGCATTAAAGGAACCGCACTAAACTGGTTTAAATCCTATCTATAAGATCGATCTCAGTTTGTACGTTAATAGTGAGCCCTCCATGCACGCCAAAGTTAGTCACGGAGTTCCACAAGGTTCTGTGCTTGGACAGATACTATTCACCTTTATATATGCTTCCCTTAGGCAATATTATTAGGAAACATGCCATGAACTTTCATTGTTATGCGGATGATACCCACTTATATCTATCGATCAAGCCAGATGAAACTAACCAGTTAACTAAACTTCAAGCATGCCTTAAGGACATAAAACCCTGGATGACCTGCAATTTTCTGATGTTAAACTCTGACAAAACTGAAGTTATTGTACTTGGCCCCAAATACCTCCGAGACACATTATCTAAAAACATAGTTGCTCTAGATTGCATTGTCCTGGCCTCCAAGACCACCGTAAGGAACCTCTGAGTTATCTTTGATCAAGATTTATCCTTAAACTCCCACATGAAACAAACTTCAAGCGCTATATGAATAAAATTGAAATTAATGCACCGATTGGATATGAGAGTTCAGCTTGACGTTGAGGAGCACAGGTGTAGCCATTTGTTGCACTGCTCTCTGGATTATTTTGTCGTACTCGATCAGTACAGACTTTTTCGGCATTCTCTTGTCAGTGACAGGGGCGTAAACTTGATCAGACTTCCATGATAGTTAAAAAAATTCCACGATCATGGATCCACTGCACTAAGTGATAAAAAACACCAGTATTGTCCATAGGTCATCTGCCTGGGTTTACTACAGTATGAACATAATATATTGAGTAATAATAGGAAACTGACAGAAATGAAAAATTTAGAAAATTTGGTTTTTACACTTTTGGGTAGTAAGAGATTATTCTTTGGATTATGAATGATTGACACCTTTGTGCATGATTGCTACCTATTAGGCTATCACTTTCATTTAAAACTCAAATTCCTGTTTCTATATAAGAATAGATTAAATATTCCATCTGTAATCATTTGTTCAACTTCTCAGTGCAGCGGTCTGTCCACCACTTTGGTCCAAACTGAACTACTGCCATTTTGTACAGATATTCATGGTCCACAGAGGACCAAACACTAAACTTTTTGTTTAGTGTTAATTAGCAAATAGCAGTATGCTAACACACTAAACTAAGATGTCAACATGGTAAACATTACACCTGATAAACATCAGCATGTTAGTATTGGTAATTGTGAACATATTAGCATCCTGACATTAGCATTTAGCTTATCAAGTGTGTTTAACACATGTACAAACAGAAAACAAGACATTGTGGTTCAATAAGCAGTAAGCTAAGCTTAAACATTGGTGCTATTTACTGACCGGTGTTGCACGCAGCACCTAGAAGTCCTGTTCTTATTGTGCAGTTGCTGGCAGTCTTGGTGGCTAGTTTTCAAGCTGATAAGAAACAATGTACATAAAAGTCAATGTGTTCTTAAAAGTGTTTTCCTTTCTTTTTGTGGAGGCTAAATAGCTGTTTTTTCCCTGCTCCGTCTGTGTGCTAAACTAGTCTAGGCTAGGCATCCTAGACCTGTCTCTACTTAACACACACAGATGAAATTGATATGTTTGTCTAACTCACAAATTGATGAGTGTAGTGCTTCTCTGAAAAGTTGATGATTCTAAACTTGAAACTCTCAGTCAGTCACATAATAAATGGTCTGAAAAAAAGAAAGATACTGGAAGTGATCCAAGGCTGTTGCAAGCGCTCTCAAATATAAGAGTAGAAAAACATTGCTGGATGTCTGAAAAGGACTCCTGGTAGACACACCATAAGATGACTAAAACTTTGTTCTATTCCTTTAAGATCAAATGAAATGTGCTATAGAAATAAAATTGCCTTGCCTTTAAATTTAAACTCATGTCAAATGAGCAGTTCATATGAGGGAACAAGATACATTTCACCAATAGAGATGAAGGAACTCAGTTTCAGGGTCTCAGTGGAATGTGTTGCTGAACATGAGATGGAATCTCATTCCCACCATTTAGCATAAATACCTCGGCATACCACGGTTGACCACAGTTGTTTGTTTGGCAGGGGGACAAGTGTTTGTATGTGTATGTATGTGTGGGGGATATACACTACAAGCAAAGAAACAGAGAGACTGTTATTACAATGTGTCAATGTCTGGCTTCATATAAAAGATGTCAAATTAGATTCACAATAACTTAACAAATTTGAAACCTAACCTATCCAGGAATTTAAACTAGTGCAATTCCCTTAACACAGACATTCACACACCCCAAACCAGACTGAGGGGAAAGCTGAGTGGTTCATTCATGAGGAGGTCCTAGGGGAGATGGTTGTGCCCTGCTTCCTTATAAAGGAGGGTTTATAGAATGACCTGCAGCTTGACTCACTCTACCCTGACAGCACAGGACCTGTCTTACATGTTGTGTCTATCTCTGTGCCTCAACTCTAAATATCAGACACAAAAACCATAACTTGAAATCTGTCTAGAAAAAAACTATGCCCTACTCCAAATCCACATTTATGCTTTTTCTAAGCAGAACTGATTATATAATTATTTATATAACTGACTATTTAGAGTTTAATTATCTTGGACTACTGACAATTAGTTTTATTGCAGAGCAGGCAAAGTTGTTGAAACTTTTTCACCAACATTTGTGATTTGTAACAACGAGCAGGAGATAATGGAGCTAGAGAAAAATTTCATGTGAACATGAAACATACGCCAAATGTCGTGGTAAATTACCTAAACTTGTTATAAGGGAGAGAGGATTGAGATGAGAAATAAGATTAAAGTTAACCCTTCCTGTGTCGAAAGATTCACTTTATATTCACCATTTTACTTTTCAGCCAATATAATACTCTCATTCATACTTATATTCATACTTTTCTACTTTTTAACAGTCTTGTAATAGTTTTTGTCTTGCGTATTGCACTAAATGTTTGTACCTTGTTTTGTATCTTGTTGTACTCTTGCACCTTATGTGTAGTCTGAATGTTGCTTCACTCCCACTCAATGTTGCATCATTCATTAGGGCCCAAGCACGAAAGTGCCAGGGCCAAACGGTCCCTGGCACTGAAAGTGTATGGAACCTATTGTTTTTGGAAGGTTTATTATTATTATTATTTTTTTTTATTTTTTTTTTTTATTAGAGCCTAAGCACGAAAGTGCAAGGAACCTATTGTTTTTGTAGAGATTATTATTATTGTTGTTGTTGTTGTTATTCTGCCTCTTTGAATGCATTTTTGAGGAGGTTAGGATGCTGGAAAACACTGAATTTTGCACACACATGCAACTGGCGAAAATCACAAAGTTCTGCAGTGATTGGGCTCAGGTGTGGCGAGGGGTCTCTATAGTGCCCCCAAATGCACACCATAGTTGGGAAACAGTTGCTTTGATCTCCATGAGACTTAGGTAGATCATTGCTCTCATCATATTTCAGTTTCTTTTTGAGAGTTTTCCCAACAGGAAGTTAGCCATTTTGGATTTCCTGCGTCAATTTAAATTTTTTAAACACGTTTAAGGCCTTTAGGATGCTGAAAAAGTCACAAAACTTTGCGCCCAGAATTGAACTGGTAAATACTTCAATTTGAGTTCACTTTTGGGCTTGGGGGTGGCATGTCAGCTCTAGAGCGCCCCCTAATGATGTTTAGCCTTCAAAACGGCTAGGGAAAGCTGAAAACTCACGAAACTTGGCACACGCATCAGAAGGGGTCTGTTTTGTTTCTGATATAGTCTGAGGCTTGGGTGTGGCAAAATGGCTCGATAGCATGCCCTACAAAATTTCAATAAGGCAGCCCCCGCGGTATGTTTCACCTAGATGTATGAAATTTGGGAGGCAGATGTATCATCTCTAGACTTTAAAAGAAGCCTCTTGGAGCCATACCTTAACCCTACAGGAAGTCAGCCATTTTGAATTTAACATGCCATTTTTTGACATTGACAGGCTCCTTACTTTAACAAACTCCTTCTAGAGAATTAATCGGATCAACTTCAAATTTGGGCAGTGCAATCTTAAGACCTTTAACATGCTAAATTGCGAAGCTCTTGAGTTTCATCAAACAGCATTGATGTAGCGATGCGGTGAATTCCATGTACCAAAATTATTAACAGTGCTACCTTGTTTCAAAATTAGTAACTGTACCTCAGCTCCACATCGTCAGATCTTTTCCAAATTTGACATGTTTGATATGAGTCCCAAGCTGAGGACATTTAAAGGCTAATTAGGAGTGATATTGTGTGATCTACACTTGATATATGGCAACATCGTGTGTGATTAGTGCGTGTTCTCCACTGCCACAGTGGACACAGGAAGTGATATTTAACTCTTTCACACAGTGCCCAATGGTTGTCAAGATTCAGAGTAGTGTCAGCCGGCCTCCAGTCACAAGACTGCGGCTGTCGCTCCCCTGAGACACAAGTGGAGGCGAGGGCCTGTTCAACACTGCTTGCTGCTTTAATTCTTTTTGTTTTGCACCCGGGACCAGGAGAAACACAATTTTGTTCCTCTGTGTACTGTACTTTCACTGTATACAGATGGATGACAATAAAGTCTCTCTTATGTTATCTTGATTTTTGAATGTAAGACAGAATGAGTGACAGCAACAATTTTAGGCAAGTGCATCAATGTGAGTACATTGCACAGAGGTACAATGAGGTCTTGTCTAGCAAGTGAGCAATGCTGATCATGACTGAAAGCTGCGGAGATGGGGCCAACTTCTTGTTTGCATCACTACTGCTAATTTCTTGAAAGAACTGCAGGAATATTAAAACTCTTCAGCCACTACTATATTATGACTGATAAGCTTTTTTACTGTCTCACTGTTTTATATTGTGACTCATGAGCGAGTCAGTTAGTCTACATAATGCATGCACTGTTAATTTGGTGTACATTTCACCGTAATGAGTACTATATTTTTAATAGCAACAACACAAACAATATGTGTGTTCTCAAGTTCTCAATGCTCAATTATACCATTGGGACTGACAGAACTGTATGCATATTATGTCAATCATTTCATGGTATATAACCAAATATCTTGACATTTTTTATAGTGCTAGTTTGAACCTACTTCACCATGTCACAGCAAAATGATTTTGTATTATCAAAAATCTGCTGATAAGACATAATATGGTAAAAATGCTTTCCTTTGAATATGGTGAAGATTTGATCAATTTAAAGGAATAAGCAAAACAATTATTGCCATTTTTGCCACTTGAACTGTAGTACACCAGGAAAAAGAGTCTACAGCCATGCCATGCTCTGTGAGGCTGCACTTTGGCTCAGCAGTGCTTTGAGCTAAATGCTAATGTAAGCATGCTCACAATGCTCATGTTTTTAAAAAAAAGATTATTTTTAGGAGAAAAGGGCTGCAGGATGGAACTTACTGGGACATCCTGATCACAACTGTTTTCATATACTGTAGGAAAGGACAGACAAAATCTTCATTCTTACTGAAGACTTAGGTACTGTAGGTTGCAAAGTGTCTATCTTCTGAAAATATCTTAAAATTCACCAGTCTGTCAATCCATCCACATTGTAACTTTATTTCTGGAGATCTATGAATCAGATGATTTTACCAGCATATATGTTGGGCCATTTTGGCTCAACAGTGTGAATTTACTGTGTGAGGAAGTCTGGAGTGGCAGAGAAGTATGTTAGAGTGGTGCAGGACATGTATGAGAGCTGTAAGACCGTGGTGAGGTGTGCTGTAGGTGTGACAAAGGAGTTCAAGGTGGAGGTGGGTCTGCATCAAGGATCGGCTCTGAGCCCCTTCTTGTTTGCTCTGGTGATAGACAGGCTGACAGATGAGGTTAGACAGGAATCTCCATGGACTATGATGTTTGCGGATGACATTGTGATTTGTAGTGAGAGCAAGGAGCAGGTGGAGGAAAATCTAGAGAGATGGAGGTCTGCTCTGGAAAACAGAGGAATGAAGCTTAGCCGCAGTAAGACAGAATACATGTGCGTCAATGAGAGGGACCCAGGTGGAACGGTGAGGTTACAGGGAGCAGAGGTGAAGAAGGTGCAGGACTTTAAGTACTTAGGGTCAACGGTTCAGAGCAATGGAGGAAAAGAGGTGAAGAGGCGAGTGCAAGCAGGTTGGAACGGGTGGAGAAAAGTGTCAGGTGTGTTGTGTGATAAAAGAGTATCAGCAAGAATGAAAGGATAGGTGTTCAAGATGGTGGTGAGACCAGCGATGTTATACAGCTTAGAGACAGTGGCACTGAAGAAAAGACAAGAGGCAGAGCTGGAGGTAGCAGAGCTTAAGATGTTGAGGTTCTCTTTGGGAGTGACGAGGATCGACAGGATCAGGAATGAGTACATCAGAGGGACAACTCATGTTAGATGTTTCGGAGATAAAGTCAGAGAGGCCAGATTGAGGTGGTTTGGACATGATCAGAGGAGAGACTGTGAATATACTGGTAGAAGGATGCTGAGGTTGGAGCTGCCAGGCAGGAGGTCTAGAGGAAGACCAAAGAGGAGATTTATGGATGTAGTGTGAGAGGACATGAAGTTAATTGGTGTGAGTGACGAGGACAGGGTTAGATGGAGGCACATGATTCGCTGTGGCGACCCCTGAAAGGGAACAGCCGAAAGGAAAAGAAGAAGTGTGAATTTCATACATTTACAGTAATAATCACCTAAGCTGAAATAATGTAATGACACTTCAAATCAAAGTTTGTTAGGAATCAGATGGTTTAATCAGCACATACTTTATTTGATCAACTTTGATAGAGTGAATTTGGCACCCCACATTAATTTTTCCGTATTCAAAAAAAATCCTATGCATAAAAAAACACATCAACAACTGTGTTGATGGATGGTCGGTTTAAATATCATAACACAAATGTCCATTATGAAATTAAGACTGTGTAACGTGTAAGTATACTGTATAGGCCGGCAGAAAATTTTGTGTTGTGAGTGTTGTGACTGATTTTCACAGAGTCACATGGTCACCTGCTTGCCCAGCAGGGAGGGACTGCATCTGGTCTGGTCACACGTGCTACCTAGTGGTTGTTAGTGCTATTTAGATAAATCATTTCATGCCACCGCTGCTGCGGTAATCATGTCAAATGAAACAAGAAACATCTGTAGGATAACATGACCCCTTGACTCTCCCTTTAAGGACAGGGTTTCGACTTGTATACAGACACGACAAAGAGTCTACAGCCATACTAGCGACTCTGTGAGGCTGTACTGTACTGCACAGCGGTGCTTTGAGCTAAATGCTAATGTTAGCATGATAAAATGCTCACAGGGACAATCAGAAATACTTTATTGATCCCCGAGGAGAAACTCTTTCATCAGAATGCAGTGATTCATTCTTTGTGCACGATAGATATCTGAAGCAAATTTCATGGACATCCTTTAGTCCATCCAATAGTTGAGACATTTTACAAAAAAACACAAACGTGAACCTCATAGTGGCAAAAGATTAAAAGTCAGGGGATCATCAAAGTGATTAGGGGTTATCGTCTGGGGAACATTAATTTCTGTACCAAATTTCATGGCAGTCCATCTAATAGTTGCTGAGATAATCACCAAAGTGGACTGACCAACCAAGCGACAAATTGACTGACATTGCCATCCATAGAGCCATGCTGATAGCATGGCCAACAAAAATACCACAATCTAATGGAAAAATGCCAATGAAATTTACTAGACTCATTCATGTTTCTTAGAGGATGAACCCTGCCTATTTTGGACACTGCAAGTTTTAGGCCCTTTGCTGGTAAAACTGCAAGAATCGAATATGTTTTTTCTGTTCGATGTTTTTGTGTATATACAGTAAAGGAAGCCCTGGGAGTTTTTGACCACTAAAAGTGCTATGGAGCAGGGTTTTTATGTGTGGGTCCTAGTTTTGTTTGTTCTCGTGCAACTGCAAAAGGGCACACAACCACACGTGTGACGTGATACACATTCCTGCCAATGGTTTGACTCTATTCCATTGATCTGCAGCTGGCAGTAATGCGGCAAGAAACGGCGGTGAAGAAGAAGACTGCAAGCTAGCAAATATTGATGTAAATGATGCAGGTTTAAAATGTTTAAGAAAAATCAGCTTTGCGAATGTTCTACGTGGAACGAAATGTATTCAACACATTTGTTAGAATGCAAGGATACACACACTGCATTTTGGTAAGTAACACTGAATATAAAAAGAAACTTGGTTTTCAAGAAATCTCCACAAGATGCTCCTTATAAGTTTAAATCTTGATTAATAATCATAAAATTTTGTCTTTTACTTCAATATCAAAAGTGATCCAGTAATTGTTGTCTTTACATGATGGTTACAGGTCAAACAAGAATGGCTAGCAGCTAATGCATGACGTTCTTCTATTTTTATACAGATATCTGTGAACAAACAGGCAAAAATATCCAGTTTAACAATGTCATTTTTCAAAAGTTTTCTCTCTTTCCACCTAAAAAAATTCAAACAGTTTCAAAGTTTTACTTTGGATGAACAGAGCCTTATTCCCGTTTATTTATTCCATAGGCAAGAGAAGAGAGAACTCCTGCACACTGTCCTTTTACTTGTAATGAAATTTATTAGAGATACAACGTTACAGTCCTTAGGCCTTCATCAGGTAAAACAGGTGGTTTTACCTGATGAAGGCCTAAGGACCAAAACTTATAGATAATATTTCCTCCTTCGCACCTGTCTACAAGAAACTGAAAGTGTGCACGAGCCTTTACAGCCAAGATTTTCATTACTTCCATTAATATCTCAAAATCTGCACCAAAAAATGCACATTTTCAATGTACAATAAAGGGTTATTTCATTTTTGTGAACATGTAGAAATGTGTTTGAATAGGAAAGCAAGTGTTTGTAATAGATGGGGTAATTACTGTGCTCAATTTGAGCCCAGAGTCACCTACTGCACAGGGCCCATAGTTTATAGCTACACCCCTGCTGCCACTGCCACTAACAATTTACTTTTAGATTTTTGATCTGAAACTCAAAACTTATATATGGTGGTATTATGCTGCACTAGGCACCATCTATTAAACCCTTGGATAGACTTTACCTAAAATAGTATTTACACACAACCACACACAGGCGCGCTCACACACATGCACAGCAGATACACACTCTGCAGCTAGAGACAGGTCATAATTCAATAGCCTAATGTTTGTCATGGCTGCCTGCTTAGTTTAGACATACAGAGACCTGATCCCCCTGGGACTTAACAGTAAAGTTACACACAGGCACACACACACGCTCGCACATGTTCATATCTTAGCAGAGATGGCATGGTTTGCTTGCAACTCAAGACAGATGATTTTAAATGATCGTCACTGCGTACACACCCCCAGAGTCTGACAAGGTGAAACTTAGTGAAAGTGAGGGAGATGAGAAAGACGGAGAGAGAGAGATTAAGTGTATGCATGTAACTCCTCCAGGAGTCCCACTTTAAATCAGGCCTTATAAAAACAGCCTTATTTCAGCCACATTCAACCACTGCTGGACTCCCAGGTTATCACAATAACAATAAATCCCATTCACTCTCTGGCTCTACAGACTGCTGTGTGTGTGTGTGATATAATGTCTCTGTCTTTGGAAACTCATTAGGAGTTTCCCAATGCTGTCCACTGGAGGGAGGAGACTGAGGAGGCTGGAACCAGTTAACTCTCCAATAGAGAGACTGTGACTCTCTCCCACTGTGAATGTGTATGTGTGTCTTAAGTATTGATTTCATCCAATAAGTTCCAGCAGGACTAAAAGTCTATAGGCATGCTCTGTGAGGTTTAGGCACAGTGATGCTTTAGGCTAAATTCTAACATACTCACAGTGACAATGCTAAAATGCCGATGTTATGCAGGTACAATGTTTGCCATGTTCACCATCTTAGTTGTTAGCATGCTAACATTTGCTGATTAGCAGATTAGCAGTAAACACAAAGCACACCTGAGGCTGATGGGAATATCATTAGTTTTGCAGGCATTTGGGTGTAAATCAAAGTATAGAACACATTATCATGTTGACCTGATGGTGGCACTACAGGAAAAGTCAGGGTATCACCATATTTGTTATTTGGTTCTATATCACCCACCCTGGTGCTCCACTAACAGATAGCCAAAACACTCCCATGATGTCGACTCACTCTGACCAGTCCCAGTACTATTGACATCCACGGGGTCCAAGCACCACCCAGGTAGCCAGCTGAATTGGGTCGATTGCAGCTGAGTGCTGGCACACTCGGCTGTGTTCTGGCAACGGCTCACCAAAAGTCAGCCAACTCTGGCCCAGCAATGGTTGCCAGATTTGGCTAGGTTTTGGATGTGTTGACTTGGGCCTATTTGGCTGAGAGTTGGCACATATAGCTGCATTTGGACCAGCAATGGCCCATGTGTGGTGACCTGAATGTGGGCGAGATATGGCCATACAGACCTGGACCAGTTTAGGTTGAGTGTTGAGGGGGGTCAACTCAGAAAATGGCTGCTAAACTTGTAGGTCTATGAAAAGGTAAATTAAAATAACATTTATTTAATTTTTTAAATACATTTTTTAGTTCGTTTTTAGTTCAAACCTATAACTGAGTGATTTCACAATGACCTATGGACCTGGTTTGTGCGGTTAAAGAATTATTATTAAAATATTATTATTAAAAATAATAGTAACTTTGTTTATTTTACTTTGAGTACATTTTTCACATTTTATGAATTATTTAAAAATGTAATTAATCAATTCACATTGTGTTTTATAAAACGTTGTCAGTTGACTAATTCATTCTACAATGAAAGCGCTTAAATCAAACGTTGCTATGAGAACCGCCCTACACCTACCTTTTAACTGGTTTTGCAGGCAGTGCAGTTTCTTTTTTGTGGTCAGTTGTGGATTCATCCAGGAATTATTCTCTAATGCTAGCTACAAATGACACCTAAGTACTTTATTTTCCCCAAGTTTTTAATCCAAGTTTTAGCTAAACTG
Organism: Siniperca chuatsi; assembly: GCF_020085105.1. Taxonomy (NCBI): domain Eukaryota; kingdom Metazoa; phylum Chordata; class Actinopteri; order Centrarchiformes; family Sinipercidae; genus Siniperca; species Siniperca chuatsi. The sequence continues at coordinate 29,780,527 of NC_058043.1, read as the reverse complement.
TAAAGAACACCACAGACTGAGCAGCAGGCTGTCAGATGTAACAGTAGCAAAAGCGGATGCAGCTAGCTAGCTATGTGAACACAGTTGATGTTGGAAGAGAGGTTATATATGTCCCAATAACACCTTTTTGAGGACTTATTGCGACATAAATACACAGTGTAGTTTTAATACTGCACCAATTAGATGCAGTTTGTAAAAGTTGTGTTGCTAATTGTGATTAGCGCCCTAGCATGCTAATCGCGCCATAGCATGCTACCCGCGATTAGCATGCAGCATTAGAATAGCTCTCAGTGTGGTAGCAGTCAATATTACTATATGTTGGGTGTGTGTTTTCTGTTGTTAGCTAAGACATGAAGCTAAAACTACCAGTATGATATAGTATATGGACTTTTGGTTGATTAAAGTGTCTCTTTGTTGTGAACTGTCGCAGCCAGTCAGAGCATCATGTTAGACCCAGCATCCAGTCTGAAATTTATTCACAGTCTTCCCCCACCTTCCATCGTCTGTTCTCCATCTTTCTCTCCATGCTTCTGGTAACATCCCATGGACTGGTGAGCATAAACTAATATTCATGTGGGTGGTTTTTTTTAAGCCTGCATTGATTTTTTGTTCTTAAAGCTCATAATCTTTTATTTCAGTTGCTGTGAGAGTGTGGTAAATGCAAGTGAAGGTTATTTTCCAAAATGAATTTAAATGGTAATTCATAGAAAATTTTGTGAAAATCAAACATTTTGGATAAGGTCCAGACTTATAAGGGAAACACACTAATTCCCCTTCCTCCATAGAATGGTCAAGATCCTGTAATCAGCTGTAAAGAGTTCTTCTGTGCCATGTAAGTAATTTGAATTCAATATTTTGGTGGGAGGGGCTTAGCAGAGTGATACAAGCATCAGAGAGAGACGCAGAAGGTTTTACATTGTGTATGTTCAGACTGCCTACTGCAGCTTTAATGCACTCTGGATTCAGGATTTTTCAATGAGGGAGAAGGAGTAGATGTAATTTTAAGAATTTTAACAAGGTAATTGAACTTTTGTAGAAAAATAATTACAAATTACTCAAAGCAGAGTATTTTTATATATCCTAAAACATGTCTGGAGGGGAACTTTAATGAATAACACATACACTGTACACTTGACAATAATTTTGGTAGTAATTTAAAAATAGTTTTTCTTGTTCAATAAAATGAATAATTTGTGTTCACTCTACATATCAAAAGCAAATCATTACAAGAAGAGTTTCATACTCATATACTGAACACAAAATAAAATTCTGTGTTACATTGAGTGAGTGTATACTAAATTTAACAAATAAACTAATATTGCATTAGTAAAGAGAAGGACCCTTGTTTTTATTAAATATATGTGGTTTTGTATTACTAAATATACATTTCCTTGTTCTGGGAGTATACAGGATCAGTCATAGGCAGATATTGGGGTAGCTCTGGCAGACCCAGACTTGGACCAGTATAGGCCAGGTATGCCATTTTTGTTGGGGTGATTGTGGCCCTATCCCAGCAATGCCGGTTCAGTTTCAGCAGCTGGACCCAAACCAGTGTACTTGGGCCGATTCTGGGGCGTCATTCAAACCTGGTTTGGCAAGAGTCTGGCAACCTTACTTGGGCAGGGTTATTTCTTCTGGCCTGCCGGATTTGGGCCATTATCGGGCGGGTTTCATGAAACCTCCCAAGACGTCCTCGTTTTGACTGAAACATGGCTTTCCCCTAAGATCCCAAATAATGACTTACTGTAGATTACTCTAGATGGATACTACGTTTTTAGATGTGATGAAGAAGTAAGGGAGATGGAGTTGTAATTTAAGTAAAATTCTGCTTCACCGTTCAGGAAATCCCCTCGTACTCTGTGCTCAAGAAATATGAGTATATTATGTTGGACGTCTGTCTTGGTAGTGACCTGCATGTGACCATTGTTGACATGTGTCGCCCCCCTCAGCACATGTTAATGCTTTGGAGGTAATTGCAAAGCTCTGGTCACTGTATACCTCCTCTGAGTTAATAATAATGAACCTGGACTGGCTCTGTGACAGCTCTAACAAATTAAAAGATCAGTGCCTGGAACTTAATATTTTTCAGCTCATAGAAAAACCCACCTGACCAAATTAAAAAATCCTCAGTTCAATTTTATTTATATATCGCCAATTCATAACAGAAGTTATCTCATTGCTCTTTTCATAGTGAGTAGGTCTAGAACGTACGTAATATTACTTACAGAGACCCAACAATTCCTACCATGACCAAGCACTTGACGATGGAGGTAAGGAAAAACTTTACTTATTAAACCTAAAATAAAGGCATAAACCTTGAACAGAACCTATAGGCTCCAAATGTCATGACAAACATTCTTGACATTTGGAAACACCCCCACTGTTCATCCAAAATGTCAAAAATGTTCCCAAATGGACCCAGACCTAAGGGAATCTAAGGCCTCCCTTGTGTCGATTATGACATTTGGGTCAATCTGCTTAAATTATATATTTTATCATTGAGCTAGAAAGTTGCAACGTTTTCCAACTGAAAGTTGGTGTTGCAGTGAAGAGGTGACATGCATTTGGTGGTCCTGGGTGCATGTTAAGGTGCCTAAAAACCTGAACAAAGGTCAAGAGGTCGCCAGGTTACCTAATGTTTTTTTAATCTATATTTCAAATATTCATATTTTCTCATAGAAACATCACAGAGATCTGGGACCTAGAACAAGCCCACATGACCAAATCCCCTCCTCAAAGTGAGGATGGAGAGCGACATGACAAATCTTAGACCCTTGTGAAAGTTGGGCAGATTGGAGAGATTTTTTTCCCAAACATGCCAGAGCTCTGATTTTTTAGTATGTTGTTACCAGGCCCAAATGCGCCACATCCATCTTTGTTCGGACCCTCTAGTATATAGCATTATATTTTCATAAATTATGGCCCTATTGACTTGAAAACTGCACCAAGCACTGTGTCTCAGAACCTTCTTTTAGCATGTGGAGGGCTAACTCTGTTGGACCTTTGGTTAGCTATCTTCCTTCAAGAACATCCTTTGGAGTTGGAACCAAGTCAGACTTAAAGAGCAGCCACATACTGTATTTGAATTTCATACTTTTACGGTGATGGTAAATGACATTTTGCAACCGTAACCTGACCGTAAACTTGGCTGTCAAAAGTCACAATGACAGATGGGAACATTTTTGACACGGCAGTGTCCAAATGGGAATACTGACTATATGGTCAACAGTACATTCAAATGTGTGACAAATGTCAAAAATTTAAGTTAAATTGAATATTTGCATAATTTATCATATTAATGTCCCAGAGACCCCATATTTTACAGTGTGGGTGGGGCCTAGAACAAGCCCACATGAGCAAATCCTCTTCGGGGCACCTAGAGAAAAAAAGAAAAGAAGCTTGTATAAGAACTAATCAACTGAGGATGGTGTGAGAATGGACGAGTCATATTTTATTATATACGAAGCCTGTAAATGGCGAAAAATGCCCTAAAAGTGCACATTCAATTCAAAATGGCTGACCTCCTGTTGGGTTTAGGGTATGACTCCAAGACGCTTTTTTTAAGTTTGGACATGATATATCTGCCTCCCAAATTTTGTACATCTAGCTGAAATTTAAAGGAAGATGTGTTCAGGACGGGACCCTTATCATACATGTGAAGTTTGGTTGAGATTGGACCATGTACAGTGGTGTTACAAACCGCTTCCTATTTCATGGCGAAACATTGAAATTCACCACCCCATAACGGCCACACTGATCGATGAAAACTCAAATTTTGAGCAACTTTTCATTGTGAATGTCTTTAGATTGCTCTGCAAAAATTTTAATAATCGATCCAATTAATTCTCTAGGAGGAGTTTGTTAAAGTACGGAGCCTGTAAATGCTGAAAAATGGCCGAAAAGTGCCAATTTAAATTCAAAATGGCTGATTTCCTGTTGGGTTTAGGGTATGGCTCCAAGAGGCTTTTTTGCATGTCTTGGGGTGATCAGAATCAGAATCAGAAATACTTTATTGATCCCCTAGGGGAAACTCTTTTGTTACAGCAACTCACTATCACGTCAGTGCACACAGGAATAGAAGTTCTAAGTAAAAAATATAACACAAAAAATATAATACACTATAATACAGGTCAGATAAGTTAAGTACCATGTGGGTATAAGTATAAAATTTAAATAAGTGTAAAGTACAAGTGGATTTATTTATTTATTTATTTAAGTATGTACGGTATAATAATACAATGTAATAATACAAGTAGTAAGTAATAGTACATGAACTGTCAAGTTAAATGTAGGAGATTAACCAGATTATTAGACGGTGGATGTTGCACAGTAGTAATAGAAATATGAATAAATATCAATAAATAGTGGATTTTAAACTGAGAAGAGTATATTGCACAGCAGTATTAACACAGAATATTGCACAGTTATGTCAAGTGTTTGTGGTAGTCAGCCACCTATTCTCTCCATCCCTTGTGTTTCTTGTTTGTATGATTGTGTGTATGTCTCCTGGTCTGGCTCCATGAATCTCCACCTGCTGCTGATCACCGGCACACCTGTCTCTTATCAACTCATCAGTCTCCACAGCTTATATGCCAGGCTCTCCCACTACAACAACGCCAGATTGTCCCTGTACATTGTACAACCACTACGTCAAGGCTCTTCTAAACTTACTCAGCTAAGTACCTTTTTTGCAGGTGTGTTTTTGCCTCGTGTTTGATCCTGTCTGCTCTGCCTGAAGGATTATCCTGTGCTGGTGATCACAGTTCCTGTCGTGGCCTGGATTCCTGTCAGCCTGTCTGCCTGCCTCTCCAGCCAACTTCACCTCGCCTGTCTTCAACAGTTCCACTTTTCCTGTCTACCACCGCTCCACCTCAATCAGCACTACACCACGGCCAGCCAGATCCACGTGGCAGCTAGACCCGGTCAGCGAGGTGATCGCTGCTCCAGGCTCCAAGTCGGAACCACTGCTACTCTCCCGGGGTTACCAAGTTCGACGCCGACGGCTTTGCTCTGAAGCAACTACACCCCTTCCCATTATTCCTGCTAACGTATAAATAAAGTGTGAATTGGGTTATAAAGACTATAGTTGTGTTCTGCATTTGTGGGTTCGAAGATTGTACATACGACAGTATTGCAGTGATGTTAATGATCAATGTCCAGTTTAGTGACTTAGGGTCATATAGACTGACACTTAGAGGGAGGAGTTAAAGAGTTTGATGGCCACAGGCAGGAATGACTTCCTGTGGTGCTTTTTGGGGGGATGAGTCTTCCGCTGAAGGTACTCCTTTGTTTGACCAGCACGTCATGGAGTTGGATTTTGTTGCATTGAGCTGCAGATGGTTCTGCTCACACCATGAGACAAAGTTCCACACCACAGCCCTGTACTCAGTCTTATCACCACCGCTGATACATCTCACCACAGCAGAGTCATCAGACTTCTGAAGGTGGCAGGACTCTGTGTGGTGGCTGAAGTCTGTGGTGTAGATGGTGAAGAAGAAGGGAGAGAGGACAGTCCCATGAGGGGCCACAACGTTGCTGACCACACTGTCCGACACACATTGCTGCAGGCGCACATGCTGTGGTCTGCCAGTCAGGTAGTCAACAAACCAGGACACGAGGGGGGCATCCACCTGCATCGTTGCCAGCTTTTCACCCAGCAGGGCTGGCCGGATGGTGTTGAAAGCACTGGAAAAGTAAAAAAACATGATCCTCACCATGCTTGCTGGCTTGTCCAGGTGGGTGTGGATGCGATTCAGCAGGAAAATGATGGGGTCCTCAACTCCCAGCCGAGGCTGGTAGGCGAACTGAAGGGGGTCCAGGAGGGGTGATACGTGTACCTCTGCATTTTTTTAGATTTCAAGGGGGCGCTATAGAGCCATTTTTCCCCGCCCATTTCCAAAACCCATACAGTATCAAATTTTTCACCAGTCCTGAAGAGTGTGCAAAGTTTCACAACTTTTCGAGCACCTTTAGGCCCTCAAAAATGTGATTAATTCGTAAAAAGTTGGAATCATAAAGAGTAATAATTCCTTACATCCCAATAGGGCTGCCTGTCGGCGCTCAGGCCCTAATAATAATAATAATAATATAATGATAACAATTCTTTGAATTTAAATAGGGCCTACCTCACAGATTATCCGTGCTCGGGCCCTAACAATCCCTATAAAAAAAACAATAAGTTCCTTGCACTTGGCCCTGATAAAGGGTCAAAAGATCAAGATGGTGATAGATACAGGAAGTGGAAGAAACCTCATAGGAGAACACCTACAGTATATAAGACAGTGTTTTCACACAAAGCTGAACTGAAACAGATTAAGATCCTTATGGCCAGAAGACCCCCTAAAGTGTCTTGGTTACTTTAAAGCACAACTGGCCTGCCAAGACAATGTCATAACAAGAAAAGTTTGTGTCATTAAAGGAAATGTGGAAGCACTGATGGGCATAAAGTCATGCTTTGCATTAAAGATACTGACTCCTGGAGGAAATGTAAATGCAGTGGACCAGACAGATTCAGTCAGTTAACACATTTATACGAGCCACTCTGTGACTGAACTCTTTAGTTTATCCTAGTCCTTTAAAGAGTAACAGTTGATGAGAAAGTCCCACCTGTAGCTCAGGGTTTGAGGAAAATCCCTTATCCAATGATTGAAGCTGTAAACCAGGAACTAGAAAACATGTTTGATGATGGCATCATCGAAGAGGTGAATGAGGGATCTGAGTGGATTGCTAATACTCTACTTACACCAAAGAAAAATACAAGAGAGTGAAACTGTGTGGAGATCTCAGAGAAGTAAACAAAGCAGTAATCCGAGAGAGACATCCAGTACCAACTATAGACGTACAAGGAGAAACAATATTTGCTGTACAAGGAGAAAAGTATTTGCTAAACTAGATGTAAGGAAAGGATTCTGGCAAATAGAGTTAGCCCCAGAGTCAAGACTCCTGACTACTTTCATCACACACAGAGGGTGCTACCATTTCAGGAAGGTTCCCTTTGGACTGTTAAGCACACCTGAGGCCTATCAGAAGGCTATGTACTCGATGCTAGCAGGGATGCCAGGCGTTATTTGCTAGATGTATGATGTGATAGTACATGCTGAAAATTAAGAAGAACTGGAACAGAGACTGAGACAAGTATTCAGAAATTCAAGGACAGAGGTCTAACCCTGAATGGAAACAAATGTGTTTTTGGGTTACAACAGATTGAGATGCTAGGACATGTGATCTCAGCTGAAGGAATAATACCAGACCCCGGGAAAATAGAAGCAGTTTTTAATGCACCAAGACCTGATAATGCGCAGCAGCTACGCTTGTTCCTAGGCACATGTGGATTTCTGATTAAATTCATACCAGACTATGCAAACATCTCAGAACCACTCAGACTAATGGAAAGGACAAGAGTGGGAGTGGACATCAGAGACAGAAAAATAATTCAAGGAAATAAAGAGAGCTGGTAAGTGAACCATGCCTAGTGTACTACAAGATCAATGCACCAGCTGTAGTCATAAGTGACACAAGCCCAGTAGGACTTGGAGCAGTCCTACTACAGGAACAAACATATGGACAGAATAAACCAATCACTTATGCAAGCTGTTCACTGACTCTGACTAAAAGACGCTATTCACAGATAGAGCGAGAAGCTCAAGGATGTATATGGGCAGTCGAACATTTCAGAACATTTTTATGGGGAGGGCAAGTTCACACTTCAAACAGATCACAAACCTCTCATGTACATGTTCAACCCAGAGAAGGCAACACTCTCACTAACACTTGTCTTGTTAGATCTTATTACTACATTCAACACCTTTGACCATCACATCTTATTACAGAGACTGGAACATTTAATTGGCATTAAAAGAACCGCAGTTAGTTTAAATCTATCAGATCGATCTCAGTTTGTACATGTTAATGGTGAGTCCTCCGTGCATGCCAAAGTTAGTCACAGAGTTCCACAAGGTTCTGTGCTTGGACTGATTCTATTCACCTCATATATGCTTCCTTTAGGCAATATTATTAGGAAACACTCCATAAACTTTCATTGTTATGTGGATGATACCCAATTATATCTATCAAGCCAGATGAAACTAATCAGTTAGCTAAACTTCAAGCATGCCTTAAGACTCTCCAGTTGATCCAGAATGCTGTGGCACGTGTACTGAAATCATATTTCTCCAATATTAGCTTCTCCGCACAGGCTCCCCATAAAATCCAGAATAGAATTTAAAATCCTTCTACTCACCTACAAAGCTATTAATGGTCAGGCACTATTGTATCTTAAAGAGCTCATAATACCTTCTACCCCATTAGAACACTACGCTCCCAGAATGCAGGGTTACTAGTGGTTCCTAGAGTCTCCAAAAGTAGAATGGGAGCCAGAGCCTTCAATTATCAAGCTCCTCTCCTGTGGAATCAGGTCCCAGTTTGGGTTCGGAAGGCAGACACCATCTCCACATTTAAGAGTAGTCTTTCCTCTTTGATAAAGCTTATAGTTAGGGCTGGCTTGGGTGAGCCCTGAACCATCCCTTAGTTACGCTGCAAGAGGCCTAGACTGCCAGGAGCCTTCCCATGATGCACTGAGCTCCTCTTTCCTCCTCTCCCTCTCCATCTGTATGCATTTTTATCCCATTAATGCATGTTGATGTCGTAGTTTTGTGCTTTCTCGTCTCTCTCCTCTCTCCTTCTGTCGCTTTCAGCAGGTATTTCTGCTTTAGAGTCTGGATCTGTGGGCCACCTGCTGCCTCTGTGTTCCTGCTCGACAACTGCTACTACAATTGTTATTATCAGTCTTATTACTATATTTTCATTATTATGCCTATCACTATCATTCCTATTATTATTACTTAATGGTTATAAAAGCAAACTGCAGTAACTACAATGTTGTTGTTTTCTTTCAGGTTTTATATTGTGTTTGCAGTGACAAAAACTATTTTGACATCAATTTCTGATTCTGATTCCGATTTCTGACCACTAGATGGTGTTTTATCAATTCTGTTAACACACAAACCGCACACACACCAGGCTTCACAAATTACTCTAACCCGCTGTTACACTCATTTGACACTGGGCAGATTGTTACATTATCTGCATTAAAATGTCAGTAAACGCGTTGGGATACTACTGAAATGGAAACATATGGACAATATCTTCCTGATGGGCAACACTGTGAATGCTTATAAAGAAAATGAAGATGCGGTTCATGAGAGAGGGGTAGAGAGAGATCACTCTTATGGCTGCTTGATTGTTGTGGGATAACTTGATACAACTTGATACAACTTTCACGTTTTTATTATATATATTTTTTCCACTGCTGGCTGGATTAACTTTGTGATGTGAACGACAATACGTAGATGTGAAGTTATAGAGGATAATGTTACAGCTTTCAGGGAACAGGTAAGTTAATGCTTATACGTCAGTCAGCATATACAGAGAGGCTGACAAGTATTTTATAATGTGATTGCTCATTTCTCAATGCTCAATGTCATCGTTACCATACTTTGATAAAATCCCAAACCAGTTGCGTGAGTCAGATTTTGTAGTTACTGCAATTTTTATACAGGTTTTTCTCTAAAGCAATGAAAAATTGAACTCTGAAACTTTATCAAATGATAAAACAGATATCAAGAAGTAAATTTTTAGTTCAAACTCAATTTCGACCAAAAATGTAGCCTTTGGACAGCAGAATAGTGGAAACAGGAAAATGGCCGAACCTGATTCCAGAAGAACTACAGCCATACAACAGATGCTCGGATGAGTTGTCGACATATGATGGACTGATACTAAGAGGACACAGGATTGTGTTACCAAAACAGAAAGTGAAACAAGCGCTGAAAATTGCACGAGACCCACCGAGGAGTGGTCCACACAAAATAGTATCTGAGGAGCAAATTCTGCATGCAATTAGAGGTTGAAAGACTGATCAGAAACTGTCCTGCCTGTGTGCTCAACTAGCCACTGCATGCATGAAGGTCAACCTCCTCAACCACTCAACCTGCCGCCCAGACCCTGGACTAAGTTAGCCATTGACCTAGTTGATCCTATACAGAACAACTACATATTGCGTCAACATCAATATTTTTAACCAACGCATGGTTTTTCATTGATGTCATGACAACAGCGTGGCAGTGCAAGTGTGTTTATTTGTGCTTTAGAATGTAACCACTGTGAAACTATCAGAAAATAACGTAAATATTTTATTCCTCGGATTCACCGTATTTCTCCTACCAGTGCTCCCTCTCCTTATTCAATTTCTATGTTGCTCGACCACAGCTGTCTCTCTGTCTCTTTCTCTCTCTCAAACAAATCTGATCGCTGGAAACACCACAAACAATCCACAGATAAAATGAAAGACTATGGTGCCAAGACAACCAGAGGAAAGGAACACAATTTCAAAGTTGGAAATTTGGTGTACATTGCCAGTTCAGACAATGGTAAACTGGACTCTAAATTCAAAGACACTTGGTACGTGCTTCTGAGAAATAACTCAGACAATTCCTTTGAATGAGTAAACACTGATGATGGATCCAGGATCACAAGAAATGTTAAACATCTTCGCCACACTCCTGTGGTAATGGACCGTTATGTTGATGTGCCAGCAGTAGCACATGAGGACACCAGAGTTTTGGACATGCAAGATGCTCAGTGGTCCAGCAGAGTGTCCACAGGAAGCTGTATCCGTTCCAGACAAGTAAAGTGTTACCAGAAGTGGCAAGAAGCCAGCCAGATACAGAGACACTTAATTAAGATAAATAGAAGAGAAAAAAAAGTAAATTGTTCATGTTAGTTTGTTTAATGGAAAATAAAAATATTGATACAGTAAAGGTTGACATTCCTGATTGATTTGTAAACATGTTTGAAATAAGTTGGTTTAGGTTTATGGAAATTAGTTAAGAAATGTTCAAATATGTTATGTTTGAAATTAAGTTAAAGTAATAACTTTTATTCTAACAAGGGGAAAGATGTAGTATAGTTGATTATATCGCGATAACTGGATTACGTGATTGAGAGGGGGAGCAGGGTAGAGAGAAACAGAAAGGAGAGTGTACGGAGATTATGAACGTGAACAATAAAGCTAGCTGAACTCTAGATTGCTTCTTTATTGGGCAACACTACACATGCCTTCAATTCTGGTTGTCCAAAATGTTTTGTCTTCCATCCAATTCTAAGGTTGGTGATGTTAGGCTAGACTCAAGACGATAGCATAGGTCATAAGCATTGGGGCATGTCTGTGTTTGATTGACATCAGCTGGCAAGCTGGGCATGGCAGGGGAATGAGAGACAAAATAAACAAACTTGCGTTGTAGCCTTCCAGCAAATGAATGCAAAAATAAAAACCAAAAATGCCAAATATAAATTTCTCCTTTTTGGTTTTTACAGATTTACAGAGCAGATATTTATGCTGTTGAAGACAATAAAAACACAATTTCATTTCAGTTGGACTGTAAAAAACCCTCATCACAGTTTGCATATGTCAATGGGTTGTGAGCAGTTCAAACAAAGAGTGATTTTTCCACCTTAAATAGTTTTCTCAGAATTTTTTAGAGGCCTGAAGAGGTACTACTTATCAGTTCTATAATTGATTTCAAGTATAGAACTGATATGATCAATAACTTTCTTTGAATGGTTATGATAATAATGTGTGTGAATATGAGTATGCATGTTTGTGGGATTCTGTGGCTATACAGCATGTACTGTATGTACACGTGTTGATGGGTTCACGCGTGTTTACATTTCTGATTCTGATTCTGAACTGTATGTGTTCATGTGTTTGCCCATGTTATTTTGCATATGGGATTGCTTGCATGAGTGTGTGCTTGTGTGTCGGTTGGGTTAGTGGAAGCCCTCAGATCTATTTTCAGCATCAGTGTTCATTGTTCCGGCAGGAGCCAATCAAATAACCTGAATGCAGCACAGACACAATGCTTTGATACAGTGAAGCTCTGCCCTTTTGGTGTCAGTGATGACATTCCTGAAGAATGTGCGCACACACACACACACACACACACACACACACACAAAGGCACATGATTACAAATTCCTCATAACTCTGTCACTAAATCACACATCATTCTGTCACGCATCAACCCTTTGTCCTGTTCCACCCACCCACACACACACACACACACATAAATGTGCTATTGCCGAAGGTACTGGTGATGTTATTTGACAGAGTTCTGATCTGTGTCTGCCACACGCAAACATCTGCGGTCCAAATCAAGTAATGTATCAAACGTGTATTTTACACAAAGCACAGCAGAGAACAAGGCACCTCACACACACACACACACCACAGTTCTAAGCATAGATTATATCATTCACTTCATTGGTATTCTTACAATGTAATATACTCTCCCACAATAAAACTGTATGTGAGGCTGGCCATATATACTATTGGTCAGAGACTCAGAGGAATGAGGCAATATCCCAAGGAACAAGGTTCCCAAGGTTTGGGACAAATGTTATTATGAAAATAAGAATAAAGAAATGACATTTCATAATAATGAGTTGAGGTTTAATTATTTCTTCAGTTGTTTCACTAATTGTTGGTTCATTTATATATTGTACACAATTTACTAATATGATTATTTATTACATGTTTTTATTGTATTTATATACGTATTTAATATTGAACACTTTGGGGTCATAATCATGAGAAAATCACTTGAGCTAATGGGATTAAAATAATAGCTGTGCTGGCATGTTTAGTGTTGGGCACATAATTTACATACTCAGTTTTGATTGGACAGTTATTTTCTTTCATTGCCACAACTGGCACACAATGAAGAGTGTGTTTCCAGAGTGATGTTTTTCCACAAGTAGTTTTTATTATTAGTCAAGTCAAGTAAATTTTATTTAGATAACCCAATATCACAAATCACAAATTTGCCTCAGGGGGCTTTACAATCTGTACAGCATACAACACCCTCTGTTCTTAGGCCCCTCAATTCAGATGAGGAAAAATTCCCCACCAAAAAAAACTTTTAATGGGGAATAAATGGAAGAAACCTCAGGAAGAGCAGAATAGGAGGGATCCCTTTCCCCAGGATGGACAGACATGCAAAAGATGTCATGTGTACAGAATAGACCAACCTAAATTACAGTATGGGCAATCATGATGACAAAATTATAAATAGATTTTAACAGATATGAAGAATATGGATCCATAGGACAGTGACCAACTTCAGGTGTCGCCATATAGATGCAACCTGAGCCACATGACCTCCTCTCCACCATGGAACTTGGAAGAGGACAGACTACACAAACACACAAGAGGCAGAACTCAAGTACACCTGTCACGGACACGCCAGGCTCCACAACCTCACAACCACAATGCACTCCCACACCAGAATTCTAATTACACACCTGCTTCAAATCACACACCTGACCTTCATCTGCACCACATCAACTCCAGTATATAAACACCCCACTTACCTCAGTCAGTGTCCTGGACTATACTACATGCCATACCAGACTACACACGACAACATGAGTGCCACGGACCCATTCCAGGAGCTGGTGGACATGCTGTGACGTGGCCTCATCTCTTCACCACCATCCACTTCCGCATCCGCGCCCTCCACTTCCACATCCGCCACCACTACTCCTACCATCTCCGGGATACGCCAGTCCCATGGCCAAACCCACGCCCTTATCTGGCTCGGCAGAGGATTGCAACGGCTTCACACTTCGGTGTTCGCTGGTCCTAGAGATGCAGCCTTCCCTCTATCCGACCGAACGATCTAAGGTAGCCTTTATTATCTCCCAGCTCCAGGGTTGTGCACTTCAATGGGCTGAATCCATCTGGGCCCAAGACGGATCGGTGACCCAAACCCTGGTGAACTTCCTCGCCCACTTTAAGGAGGTGTTCGGGAGGCCGGCCGGGGACACCTCCGCAGGTGAGCGTCTCTATTACCTAAAGCAGGGTTCCCGGTCAGTTACTGATTACACCCTGGAGTTCCGAACCCTCGCCGCTGCTAGCGGGTGGAACGAACAGTCCTTAATTACCACCTTCCATCAGGGATTGGATCCCAGGGTAAGGCTGCATCTCACCACATACAAGGATACCATCGGCCTCGAGAGGTTCATCCAGCTAGCCATCAGAGTCGCCACCCGTAAGCAGGCGTGTTTGACCGAACACCAGGACCAGCAGTCTTCTATCTCATCCCTCCACCAGCCAGAGAGTCACCGCCCTCCAGAACCCGACCAAGAGCCCCTGCAGCTGGAGAATAGCAGGTTAACTCCAGCTGAGCGGCAAAGATGGCTGACCCAGGGGTTGTGCTTGTACTGTGGAACTGCAGGTCACAGCATTTCCTCGTGCCCCGTTTGTCCTCTCAGACCCCTGGTGAGTGCCATCATTCCTACCATTAAAAATGTGAAACCACTTTCCACCTTGATAACCTTGATTACTCCCGACATAACCCCATCAGTACAAGCCCTCATCGACTCAGCGGGCAACTTTATCTCCGGTGCCCTCTGCCGCCAGCTCAGCCTCAAGACCACATCCACGCCCTCAATTTACCTGAAGGAACTCCCGGTCTGCACCACCTCCATCAAGAGCCGGCAAGAGAAACAGTCTGTGGACATCCCACCCTGCTACGTCGCCTACAAGGATGTCTTCTGCCCTAGGAGAGCCTCCAGATTACCACCACACCGGCCATGGGACTGGGCCATCGACCTCATACCAGGTGAACCAGTCCGCCGTGGAAAAATCTACCCTCTGTCTATCCCCAAGCAAAGAGCCATGGAGGAGTACATATAGGAGGCCTTAGCCCAGGGATACATCTGACCTTCTACCTCCCCTGTGGCATCCAGTTTCTTTTTTGTGGCCAAAAAGGACAGAGGCTTGCGGCCTTGTGTGGATTACCGGGGACTCAACCGCATTACCGTCAAATTCCGGTATCCTCTTCCCCTCGTCCCGGCAGCTCTGGAACAGCTTCGTCGTGCCACTGTCTACACCAAGTTGGACCTCCGCAGTGCATACAACCTCATCCGGATACGCGAGGGGGATGAGTGGAAGACCGCCTTCCTGACACCCACTGGCCACTACAAATACCTAATCATGCCATATGGCTTGGCCAACGCCCCCTCCGTATTCCAGGACTTCATCCACGAGGTGCTCCGGGAGTTTCTCCACAAGTCGGTCCTAGTCTACATCGATGACATCTTGATCTACTCCCGGAGTCTGGCCGAACATCGCCACCACGTTGCGGAGGTCCTGGAATGCCTGAGGGAATTCCAACTCTTCCTCAAAGCAGAGAAGTGCACGTTTCATCAAACCTCAGTGCAGTTCCTAGGCTATAACATCAGTAGCAGTGGCATCCAGATGGACGAGGGGAAAGTCGAAGTCTTTCAGACCTCGCCCACACCTACCACCATTAAAGAACTACAGAGATTCCTGGGTTTTGCCAATTTTTACTGTCGCTTCATACAGAGTTACAGTATCATAGTCCAACCTCTGACAGATCTCCTCTGCAACAAGCCCAAGTCTCTGTCCTGGCCACCCGCTGCCCATGAGGCCTTCACAACCTTGAAGGAAGCATTCACCAGTGCACCGCTCCTGGTTCACCCTGATCCGGAACAACCATTCTTGGTAGAGGTGGATGCCTTTACCACAGGAGTAGGAGTGGTGCTTTGCCAGCCACAGGGTACCCCCGCCAAACTCCATCTATGTGCTTACTTCTCCCGGAAACTCAGCCCGGCGGAGAGAAATTATGACATTGGCAACCGTGAACTACTAGCCATCAAACTGGCCCTGGAAGAGTGGAGGCAGGGAAGGAAGAGGACGGCCACCACGACGTCGGGGTGCAGGCCGTGGAGTGGGGGGGTACTGTCATGGACACGCCAGGCTCCACAACCTCACAACCACAACACACCAGAATTCTAATTACACACCTGTTTCAAATCACACACCTGACCTTCATCTGCACCACATCAACTCCAGTATATAAACACCCCACTCACCTCAGTCAGTGTCCGGTCTCGTTTCTACGTGGACTATACTCCGTGCCATACCAGACTACGCTTCGGACTCAATCCTAACTCCAGTGTGTCTCTCCTCGCCTGTGTTCCCGTCTTCAGTCCGGTGATCTCCAGTCTCCAGCGTGTGTTTCCCGTTCCCAATCTTTGACCACAGTTAACCAAGGACGGTATCAGTAACCATCATCCATTAAGTAACTCTCTGCCTTTGTGAATAAAAACCATCTGTGTCTCCACCTCGGTGTCTCCTGCTCTTCTGTCCATAACAACACCATTCAAACAGATAGGAGAAAGGAAAAGACACAGAGAGAGAAAGAGAGACAAGAGGAGAGGCTGAATCTCCTAGAAGACGAAGATCAAGATCTAAGACATCTGGAATGAGGCACCGACAGCCAGGGGAGAGAGAGAGGTTCCAGGACAGCCGATGGTCCAGCACAGAGAAGCCTGATTGAAAAGAAAGGACAAGGAGGAGAAACTAGCGAGAGAGACAGAATAGAGAGAGGGAGAGAGAGAGAGAAAGAGAGAGAGAGGCACGCAGCTGTGCTTGGGAGACACAAACACACAGGGTTAGAGAGATAGTGGTTTTTAGAAAGTGTACAGTATTCTCGTTGGCAAGACAAACATGGACTATAAGTACTAGGCTTAATAGAGTCATTGAGACTGAAGAAAAACCCGAAGAAAAACAGGTACAAGGTAATCAAGATAAGCAGCTAACTGAAGGTTATGGCCAAAAGATTAGTTTTAATTTTGGATTTAAAGGCCCCAACAGAGTCACACTGTTTAAAGTCCTTTTAGCTCGTTAGAGTAGAAAACAGCTGTGCTTTAATTTTATACTTATACCCACTTGGTACTTAATTTATTTTCTGACCTGTATTATAGTGTATTATATTTTTTGCTTAGTACGTCTATTCCTGTGTGCACTGACATGATAGTGAGCTGCTGTAACAAAAGAGTTTCCCCCCGGGGATCAATAAAGTATTTCTGATTCTAATTCTGATTCCATTTCTCGAGGGAAGCAAAACAACCATGAATTGTTTGTTTCTGGGTTGTGGACATTTCATAAAGTTGAAGTCTCAACTTCTCCAGGTCACGCCACCGTCAGGCCTATAGTGTTTGAGTCCATATGTATGAACGGGGTGATAGATTCTGCAGACAGGTCAGACTGGATGTTTTGAATATCATAATATTGTGCTTTTTTCCCACATTCCTGTTGTTTATGATAACATTTTACTTACTGTGTTAATAACTGAGATCTGGGGATGCAGCACATAAAAGTCCAGTGGGGCAAGCAAGAAACACAAGTGAGATGACCACACAGGTTTTCAAAATTTTTTACTTTATCATCTTTCCTGCTTAACTGAAAGTGAAAACAAATGTGAACATACATTTTTTTACAATTTAAAGGATGATTTTTTTGCTACCTACTTATTTTTTTAGTTTTTGCAATTTATAATGGAACTGATTTGATGTAAACTGTAATTCAAATTATTGATCCAGTTATGCAACATCCTGTACAAATGTAACCTCTGAATTTGCTTTAAAGAGCAACTTGCAGGTTTATTTTTTTTACTAAATTTATACTTAACCTTTCCTGAAAACGACCATTTGAAAAGTTAATGCAGGATTTTATATGTTTTACAAGACATAAGGGCAAAAATTTAGAGGAAATAGTAGGTGTTTTGAGCAATGCTCCTAAAAATGTTTTTTACTTTCAACATTGTGTCATATTACATAACAAAAGGGAGTCGGTTTCCCTGACTCTGCCTCAGCACAATGTACAGTAGTAGGTGGTACTGAGTCTGAGCTGTTGTAATTTAGTGAATATGCCTTTTTTCGGTAGCTTTACATTGCATTTCACCATATTTCATCATGGTGAATTATTGTGTTGGTGAAGGTTGCACAAACTCCAGCCTGTCAGGACATCGGTTCCACAGTTTTCCTAACAGGAAAAGCAACGCCGCTAGCTTTCGTGCCAGGGTGCATGTCATAGGCCCAGTGGACAACCTGCCTGTAAGATGTATAGTAGTATTGCCTGGGGATAGGGACACAATATCTACAGTTACGCTTGATAGTCTTATTACTAACATCATCAAAAAGTGTAAAACAGGAAGTGATGATGTAAATATGGGGAACTTGTAATGGAGAAACAGAAAATTATTTGGATTCGGCTTTAATATTGTCTCCAATTTACTATTTATCTACATATAAATACTTCTTAGCTGTAATATTTGCAAGTTCAAGAAAACCAGATAATTGAAAGAACTTAACAGATTAATAGATAATTTATCTCTCTACCCCTTATCTCTCTCTCCGCCTTCTGCCCCCCCTCTCAACAAGCTGAAACTTGCGCATTAGTTTTGTGGGATCCTTGTAAATGTGAAACCCTGCAGTTGGATGCAACACAATGCCAACACATTTCAGACAAAGTATTCCCTCAGTGGTTGTCATGTACCTGCCTCCCTGTCATCTCGGTCTGTGCCTGAGTGACACCACGACACATACATCAGCTCCAGCAGCTTTTTCCAAACGGGCCATCGGAGGAGGTTCTGATGGCTGCTGGCCTGTCCTGGTGTCCTAGGGTTTAGTGTTTTTATGAGCAACTGGAAGCCATTATGGAGATGAGGGTGCTGAGCAGAGCGTATAAGTCCTCTCTCAGTGATGACAGGCCTCTCAGTCTGGGTCCACTTCCCTCCCAACATAAATTAAAGACAAATGGCCTCTGTGCTGTCACACGCACATTCTCTGTACACACAGTAATATGCACATGTATTCACACACAAAACATGCGCAGTACCACATTACCATGTACACACTCTGTCCACATGTACTCTAAGGAGATCTACAGCATCCAAGTATGTTTCACAAATGACTATAACAAACATACAGTATATACTGTGCATAGCACAAAGTAGTTTCCTGGTTCCTCAACTCTAATAGCATACAAACTGAACAGCAAAAAACTACAAAAAGCAACAAATCTTTCTTTCTTTATTTTTTCATTGTTTCCTTTCTTTTGCTCATTCAAATCTGGCTTTAATCATGGAAGCATCCAAAGTTATGATTCCCCGTAGAGGACAAAGTGTCTCCAACCATAAATATGAAGATACAAACGTGTGTGTGTGTTCATTCGTACCTGCGTGTGTGTTGGTTGGAATGTTTGTGGCTTAGCATATCTCTGATGTGATCACATGGATAAGTGAGTATATTTGGAGGGGGTCTTTTTTCCACCCACGCTTCATTTGTCTACATGCACACACACACACATGTTCTGTGTGCTGTTAGTAGTGATCACAGTCTACAGTACTGTTGAGATAATAATAATGAGATGCCACATTAATGTATGTCTATGGACTGGAAGCCTTTATCAAATAAAAATTATTTGTTTTAAATAAGGTTGGAAGTAACGTGTAAACTTTTGCAGCTCTAATTAACTTATGTACTTGAAAATCTATTTTTAAAAGTCAGTAATTTGTATGTTTGTTATTAATGTAAACATTAGTAATGTAAATATTTCAGGTACCCAACATTAAACCACATTCTTTGGAGCAAACCTTGGGCAGACTGTCAATAGAGATTGCATCAATAACTGTCAGAGAGCCAACACAGACACCACCAGCTCCACCCATTGCAATCAACAGATCTCACTCACTACTGTACTGATCACACACCTGCCATTAATCACCAACCCCACACTATAAAGTCACACTCCCCTGGTTCACTCACTGTCTGGTCTCTAACCTATTATGAGATTCTACCCGACCGCAGTATCACCTGAAGAATCCCAGAGGACTTTGGACTCCACTCAACCGTCGTGTGTGTTCTCAACTCCTGGCTCTCCTGTTTCCCGTCTCCTCCAGTAGACTGAACTACCTACTCTCTATCAGATAAGACTCATAGACTTTCCTAGCTCCAGCCCCTCGTCTCCACAGTCATTGCTTTACCCAGTACTCTGTCTTGCTTTTCAAATAAATCCCTCGTCATTGTACTAACCTCTATGTCCCGTGTCTACCTGCTGACAATAACTTTCATTAATTGCTTTTATATAAACCTACATATGCATGAAACATTATGTTAAAGGAAAAACTCCACCTAAAAAGATAGGTTCACAATTTTTCAAGTCAGTCTTAAAACAATAGTCAGGTGCCCATATGAACAATGAAACAGGTTTTGCTGGTTAGTAGCGGCTAATGTAGCCTCTAGCCTCAAGCAGGAATGAGGAGCAGGCTACAGAGGTTGGGTAACCTCAGTTCTTCCTAGCTCCACACCCAAAGATTCTTTTATTGTTAAAATTTTAGTCTTCAGCCCCGACTGACTGTAGCGGTTTGACCAAGTTTAAACCCCACAAAGGATACATGGTTACTGGTTATTTTTTACAACTTTTTTTACTATTTAAAAAATTCTAGGTGGTATTTGTGCTATATTATAAAGAGTACGGTCAAGACCTGCTCTATAGGAAAAAAGCTATGAGATAACTTCTGTTATGAACTGGTGCTATATAAATTGAATTTAATTTAACCTTTGTGAGGTATTTAACCTGAAATCAGATAGCAAGAGGTAAAACAAGGAACAGATACATAAAGTGACTGAAAGTAAGTTACAGAAAACAAAGGGCAATGACTTATACGTGAAACATTTATTACACACACAACAAACTTATGTGCCATTCAGCAACTGAGAGAAGTTTTAGGACTACACTTATGCACTTATGAAATATTTTATAATATAAATTTTCCGATTCCATATCATGAATATATTGCAGGAGATTCTATTTCTGACCTCACAATAAATTACTTTTTAGTAACCTATTAGCATCAACCTAAAATGGTCCGTTAGTAGATTTTTTACAGTCAAAATGTGTACTTGCTTTACTGTGGGGCCTAAAGTAAGGGGAATAAGAGAATGACAGAAGAGATAACGTAAATATTACACTTTAAGCCCTGGCTGCGGCCTTTTCCTCCAGTCATGAAGGTTATGGAGAGAGATCTGTCTTTGTGCATTGGCTGGTTAAGCCCTTTAAGTGGTTCACTTATCTTGTGGCTGCAAGTTAATTAAAACATGGGAACGAAGTAGTATCTAGTGGCCAGGAGTTAATTGAAATGTGCGAACGAGTTAAGTAAATCAGGGTAACCAGGCCACTGGTGAATTGGGAATTTCTTCTAAAGGGACATCATAAGCCAACAAACGAAATATCTGAGGAAAACAAGAACAAATTTCGGTAGCACATCAAATCATACTGAACAATTGAATCCCCTACTGCAGAAAAGAGACGAAAGCTTTATTTAGAGGGGAACTTGAATATAAAAAAATAATTTATGAGTTGTACGTGGAGAAATGCAACAAAGAATGGAAAATTGAACCTCAAAAACAAAGCATGTACAGAATGGTGTTTGACACCATTTCCTTTCCACTGTTCTTGTTTTCCCCTTCTCTGGGGCCTATACTATGAAGCAAGTTCAACATACCCCGGATCTCTTTTTGTTATCTGGCTTCACTAACCCTAACAACTGCAATCAACATTTTCCTTTAAAAATTCTATGTGGAATTTGCATTGTGCTACTGTATTTTTCTCTCTCTCTCTCTCTCTCTCTCTCTCAACCCAGGCGGTAGATGAGTCTGGTTCTGCTCAAGGTTTCTGCCTCTTAAAAGAAAGTTTTTTTCCTTGCCACTGTCGCCAAGTTCTTGCTCATGGTGGGAATTGTTGGGCCTCTGTAAATAATATTATAAAGAGTATGGTCTAGATCTGCTCTATAGGAAAAGTGCAATGAGATAACTTCTGTCATGAATTGGCGCTATATAAATAAAATTTAATTGAAATTCTACAGCTGGTTCATAAGAGACCACAGTCGAGTTGCTGCAACACTAACCCAGCTCACCTCCCCTTCCACTCCTTTCTCTTGGACCCTTGAGGCTGCAACTCAAGAAGCATTTTACCGCAGCACCTGTTCTCATACAGCCAGACCCCAGCCGTCAGTTCATTGTGGAGGTGGACATCTTGGGGCAGTGTTCTCCGGTCGCCTGTCCCCTTCAGAGTGGAATTATGATGTCTGGAATCGGGAATTACCGACGGTGAAACTTGTATTAGAGGAGTCACTGGAGACACTGTCTCGAGGGAGCGGAACACCCTTTTATTGTGTTGACTGACCATAAAAACTTGGCCTACATTCAAACCCCTCCCCCCCAGGCTGGAACAGGAATTGTTACGGCCGTGGCCATACTCTTGTAGTTGCACTTGTATTCTCTTGTGTTTTTCCATTTCCTTGTGTTTCACTATTCCCCTGTGTATGTATGTTTGTGGGTGTTGACACCTGTTGGCAATCAGCTCAGTCCCAGTCTGCACACCTACCTGCCATCAACTCATCCTCCTACAGTATGTCTTCTCCGGCTCTCTAGTCAGTCCTCTCCAAATTGTTTAACCTCCGTGGTAGATACACCTCAGGCCGTATAAACAGAGTTTAGCGAATTTAACTTCCTTGTGTATTTTCCTGTGTACTAACTCCACTCTCTCTGTGCTCCAGGATTGCCAGCCACCAGCTCATCAGTCTGTGTACCGACCACAATCCTCCACTTCCCCCATTTCATTTGCCACCACTGGACTCCCATTACTGGACTCCCATTACTAGCCATCAGCCACTTCCAAAACTTCCTTTGCAATAAAACTCTTCTTACCAACACTTCCCTGTTCCGTATTCTGCATTTGGGTCCTCAGTAAGGTCATAACAGAACAATCTGGCCACTATGGAGCCAGCGGACATGGGCGATCACCACCGTTCCCCTGGACAAGCTCCTTCATGCCCTCACCAACCAATGCATCCTCGTAGGTCAACACGACCAGGTACTCTCAAAACTCTCAAAACACCTTTCAGCCAGCATTCACCGGATCTCAGGTTGACCAGATCTCCTCTCAGCACTCTAATCCACTGCTTTCAGCTCAGCCCGATCTCCCTGCTCCTCCAGCCCCTCCTACTCCACAGCTCAGAGAGCCCCACATCCCTCCACCGGAGCATTATGCAGGTGATCTAGATACTTGTAGAGCTTTTCTTATGCAGTGTTCCCTAGTCTTTGAGCAGCAGCCATACACCTACTGTACTGACAGGTCAAATATTGCTTATGTTTTGGGGTTATTTAAGGGAAAGTCTGAAATGAGGAAAGTGTTTGAACATCCTGTGCGAGGGAGGGACACTGCAAAATGCCTCCTTTCCATCAGGCAGGGTTCTCTCAGCGTAGCTGAATATTCAGTAGATTTTAGAACAGTAGCTGCAGATTCAGGATGGAACGATGAGGAGAAACTCGGCTACTCCCTACAGGGGATATTTTTAAGTGGACTCTGTGAGGTCACCCCTGGTTAAGAACTCACAATCCCCATATTGATTGGTCAGATGTCAAAATTGTTAGTTGGACTCCCTTTTGTCTATCCTCATGTCTGCAATCTGCTTTAGCCCTAGTAGAGACCGCCACATCCCCACTCGCCATGGAACTCCCAGACCTTTCCACCAATTTAGCAAACAGCATGCCCTCTGTCTCCCTCCACACCGTCCCTACGACTGCACAATTGACCTCTTCCCTGGAGCTCCCCTGCCTTCCAGCCACTTGTTTAACCTGTCTCGCCCAGAAAGAAAAACTATGGAAAAGTACATTCATGACTTCCTAGCTGCTGGAATCATTTGGCCGTCTTCATCCCCGGTGAGAGCAGGCTTCTTCTTTGTGTCTAAGAAGGACAAAGTCTCAATGCCATTACTGTTAAGAATAAGTATCCCTTGCCCCTGATTAGCTCCACCTTTGAACCCATTCAGCAAGCCACCATCTTTTCTAAACTGGATCTAAGAAATGCTTACCATGTGGTCAGGATTCAAGACTGAGATGAATGGAAAAGGGCTTTTAACACACCCCTCTGCCATTTCGAATATTTGGTAATGCCCTTTGGTTTAACCAATGCCCCTGCCGTATTCTAGGCCCTAGTGAATGATATGCTGCGGGACTTCCTGAACCATTCAATCTTTGTCTATTTGGATGACATCCTGGTGTTCTCCCGCAATCCTGACGAACATGTTAAACATGTAAGTCAAGTCTTTTAGAGGCTCCTGGAGAGCAAATTCTTTGTCAAGGTGGAAAAATGTGAATTTCATGTCAGTTTGGTTTCATTCCTGGGCTACATCTTTGAGAGTGGACAGGTGAGGACGGACCCTGAAAAGATTCAGGGTCCGTCCTCGAATTGGCCCCAACCCACATTTGTCAAGCATCTGCAGCAGTTTCTCAGCTTTGCCAATTTCTACCATCACTTCATCAGGGATTACAGCTGAGTGGCTGCTCCCTTTTCCTGGACTCCTGAGACGGAAGAGGCTTCTTCTGAGCTTAAAAGATGTTTTACCTCTGCCCAGATGCTCATAAATCCTGAACCCTCATGCCAGTTTGTTGTGAAGGTGCAAGCCTCCAACACCAGAGTGGGGGCGGTGCTCTCTCAGTGCTTAGCCATTGACCAGAAGCTCCATCCCTGCACCTTCTTCTTATGCCGTCTGACCCCTGCTGAGCGACTATGATGACGGAAATCGGGATGGAATTCCCACAGACATTGTTTCTCACCGTGGCCCACATTTCTCATCCCAAGTCTGGAATGCCTTCTGCCAAGAGTTAGGAGCTACGGTGAGTCTGTCTTGCGGTTACCATCAACAGACTAACGGTCAGACGGACGGGCCAACCAGGACCTGGAAGCAGCTCTCCGTTGTGTGGCCTTCAGGAACCCCTCCTCCTGGAGCACCCACCTATCCTGGATTGAGTATGCACACACTCCCTGCCCTGCACCGCTACAGGTATGTCACCTTTTTATTGTGCCATGGGTTTCCAACCCCCTCTGTTTCCAGCTCTGGAGGATGAGGGCTCCATTCTCAGTCCAAGCTCACCTCCACCAATGCCGTAATGTCTGGAAGGATGCCCGTGCTCCAGTCCACCAATCGCAACCGATGCATTGCGGACCGCCATCGTACACTAGCCCCCTACTAGCAACCAGGTCAGAAAGTTTGGCTCCTTCCTTTAAAGACTGATTCAAAGAAACTATTGTCTATGTCGGTCCTTGATGAATGAAATTGACTCCATTATTAACAACACTGTTGTCAGGCTCAAGCTACCCCCTCATATGAGCATTCATCCTACGTTTCATGTTTCTCATCTCAAACCAGTGTCGACTAGTCCCCTGTCTTCTCCTTGCTTGATAAGGTAAGTACCTACAACTTACTTACAGCTGTACAATATGGATGAGAGTAAAAAGGGTGTAAGAGAAACCATATCTCTGTGTTAGTATTTTTTCAGGCACTGAGAAGCAGATGGTAAGAAAGAAGAAGTAAAAGATAAAAACAAATGATGAAAGGGTGGATGCTGGACATTATAATGAAAGACACTGTTTGCGTGTTGCAGTCCCAAAGCGTGGTGAATTTAACCCAGCAGGAAAACAAATGCTGGCTTCGGTTTGACTGAAGCAACAGAGCCAGATGCTGCAAAGGAGACGTCAAGTTTAGAGACAAAAACAAACTACTGTTTAGATCTGAGGGATTAGAGAGGTGAAATTAAAGATGTTTTTACCTGGAAGACAAAACTGAACACTGTGTGTGTGTGTGTGAATATATATATACTCTGTGTTTTTGTGCATGTGTGTGACAATTGGAGCTCATTAGGCTTTTCATCACATCCCATTCATCTATCTGCATCCGTGTGATTCTTTCTCTCTGCAACATGACCTACTGTCACCATGGATGGAGCTGCGTGATTGGACAGAGACCAGGAAGTCCTCAAAAAGGTCAGTAGCATAACGATGTTCATGGGAACATTTTTTAATGAGTGTGGTGTTGTGAGATCTGCAAAACCTCACTGGAACCAGTTTTCTCCCATCCGCTGAAATGTTCCCTTGTAGTATCTGTTATTTGTTATTCAACCTGGGTTTCTGCTGCCCTCAGTGAAGACAGGAGAAGTGGCCACACATAATGGTATACTGCACACACATGCACACACCCACACACACACAAAGGCCTTCCATTTACTGTATACACACACACACACACAAAACTCAGAATGAAGCATCAGTTCATTTGTGTAGAAATCCACGTAGTTGTAATTATCAAGTCCAAACACATCTCAGAATGAAAATGCATATTGAAATATGAGGTCAGTCAATATGACCAAGCATGAGGCCAGCATGAAGTGAGCAGAGCTCTAATCACTAGTAATTTTGGCTGCATGACATCCAGGGTGACATATCGCTGTCTTGCTTCATTTGGGCCGTTTCATCAAATTTACAATGTGTATGCTGATACTTGACAGTATATGTGATCACTGTTAAAATTAGAGAGTGACAATCACTTGTAAAATGTGTTAACATCTGAGTGAAAATATACCCAATAATTGAATAACACATCTACTCTGAAATGGTGAGTTTGTTAGCAAATAACAGTTTGCAAAGTTTTTATGAATGTGGATATGAAGAAAGGATAGTGTCAACAGTATCGACAAATATGTGCATCATGATACACACCCACAAAAACAAGATATACATATTTATGCTAGGGCCGTGCATTGCCACAGTGTCTTTTCTGATACTATCACTGGAGGACGCCAAAGTCAGAAACTCTACTCATAATGGCTTTAAAGCTGCACTTAACAATATTTTATATTGAAGCTGCTCTAATCAAATGGTAAATGGCTGCATTCATATTGCACTTTTATTTAAAGCACTTTACAATTTGCCTCTCATTTACCCATTCACACACACTGATAGCAGCGAGCTACCATGCAAGGTGTTGGCCCAACAATCAGGAACCACACACATCAGGAGCCACAGCTGCACCGTACCCCAAATGGATAACAATTGATTTAATGACTATGTGATGTGAAATGAGTCGCACATTGTGATGAACCCATAGAGAATTATCACCCAGCTCTTTTAAACTTTATAGTGTCTTTCAACTCATTGTTTTGGTTTTACGGCCTGCAACTTTACTGTTTTGGTTGAGTCTCCTTGCTCACATCAGCATTGTTTCCATCTACAGCAGGCAGCTCTTTTCAGCAACACAGCTCTGATAAACCCACTGCACACTACCTACTCAGCACCAAACAGCAGACAAATTTAGTGGCTAGCTGGTGACGAGAGTGGAGCATTTAGCAGCTAAAAAGACCCTCAAGAACAAGAACAGAGAACAGAACAATATTGGATTAATATTTGCCAAGTGGCCAGAAACACAACTCCGATCGATTGCTAATTTTGTACTGTGTTTGCTAGGTGTGTATATTAAGTAACTGTTTGCTAGCAAGCATATTAACATGTTTGCCATGACAACTTTATAAGGTGATCTTATGTCAATATTGCTACCCCCAAAGTAGCTAAAAAAAATCAATCAAAATCTTCCCTTTCCTGGTGACAAAATTGCTCAATTTGTCATTTGCCAGTGCTCTGTAACCTATGAACTAACAACCATTTCCATGCCTTTCTCTGGGAAAACATGTTTGTAAATATGTTTCACTAGCAAGGACCACACCATCAATAAGATACGTTTAAATGATTTATTAACAAAAACAAAAGATTATGAGTGAAGCTTGAACTCTTGTCCTTCTTTGGTCTGTTGCTGCATTGTGGGAAAGCCTTGGTGGGGAATCCACCATGGCAACCAAGAACGACGGACCCCCAAAGCCTCCAGTTACTTAAGACAAGTTTGAGTGGATCTGAGATCTTTGAAATCTGAATTAATGTAGCAGTGACTCCTTGGGAGGACCAATAGCCCATGATTTGCATTGAGTGCTTGGGGGAGGCCGAGGGGGCAGCTCCAATTCTGAAGAAGTGACCAGAGTAATGAACAGGAGAAATGCTGGACAAGGAGAGTACATGGTGGAAGTGCTGGTAGAACCAGAATCGAGTAGCCACTTGTCAGGACTTAGAGATGAATAGAGGATCTGTCATGTTATGCTCTGGGATTAATGCATGTTACTAACTCGACATCTTCTCTCTCCTGTAGTTTTGTGCTTTCTCGTCTCTCTCCTCTCTCCTTCTGTTGCTTTCAGCAGGTATTTCTGCCTCCGGAGCTGTAGAATCTGGATCTATGATTACTGCCCCCATGTTCCCGCTCAACACCCACTGCTACAAGTATTATTATTAGTCTTATTATTATTATCATTATTATTCCTATCATTATTATTATTTTATTAATATTACCTCTACCATTACATTATTATTATTTTAAAATTCTAAGTGGAATTCGCATTGTGCTACTGTATGCTCTTTTTCCTCCTGGTCTCTCTCTCTCTCTTTCTATTAGATATTAAGAGTTTACTGTAAAGGAACATATTAGAGCAGCTGATCAGTTGCAGGGTGACGATTTATAACATCAACACCAGTGCTGCTGACTGCAGACTACAGAGGGCTCATCTTGATACCGGCCCAGCTGTGTAGGCGAGATGTTTTATAAACTAATAATCCTCTTATCTGGGTCATCTACTGTGCTGCTCTGCTGTCTTCACGCTACACTACACCTCAGATACACACACACACACACCTCACCTTGTGTGGACTCACCTTTATAATGCACTTCAGCACCTCTGTTATCTGATGGTGCTGCGCTTGCTCTCTGCCAGCAGCGGACTGTCACTGACACACAGGTGTTGAGGAATCCTGGTATGTAAGTGGCAAATTATGTCTACTTATCATGTCTTAGCCCATAAGAGCAAATTTGCCATAACACCCAAATAGATATTTTTTCTTTTTGTGCATTTTATAGAATGGAAACCTCAAGATCAAGTAAGATATATAAGAAGTACAGTAGTGGAAAGTAACTAAGTACATTTACTCAAGTATTGTACTTAAGTATAATTTTGAGGTACTTGTACTTTACTTGAGTATCTCCAATTATGGTACTTGGTATGGCATACTTCTACTGCACTACATTTCAGAGAGAACAGCTCACAGTTCCAAGTTACTTTGATTCAACATACCAAACATATGATCCACTAAATAACACTATGATGCATTATTATTCAATTCAATTCAATTTTGTTTATATAGCACCTATTCGTAACAGAAGTTATCTCATTGCACTTTTCCTATAGATCGGGTCTAGACCGTACTCTTTATAATTTTAATTACAGAGACCCAACAAATTCGCGACAGTGGCAAGAAAAAACTTTGTTTAAGAGGCAGAAAACTTGGACAGAACCAGAATCAATGGTGTGAGAGACAGAGAGAGAGAGAGAGAGGGAGAGAGAGAGAGGGGTTTGGGGGGAGGGAGGCACAAGGCAAATACCACCTAGAATTTATTTTTTTAATAGTAGAATAGTAATTGTAGTGTTAATATTAATAAATTAGTAATAATAGGAATGACAGCTATGGGAAACATTATGTCACTATTCGTAACAAAGCCAATAACAACAACTATAGTAGCAGTTGTCGAGCAGGAACACGCAGGCAGCAGGTGGCCCACAACCACAGATCCAGTCTCTGCAGCTCCGGAGGCAGAAATACCTGCTGAAAGCAACAGAAGGAGAGAGGAGAGAAACGAGAAAGCACAAAACTACGGGAGAGAGAAGATGTTGAATTAATAACATGCAGTAATGGGATAAAAATGCATACAGATGGAGAGGGAGAGAAGGAGGGAGGAAAGAGGTGCATCATGGGAAGTCTCCCGGCAGTCTAGGCCTTTAGCAGCATAATTAAGGGATGGTTCAGGAATCACCCAAGCCAGCCTTAACTATAAGCTTTATCAGAGAGGAAAGTCTTAAGCCTACTCTTAAATGTGGAGATGGTGTCTGCCTCCCGAACCCAAACTGGGATCTGATTCCACAGGAGAGCTTGATAACTTCAAGGCTCTGGCTCCCATTCTACTTTTGGAGACTCTAGGAACCACAAGTAACCCTGCATTCTGGGAGTGCAGTGTTCTAGTCGGATAATAAGGTATTATGAGATCTTCAAGATACGATGGTGCCAGACCATTATGAGCTTTGTAGGTGAGGAGAAGGATTTTAAATTCTATTCTGGATTTCACAGGGAGCCAGTGCAGAGAAGCTAATTTCGGAGAAATATGATCCGTTTTCGAACATGCTACCAGTGGGAGGCTCGCAATCATAGATCCAGACTCTGCAGTTATAGAGTAGAACTCTGCTATTATAGGTTAAAGGCCCTGCACACCCACACAGAGTTTTCAGTTATGTGGCTGATTACTTTCCACCACTGTCAGTCTGTCTGCTGCTCCATCTGTTAATGTATGTTTGGGGAAACCTGGATCCCCTCTGTGAGATCTGTCCTGTGAACACCTTCGACCTTTCACTAACTTGAGGTTTACATTTGTCTTTTTTCCTTCCTTGGCTTCTTCTTCATTGTTTTGTTGATGCGAAGGTCACAGTTGGTGACTGAATTATTGTTGACTTTTACTTTACACTTACAACGACCTACATTTTTTTGACAAAGGACCTTGCGAATAATGACTGTGCTCTCTCAAAGGCAAAGGCGGAATTAATGTGACTTTTCTAGAAGAGAATAGAAGAGAAGAGTCATGGTGCCTGGTTGGGTGAAGAAAGCGTGTTTGACATGGGGAACCATTATTTGACCCCATCTCCTACCAATAGTCAGCAATGTTTTATCTCTGAATTATCTCTGTAGTGTGATTACAACAGCACAAACTTCAGCACACAATGATGAATTGAGAATAGAATTTGTAGGAAATCTACATTTCTACCTGCATTCTGTATCTATGTAGTGAACACGAAGCAGCAGCAATTTAATTAACATTTTTCACCATTTAACATGTAGTTAAAATTTGGCTCAGTTTTACACTAAGCTGTTTCTCTTGATCAGTCAAGAGCTAATGCATAAATTAGCTTTGTGAAGGAATTAACCTGAAATCAGGTAGCAAGAGGTAAAACAAGAAACGGATACGTAAAGTAACTGAATGTAAGTTACAGAAACCAAAGGCAAAATTCTAAATTAATGCAGGGTCAATACTGAAATTTGTGCATGGAGGAACCCAGGACCAAGAGGAAGATACTAACCATCAACCATCTACCAGCAGTTCAGTTACACAAGATGAAACACACACAACCGGCAGGTCTAAAGACTCAGGAAAAGCAGCCCCGACTAACAACCATCAATCAGCAGTTCAGGTATATGATATGATAAACAGCACACAACCTGGTTCTATAGTGTTATATACAGTATACTGGGTTTGCAACGTTTGTAAAGTTTTGTGACTTTTCTTCTGTTATGTGTGACTAATTGTACAGTTCTGTTTTTTTCAATATTTATTTATTTTAACAATAATTGTAACATTGATAATGAAAATACACTGTAATTCTTTGGTTTATTGTTTATTTTATTGAAGAAAATTACACTTCCATATATTTCTGTGTGTGTTTTTTGTGTGTCTTATAGTTAGTTTTATGGTGTAATATACTGTTTACTGTTGTTGCATAGTTATGGTGTTCACTGATAGTGAAAATATTTTTCTTCAGTTTATCCTCGCTTAGGTCTCCCAAATGGCCAGCAGCAAACCTGAAAACAGGAATTGCTTACTTTATCTCTAACTGTACTGTATCAGTTTCATATGTTGTCACTTGTTCACCTTCGACATTTACTTAAAACTATTTACATGTTATAAAATTCTGCCTCAAGGTGTACAATTTAAGAAGACATCCATGTAGATGTTATGATAGAAATTATCAAGCTTCTGTTGCATTGAGTGGGTAATCTCCTCATCCCCAAAGATTCTTTCAACTGTGAAGACTATTTTCTATTTTATTACTAATATTATTTACAGGGACCCAACAATTCGCACCATGAGCAAGTACTTGGCAACAGTGGCAAGGAAAAACTTCCTTTTAAGAAGCAGAAACCTCGAGTATAACCAGACTCAAAATGGGCGGCCATCTGCCGAGACGAGAAAGCACAAAACTACAGGAGATGTCGAGTTAGTAACATGCATTAATGGGATAAGAATGCATACAGATGGAGGAGAGAGGTGCATCATGGGAAGTCTACCAGCAGTCTAGGCCTTTAGCAGCATAACTAAGGGATGGTTCAGGACTCACCTGAGCCAGCCCTAATCATAAGCCTTATCAAAGAGGAAAGACTTAAGCCTACTCTTAAATGTGGAGATGGTGTCTGCCTCCCGAACCCAAACTGGGATCTGATTCCACAGGAGAGGAGATTGATAGCTGAAGGCTCTTGCTCCCATTCTACTTTTGGAGACTCTGAACCCCAAATTGCTCCAGAGGGCTGTGCCTTCGGTGTGTGAGTGTGTGTGAGTGAGTTACTTTCTTTGAAATGATGAGCAGTTGGCACCTGCCATCAGTGTATGAATGTGTGTGAATGGGTTGAATGTAATATGTAGTTGAAGCACATTAAGTAGTTGGAAAAGACTATAAAGGCGCTATATAAGTATGGTCCATTTACCATTTACCATAATAAGGTACTGCGAGATCTTTAAGATACAATGGTGCCTGACCATTGAGAGCTTTGTAGGTGAGGAGAAGGATTATAAATTCTATTCTGGATTTTACAGGGAGCCAGTGCAGAGAAGCTAATATTGGAGAAATATGATCTCTTTTCCTAGCTTAAGTCAGTACACGTGTCACAGCATTCTAGATCAACTGGAGAGTCTAGAGGAACTTATTTGAAAATTTTCTGTCCTTTTTTTCTGTCCTTAAGGCATGCTTGAAGTTTAGCTAACTAATTAGTTTCATCTGGCTTGATCAATAGATATAATTGGGTATCATCAGCATAACAATGAAAGTTTATGGAGTGTTTCCTAATAATTTTGTCTGGAAGCATATATAAGGTGAATAGAATTGGTCCAAGCACAGAACATTATGGAACTCCGTGACTGATTTTGGTGTGCATGGAGAACTCATCGTTAACATGTACAAACTGAGATCGATCTGATAGATAGGATTCAAACCAGCTTAGTGCTGTTCCTTTAATGCCAATTTAATGTTCCAGTCTCTGTAATAGGATGTGATGGTCAATGGTGTTGAATGTAGCACTAAGATAGTACTAAGAGACAAGTCCATTGTCTGATGCAATTAGAAGATCATTTGTAATTTTCACTAGTGCTGTCTCTGTGCTATGATGCACTCTAAATCCTGACTGAACATCCTCAAATAAACTATTGTTATGTAGAAAGTCACATCACTGATTGGCGACTGTTTTCGTAAGGATCTTAGAGAGAAAGGGAAGGTTAGATATAGGTCTATAGTTGGCTGAAACCCCTGGATCAAGAGTGGGCTTTTTAAGAAGAAGAGAATAACTACAGCCACTACTACTTAGATGAAAAAATCGTTGAAGTTAGCTGGAGAAGGTCGATAGGAGAAAAGCAGTCTAAATATATATCTTTTCTAAGTTTCTAAGGTTTCTAAGGTTCCTGTCTATACGGATGAATCATTGATGGTTCAGGGCAGGACGTGATGAATCTCTAATAATTAAAATCATCATTAAAGAATTTATCACTGAAGAAGCTCATGAAGTCGATACTGCTGAGGGCTATAGGAATACACGGCTCAATAGAGCTGTGACTCTCTGTCAACCTGGCTACAGTGCTGAAAAGAAACTTGGGGTTGTTTTTATTTTCCTCTATTAATGATTAGTAGTAAGCTGCTCTGGCATTATAGAGGGCTTTCCTATATGTTTTAAGACTATCTTGCCAGACTAAATGAGATTCTTCCAGGTTGTTGGAAGGACAATTCCTTTCAAATTTTCGTGATGTTTGCTTTAATTTGCGGGTTATACCATGGAGTTAACCATCTTTGTTTTATTATCTTCTTTTTTAGAGGAGTGATAGAATCGAGTGTCATTCGCAGTGAGCCTGAAGCACTATCAACAAGATGTTCAATTTGGGAGGGGCTGTGATTTGCATAGAAGTCCTCTGTTATATCGAGACATAGCATTGAATTAAATGTAGATGGGATCGCTTCGTTGAATTTAGCCTTAGCACTATCAGATAGAGGAGTTTTTGCCTAATGGCGTGTAGTCCAGTAATACTTCAAAAGTTATTAAATAAGGGTCCGATAATAGGATTCTGTGGAAAGACTATTAAAGGTTAATTTCAATGCCGGTTGAGGTTGAGGGTGTGGTTAAAACAGTGAGTGTCTTCATGTACACTCTGACAAAAGCCAATCGAATCTAATAATGCGATAAACGCAGTACTAAGGATATCGTTTTCAACGTCCACATGAATATTGAAATCACCTACAATAATTACTTTATCTGTTTTAAGGACTAAACTTTAGAAAAAGAGAATTCATATAAAAATTCAGAATAAGGACCAGGAGTAAGGACCAGGTTTGTACATTATAACAAATAGAATTGGCTGTCCAGGATGGGTGTGAAAGACTAAGAACAAGGCTTTCTAATAAGTTATAATTTAGTTTAGGTTTAGGGTTGATTAATAGGATTGAGTTGAAGATGGCTGCAACCTCCTTGGTGCCTCGAGGAATGTGAGTATTAATATGACTGGGCGGAGTGGATTCATTTAGGCTAACATATTCTTCATGACCCAGCCAGCTTTCAGTAAGACAAAATAAGTCATGATAATCTGATTTTAAATCGTTCATTAGTACAGCTTTAGATGACAGAGATCTGAAGAGTCTACATTTAATTCTCCTATTTTGTTGTGCTATTTCAGCTGTGGTAATTTTGTTTAGGTTTTTGTGTATAACTCCTCCTGTTAAGTTTTGATTTAATTAATTTAAGTGGTCGGGGTGGCAGACACTGTCACTGTTTTGGGCGGGAAACTGCTCTGGAAGCGCAGAGAAGCGTGTAGTATTGCAACTCTGCCTCTTGGCCTCAACTCTAGGTTGTCATGATTTAGGTCCACTAATAAACTCATATTTCTGGAAATGAGAGCTGCTCTGCTTATCACTTAAAGAGGCAGAGGCATTTGACACACCGAGCAAGAGAGTGCAGGAGAGGGAGAGGGA
The DNA here is from genome assembly GCF_020085105.1 of Siniperca chuatsi. Lineage (NCBI taxonomy): Eukaryota > Metazoa > Chordata > Actinopteri > Centrarchiformes > Sinipercidae > Siniperca > Siniperca chuatsi. Next base: position 29,745,622 of record NC_058043.1, on the reverse strand, counting down.
GAGAGAGATAAGCTATCTCTAGCTGCTAAGCCAAAGAACGGTAGCTAGCAAAACTGAATAGTAATGTAAACTGTGGGATTAGCGAGAAAGTCGATAAAAGAAGGAAAGTGGTATGAGTGCTTGAGCAGAACTAGTGTACGTTTAAATGTATAGCAGATAATTAGTCGCTGTAATGAATGATCGAACATAATTAACTGGGATGAGCTAGTTCACGCAAATATATATTTTAAAAATATATATAAATAAATATATGCAGAAATAAAAGAACAAATAAATGTGAAAATAAATGAAAATACTTATAATTATTCTTTTATATTTTGTTATTTGTATTTATATTTCCACATTTTTTTATTTACTTATTTGTTCTTTTATTTATTCCTCTATATATTTCCACATTTATTTTCTTTTTCTTTTAGTTTTATTCTTTTTTTATGGCACTGACTTTATGACTCCCAAGAAGAGCACTATGAGAGTGTCAGTGTCTTACCTGAATGTGCTCTTCTTAACCTGAAGTAAGGAAAGTAAGGAATTGACTTGTGGAAGGAGAGATGAAACGACTGTGCAGCTCTGTGCATTATCACACTCCTCAGATGCTTTATGATTTGTAGCTGAGCAGCACAAGGGGAACATAGCCCTCATGTTAAAAATCACCTTCATGATAAATGCACAAGAGAGCATAGGGGAGGGGGGAAGCACCATTTTATTCAGAACAGGTAGCCATGCGTGCTAAGGATGAAATGACAAGCAGCTGTGGTAGTGTGCTCATGCCAATACACATCTACATACACACTTTCTCCTGAAATCCCAAGTTTGACACGATTGTCTGTCAGCCTTTTTCTGTCTTTTAAGATGCTCAGTCTCTTTTCGTCCATCTATCAGATCACCAAACCCTGCAGGACAGACATTACAATCTGTAATGCAGTTGTTCCATGAGACAGCAAGCTGCCTCACTTCACATTCACTCATTAAGTTAAAGTTGTCTACAAACAAGTAACAACAGTAACTGCATCAGTGTGTAAATAATATACCGTTGATTGATGAAGTCTGACTCGTGATAAAGATTGGATCTGAGTACTTCCTTCTCGAGCTTGTACAAATCATAGGTAAAAAAGAAACGGTTTTATCGGAACATGAACATTTTAAGTTCAGTGAGCTTAAAATTTGATGTTTTGCATATGTGAAACTGGTTTTCAAATCTATCTGTTTAAGGGATTAAAGTACGCATCTTTAAAGCAGCTGTAATCGATTTTTTTGTAACAACAATGTATCAAATGACAATGTGAAAACAATGTGACAGGCAGTAGGTGATTTGAGGGGGATGCCATCCCCCTTGTTAGCAAAATGACCAAAATCCATCCCCCTTATTAACCTGCTCAAAAGATGCTCTGTGTTTTGTCTTGTAGTGGTGCTTCACATTGCTGCTTTTAACCTCTTTAACCCGAGGCCTCTGGCTCAGGCCCCTGCTTGAAAATAACATGCCCAAAATGAATAAAGTATATCTCTGCAACCACAAGGTCTATTTGAATACATTTGGTATCATGATAAAGGTAACAATTGTAAGATTCTCTTCTAGATTCTCTAGAGGTGTAAGCATCAGTATATATATTACTGGGTCAGAGTAAATGAAGATGGAAAACAGCATAAATGAAATAAAATTTCATATCCACCTAACAAAACCATAAACTTTAAGAGTGAATATCTCTTTGGAATGATGCAGTTGCAACCCGGTATTATTATACCATACATAATTACCATCAACTGGTAAATCCACTTTGTACTTTACACTTATTTTAATTTTGTACTTATATCCACTTTGTACTTAATTTATCTTGCCTGTATTAGTAGCCTGTAGTGTATTATATTTTGATTTGCTTAGTGCTTCTATTCCTGTGTGCACCTCCCTTTGTAGATTTCTTTAAACCTTTCTACTTCAAATATATGTCCCTGTAGTGAATTTGTGATTATTTTAGCTATAGATTTCTCTATCTACCTTTTATATGGCTTAAGGTGATCTCTCCCTCACTGCAACCGACACAACCATTAAAATTTATGCAAATAAATGCGTGATGGCGTCATCAATATGCTAATTAGCACATGACTTTTGGAGCTAGTGCTAGCTACTTGAGAGTTGACAACACCAGGTGTGGCTCTTCTGAGTACAACACTGTCTCCTAAAAATTGATAAAAATTGATTTTTAATCAATTTTAACAGACATTGTCATTGTTATGTTTACGAAACTCAAAGCATGTGGTTAAGGTTAGGAAAAGATCATTATCTTGGTTAAAGCAACTCAATATTTTTAATTGAACAATGTGTCAAATGAGTATATACAGTATAATGTGAAAACAGTCACTCGTAGTGAAGCCACAGAGAATTATCGCCTGACTGCAGTTTCCCTCAACTCTATGTTGCAGTTTTGTCATGGTTTTGGGTTTTCGTCTAGTCATTTCCTGTTTTATTTTGATAGTGTCCTTCCTCATGTGTCTTGTATTACTTTACTTCCTGCCTTTGTGTGTTTTCCCAGCTGTGTGATTGTCTGCCCCGTCCTGATTAGTTTCACCTGTGTCTAGTTATCCTCCCCTCACTTGTGTATATTTTGTGTACTTGTGTATCTGTGTGATTCCCTTATTCTCTTGTCTCACTGTATGCTACCTGTCCAGCATGGACCTGGAGCATTAGGAGCTAAAGAGCCACTTACTTCTCTCAGGAGGTAGATATCACACTTCTTGGGTTGGAAAAAACATTGCCACTTAACGTAATTCAGGTAGCAATTATGTTTCCTTCAAAACTTATTTGACAAAACAAATTAAGAGGGCAGAAACATATTTTGAATGAGACAGGGTTGCTGAGTTAATAGGAATCTCTGCTAAAAACATAGCAACTGCAAAAGCAGCACACACATAGCATAGACACGTCTCTCAAGAATCTGGTTTTAGTTTGCCAAAAAAAAAAACAGGTCAACTAAGGCCAGAGTACTGAGAGATTTTTGTGCTTTTGGAGTACCAGTATCCTCCCCTAAAACAAACCAAATCCAATCTCTCAAGGGGCTAGCTAAGACTGTTCAAGACTGTCTCTGTGGTTTGTATATATTTATTTGATGTACATTTTTGTGTGCTTTAGTGTGGTAAAGTATGCTTGTATAAGCTGTTGATTAGATGACTGACATCCCGTACTCCCATGGTCCCATGTTGCAGTCACCTATGGTTTTTGGAGATCTGAGAGCTCTTATCTTTTGCAGCTAGAGCATGACACTAGAGGCTAAGGGCACAGATTCATGCCAAGTCACTTTCTCTTTTCCCATCTCTCTGAATCTGTGTGTGTGTGTGTGAATGAATTTCACATTGAATGAGTGGCATGTCTATCTTGCACGAAGGACTTCTTGAGTGCCAGTTTCTCGCTAAAGCCAATTCCAACATCAATTCAATTTGTTTAATGGACCTCCTCACCTTTCATGTTGAGCTGTTTATCTGGCTCTCACCCAGCCAACTCTGTTCTTCTATGGCCTGGAGAAACAGACCCACATATAAACTGCTTAGAAAAGCTCTGGGAACCCTGCAAGTGATAAGCTTACATCTTTACATCATATCACATTTCATATCATATCACATTTGTATATTCGTAATTATGTTATCTACCAGGTACTGAAAATCAGGAGCTGGTCACGTCAACAAACCATTTTGCACAACATGAATTTATTCCCATACTTCCCATTCCTCCTGGTACGTATTTACGTACATAGACAAGCAGAGACAAATAAACCACAAGCTCATAAGCAGCGCGACCACAGGGGCAGAAGGGTTGACCACCGCATGGCCCGCGTTCAGTAGGTGCTCCTACGGAGCTACCATATTTCTTCATATAGTGACCAGAGTCTGAGCCTTTATTTACCTGAACTGCAGAATTTAACACATTTTTATTTGAAACAGGGTTGCGTTACAGGCTGAGTCAGGCCTTTACTTCAAAGTCCTGCAGTTCCCAGCTACATGTGTACTTTAATGTCATTCAAACAGGGAACAAGAACTCTAACACAGTAACAAAATACAGCTGGCGTCAAGAAATGTAAAAGCCACCTCACTAATGGTTAAAACTAAAACTACATGGTGATTTATCAACATAAACCACCATGTTCTGAACAGACACATTAGAAACATTAACAAAAAGTAACACTTGCATTTTGGAACATAAAACAGCAAACTATTCAGTCCAGCACTAGGCATGATGGCAAATGTGGGCCATCATGACAATATCTTAGTACGAAGCCTTGTTTTGATCCGCTCCCATTTGCTGTTTGTGTTTTTTTTTTAATCTAGCTAGGCACTAAAATGCTCTGTGTTGAGTGGGACATAAACATTGACAAAGACAAAGTGGTTGGCAGGTTTGCCAGCATGAAGGAGAGTGTATGAAATTTTAAGAAGTTTGTTAACCTGTTCTGATTATTTTGTTCTATGGAGGATGGTGGAATACACAAATGGACTAACGTTAGCCTACACTAAACTAGGCCTACAGCAGGCTGAGCACAGTTGGTGAGTGAAACATTCATAATTAGTCTTTATTAACTTAAATTTTGGTTATGAAGAAATCAGTCAGAATGTTAGACTAATCTGTTGTTTGACTCCATGTTTATCGTATCTCAGCACCTTTAAGTGTCACTGCCTGTGGTGTTGGAGACTGTATATTTTATGTTTTTACAGGCCTTGTATAGTGTGTTGTAGTCCACTAAAAGCTTATCTTCAGAGAGTCTGAGTGGACTGGCATATTAAGTTTTGAGAATGAATGAACAAAGAAGTTGAACCTAGAGCAGATTGTTGAGGACTTCACGATGCATGAAGCTCACAGAATGCCATTCAGACAGGTGAGTACATTGACAAACTCTTGATAAATGTAACTCACTTTCTGCGTGATACATGAGAGCGTCAGCAGCCACTGTGTTGCCTAGTATCGTAGAGTTGTGTGCATGCTATATGCGGTGTGTAAAAACTGTTAATTCTCTCCTTTGCTTTAAGATAAGATAAAACTTAATTTATTCCAAGGGAAATTGTTGTGCAGCAGCTGCAATACAAAGTTGGAAGAGTGCAAATTTATATGTAGGCTATAATATGTGTGTTTGTAGCTGCACTGGCTGTGGAGTTTATACTGTTTAGTGCCAGGTTATTTAATTTCTGTAGCCTAATAATGCTTCTTGCACCCCCCACGATGTACTTTTCATTTATTGTTTGTTGTATTTGTTGAATTGTTTTGTCCTCTTTTCTGGTTTTATATGGTTTATATTTAAATAGGCCTTGTACAGTGTTGTAGACCGCCGTGTGTATTTTATGTTATGTTTAAGTTATTCCCATGTAAGAAAGACATGGTACTGAGACATCCTGGCACCTGCACCTGGCTGTCTAAGCCTGTCGCTGTCTGTCGGTGGTGGTGCTGAACCGTTCGTCAATCAATGCACAAGTGCTGCGTGCTGTCTTCAGTGTTGAAACAAAGTGGCTTAACTGTATGTTTTCTTAGACATAGGCTTGCTTGGCTCAATAAGTGACACTTTATGTTTATGGATAGGTGAGGATATATCAGCTATTTTACAGTTGTGAATTTTAAAATAACTATATCAGAAGGGCCCATCGAGAATGCTTCGCCCCCTCTGTGCTGAGAGTCTAGCACCACCCCTGCATCAGCTTTTTGAATGCATGTCCAAGGGCTTGATATTCAGCTGGTGTCCTGAACATCCAATCAGGTCTCTGGTCTAGTCTGAGACCCGGCCAAGAGTAACTCTCTGTGGCTGCTCTGAAGAAGCCAGGCCATGACTAACATGAACCACCGTCACCATCACTGAGCTGCCAGCCAGGAAAATAAATACAGCTGGAGAAGACCGTGAACCAACACTCCTCCCAGTTATGTTTGGTCCCAGGTGAACCTCCACAGAATGGGGAACTAGTAGATCAACACACAAACTTATGACAGGCTTTTAAAGAAGGTGACACAACCTAGACACATTATGTCACTCAGCAACTGTATGTTAACATAACTATAAAAATAAGTGTTATAAAAGGACACATGAAAGCAAAAAAATACATGACTTGATTGTTGAAACTAAAACTAAAACTTTTGTTTATTAACAAAAAGTTAAAACTGCAGACACATGTAATCAGTCAAATCACAGTTTCTGACTAAACAGAATAGAGGTAACATAGACCCAGCTGTTATCATTTAGAGCAAGCAACGACTGTTGTCAGATATTCTACTGTCCCATCTTTATTCACTGTAAATCAGAATCAGAATCATGAAACAGGTTTATTGCCAAGTAGGTTTTCACATACAAGGAATTGTTCTTGGTGCTGTGGTGGATAACAGTCAAAATAAGCAAAGTAAGAGAAAAGAAAACAATTACTGTAAAAGTCAAGAGTCATAAATATGAAATAAAAATGCACAATATAAATATGTAATATACGTGTGTGTGTGTGTGTGTGTGTGTATGAGTGTGTGTGTGTAAAATGAAGACCTGTACAATACACTTCATAATAAAATTGTTTTACTCATCGAGATTAATTTACACGTCCCCCAACTTCATGGATATGCAATACTACTGTAAATTGCTGTACCAAATAGGGGTGTTTTTTATTTTATTTATTTATATAGCACCAATTCATAACAGAAGTTATCTCATTGCACTTTTCCTATAGAGCAGGTCTAGACCATACTCTTTATAATATTATTTACAAAGACCCAACAAATCCCACCATGATAAAGCACTTGGTGACAGTGGCAAGAATTAACTTGCTTTTAACAGGCAGAAACCTCGGGCAGAACCAGATTCAATGGTGGGTGGCTATCCGCCACTGCCGTGTTGGGTTTTGAGGGGGGGGGGGGGGCACAATGCAGGAGGAGGATTTTATATTCTATTCTGGATTTTACAGGGAGCCAGTGCAGAGAAGATAATCTCTTTTCCTAGTTCTTGTCAGTACACGTGCCGCAGCATTCTGGATCAACTGGAGAGTCTTAAGGGACTTATTCAGGCAGCCTGATAATAAGGAATTGCAATAGCCCAACCTAGAAGTAACAAATGCATGGACTAGTTTTTCAGCATCATTTTGAGACAGGATGTGCCTGATTTTTGCAATGTTGCGTAGGCGAAAACAGGCAGTCCTTGAAGTTTGTTTCATGTGTGAGTTAAAGGATAAATCCTGATCAAAGATAACTCTGAGGTTCCTTATGGTGGTGCTGGAGGCCAGGGCAATGCCATCTAGAACATCTGGCGCATTGAGATAAAAAGTTGGTAGAACTAATTCTCTAGTCTAATTTTCCCCAAATCAGTTTTTGACAACATTATCAATTTTTGTTGATTTCTTACAAAGGTTTTGTGTTGATGTTGCTGATCTAAAACTCATCAATCTTTCAGTACAAATCTGTTCATCTTTACACCCAAATACAACTGACATAATCTAACACCATAACATTATTGCACATTCTTCTCTACTCGGCCTGTTTCCAAAAGAGCAGCTAAAACCCAGTTGATTACATCATTGCATTTCTTCTGCCCATCATGAAAAAAAAACGTTAAAAGAATAATTACAGAATTACTGTATATTTATAAAACCAACAAAAAATGTGTAAAGGTTCTGCAGGACATTTACAATATACAATCCATGGCAGCATACAAGTTGGGAAGGAGCCCCTCTGATCCACAGCCCATTTGAGCTGCCTGGTGGAACTGTGCTGCTCAGGCCTGTGTAAATGTAGTGTTGGTGTGACCCATGTCCCATTCTTTGTCAGCAGAGCAAAGGCATTCCAGCAGCTGTCATGCTCACATCCTTAAGTAAACCCTGCTGGCGTAATCATCCGAGGGAAGCAGCCAAAGGAGTTGCTAAAACTCTGGAATCACGCACTCACTTAACAGAGCCCGCATTGAGCAAAGCAGCCCAGAGCAGATTCCTGCTTGAAGAAGCTGTTCACGTCAGATTTAAGCCAAGATATAGCTTTGAACTCAGTTTTCTGGAGTTAACTATAGCAAGTTGGGTTTGGCAATGGGTCCAGACCTCTCTGATTTTACAAATGTTGACATAACCTATGTGGAGGAAATATCTGCAGTTTAGGATAAGAAATTAGATATTAATTTCAAATAAACCAAAGAAGATGGGAAGCTTTCCACACATATGTAAACTGCATTTATTGTGCTATATAACAACACAGTTACATTATTAGTTGTGGTTTTCATTTTAAAGTTTGGTTTGCCGAAGTGAATATGAGGAAATACATGAAAAAGCTGACCAAGAATCTCCCTGGTAATAGCATCTTGATTTTGGTAATTTGTGGATTAAGGCCCCGTTCAGGCAGACTGGCAAGGTGCGTTGAAAACACTTGTGACCCCTATGAAAAAGCAGGATTTTATTAGGATTGTAGATTGACCAGAATTGGTTGCCTTTTGCAGTTTGACAGGTGATCCGCTGTATAAGTCTCCTCAATACTTTAACTATATACATTTTTTTAACCTCATATCCCACCAGAGCGCTTTGCATTGCATTCATCCATTAAAGTACATAGAATAAGCTTTAAGACTTTCAATATGAGAACACTTCCATATTGTTACTTAGCTGTCAACACGCTGTCAACAGTTTTCATATGGACTATTTCTACAGTAGTTCCAGTGAAAACTGTCAACAGTGCAGTCAGTGGATTAACCAAACTGATCTGCAATATTTCTGGAAAGTCACATTTGTGTTGAACTTTTTGAAATTACATTTTTCAGTGCTTTGAGCATAAGTTAAATTCCATTCAACTCATTTGTATTTTGGTTGAGGCAGAAATCTCACTGACAAATCTCTCAATATGTCTCCCCATAAAACAAAATGTATCTGCATTGCTAGACTGCACTAGGGGTAAGTAGGAACGTGTGTTTTTTTTGGGGGGGGAGTTCATTTCTTGGGAAAAGTAGCGTAACAGATTTGTAACTTAAAGGTCTACTTATGAGCTTTTCTGGAGTTGAAGACTATGAGATATGATTGAAAGCTCTGGAAAAGCTATTGTAAGTGGACCTTTGAGTTAAGACTATTTCGCTAATTGCCCCTTTAAGATTGAAATGCAGTATGTATGAATTCACACTCACATTATGAGTTCCATAGAAGCACCATTGCATGACATTCAAATTCAGTTAGTTCTTTATAATATTATTTACAGAGAGCCAACAAATCCCACCATGAGCAAGCACTGGGCGACAGTGGCAAGGAAAAACTTTGGTGTAGCCCTCAGTAGTCGTTACTACTGAGGGCTATAGGAATACATGGCTCAGTAGAGGCAGACACCTCGGGCATGAACCTGTTTATTATTTTAACATAAAAATAATGTAATGGTAGTGGTAATATTAATAAAGTAATAACAATAGGAATAGTGATAGGAATAATAATGATAATAATAGTATTAAGAGATCCATCGATCCAGTCTCTGCAGCTCCGGAGGCAGAAATACCTGCTGAAAGTGACAGAAGGAGAGAGGAGAGAGATGAGAAAGCACAAAACTACGGGAGAGAGAAGATGTAGAGTTAATAACATGCAGTAATGGATTAAAATGCTTACAGATGGAGAGGGAGAAAAGGAGAAAGGAAAGAGGTGCATCATGGGAAGTCTCCTGGCAGTCTGGGCCTATAGCAGCATAACTATGGGATGGTTCAGGACTCACCCAAGCCAGCCCTAACTCTAAGCTTTGTTAAGGAGGAAAGTCTTGAGCCTACTCTTAAATGTGGAGATGGTGTCTGCCTCCCGAACCCAAACTGGGACCACAGGAGCGGCGCTTGATAACTGAAGGCTCTGACTCCCATTCTACTTTTGGAGACTCTAGGAACCACTAGTAACCCTGCATTCTGGAAGCACATTGTTCTAATGAGGTAATGTGGTATTATGTGCTCTTTAAGATATGATGGTGCCTGACCATTAAGAGCTTTGTAGGTGAGGAGAAGGATTTTAAATTCTATTCTGGATTTTACAGGGAGCCAGTGCAGAGATGCTAATATTGGAGAAATATAATCTCTTTTCCTAGTTCTTGTCAGTACATGTGCAGCAGCATTCTGGATCAACTGGAGAGTCTTAAAGGACTTATTGGGGCAGCCGGATAATAAGCAATTGCAATAATCTAGCCTAGAAGTGACAAATGCATGGACTAGTTTTTCTGCATCATTTTGAGACAGGATGTGCCTGATTTTTGCAATGTCATGTAGGTGAAAGAAGGCAGTCCTTGAAGTTTCTTTCATGTGGGAGTTTAAGCCTGATCAAAGATAACTCAGAGGTTCCTTACGGTGGTGCTGGAGGCCTGGGCAATGCCATCTAGAGTAACTATATCTTTAGATAATGTGTCTCGGAGGTGTTTGGGGCCAAGTACAATAACTTCAGTTTTTTCAGAATTTAACATCAGAAAATCCAGGTTTTTATGTCCTTAAGGCATGCTTGAAGTTTAGCTAACTGATTAGTTTCATCAGGGTTGATCGATAGATATAATTGGATATCATCCGCATAACAATGAAAGTTTATGCAGTGTTTCCTAATAATATTGCCTAAAGGAAGCATATATAAGGTGAATAGAATCAGTCCAAGTACAGAACCTTGTGGATCTCCGTGACTAACTTTGGCATGCACGTAGGACTCACCATTAACATGTACAAACTGAGATCGATTTGATAGATCATTGATGAATTTAAATGGATTTAGATGGATTGAAACCAGCTTGGTGTGGTTCCTTTAATGCCAATTAAATGACTGTGGTACATAGCTTGTACAGTCAGAGACAGAGTGATCATATCCAGTAAAGAAATGCTAACTAAAGGTAAAACTAAGGGGAAAAGCAGTCTAAATATATATCAGGTTTTACAGTTGTTTCTAATGTTCCTGTGTTTGAAGATAAATTGGTACCAGTTGAAGGCAGGACGTGATGAATTTTTTCTTTAATAGTTAAAATTTTATCATTAAAGAAGCTCATGAAGTCGTTTCTACTGAGGGCTATAGGAAAACATGGCTCAATACAGCTGTAACTTTCTGTCAGCCTGGCTAGAGTGCTGAAAAGACACCTGGGGTTGTTTTATTTTCCTCTATTAATGATGAGTAGTAAGCTGCTGTGGCATTACGGAGGGTTTTCCTATATGTTTTAAGATTATCTTGCCAGACTAAATGAGATTCTTGTCCATGTGCAATTTAAAATCACCTAGAATAATAATTCTGTCATAATTGGTGTGGATAATTGTGAGTATTTGAAAAACTGAAATAAAAGAAGAGAAAGAGAAGAGTTTCAGTGACCTGTAAACTATCTTACACAGTATAGGAGGGCTGCTAAAAATAATGCAGTGATATTTAAAAGAAGTGTATTCATCAAATGTAATGTCTTTAAGACCGAGTGATGCTGAGAGGATGGTTGCTGTACCCCCACCTTTTTTACCTTTCCTGGAGGAGTATGAGGAATTGTAGTTTGGTGGTGAGGCTTGAATAAGAGTGCATGCTCCATCCATATTGAGCCATGTCTCAGTTAAAAACATGTAATCAATATTATTATCTAAAATCAAGTCATTAATAAGAAATGTTTACAAGAGACCTGATCTTCAAAAGTGGCATATTCAGGGTCACTGGGAGAGTTTTCTTAATGGGTGGGTTAGCCGATGGTGGTTTGTGTGTGCATAGAGATCGGAGATTATTGAAATTCACGCCAGAAATACATTTGGTGTTGTACAGTGTGTGTATGTACAGGTGGTATACACTACACTCATTCATACAAAGACATCTGGTTGTCTTGTAGTACATGTTTTTGTTTGTGTGTATATGATTTGACAGCTGGGTCTAACCAGGCTGCACAGTGTCCTCAGATGTCCCACAGAAACCTTAACCCTTTGACCTGCCACCTCAGTCGCCACCACACGCCACCAACTACACACTGCAGCTCACTTCAACTGCAGCTACATTTACTTAATAAAAGAATCAAGTTCAGGCAACTCTATTATTCACAGTTAACAAGTAAACAATAGCTGGATTCAAGGAGAGTGCCATCACTGACCCTTCATACTAAACTGTTGGCATGGGAGTACTGCAGAAATTACCTGCTGGGGTCACATGGAAGATGTTAGTGACATTGTTTAAATGGTAAGCTGACAGACATCTCAAGTCTGCTCGTAAAACTTAATGGAAGCTGTAGCTTTTTTCAAGCTAACAAACTAATTGTTCTTTAACTTTGTTAAAATCTTGAAGGGTTATAATTCTAATAGCAAGTGCTGTAGTAGATACTCATTTATTTATTTAACATTAACAAGTTTCACTATTTCAGAAAGGATAAGAAGGAAAGTAAAGAACATAAAGGAAACTATTTATGAGAGTTTGAATTGCGTTACACAAGCTAATGGAACGGCAGCTAGCCCGTAGGTGACTAGTGAGGTGAGTGTCAGGACTTTGGCTCTCTATGGTGAAGATGCCAGCCAGAGGCACAATTCAGAATAACTATGTTCTTGCAGTTGAGAAAAACACACTGCGTCATATTTGCTATATTAATCTCACAATGACTAAGAATCAAACATTTTATTGATTCAAACTGCATAATGTAATATGTTACATTGCATACAATAGAATTTTAAGCTCTGTAATTGGATGTTTCTTAAAATTCTTATTTGGTGTCATTGTTGACTTCTCTCCTTCTCTCCATTGTCATATACACAGGCTTGTACCTTTTGACTTTTATCAAAACAGATATTTTGTAGGACTTTTACTTTCGGAATCCTGAATGCCCAAAATAACTAATTCCACCTTGCAACTCTATAGGACCTAAATTAAATAGAATTATTTTTTATTTATACGAGTTGACTAGCAGGTGTAGTGGCAATTCCTTCGGAATAAAGAAACACTCAAGGCAATCACTTGTCTTTCTGTAGGTTTACTTCAAGCGTCTGCAGACGGACTCACAGCAGCAAAACATACATCAGTATAATCTGCTCTGAATGAGTACAGAGGAAAAAGAGCATCAGTTATTTATCCAGTCTTCAGGGTCAGACTCCTCAGCCCGGGGAGAAGAGTGTCCCTGAAGTCTGGACATAACAGTCAGTAGGATAATTTGTAGTTCCATGTCATCATTATCAGTGTACTGTTCTCATCTCACAGTCCAAACAATCATACACAAATGAAGTTTTGACGCCAAACAATTATAATAATATCTGTATATTATTATATCAGAGAGTCCGTTTGTTCTTGCCATTACAATTCCTTCCTTTTTAGCATAAAATCATCTTAAAAATAAATGCTAATCAAAATAATTAAGAACAAACTTCAAGTAGGAAAGGAAAAATCAAACAACCAGACAAGTGGGGAAAACCTCAAGCGTCAGAGGAAGAAAAAGCCCACATATACTTACCATTAGCTTATCCAACAAACTTGTTTCTATTGGCATATTCATATACTGACCCATAGATGATTTAATTGCTGTAGCAATCATTGATCTGAAGCAGGGAATTACACAGCAGGTCAAAAGGAGGAAGAGCACAATAACTAGGAGCACAGGTGCCAACACTTTCATCAACACGTTCTTCCATCCTCCCATAGTCAGCCATGACCATATGTCCCATCCTCCCACACTCTGGGAGTCCAGGCTTTTCTCCTTGTGCAGTAGATCGTTCAGATGGTCTGTGATGTCTGGAACATAGGTGCAGCAATCAGTCTCAATAATATGACAAACTCCTCCTTGACTAGCCAGCATCAAGTCCAAAGCCATTCTGTTCTGCAGGGCCACGTTTTTGATCCCCTGCATGGTAGGATTGAGAGTGGAAAACCCTACCTCTACCAGTGCCGTCAAGTTCTCAAGATCTATGGCCAGGTGATCTATCTTGTGTGCATTATTCACAGTCCCCCACCAGGGGAGGATGCCACTGATTCCTTTCTCCCCTGGTGACACTCTCGTAGTGGATCGCCGTGCTCCACACGTGCTCTCTTAGGGATCCAAATCCATCCTCCGTAGGCATCGGGACGATGGGATTGTCGCTTCCTGGGTGGTGTAAGCTGGTGGTGTCAGTCAGATTCAGCTGAGCGATGTATGGCTGAGGTCCCCTGCATTCGCTTGTTCCACCCGGTGCCGCATGTTGTAGTGACAATCTGTTTGCATGCTGAAGTCCCCAGGAAGTGGTCTCTAGACGTGTAGCACTGTCTGGTGAATCCAACCGTACCGGCCTGGGACGTTGGATTGGTAGTCATGATGGGCCAATGAATTCCTTGCGGGGTTATTTGGCTCATGTTCCAAAACCTGGCTGTGGAGCCGTCGTAGTTGGTGATGCTGATGTTACATAGCTTGAGTGCAGCTCCAATGTCTCTCACTGTTCTGTTCTGCAGAGTAACCCCCCGGGTGAATGCCACCATGACTCCTAGGGTCTCAGAGACATTTAATGGCGTGGGTTTCACTGGGATGGAGTCCCCCACCCCATGGGGGAGCTGCACACAGGCGTAGCAGCTCTAGTTAGTCACTTTTCTGGCAAGGATGTTGGGGAAGACGAGTGGCACCTCCCTTTTGACCCCTCCTTCTTCTGTGGTTAGTTGTGATTTGAATGTTTCCATTAGTGAGACTGATGACAGGACAATGATGACAGCAAGCAGCACCCCGTCTCCGTGGCCTCCCGGTCCGTCACCCCTCCTTCGCCATCTTTCTCTGGTCTCAAGTGTCATCTTATCAGTTGTGTCACCTCTGCCTACCCCCTAATCAGTGTGCCCGTGATGTTGGTTCGGGAGGGTAGTGGTTCTAGGTGGTCTCAGTGGAACCTCTGTGCTCAGAGAAACTCCCCCACGGGACCGCCACTCCCCTCCAATATCCCCTGAATGCACAAGGGGAGGAAGGTTCGGTTCACTCACTGATCTCGATCTCACTTGTCTGGTGTTTGGCTGCTGGCCCCGGCTCGGGTACTCGTTTGCAGTGGGTGGCGTGGATCCATGTAGCTCTCTCTGCCACCTTTACAGCTGTTTCAGTGGTGAGCAAGATCTGGTAGGGACCATTCCACCTGCGAGCCCGCCAGTTCTTCCGTCTGAAATCCTTCACCACGATCCAATCACCAGGCTCCAAGTCATGCAGTTTCCTCTCTGCAGCCTTTGGAATGGCTTCCTTCATCTGTTTGTGAATATCAGAAAGCACAGTGGACAAGTTTGTGCAATAGCGTAGCATCTCATCCTCCTCACATTGGCTGGTGTCAGGAAGTTGTCTTTTCACTGGCCCAATACCAGTGTTCAATGGCCTGCCAAATAGGATTTCAAAAGGACTGAGACCCCCCCTGCTTCTTATCCTGGACCTCATGTACATCAGAACAATGGGGAGTGCTTTTGTCCAGGGCAGCCCTGTCTCATCACAACACTTAGCAAGCTTGTTTTTCAGAGAACTGTTCTCCCTCTCCACGGCTCCTGCGCTGGCTGGGTGATAAGCACAATGATGTTTTAAATCAATACCAAGATACTCTCCTACACTCTTCAATGCTGCGCTCATGAAAGGTGTACCGTTATCACTGGAGATCTTATCTGGAATATCCCAGCAGGGGATGATATCTCGCATAAGACTCCTTGCTACTGCTGCTGAATCCTGTTTGGCCTCTACCCATTTAGAGAACATGTCAACAATGACCAAACAATATTTCTTTCCCTCACTGGGTGTCAGCTCAATGAAATCCATCTGCATTTTTGGCAAAATAAAATTTTTGAGAGAAGTTATTAAATCCCTTTGCGAACCAGCATCTGTTCCGCTCCAGCACCATGCTCCTCTTTGACCCATGGTCTCGCCCATGGGTCAACACAACATAATTATGGAACAGATACTTCGGTAAGCATGGTCTGTCACTTGGTCCATACCACACTTTGTCTGTGACAGTGCAGCCTGCCTTTCGCCACACTGCTTTTTCCTCTGCCGTTGCTCTTGTCTGCAGTCCCTGCAGATCAGCTGTAGGTGTCAGAGGTTCATTAGTTAGTGCAACACATCAAGTGGTCGGTGTTTGTTGTTATCCGCTCTGGCATTCCCCTGTGAGATAGGATCAAGGTTGTTAGTGTGTGCTTCACATTTACAAATGGCAATCTGCTTAGGCAACAGCACAGCATCCAAGAGTTCAGCAACCAGTGTGTGATGTGCAATGGGTTTGGCTGTGGATGTAAGGAAGTTTCTGTTTGCCCAGAGTTTTCCAAAATCATGCGCCATTCCCCATGCATATCTGCTATCTGTGAAAATGTTCACAGTTTGGTCATTAGCACATTTACATGCTTCCGTTAATGCAACTAACTCTGCTGCCTGTGCTGAGTAATTTGATGGGAGTGGTTTAGCCAGAATTGTTTCATACAATGTTGTTACTGCAAACCCTGCAAGATTTTTACCAGTTGCTGGATCTCGTGATGCTGAACCGTCAACAAACAGCTCCAGCTCTGGATTGATCAATGGTGTTTCCTGCAGATCTGGTCTGGGGGAGCAAGTCTCTGTTATCACTGCCACACAATCGTGAGGTTCACCGTCTGCCGCTGTAGGGAGGAGAGTTGCTGGGTTAAGCACTGTACATCTCTTAACAGTGATATTAGGCATTTCAAGCAATATGGTGTTGTATCTTAACCACCTGGCTGTTGAGAGATGTGATGTTTTCTGTTCAAGCAATATCATTGAGACAGCATGTGGAACCAACAATGTCAGATCAGCGCAACCCACAATGTCACGTGAGGCTATAACAGCTTTCTCTGCAGCCGCCACAGCCTTCTCTGCTTCTGGTGTCCAGTGGACTTTGTCTTTTGCTGCAAGACCTTTCCCATGTACAATATCTGCAAGGCGATTGAGCAGAGCTAGTGTGTCTTTTACACAAGCTTCTCTTGTTTTTTGAGCAGATCATAAGGTCATCTACATATTGTAGCAGCGCACTTCCTTCTGTCAATCTCAACATTTCCAAATTGTTTTTTTTAACGCATCGTTAAAGATTCCAGGACTCTCCAAATACCCTTGGATGAGTCTGGTGAATGTAAAACTCTTACCTTAAAAAGAAAATGCAAACCAATACTGGCTGTCAGGATCCACTGGGATGCTGAAAAAAGCATTAGCCAGGTCAATAACTGAAAACCACTTACTCCCAGGTGGCATCTGTGAGAGTATTGTGTGTGGGTTGGGAACATTGGGTGCTCTTGCATGTACTGCTGCATTTACCGCCTGCAAGTCCTGCACGAATCTCCAATGTTGTGGCTCTCCGGCGTCCCGGAGTTTCCGTACGGGGAAAATAGGTGTTCGGACTGGAGAATTTGCGCATGGAATAATCACTCCTGCTTTTAAAAGAGAATCAAACACCGGTTTAATACCATCAACAGCTTCCTTCTTCAAAGGATACTGGTTCTGACATGGCCTGTATGAAGATTTTGGTGTGATTACTACAGGCTCAGCATCTTTGATTAATCCTACATCATACTTGTGTTGTGCCCACAAGCATGATGGTACCTGATTTAACTCAGGAATTTCTGAGACGTCTTTCACAAAAATGTTTCTGTCATGACTTATTTCATCCTCTGATGTTACCAAACTGGCCATTAAAAACTCTGAATCTGGAATGAGCTTAATGCTTCTTACCCCTGTTGCTATAGCTGAAAATCTTTTCCGAATACCTGAAGTTGGTTGTGAAAATCCACCCCTGAGTCTGATGTCTTTACCCAGCCAGCAGCTTCCTCACAACGCCTGGTCCAAGGGCCCAAGCATTCCCATGTATCCTGCTTTGCTTTGACCAGGGGGACATGAGGATATGTGTTAGGGACCTGAAACAAAGCTTCACACAGTGGATCATTGAAAGCTACTGAGACAGTGCATCTTTTATCATTCCAGTACAACCAGGTCAGCTTTAGTGTGTTTCTCTCTTTGTCTTGCCTGAACCATGTGTCCTCAAAATGTTTATCAACCCCAAGATGTACATGTGATGTGCAGTGTAACTCTTGTGGCAACTTGATGTCTATTTGTGTATAGTTGTCTGGAGACACAGAGGTGTTTGGCTGATATGCCCCTGCCTTATTTATTTTTTTTATCCCTGATATGGGCTTCATGCTGCCAACAAGCATAAGCCTTCCAGTCTGCTTTAAATTTATTTTTTTTCTTTTGAGTGACTTGTTCTTTCTCTTCTAATTTGCCTTTTAATATCTCTATCTGTCTGAGAGAGAAGCTGCCGGTTGATGGAAAACCAAATTCCTTTACCCAGATGTCCAGCTGGTCAATGCTGTGTTTACCATAATTGGTAATCATGTAGTTTATATTAGGGGATTTCAACATAGGTGATAGCAGTTTTGATCTTTCATTCCCAGAAGTTTTGCTATTGTTAGAACCCATATTTATTCTTTAACCCGGATTCCCCAACTATAATAACTTCGTTTGGTGTTTTAAATGGCCTCTTTGTGCTTTTTAATATTTTGGCTGGATTCTTAGGAGTGCTTCTGCCACAATTAAGAGGAAAGAAAAAAAAGGACCTTGAAGCTGGCTGCTAGGGGAAAGACAGTTAGATAGTTCACAGACTTCCTTGAGAACCAACCCCCCAAAAAAAATTAAGTAATATTAACCCTTCAATGCCTCTTAGAGCGGCCTGTTTTATTGTCTTCCCAGATCATCAGTTTGGCATTCACACTTTTTACTTACTCAGTTTTTTAATTATTTTATGTTTTGTTTTGTTTGTTTTTTTTTTGTCTTTTTATTTTCCCTTTCACACATTCACTCCTCCTCTTTTTTAAAGATGAGTTCCAAACTACGAATCTTTAAATAACCCAAGAGGGAACCAAATGACTGTGTAGAAAAGAATTGCAGAAAAGAAAGTAAGATATACCCTGTCTGACAGTGAAAAGTTTGGCCAAATACTGCAATGATTCACACAGCGGTCCCAGACCTGCCCTGCTGACACGTCTGTCACGCACACCCCTCACGGTAGCGAGAATCGGTATACCCCAGGCCCCCTTGAATAAACTCACCAGAAAGAGAGTGCTGCCACAGCCACTAGGTTCACTGGATCACAGCGGTGAGCGAGCCTCGACACCCAGGGCAGCAGGCCCCTCTTCTCCACCCTTCCTTGCCGGGAGGTTGAGGTACAGAGTCCCAGACTCTAGCCGTGCACGGTCTTTACCTGCCGCTCCGAGCGCCCAAGTCCTCTCACACGAGTGAAAATGCCGACAACGCCAAATTGTAGTGGCAATTCCTTCCGGAATAAAGAAACACTGAAGGCAATCACTTGTCTTTCTGTAGGTTTACTTCAAGCGTCTGCAGACGGACTCACAGCAGCAAAACATACATCAGTATAATCTGCTCTGAATGAGTACAGAGGAAAAGAGCATCAGTTATTTATCCAGTCTTCAGGGTCAGACTCCTCAGCCCGGGGAGAAGAGTGTCCCTGAAGTCTGGACATAACAGTCAGTAGGATAATTTGTAGTTCCATGTCATCATTATCAGTGTACTGTTCTCATCTCACAGTCCAAACAATCATACACAAATGAAGTATTGACGCCAAACAATTATAATAATATCTGTATATTATTATATCAGAGAGTCCGTTTGTTCTTGCCATTACACAGGTCAATCATAGAAACAATAAAGATTAAAAATACATACAGGATAAATCCATTAAGCCTATCTGCCACCCTTATGTGATTAACCTCGTTAGTCTCATAAAGCCACCTGGAATTAACTGTACAGAGAAGTTTGGTTCGATATTAGGTATTATTCTTTTGCACAGAGTTGATATTGTGATATGATTCATATTGATATTGTCAAGTTGTCAATGTTCCTATATGCCCGACTTGCAATAATGTACATTTTTTGTCAGCAGTGTATTTTTTTCAGACTTAAACGTTGCATAAGGGTTCCCCATTTTTCCAAAGAAAAGAGTGACTGTTGGTTATAATCCAACATCATACTGTGCCTGGACCCTGTTGGGAAACACTGAATCGAGTGTGTGTTCACAGTCCTGCTGTGTGTGTGTGTGCGTGTAAGAGACCAGTGTACAATATACAATAGTTTTTATAACTCCTGGAGGGCACAGTCAGATCTGTCTGTATATGTGTGTTTACATGTGTGTCGTACTGCATGCATGTCTGCATGTGCATGTATCTGCGTGTGCATGCGCCAGATCCTAAGAATGTATGTATTGTTTATCACATTCCTGGTGTGTGTAGGGAAATAGGCAGGGAAACCTAAACCTAACAGGTCTGTACGCTCATTGCACTCTACAGTCTGTCCACAGGTTGTCACAGGCTGTCCCAGACAGAAAATTGGGGTCCAAATTACACTTGGTGAGAGAAGAGAACGCTTTTGTTTCCTGCTCTGTGTTCAGCGTGTCTACAGTGACAGGGGTGTGTGTTGTGGGGTGTGATGGCTGTGTAATGTGTTTTTCTCTGGCTTGGCCCACTGTGGGCAAGAGCAGCGTCACTGTGACAGGCTCTTTAAGGAGATTCTATCTAAACTAAACAGGTGTCAGTGTTCAGCAGAACATAAACACAAGAAACACTGGCACTGTGTGTGTGAGAGATCCATGATCCTCTCCATCTTCCCCCTTGGAGAGAAGTGTGGAATATGGGTTAAATATAACACAAATCTATGCAGTAGTACAGTTTTCATCTAATTCACTTATGCAAATTAGGATGTGGCACAAAGACATCCAACTGCTGAAATTTCCCCCCCTGTGCACAGGAGTTTTGTGAAGCCTGCGAACACAGGGATGAAAAGAAAGCTGAGATCACCTGAGACAACTCAGACATGGAGGAGCAGGCACAGGGGGAACTACAACCTGTCCCCACTGTGACAGCACGTGTGACGATACTGGTGGTGGTTGGCCCTGGTGAGGAAGCCGGAAGCGCTGGAGGCTCGGTGGTTGTTGTTGCAGGAGTGTTGATGGAGGCTGAATAGAGATGAAACAATCTTGCTTTATTGTCGTTGCGGTGGAAAGGAATGTCTTTCCCTTTCAGGAATCATTGGAGACAGGTAACAGTCCAGTCACTGATGTCAGGCTCCGTTTGTGGATGTGGAGATGGCCAAATGGCTGCTTATGATGAGGAGAGGGTGGTTGCCGGCTTCCACAGCTGCCTAAGACGTCCACAGTTTCCAGCCCTCGCTGACAGAGGAGAGGAGGCCTGAGATCTACCGGGAGTTGGAGAGATCTCGTTACGGGAGCTTGAGTGGAGATGCCAGCGGGGCTGTGGCATGTTAACCACTGAGCGCAAGTTGCTCCACTGGGACACTTGGCTGTGGTCTGACTGCTCTGTCATGACTGGAGGATAACCTGTTTTGAACAAATTGTCATACACGTCATCGTCGGAATCAGGCAAGTTGATCTGTAGTTCAGGATCCATGATGAGTTGACTCTTTTGAAATTGAAATTTCAGCGTTTGTACCAAGTTTAGATAATGCGATGATGCGTTTAAACATGAAGCATGGTCTGTTTGTTCTCGAGAAATCTGAGATAAACGGAGCAGGATGCTTGACCAGATATAAGTAGGCTTGACAGGTGATAAGAGGTGTGCGTGGCCCTGCTCCCGAACCTAACTAATTAACTTCATTAAAACTGTGTTGTGTTGTGCTTTTATCCTACTCTGTGTACTTTGATGGTTCATTAAGTCAATTAAGAAGTGTGACTTACAAAACAATAAATTTATGAATTGATAAAATAATCAGGGTAATCAGAGACTTATCAGAGTGATGAAGACAATCTTAGTTATAGGCCTAAAGTTGACTTGAGCAGATGTACAAATCTACAAATGAAGTGCAGAAAGTAGGTAACATGGTGTGAATAGAGAAAGAATTAGTATATTTTAACAGATGTGCTGACAGTATAATTGGGCTGCAATAAAAGGTTTATGAGTGTGACAAACAATAAATATATTGTTCATAGAAAGCCTAGTTACTGAAGACAAATTGACTAAATGATCTTATTATATTCAATGATTAATGTAAATGTTACAAGGACTCCTGGGGTTATGAAGAGTAAGGTTATGCTAATGGGGGGGTTAAAATGGGATATACAATATTAATTCCTGGTATACATGTTCATATTTACCACACACAGTTTGGTAAGACGTGTGTACGATCAAGGGGTGTGTGTGTCCACGCTCAGCAAAAGTAAACATGGTGGTGTGTTCGTCTGATAGCTGGCGTTTAGAAGCTCTACTCAGTGGCACCTGGTCACTGCCAAAACAAACAAAACTGTGTGTGTGTGTGACTGTGTGATGCGTGTGTGCGTGCCAACATGTGGGTGAGCGTGTTGCTACTAAGTGCCACTGTGTGTTAGCCAAAACAAACAGGCTTAATGAGAAGCAGCTCCTGGGACAGAGGGACAGAAAGAGAGAGAGAGAGAGAGAGAGAGGAGACCCGGACAGGCCAAACACACTGACCCCGTTGTCTCCCTCACATGGACTTTAAGGAAACACTGTTCCCCTCTGTCCTCCTCCTATAGCATGACCATCACCTTCATCAGCCTCACCCCTCTCACTCCTCCACACTCCTTCCTGTCCCCGTCTCTCACCCCCTCTATTCACCACTGAGGTGTGAGGATGAAGGGCGCGAAAGGGGAAGAAGGGGTGTATACGAGGTGAGTGATGTCAATAAGAAGTACATTTGTAACTGTGTGTGGGAAACACAGGGCAGTTATACTGAACGAGTTTGTTCGTAGATGCATTGACTCAACAGCTGTGACAGGAGTGAAAAAAATAATACAGAGAACATGCGATAATGAGTCTGCAAAAGATTTCCATAGGTACTGACTTACCCTGACAGACACACTATTGCACACCCTTTTTAATACAAATATTTCACATTTAAGGGTTGATAAATACAGTTGTTGCACAAAAACATCCATGGGGACTGATAGGGTTGATGATCACTATGCATACAGGCTACACAGAGACCTTGTGATGATGTTGGAATTTCCTGGTTTCCATAGAGGTTTATAATAAGTTTATTAAAGTCAGAAAACATAATTAAAGTATATTTCAAGCTGGCTTTTTTCCCATAAATGTGGCCATTCATACTTTATGGGTCGTGCTAACTTTGCACTCACCACCTCCATTGTAGAGACTCAGGGAATAAGGACTTGCGCAATACAACATATATTGTGGCAGGCAAGCTGCTGCAAGGTTCATGTCTGGTGTCAAACCAAAAGTAAACATAGACTTAAAGTTTTAAGTTGCGTAATGTTACGTACGTGACTTCCGTAACATACTTAACTTGCGTGAGTTGCATAACTTACGTAATGTACTTATTTTAACCCAAACCATGATCTTTTCCTAAGCCTAAACCAGTAGTTTTTTTTGCCTAAACCTAACCAAACTGCAGCTTTTTCACAACGTTAACCACGTGCTTAACATCAAGTGATTTACGTAACGTATGCTTGCAGCCCGTCCTCAACTGCCACCAGTAGAGGCGCCAATTTAAGAAACGCTCCTGTGGGTCGTATCAGGGGGTAAGAACAAAAGACCTATGTGGTTGTACGGTTTGGAGGACTTGTTGAAATAAACATGATTTTTATTATCACCCTGCTAGACACCTAGTTTAGGAACCAGTAAACTAAACTACCTAGTAGTTAAAACTAGCTCCACCTTGACCAGCTACAACAGTAAAAATTCTGATTATGCATAGATGCATCAGTATTAACAATCTGATAATGTCAGGACACTTTATAACACAGCCCGCAATTTAGTGCAGAACTTCCCGCAACGTACGGTGTAATTTCGTCGTATGAATCAATACATATAAAATACTTACCAGTTCCTAATGGTATTTAAATGTAGGTACAGTGGAAGAATACCAGACTATGGGAAACAAGTGAGTAACAATTGGGAATTTTAGAGTAAAGGACAACTTAATTACACTGTATTTTTGTAAATACTGGGTACCTACAAGGTACAGTGCTGGTAAATAGAGCTGAATGGTTGACAAACAATGACATCCTGCGGTACCTATTAATAATAATAATAATGATATATAATTAACGTTTTTCTGATGTGCATATGTCTTCTACTTCATAGTATGATTTGGAATAAGAACAAGTCGAGAAATGGGTCTATACTAAATTCTGCTCCTAGCAGGCATGTTCGTCCCGCACTGCAGTAGCTTATAACGGGTAGGCTGAAGTAGAAAACAAACCTTTCAAATGCACAGCTATGGAAGGCTTGCATTGTCATCCGAGGACAATATAATATAATACAATATAACATAATACAATATATAAATCAGCATGACTAAAGCACATACGTGCTCACAGGATTGATGTAGCCCATGCTAGAGAAGCAAACAAATCTTGGTAGGAATATGGTTATACAATTCAGAAAAGGCATGTAAAGTTGAAATGCACTTACTAATGAATTAACTGTCATAATTGAAGATGAAAATACTGTGTTAGCACAATAAATATTGTTAGTGGCAAAGAAAGGGTCAATAACGTGAGCCAATCAGGTGACTTGTTGTAGAGCAGACTCTCATTCGGCAGTCTGCTATCTTCTTGTTCTTGCTACGGCAGCATTAGCTTCTCTGTTTCAGTTCAATTTTATTTATATAGAGCCAATTCATAACAGAAGTTATCTCATTGCACTTTTCATATAGAGCAGGTCTAGACCCTACTCTTTATAATATTATTTACAGAGACCCAACAATTCCCACCATGAGCAAGCACTTGGCGACAGTGGCAAGGAAAAACTCCCTTTTAACGGGCAGAAACCTCAAGCAGAACTTAGGCTCTGGGTGGGCGGCAAACTGCACACACAGACAGACAGACAGAGAGAGAGAGAGAAATTCCACCTAGTATTTTAAAATAATAATGAAGTAATGGTTGTGGTAATATTAATAAAGTAATAATAGGAATGATAGTGATAGGAATAATAATAGTAATAAGACTAATAATAACAATTGTAGTAGTTGTCGAGCAGGAACACAGGGGGAGCAGGAGACCCACAATCACAGATCCAGACTCTGCAGCTCTGGAGGCAGATGTACCTGCTGAAAGCGACAGAAGGAGAGAGATGAGAAAGCACAAAACTATGGGAGAAAGAAGATGTCAAGTTATTAACATGAATTAATGGGATAAGAATGCATACAGATCGAGAGGGAGAGGAGGAGCTCAGTGCATCATGGGAAATCTCCCGGCAGTTTAAGCCTATAGCAGCAAGGTTCAGGGCTCACCTGAGCCAGCTCCAACAAGCTTTATTAAATGAGAAAAGTCTTAAGACTGCTCTTAAATGTAGAGATGGTGTCTGCCTCCAGAACCTAAACTGGGATCTGATTCCACAGGAGATGAGCTCAATAGCTGAAGGCTCTGGCTCTCATTCTAATATTGGAGACTTCAGGAACCACAAATAACCCTGCATTCTGGAAGCGCGTGTTCTAGTGGGGTAATAGGGTACTATGAGCTCTTTAAGATATGATGGTGCTGGACCATCAAGGGCTTTGTAGGTGAGAAGAAGGATTTTAAATTTTATAGGGAGCCAGTGCAGAGAAGCTGATATTGGAGAAATGTGATCTATTTTCCGAGTTCTTGTCAGTACACATGCCACAGCATTCTGGATCAACTGGAGAGGCTTAAGGACTTCTTCGGTCTGCCTTGATTAAGCTTAAGCTAATAATGTTAACATGTTGTATGGGTAAAACGTGACTAGCAAAAGAAGTGTTTTATCTATGAACCTTGACAGTTATTATTAAGCCGGAATTTGTACTTTCGTTAAATGTTCGTGTTGATAAACTACGTTTTATTTAAATTCTATTTATATAGCACCAATTCAAAACAGAAGTTATCTCATTGCACTTTTCCTATAGAGCAGGTCTAGACTGTACTCTGTTTATAATATTATTTACAGAGACCCAACAAATCCTACCATGAGCAAGCACTTGGCGACAGTGGCAAGAAAAAAACAAAACAAAACAACTTCCTTTTAACAGGGAGAAACCTTGGACAGAACTAGACTCAATGGTGGGCGGTCATCTGCGGCTGCCGTGTTAGTGAGAGAGAGAGAGAGAGAGAGAGAGAGAGAGAGGCTGGGAAGAGGGAAGGGGAGCTGGGGCAAGGGAAAGAGGGGGGACAGGGAAGCACAATGCAAATACAACCTACAGTTTTAAAATACTAATAATGTAATGGTAGTGGTAATATTAATATATTCATTATAAGAATAACAGTCATAGGAATAATAATGACAATAATAGTAACAGAGTCAATAACAACAAGTGTAGTACCAGTTGTCGTGCAGCAACACAGGGACAGCAGGTGGCCCACAACCACAGATCCAGCCTCTGCAGCTCTGGAGGCAGAAATACCTGCTGAAAGCAACAGAAGGAGAGAGGAGAGAGACGAGAAAGCACAAAACTATGGGAGAGAGAAGATAGTAATATGTTAGTAATATGCAGTAATGGCATAAAAATGCATACAGATAGAGAGGGAGAGGGGAGCTCAGTGCATCATGGGAAGTCTTCCGGCAGTCTTGGCCTATAGCAGCATAACTAAGGGATGGTTCAGGACTCCCCCAAGCCAGCCCTAATTATAAGTTTTATCAAAGATATAGGTCAAAGATATAGGTCTATAGTTGCTGAAACCCCTGGATCAAGATTGGGCTTTTTAAGAAGAGGTTTAATTACAGCTACTTTAAAGGACTGTGGTACATAGCCTGTTAATAAAGACAGATTGATCATAACCATAAGTAAAGAAGTGCTAACTAAGGGTAAAACGTTTTTAAGCAGCCTAGCTGGAATGGGGTTTAAGAGACAGGTTGATGGCTTAGATGAATTAATCTTCGAAGTTAGTTGAAGAAGGTCGATAGGAGCAAAGCAGTCAAAATATATATATCAGGTTTTACAGTTGTTTCTAATGTTCCTGTGTTTGAACATAAAATCGGTACCGGTTGATGGCAGGACGTGATGAATTTTTTCTCTAATAGTTAAAATTTTATTATTAAAGAAGCTCACAAAGTCGTTACTACTGAGGGCTATAGGAATACATGATTCAATAGAGCTGTGACTCTCTGTCAGCCTGGCTACAGTGCTGAAGAGAAACCTGGGGTTGTTTTATTTTCCTCTATTAATGATGATTAAGCTGCTCTGGCATTACAGAAAGCTTTCCTATATGTTTTTCCTTTCAAGTTTTCGCACTGTTTGCTTTTTTTTTGCAGGTTTGGGGGTTATACCATGGAGCTAACCTTTGATTTATTATCATTATTATTATCATTATCATTATTATTATCATTATCATTATCATTATCATTATCATCATTATCATTATTAACAAGATGGTCAATATAATAGAGGACTCCTATGCTAATTTCAGCCTCTCCCAAATTGAGTCAGGGCATTGAATTCAACGTCCACATGAATATTGAAATCACCTACAATAATGACTGTTTTAAGGACTAAACTTTAGAACAATTCTAACAAATTCAGAATAAGGACCACTTAACACTATATCAAATGGCTGTCGTGTTTTCCAGGTTGGGTGTGAAAGACTAAGAACAAGGCTTTCTAATGAAAGATAATGTAGTTTAGGTTTAGGGTTGATTAAGAGGCTTAAGTCAAAGATGGCTGCAACTCCACCTCCTTGACCGGTGCCTCAAGGAATGGGAGTATTAATATGACTGAGCGGAGTGGATTCATTTAGGCTAACGTATTCTTCATGATCCAGCCAGGTTTCAGTAAGACAAAATAAGTCAATATGATACTCTGATATTAAAATCATTCACCAGCACAGCTTTAGATGACAGATCTGATGTTTAAATGTCTGCCAATTATCTACAAAGCCCACATCATTTGTTGGACACCACCTCGACAGACAGTGGTGGAATGAAGACATGCAGCTAAACATGTCATTACTGGTCAGGTTTGGCAGGGGCTCAGAGAAAACTACAGAGTCCGACATTGTCTTTGCATATGTACACACTGACTCAATCTTAACTTTAGTGACCTCCAATTGTCATAATCGGGAGTAGTTACCGCAGATGTGAATAACAATCTTACTGTATTTACTTTTATCCTTAGCCAGCAGTTTTAAATAGGATTCAACATCACCCGCTCTGGCCCCAGGAATACATTTGATTATTGGCAGCTCCATTTTGAGAAATGTGAAGTTAACGACACCAGCAACATTAGGCGGGTGGTTCACTGAGTGGGGAGAACTTGTTAGAAACGTGAACAGGTTGGTGGTGGACCGTGGGCTTCTGCTTATGGCTATGCTTCCTTTGGACAGTCACCCGGCCTCCCTGGTTAACAGGGACAGCTAACAGGAGCTACCTCTGGTCGGTCCAAACCGGCTACTGAGGGCTGGCTAACTACAGCAGCTAATGATTGAGTTCCCATGGTGTGGAACCGCGTTTCCAATTCACTAAGCCTAGCCTCCAACGCTACCATGTAATTGCGGGAAATTACAATGTACATTGCGGGAAGTTACGCAGTAAATTGCAGTCATGTTTCTGCAGAATGAGTACTTTTACTTTAAGTACATTTTGCTGATAATATTAGTAAAATACTTTCACTTGTAATTAAGTATTTTTACCTGAGTAAAAAAAGGATCTGACTACTTCTTGCACCACTGCCATGCAGTTAGCCATAAAGGCTATTGCAGGGGGCTACTATGTGTTTACTTTTGGTCTGACTTTTGAAATCTGGCGTTTGAAATTATTGATGTTTTATGCGAGTCCTTCCCAAAATCTCTACAATAGAGGTGATGAGTGCCAAGTAATTTTAATATGCAACTTTATTACATAGAAAGTGCTTTTTTATAAATTTTGTAGGTGTGTCGGGACTACTGTTGCAAATTAGCTGTCACCCCCCACACTTTTACAATGACGTTGTTGACGTCAGTGTTGATTAATGTGCACTGTCCCATGTCAGCATGACCCATAGGTCACAATGGCAACATGTACGGGAAATATGCCAGGTTGAAATATAGCAGCTCTACAACAGTGTCTGTATCTCTTTTTCTACCTTCTATTCTTTCTATGGATCTACCTCTCCCTAGTCTGAGTGTTTGTACACTCACCATAATGCTGTCACTTCAGACCTGTAATGCCAAACCTGCCCACTAGAGGCCTAGAGTTTTTCCTCTGCTGTGAAGCACCTGACTCAGTCACCCAGACAGCTGTTCTGCATTAGCTCCTTATTGTAGCTGCAATATACAGATGCCAATTTTTGTTTCTCTGCTTGATCATTTTGCCTACCTGTTCACAACTGTGAACTTGACCTTCATGTTTTATAGACTAAAGGGTTAATTGAAAAATAATTGCTAGATTATAAAAATAATTGTTGCAGTCCTAGAGCAAATGCCTATAAAGAAGTATTTAAATAGCCAACGGTGTTTCCAAAGAACAAACACACATATGAAATAAAGATTTATATGAATTTACTTATAGAAATTTCAGTATGTAGACTATGGTGTGCAGCAGCAGGTGCATCAAAGTTGAAAAGGTGCCCCCGAGGACTTTTCTTAAAGAGAAATTATAGCCAATTGATTGAGTCTCATAAAATAAATTAATGATTAAAATAGTGTGAGTTCCAAATTGATAACTGTAACCATAATTACCAATGATGGTTAGTAGGTTGAAGGATTTGGAGTTCAAGATAGCAAAGGCCAGCATAATTATACACAAGCATTTATTTAAAAAAAAAAAAAAAAGAGATAAACACACAATATGAATACTAACAAAATACAGCATTGTGTGTGTGTGCACACACAGGTCTGGATGCGTCTGGTTTGTTCTGCCACCATATGTCTCGCGTTCACAAGCACAAACCCACGTGGTCAGAAACCAGGAACATCTGAAGCGGGAGCTTTAAAGTTACTCTCCGCCGGGTGTGTGGATGTGTTTGAGTCAAATTAGGAGGTGTATATGTGCATTATCTGTTTAGGATAATGGTGCTAAGTTAAAAGGAGTTAGTTAGCATGCAAAGACTGTCTGTGTGGAGCATAACAAACTTAAGTTAATTTAGTAGCCACACGCTAACAGATAAACACGTCACAACATCAAACCCACAGAAAAACATCAATACATGTACATCATTAACTAAACAGTCCTGTGCTTAGCCACATACACTGTTACTCAATGCTATGCACAGTCGTTACGTTACCGTCCGTCAGGAGGAAAAAGAGAGGTGGCTTTGGTGCTGCTGTTAGCTGTTGGTCAGTCTGTTGCAGACGAGCCAAGCTGGGAAGAATTGTGGTTCCACTGTGGAAGTCTCTTTTGCTGTGCCGTGTCCGCTTGTAGAGATTGGAGGAAGCAGGTCGCGCCGGCTGTGGTTGCCCTTGCAGAGTTAACCAACAGTTCATCTGTTGAGTCCCAACACTGTTCAAAGAAAATATAAAAAATAAAACAAACTCAGCAGAAGCTCTCCAATAAGAGTAGTTTTTCAGAAGAGACTTAAGGAGAGCACTGACTCAGCCGACCTGATTTCCTTGGGCAGGCTCTTTTAGAGCCTCGGGGCGCTGACTGCTGTATTACTGCTCTCGATTTACCTTTTGTATATATGCAAAACAAGTGACAGTGTATAAGTGTGCTTGCAAATTGTAGTGTGATTGCATGTTTTTTTTACATTTAATTCATTTAAGTTCAACGTGTGTGATGGACACTGGAACATGAATTTGTCTTGTCAAAAGATGACTGCAGAATGAGTAAACCAGTTTGAGCTAAGGTTTCCTTGTCTTTTCTTCTGAAATCTGTTAAAGTCCAGTTCAGGAGGTAGACAAGACACACAGGGACTGGTAAAATAAACAAAAGACTTTTTACTTACTGAGGAGGAATACAAAACAACTAAGGGTGGCTAACAGGGAA
The DNA here is from genome assembly GCF_020085105.1 of Siniperca chuatsi. Taxonomy (NCBI): domain Eukaryota; kingdom Metazoa; phylum Chordata; class Actinopteri; order Centrarchiformes; family Sinipercidae; genus Siniperca; species Siniperca chuatsi. Next base: position 29,714,893 of record NC_058043.1, on the reverse strand, counting down.
TACAAGAACAAAAGGGGAAATGCAGGAACCCAGAGGGACTGAAAAAATGCAGGACTGAGGATCAAACGCAGATGACCTGACAACTGACAAAGGGAAGGCACATGGACTAAATACACAAGAGACTGATTAACTGATGCAACACAGGTGACACAGAAAACAAGCAGGAAACTAAACAAAGACAGGATGTAAAGTACAAAATACATGAGAAGAGGTGAGTATTACAAAAAAAAAAACAGGAAATGTCTAACTAAACCCAAAACCACTACAAAATCTGTAGCGTTTCATGGGTTTTTAATTATATATAGTCACATCCAATAATCTCTTGGCCCGAAACTACCTAAAAGGACAGATTTTTACCTCTAAATCAAGTCGCCAAACAATGGATCAAGTCCAGATTAAAACCTTATTTGATGCCATTCAACAGATTAAAACTGATATAATGACTTTGATACTAAAGTGGATCCCATTTTTTCACTTTGAATGATATTGCGGGTTCCTTATCTACATTGGGAGAACATGTCGCGCAACTGGAACAGCGTGTCGGAGTAAACGAGGACAACCTGAATGATCTCTCTACTCGGGTCAAACAACTGGAAAAAGATAACTCTTACCTAATGGATTGAGGACCTGGAGAACCGGAGTAGGTCTGCAGTATACCCGAATCTGTAGAAGGCCACGAGATGCTTGGGTTTATGGCCCGCCTGATTCCACAACTTCTGAGACAACTTCCCCACTCCGCCGGCTATAGGGAGGGTTCATCACACTCCTACTGTCTGATTGACGACAGATCCAGTCCGAGGCCTATCATGGTATAGGTACTACACTTCCAGGATAAGTTAAGATCCTAAGGCTTGCTCGTGGAAAAAAGAGCGGGAACTGCATCTCCCTATACCCTGTCAGATTATAGCGCTGACCTGACGAAGAGAAGGCGGTTCTTTGACCTGGTCAAATGGAAACTCCGGGAGCATAAATTAAAGTACTCACTCCATTATCCCTGCACACCGAGTGTGTTGGTTGATGGAAAAGAGCAACTATTCAGTGACCACAGAGCTACTGAAGCTGTCTTCATGTCTTTTATGAACTCCTCTTAAACTCTCCACCATAAGTTTCTTCCGATGCCACTGGCTATCCTAAGCCTATCAGTCACTAAGTTTATGAAGACTTCCCACTCTGAACCATGACAGCACTCTTTTGAGATATAGTTGGTGACTTTTCAAATTATCTGGTGAAATTACTCTTTTTTTCTGTTATTTTGGCTGCTACTGTTGGGATGTTTACATCCAGCAGATTCACTTGCATGGTTTTCCGTAAATAGGTTAGTTTTTTGTTTATAAACAGCTGCCGTAAAGCAGAAGTCTAGTGTTGTAAAAAGTTACGAGGTATTGCAACAATGTCTCCAATGGATTCTGTTATTGTTATAGATATACACAGCAGCTTTTATAGTTTCCTGTCAACGGCACTAGCCTCTTAATTATTAATTACTAATCTAGTTTTTTGAGCTACATATATATCTTTTCATTGAAACAGACAAAGCTCAGAGTGGAAGTGGTTTTGGCTTATTCACCAAAAATCCTTGGGCATATGGGGTCAAGGGTCAATGGGCTAGTCTTGGGTTTTTTTCTATTTTTGTTTGTGTGTCTGTCTGTGTGTGTCTGTTATGTGTCCTGTCTGCGTGTCTAGCTGTAACTGATGTCAATGACCAAACATAGTAAAGCAAAGCAGATCCATAGAAATAAGTTGTAAGACACAAAAAAAAGAAATACACCACATTATCCTTTTATACTTTAAGTGTCAAACTGGATGGTGTTAAAGGACTGAAAATAATTCATTTGAATATCAGAAACCTTCTACCAAAAACTTCGAGTATGGGTTGAACAGTACAAACCTTATGACATCGTCAGAAACTTGGCTCACCAATAGAATATCTAACATTGAAATTAAAATTACAAACTATGTAGAGTCGACAGAGGCACTGGGTTGGTGGTGTAGCCACATATGTATGTGGTTTCTGAGTTAATTATCCCTGATTGTCACAGTCTGTCATGTTCTCTCCACCACATCACAGTCACTCTGCACTCCCTCACCTGAGTATTAATTCCCAGCACCTGTCACCCATCGCACACCTGCACATAATCAGCCACTCTACTCCCTATATAACCCAGCTCCTCACCTCAGTCAGTGTCCGGTCTCGTTCATACGAAGGACAGAGCATCGCAGTCTTCCTACGAATGCTACACGGACTCACCCACAATGCAACGTTGAGAAAAACTACCACTTGGAACTCCGAACCCCGACTCCCGTCTGTCTCCAGTCTCCTGAGTGTGTCGCTCCAGCTCCCGGCTCCCGTCTGTCTCCAGTCTCCTGAGTGTGTCGCTCTAACCTCCGGTTCCTGTGTGTCTCCAGTCTCTTGAGTGTGTCGCCCCAGTGCCCACACTCTTCCAACAGCAGTGAAACAAGGACAGTATCAATACCATTCTATATTACCTCTGTGTAGTAATAAACTCTCTCAGTCTCCTTACCATTGTCTCCAGTTGTTCTGTCCGTAACACTGATGTTGAGCCTTCAAATTTTGAGTGTATTTGTGTAAAGGTAATTCTGCATGAGAATAAGTACATAACTATTGGAAACATTCATAGACCTCCCTCTGCATCTACTGATCCTTTAACTGTATGATTTCTACTATAAATTCTATTACTTGCAGAAATGAAATTATTTTATTAGGTGACTTCTATAAGAAATGGATTGATAAATCTTCTAGTAAAGAAAAAAACATTTTTGGAAATCTGAACCTAACTCAGTTAATTAGTGAGCCCACTCGTGTTACACCTACTTGTGAATCTCTGCTTGACTGGATATGGGTTTCATACCCAAATAGATTAAAAACAGGGGTTATTATCTGACTGCCTCAGATCATGTAATTGTGTACTGTATTTGGAAAATTAAACTCCTCAAATTGCCACCCAAATTAATTAGAATCAGGCAATGTTAAAAAATGAATATAGATCAATTTATTAATGACTTGACTCAATTAATGGGACAGGTATCAATTAATACCAATTGTTCATGATGCTTGGGACTTTTTATATTCACTGAAGTTATAAATAAACATGTCCCTTTGACAACTATCAAAGTCAAGGGAAAGCATCTTCCCTTCAAAGCAACTTCTGAACTTACTAAGTATTTTCAGGCAGAGAGATAATGCATGGGCCACATTTTGAAAGTCCAAAAAGATCTTAATTTGCTCTTTCCCATCATAAGAAGACAGCAGCACTGGCTGCGGTTTATTTTTAATGTATACATTTAAATTACCAACACTATTTTAAACACTTTATGGTACCTTTCTCCTTTATGGTACCTTTCTCCTCTAATTATCATTTGAGAAGCTCTACACAGCTCTTTTTTTTCTGTTCCTGCAGTCTCTAAGTCATTAGCTAAGAAAGCTTTAAAGCTCCATCTGATTGGAATAATCTACCTGCATATATTTAGTTCATATCCTCTTTCCACCTGTTCAACAATGCCCTGTCTTCTTATTATAGGATCACATGTACATGTCCGCAATAACACTTCTATAATTATGTTTTATAACTGTACTACTTAATGCTATCACTGGCATTAATACTTCTCTACAATCTATGAGTGAATGATCCATTTTCATGCTCAGCTTGGAGTATGATCTCCTGATTTTGTGTGTCTTATTATCTGATATTTATGTGTTTTGTTTTTGTTTGTTTGTTTGTTTTTTGTGTCCTATTTGGTATCATTTGATTATCTTATGTGTTACGTGTTATTTTTGTTTTTGTTCAATGTTTTGTCTAATTGTGTATATATTATTATCGTTGAGGACCCTCTTGAAAACAAGATGGTACATCTCAAAGGGTTATTCCTAATAAAGAATTTTTAGAAAATCAACTTTAAGAACACAGTGACAGTAGGACAAGAGGTCCACATCTGCACTGCGAGGTAACATATGGAATATGTCACTCAGTATTTTTTACAGGAGAGACCACTTTATACAAAACACAGTGTACGTATACATGAGAGCACAAACACATCCCAGAGTGAGTCTGTTTTGCTATGTGAGAGACTGGACGAGGAGACAGGAGATTAAGGTCTAAAGTCCATCAGGCTCAAGGAGGATGTTGATGCTGAGAGGGGGGTGGGCCGGAGTCGGTTGTTGACTACAGATGTTTTGGGATTTGGTAGATGTTAGGACCTCCCTGGATGTTTGCAAGGAGTCGCTGTTATCTCTGAGAAGATGGAGGTGGATCAATGTACCAAAGCACTGAAGCATTCTGCACCCACTTCTATTTCACAGGAAGACCTAAAATATCAACAACAACCTCTAAATCATCATTATCATCTACAGGCCCGACCTCACCCAAAGTCAAAATTTCACACTTCAATCTTTAGTTCTAACTCCTTTTTACACATCACTGTCCTTGCCAGTAGAGAAAATCTTAATAATCCCAAAATGAAAGTTAAAATAATGTTTGTAGTTTTTCATGCCTATACTTCCATCATTTTGTGTAACTGGTAATTAGGATGTAAATATCTTTCAATTCAATTCAATTTTATTTACATAGCGGCAATTCATAACAGAAGTTATCCCATTGCACTTTTTCTACAGAGCAGGTCTAGACCGTACTCTTTATAATAATAGTAGAATAGTAATTGTAGTGTTAATATTAATAAATTAGTAATAATAGGAATGACAGCTATAGGAAAAATAATGTCAGTATTAGTAACACAGCCAATAACAACAACTATAGTAGCAGTTGTCGAGCAGGAACACGGGGGGCAGCAGGTGGCCCACAACCACAGATCCAGTCTCTGCAGCTCCAGAGGCAGAAATACCTGCTGAAAGCAACAGAAGGAGAGAGGAGAGAAACGAGAAAGCACAAAACTACGGGAGAGAGAAGATGTTGAGTTAGTAACATGCAGTAATGGCATAAAAATGCATACAGATGGAGAGGGAGAGGGGAGCTCAGTGCATCATGGGAAGTCTTCCGGCAGTCTTCGCCTATAGCAGCATAACTAAGGGATGGTTCAGGACTCACCCAAGCCAACCCTAACTATAAGTTTTATCAAAGAGGAAAATCTTAAGCCTACTCTTTAATGTGGAGATGGTGTCTGCCTCCCGAACCCAAACTGGGATCTGATTCCACAGGAGAGGAGCTTGGTAACTGAAGGCTCTGGCTGCCATTCTACTTTTGGAGACTCTAGGAACCACAAGTAACCCTGCATTATATGGCATTATGAAATCTTTATGAAATCTTTAAGATATGATGGTGTCAGACCATTAAGAGCTTTGTAGGTAAGGAGAAGGATTTTAAATTCTATTCTGGATTTTACAGGGAGCCAGTACAGAGATGCTAATATTGGAGAAATTTCTGATATCAGTTCAAACTGTTTTCAATATACTGTACCGTGCCACAATCACACTGTTAAAGAATGTGTGCTTGTGCAAGATGACTTGGCATATCACCAGAGATGTAGGGTTGAAAGTTGAAACTCGACTTGGACTCGACTTAACTCGCAAAAATGAGGACTTGAGACTAGACTTGGACTTGACTGCTGTAGTAATTGGCTTACTTGAGAGCTGAATCCCCAAAGACTAGACTTAACTTTTGACTTGAAGCAAGTTTTAATCTGATAAAATCCCAGAACAACGAAAAATAAGACGTGCCAGGCAGGTCTTTCATAGCCACACAACTTGAATATTTAATTATTAGGCCTATACATTGGAAGGACTTCGAAATGAAAATTTTCAAATGCCATTTCATTTTAAGAGGCAGTATTAAGGTCTGAAAGACTTGACTTGAGATTTATTCTGACAGACTTGCGACTTGATTTGGACATAACCTCAAGGAGTTTATTTGGACTTGGCCTCAAGGACTTCAGACATGGCGGCAGGAACACAGCGCCCAGAAGTGCTGCCTGCTTCCTTTCGCCGCCCATGTTAACCAATTGGGCTGTTCAGACAGAGCTGCCACGGCGCAGAGCTCCACCATCGGCTCGCACTCAGCAGCAATAGTTTCGGCGTCTGGACAAGTTTTTCCACGTGCCACAAGCGAATCTGGCAAGAAGACACACTGATAATCTATTAAATGATATAAATTGATATTATATATAAGATAAATGATCTGATTCTGATAAATAATATCACATGCTTGCCAATCCTTTGATTTTTCTGCCCCTCTCCCCGCTGTTCTCCTGGAGTGATTTTTTTTCCCCCTACAATGAAATATCAGGATCTGCCCATCCACTATATTTATTAGAAATAGTATCACTGCTGTTTGTGATTGTGTTTTTAAAATTACGTACTTATTCCACATATTTGTCAGTTGTCTCGACAGAGACGAGCAGGTGTGTGTGTGTGTGTGTGTGTGTGTGTGTGTGTGTGTGTGTGTGTGTGTGTGTGTGTGTGTGTGCCTCTCCCCGCAGATTATCACACAATGCAATTCTTTTGACTTCATTGTTGCCGAAGAAGCGATGCCCTGCAGAAGAAGCAATGCAGAAACACATAAAAAGCTTTAAGTTATAAATTCATATGGTCATTATAAAGATCAGCTCTCTATTGTGATTATAAAAGAGCAGAGGAGCAGAATCACTTGTTGACCGTGGCGCTTCACAGTGCTTCCGCCCTGAAACAGGTTTGCATGTCACTGTCCATTAAATACTTGGTGGGATGTTTGTTCCCAGGAATAGCAGCCAGATCATTAACATCCTCTTTCTTTAACTGTCTTTGCCCATTTCCTCATTGAAAATCATAAAGTTTCATTACCTGTAGTTACAGGTAGCTGCCTGGTACAGAAGAGGATCCAGAGAGATGAGTGCCTTGCTCAAGGGCACCTCAACAGTATCTGCTGAGATATGTGGTGAGGAGATGGGAGAAAAAATGGTAATGAAACTTTATGATTTTCATTGAGGAAATGGGCCTTTTTAGCACCACTCTGCTTTTTTATATATATATATATATATATATATATATATATATATATATATATATATATATACAGTTGTATATATGTGAAGCAGAGTGGTGTTAAAAAGGCATTAAATCTGAAAACCTTTCCTGGCCTCAAAAGAGAAACCTTAAATATAAGCTGACAGGGTCCGAGTGTGTGTGTTGTTTGTGTGTTGGTGTATGTATGCATCACTCACACTGACCCCTGCTTGTCAGGTCATATCCTGTCCATATCTTCTTTTTTTGCTGGTTGCCACTTGCTGTTTTCTTTGGCAGCTGCAGGTCTATTGGGGTTCAGGTGTGAAGAGAGCATGAGAGAGTGTGTTTGCATGTTCGTGTCTGGGTGCGTGTGCATTTGTGAATGCTTTTGTGTATGCGTGTACAGTAAGCATGTGTTTGTGCATGTGTATGTGTGTGTGTGACCAGTTATTTTAGGCACAGTCACCATGGTCATTTATTTTTAGTTCTGAAAGACTTTGTATATATGCACAAGTACATGTCTATGGTGATTTGTACACACTGTGCTTACCTGTGTGCGAGCTGTGTATGTGTGTGTGTTTTTTGGCAGTGGACTGGTGAGCAGGGTTAGGAGCTTGTGGTGAGTTTGTGTGTTCAGGGCAGCTGGTGTGAAAGAGCAGTCAGAGTCAGTCTTCCCCCTGGTGAGAGAGTTTAATTTAGAAGAACAAGGCTCCTAACACACACTTGTGTCACTGCCGTCTCCTTGGCCCATCCCTCCCCTCCCCAGCACTCTCTGCTACGCTTTAAAACTTTAACCATCTCTCCATCTTCTCTTCCCTTACTTACCTTTTCATCTCTTTTCCTATTCTGTCTGCCACTCTTTCTCTCTGCTTGACATCCAACATCATCTTAAATTTTTAGACTAGCATTCACCGCCACTTGGCTGCCACAGCAGTAGACGTCCAGCTGTACTTACAAATAAGTGCATTGCGGTGAAAATTGATTTATTCATCAAATTAGCTAAAGCAATTTGATAGATTTTGGTTGTTTGATAACTGACTGCTAGCCAGTCAAGTTGAACCTACTCTGTAGGAATTGTAAGATTTTCTGTTCAGCATTTGAATACCATGTATCCAATGTAATTTAGTCAAGCTGTCAGCTGTTAATTCAAGTGCTCCTTTTTGTTGAATTAAGACACCAGCCCTGTGAAACATAGAGAGTACGTACCTGTCTGTTACTGCCATTCATTTCAGCCTGAGTAAGAATAGAGTCTGATATAGAGCCAAAGCGTGCTACCAGCCCTGTGAAACCTAGTTTTGTAGCTAGCTGTTACTTCCACATGTTCCATCCTGAGTCAACTTTAAGAAATATCTTCTGACTGTTACTGCCCTGCATCTCAGTTGGTGCATGTTAAAAATTTGGTAAGCAAACCTACTTTTGTAAACCTGCTTTGCCTTTAGTGGCCCCAATCTGATGACCACTAGACCCACTAGATGGTGCCATAGCTACCCTTCTTCAACAGAAACCTACTCCCCATAGTGTAGGCCTCATTGTTAGTTTAGGCTAGTGTACTGCCCAAACTACACTACTAGGTGTCTGCTAACGTAACACAATAGCCAACCACATTGCTTCATTGTACTAAACAACATGCTTAATCTCACCCTCCATTCCAGACACAACAATGGAGAACTCCTGTGTAGAGAAGTGTATTTCTTTCCTAGCACAGAGCCTAAAGCCTGGCTATGCTGAATTTGTCAGCAGGTTGAATTTCAGCGAGTGCAGGAAAGGGATAGACCACTACTTAATGACAGGTGTGATGAGCAGACCCAATCCAAAGGCCCATTGTTGACATGTTTGCTTCTGAACTTCCAGAGGCAAACCAGCCTTGCCTTTCAGAGCAAAGCAGCCCTAAGCTTGTCTCCTCCATGAAGTTTAGACAGCTAATAAAAAAGCCATGTGCTATTTCAAAGACCTGCACTCAGCGGAGTTAGATCTCTGCTCACACAAGGAGGAATTGTTAAGACTACGTTTTCCCCCACCACCGTTGTGAAAGGTTAACTCCCCCTCCTTTCAGCAGATGGGAACAGTCCCCAACTGACCCTGAGTCCTTGGGAATAAAGTCAGTTCCTTAACCTCCACTCAAAGACAGTGTCCCTGCCTTGAAGTGCTTGAGTTTATAGCTAAGGACATTGAACATTTTGATCCAGACAACTGTGATTACCACACTGACGACTATTTTTGGGAATTGGATCACCATCTAACTGACTTGCCCCATGCAAACCCAAAAGGAGAAAGTTAAACTTGTGTGGAAGACCAGCTCTAAAGCTGTCCATAAATTTACAGTCATAACCACACAGTGTCAGAGATGACACTAGATGTGCAGTGTAGATCCGTCAAGTACTAATAGAAGAAGTGATTGATTCAGAGAGTTTCTGTTCTTTAAAGAAAGATAGGTTTCCAAACCATGACACCAAAGAATCAAACGGAAATTTGAATGATTAAAACAAGTGCCAAGTAAGTAAAATAAGTTATCAAAATCTTGAAAAAATAAGCAGTATTCTCTGCTCTCAAACGCTGGACGCGTTTCCACTGAGGGCACTGAAACCATGGCCACTCGTGGGAAAGCTGCACCTCTCTCAACTGTTACATACCGCTACAACAAAAATGGATGCTCCCTCCAGCAGCTTAATTGGATTCACACAGCCATACAAGTTTGAGCATCCAGAGCCAGAATCCAGTTCAGAGGACAATGACCAGCTACCTGAGAATCAACCTCGTCCCTCTCGGTCTGCAACAGAATGGTAATTTTTTTTCTCCCTTTTATGCAAGTTAGTAATATATAACTAGACTATAACTATAACTATAACATGAATAGCCACATAAAGTTAGGCTATTAATAAATAACAGAATAAAACACATGTTGCCACTTCAGCAGATTATTGTTTTTTATTATTGTTTGTCTATCACAGACAAACAGCCATCATGGTTTTAGTTATGTTGCATATTAAGTATGGAAATTATGTGAATAAAATGCTACAGCCTTTACAGTAACCAGATTTTAACCCAGTTTCACACATATAGAAGATTTTGGACTAACGTGTAAAACAATGCTCTCCACCACTAATTTTATATAGGGAATATCTTGTGGATCCATGGTAGCACTGAAGCTGTTCTGGAGGCTCGTGGTGGCCTGACTCCACATAAGACACTTCCTTTCATTTGAAACCCATCTTCAACTACACATAGTTGTAGGTCTTCTGACTGCTTTAGTGTGGATTGCTGAATATCATCATTGCAAAACACACAAGCTGAGCAACAGAATATGCTCTAAACTGTCCAGATAACTTTTAACTATGGTTGTTCATAATATAGAATTGACAACTCAAATGATTGACAATATCTTTAATCACACTGTGAATTAAACTGATTTGTACAGGTGTCATATTTTTGGGGGTTTTGTCCTGTTTCCTGTTTTACTTTGTAGTGTTCTCCTCTCCTCGTGTGTCTTATGGTTTTACTTCCTGTCTTTGTTTGCTTTCCCTCCAGTTTAGATTGTTGGCCCCACCTTGATTGATTGCACCTGTGTCTCATTGTCTCCCCTACCTAAGTGTATTTAGTCCGGGATTTTTCCTTTGTTCATTGTCGGGTCGTTGTCCTTGTCATGTGCATTTTCAGTTGTACTTTATCCCCACATCAAGCATCCTGGCATTTCTTATCTGTGAGTTCTGTTGAGTTGATTCTTTGTTCCCTTGGACCTTGCCTGGATTATGGACTTTTGAACTTTGCCTGCTCCCTGTCAGATTTGTTTGCCTAGTTGGACTGATTCCCTGGTTTTGACCACTGCCTGCCTGAAACCTGTGTAAACCTTTAATCTTTATTAAATCATTGCACTTTAAACTATGGCAGAGTTCACTATGTTACAGTATCTTGAGGATCAATGCACACCGAAAACAATATAATTTGCTTAAATAGGCAAACAAAGTATAATGATGTTGCACTAACACACTACATTAGTTAAGTACAGTCAATTTTATTCAAACAGCCCAATATCACAAATTGCCTCAAAAAGCTTTAGAATTTGTATAATTTATGACACCCTCTGTCCTTAGACCCTCAATTCAAATGAGGAAAAACTCACCCCAAAAAACCTTTTTAACTGGGGGAAGGGGAAGAAGACAGAAACCTCAGGAAGAACAGCAGAGGATGGGTCCCTCTCCCAGGAAGGACAGACATGCAATAGCTGTTGTGTGTACAGAATACATTCACAACAGAAAATCATAGTGTATATACAATTATGATGACAAAATGTAGATTGTAAAATATAAGTGAAGAGGGTGGATCCAGAAGGACAATTATGCAGCTTCAGGTGAGGCCCACTAAGTAGGATCTGAGCCACACCACCTCCTCTCCACGATAGAGACAGCAGCACTGTTCCAGCAGGCAGCCCACAATCACAGATCCAGACTCCGCAGCTCGGAGGCAGAAATATCTTCTGAAAGTGACAGCAAGAGAGAGACGAGAAAGCACAAAACTACAGGAGAGATAAAATGTAGAGTTAGTCACATGCATTAATGGGATAATCATTCTGAAAATTTTGCTCCTGGAAACTCACTGAAAAACAAAACAAAAACAGCAACTGACCACCTACCCAAAGCAAACCTAGATAAATATAAAATTGCTACATGACATGACATTTTGTTGTTATTTTGTCATTGCAGTTGTGCTCGCTACCTGGCCTACAGATGTTTTGTTTCCTGGTGCTGGGGGATACCTGGAAAAGTACAACAGGGTTGTCATACCTTCTTGTGTTGTGCTCCGTATTCATCAGGAGTACCCGGATGAAGATGGGGAGTACACAGGCTTTAAACCTCCCATTTAAATTTAAAAAGTCTTATATTGTAACTTTTTGGTAATGTGTTATGTACAGGAGGCTGGTGGGGCTCTAGTGCAGGGATGGACTGAGGCAGGAGGTAGGCTGGAGGAAGACCATGACAACTACATGTGGGGAAAACACTCTTGTCAAATCTTTACTATCATGTTCATATATCATACAATAAGTCAATAATGTAATTATCACAACAGGCCTAATGTAATGTATATAATACCCAAATAACAAAATTTTGAGTAAGGGCCAGAATAGTATGGTGGAGATGATGACTTACATGCAAACTAAGAACTTGACCTCTCAACATACCTGTATTCTTTCTGTTGCTTAGTGTTCTTTTAGACAATTGTGTGGCCACAATCCTTTTCCCCACAAAGCGGTCCGTCTGACATCCAGCTTCTCTGGTGACTTTCTGCAAGTTGTCACACTGGCACTCTGTCTCTCTTGTGGTTGGACAGGACTGCTTTGTGAATAGATGCACAGTTGTAATTACTTGTCTAATGAGTCAAATATACTGATGCATGTCAACAAAACACAACCTGGTAAAACTGGATACCAGTTTTCCAATTACTCATAACCCACCTCCCTTTTCCATTGTGGGGGATAATAACAGCTGAGGAGTAGCTTTAATTTTAAAAGCATGTATGCATGCATAAAATTACATGACAGCTCAAATTTTTAACCTGCTTTGGGCAAGTTAAATCAAACACTCTCTCTCAATGTCGTTCTCTCTCAATTTATTGACTATTTTCACTTCGCAGCTGATGCTGTAGTCTTTTTTTTACCTTGCCCTATTAAAAATTAATGTTACCGTCAATGTGGCTGGATGGTTCGTAATTCTACATTCCAAAGCAAAATAATCACTTCCTTTTGGTTAACTAATCTTACACCCTCTCTGGAAGGCATGTCTCCCTTGGTCAATGTTTGGCATCCCGATACATATAATTCCTTGCCATAGCTATATTGATGCACATAAAATATTACCCATCTTTTCTGGATTAGCAGTGTATTTTCCGATGGATTAACATTACATGCAGTAACATTAGCTAGCTTACATGAAAATTATGTTAGGCTAACGTTACACTATGTAAAATCACGTTATGGGGTTACAAAATTTAGTAGAGTTACTGTGGACTACCTACTGTACTGCCCTACCCAAAAAATCCTGAACACACAAGTGGTGAGAAACTAACTCCACAATTCAGTACTACATAGTTAACAGTCTTTGTAACATGTTTTAAGCAATACATTTAAATTTAGGTATCTTAAGGCCCTTTGTATGAGACAGACAAGGACATGAGGGAGACGGAGCTCTTACAACTTATAACAATAATTTTAAGGTATTAAGGTACATTTATAATGTGTTTAGAAACACATTTCAGAATTTCCTTTACACGGACTGGTGAGTCACAGCTTAACCCAGTGTCCCTGTACACCAGACAGTTACAGCGGATAATCAGCTTGATTTTAAATGACAACTCACACCCTATGCACAGTGAATTTCAGCTTCTTCCTTCTGGATGGAGGTTTATAGTCCCAAGGTCTAGAACAAAGCGGTATAAAAATAGCTTTGATCCAGCAGCCATCATTTAGATGAACAAGTCATAGTCTTACCTTATTTATTCTAGTGGTTATTTATTTTTTAGTGTTTTTTTATTGTTATTTTTCTCTTCTTTTTTATTTATAAAGTCCTGATTATTGTAGACTTGAGTACTTTTATCATGTTTTTCTACTGTCTGTGTTGTTGCAAAATGTGTGTCAAGATGGATGCCTTGTTTACTGCAAACCAAATCTACCTACGGGTACAAATAAAGTAACCTGACCACATTTAGCCCTCCTTTATGCTGCTGTGATAAGGAGCAGCAGGTCTGGCTGTTGTCTGCAGCGTTCAACAGAAGTTGTTCTTGGCACAATATTATTTCAAGGGAGAGTGCTCTCCTGTACTTGGAGGATAAATCCAGGTAAACCGCTGGTATGCCCTGCGATAAATCTCTGTGGCGTAGCACTGCCAGAGGGCACACATTCAGACTCAAGTTCACAACAACACCAGAGACTACCAGTGTTGTCAGGTAGTTTGGTCTGAGAGAATGATTTCCTCAATTCATATGTGAGAGTGTTTAGTGATTCTGTCCCTTCATAATGATTGTTTTTGTTTCTGAGGTGATAAATGTGTTCTGCATCATCCCCGAGCTCCAGTGTCAGGCTCACCCCTCACCCAGCTGATTTATGCACTGAAGAGCTTCCCTGAGGGGAGCCTGTATAGTATGTGAGTGTGTAGGTCTGAGTAGCGCTTATCTGATAACTATTCTAAATCAACAGTGAAAATAGGGGGGAAAACACTTTGATTATCTAAATGTTCATTCTTTTCCAATAAACAGGTGTAAGGGGATCAGGCTTAGTGACACTAAAGACTTCAACAGGACCAATTCCAAATGTACCATCTCAGTCAGACACACACATCAGGTCAATGTTGAATGATGTCACATGCCTGAAATAATTGTGTTAATGCAAACTCATGCATACTCTAATGAGTATAACTGGACTATTAGACAAGAGCGGAATCTTGTGGTCAGACCTACTGTAGTTGGAGAGCGGACAGCTTTAAATGAATTGACAGTACAGTTCCACTCTTTCCTGCTAGTGCTTTTGTTTGGAAAGTATTTATTCTGCTGATGAGTTGTGTCAAGTTTTTTTAAATACAGCACACTTAGCATGTTACTGGTGAGCTGTTGCTCAATTACGAAAAGAAAGAATATTGAAAGCATTGCTTATTATTTACATGTAATGTCAAACCTGGAAACATTTGTCAAGATTTTGTTCACCCAACTCACAAAAACACACTTTTTTCGATATACAACTGGTTATTTAGCACTGCAAATTGTGGTTTAAATTGATAAGGTTTTGAGATATCCACCTCTGAGATTTTCTCCCCCTCCTTAATACAATGTAGGTGAATGGAATTCCATTTGTGGTGCTCACCGCAATGAAATATAAGTTGTTTTGTTTGGGTTTTCTTTGTTTTTTTGTTGTTGTTTTTTTTTCACACTGTCAGGTAGCCAACACAGACACCACCAGCTCCACCCACCGCAATCAACAGATCTCACTCACCTGAGTACTGATATCACACACCTGCCACCAATCACAACCCTACACTATAAAGCCACATTCCCCCGGTTCACTCACTGTCTGGTCTCAAACCTATTATGTGGTTCAACCTGACCTGAATGCACTCTTGAAGATTCCCCATGGACTTTGGACTCCCCTCAGCCTGTGTGTGTGTCTTCTTCGTCTCCTGGTTCTCCTGCTCCCCGTCTCATCCAGTGTACAGAATGGACTACTCCAAACAGATAAGACTCAATAGACACTACTAGCTCCTTCCCACCTTATCCACTGTATTTGCTTTACTTGTATTCAGCCTTGTGTTACAATAAACTCCCTCGTCACTGCACTTACCTCCGTGTTCTGTGTCTGCCTGCTGACAGAAGACCAGACCTCAACCCATCTGGAGATGGAGCGCTCTGCTCCCGTTGCGGATAATCCCTACGAAGGGTTGGTCAGCGCCCTTTGAGCGGCTCTGTCTCCGGATCCCCACCAACAATCTGCCTCTGCCAGTCCCATGGCCCTTCCCCCCAGCTATTCGGGTGAGGCGGTAGGATGTAGCAGTTTTCTGCTTCAAGTTTCCGTATACGTGGAGATGCATGAGCTAAAGTGGCCTTTCTCCTATCCCTCCTCTCCGGAAGAGCGTTGCTCTGGGCTCAAACCCTTTAGAGCTCACAATCACCACTGATCAACTCTTTTTCCAACTTCTCGTCTCACTTCCAGGAAGTGTTCGGTCTTGCCACCAGGGACCTGGCCGTCTCCAACCAGCTCTTCCGCCTGCAGCAAGGCAGTTCTTCGGCAAGTGACTACACCCTGCAGTTCCGCACGCTAGCGGCCGCTAGCGGGTGGAATGAGACTGCGCTGATAACTGCCTACCGCCAAGGTCTAAGTTCCCAACTCCGACAAAAGATGGTAATCTACGATAACAGCATTGGACTTGAAACATTCATGCAGAAAACGCTCAGTTACTAACCGCATGTCAACCGGAGGAAACAGCTCATTCACCGCTCTCACCCGAAGCCTGTCCTCCAGTACCAGAGCCCATGCAAATTGACACCCACCAGCTCACTCCCCAAGAACGTGCACGTCGTCTGACCCAGGGCCGGTGCCTGTATTGCAGGGCCTCTGGGCACCAGATCAGAGCATGCCCAACCCGTCCTCCACATCCTGCGGTGAGTACCATTCCCAGTTACCCTGCCATTTCTAAATTAACCCTTCTTGAGGTCCAATTACTCACCCCCCATTCTGTTGTTGCAGTACGTGCCCTCCATGACTCAGGCTCCTCCGGCAACTTCATCTCACTGTCGTTATTAAGACGCCTAGAGTTACCGTTTCTACGTCATGCTGAGTTAAAAGTAGAAACCATCCAGGGAAAACCGCTGGGACGTGGAAGAGTTAAATATCAATCACCACCCATCACCCTATGTGTAGGTTGTCTGCGCTGAGAACAAATCTCCTTCCTGGTACTGGAGGGACCCACCGCAGACGTCATCCTGGGACGCCCATGGCTCGCTCAACACTCTCCGGAAGTCAGATGGGAGTCCAGCGAGATTCTGCGGTGGAGTCCAGCCTGCCTTTGACAGTGTGTCTCCTCCGTTCCCAAACCTCTGGTCAGTCACTCCCCTGTCCATGTATGTTCCACCCGAGTGGAGAGTCCTGATCCACCGCCAGACCTCGACATCCCATCTGACTATGTGGTATTCCAGGATGTCTTCAGCAAACAGGCAGCCACCCTCTTAACACCACATCGGCCATGGGACTGTGCCATTGACCTGCTGCCTGGGGCAAAACCGCCTAAAGGACGTGTGTATCCTCTGTCCATCACGGAGCACAAGGCTATGGAGGATTACATCCAGGAGGCTCTCCGCCAGAACTTCATTCGACCTTCCACCTCACCCGCGGCCTTGAGCGTCTTCTTCTTCGTGAGTAAGAAGGACGGTGGCTTGCGGCCCTGCATCGACTACCGGACCCTCAACAGCCAAACTGTCAAGCTCCCTTATCCCCCTATCCTCTTCCTCTGGTCCCTGCTGCCCTCGAGGAACTCCGTGGGGCTTGCATTTTCACCAAGCTGGATCTGCAGAGTGCCTACAACCTTGTTCGAATCAGGGAGGGGGATGAATGGAAGACGGCTTTCATCACTCCTTCGGGCCACTACGAATACCTGGTGATGCCGTATGGACTGTCCAACGCTCCAGCCGTCTTCCAGGGCTTCATGAACGAGGTGTTCCAGGAGTATCTCCATTACTTTGTGATAATCTACATCGATGATATCCTCATCTACTCCCGGAACTTGGCTGAATATCGCCACCACGTCACGCAGGTCCTCCAACAGCTCAGGAAACATCAGCTCTATCTGAAGTTCGAGAAGTGCCCACGGTCCAGTTCCATCGTCAGCGCAGAGGGCATCCAAATGGACCAGGGGAAGATCCAAGCCATCCAAAACTGGCCACTTCCTCAAACAGTAAAGGAGCTCCAACGTTTCCTCGGGTTCTCAAACTTCTACCGCAGATTCATTAAGAGTTTCAGTTTCATGTCTTCTCCTCTCACCTCCCTGCTCCGTCGTAAGCCTAAGTCACTGTCCTGGAACCCTGAAGCTCGAGCAGCATTCGAAGAGCTAAAGAAAGACTTCTGCACTGCTCCCGTTCTCACCCATCCAAATCTCCCTTTTATTGTGGAAGTGGACTCCTCTACCACCGGCGCGGGAGCAGTGCTATCCTAACACCACGGAGAGCCTCCTCCAATCCATCCTTGCGCCTTCTTCTCCAAGAAGCTGTCCCCGGCGGAGCGGAATTATGACATCGGCAACCAGGAGCTGCTGGCGATCAAGTTGGCACTGGAAGAGTGGAGGCATTGGCTGGAGGGAGCTAATCACCCGTTCGCCGTCATCACCGACCATAAGAACCTGGAATACCTCCGTACCGCCAAAAGACTTAACCCGCGCTAGGCCCGCTGGGCTCTTTTCTTCACCTGTTTCCACTTCACCATCACCTATAGACCCGGAGACAAGAACATAAAAGCAGACTCCCTCTCCAGAATCCATGCCCCACGAGGAATCCCCCACACCAGAACCCATCCTCCCTCCAGCCATACTCGTCAGCCCTATCCAATGGGACTTGGATGACCACACACTTGCTTTGGCAATATCCCTTTGAACTGAATTGAACTGAATATAAGTAAGCAGTATAGTGGCAATTTCTGCAGAATAAAGAAACACTCAAGACACTTGCCTCACCTAATGAGTGATTCACACAGCGGTCCCAGACTTGCCCTGCTGACACGTCTGTCATGCACACCCCTCACGGTAGCAAGAATTGGTATATCCCGGGCCCCCTTGAATAAACTCACCAGAAAGAGAGTGCTGCCACAGCCACTAGGTTCACTGTATCACAGCAGTGAGCGAGCCTCGGACACTCAGGGCAGCAGGCCCCCCTCTTCTCCACCCTTCCTTGCTGGGGAGGTTGAGGTAAAGAGTCCCAGACACTTAGCCGTGCACGGTCTTAACTGCAGCTCTGAGCGCCCAAGTCCTCTCACACGAGTGAAAATGCAGACAACGCCAAATTGTAGTGGCAATTTCTGCAGAATAAAGAAACACTCAAGGCAATCACTTGTCTTTCTATAGGTTTACTTCAAGCATCTGCAGACGGATTCACAGCAGCAAAACATACATCAGTTTAATCTGCTCTGAATGAGTACAGAGGGAAAGGAGCATCAGTTGTTTATCCAGTATTCAGAGTCAGGCTCCTCAACTCGGGGAGAAGAGTGTCCCTGAAGTCTGGACATAACAGTCACTAGGATGTTTTGTAGTTTCATGTCATCATTTTTTCATCATATTTTAAAACATGGTCAAAAAAGACATTAAAATCTATAAATTTCATTTCTATTTTTCTATTTTTTTTAATTTCATCTATAATTTTCATATTATAATTTTCATATTATATTTCTTATTTTGAAGACAAGGGAAATTATGAATTAGTCAGGGTGGAAGTAAAGTTCAGTCCACACTTCACAACACTGAATGTAGTTAAGTTTTTAGTAAACCACCATAAACGACAAAAAAACTGAACCCTAACATTGTCAGGTTGAGAGAATCTTGGATTGTAATAAGTATGAACAAGAAATGCAAATTATGCAAGAAGATCTCAGGAAGGCTGGAATTCATACTCTTAATATAAAAACACTAATGAACCTGTCAAGTGGAGGAAACAGTAGAATTTTCTTTGATTTTATCAGAGAAACAGATTTAATGGGCAGAATTTAATCTCTGGTCCACACTCCGAAGCAGGTGGGGGTAATGCACCTAATACACTGGTTGCCAACCGCCGTTAAAACCCAAAAAGATGAAGATGATGATGAAGAAGAAGACGAAGAAATTCAATATCAGGCTTTAAAACTATGTTCAGGTGCCATTAGAACAACCACAACATCAGCATTACAAGTGGAGATGGGAGAAATACCACTGGAATTAAGGAGAATACAGCTGTTTTTAAACTACTGGGTTAATTTAGGACATACTGAAGATCATCCAACGCTAGATGCACTAAAACCCTGTTGGGAAAAGGGGAGGAGATAAACAAAAAGTTTTGGATGGACAATTGAGCAGAAAGCAAAATAACTAGGAATAACTTAAATAAACATTAGTCCAACAGTACCACTCTCAGTAATACATCCTTGGATACTTCCTGACCCTGTAGTAGATCTCACATTGCTTGGCAAAAAGAACAAAGATAAGGAGCTTATTTTACATCCATAGATAATACAGACATATGTAGAAAGTATCTACTACAGCTATGTTAAAATTTATACAGATGCTTCAAAGAAACACAGTTAACAAAACTGGTATTTCATTCATAGTTCCAGATTTCAACATTAAAATTGGCAAACGAATCAGTGATGGAGTATTTGGTGTATACTGGGAAGATGCTGGCAATTTCGTTAGTGTTGCGATGGGTTGAAGATGTGAGACCTTTGAGAGCAGTAATATGCTCTTATTCCAGCTCGTCATTAATAAGATTGAAACACAGCTATTCAGACAGCAGACCAGATGTCGTAATAGAGATACAGCAAACACTATATAGAATTAAAATGATGGGGCTAAATATGACATTTGTATGGATACCAGCACATATAGGAACCAAAGGAAATTAAGTAGCTGACAAGTGTGCAAAGGAATCCACAAAAACAAATCACATTGACATTACAGTACCCCTTAGTAAAATGGAAATGAAAACACCAATTAAGGATAAGGTGGCAAACGCAGTGGGAAGAAGAGAGAACAGGAAGGTGGCTATACAACATTCAAAGAAAAGTAGGTATCATGAGAAAAGGGGGAAGAACCAGGAAAGAGAAAACAGTAATATCCATATATTAATAATAATAATATTTGTTTTGGTCATACAGGATTAAACAGTACATTATGTAAAATAGGAAAACATAATACAGGAAGATGCAGATTTTGTGATTAAGAAGAAACTTTAGAACATGTATGATGCTGAGAGAGGGGAACTGACACCTTAAAGAAATAAAGATGAGGTTTGATTTATGTGATCTTTTACAAAGTTCTAGAGAGAAGTGTTATCTATTGTTGTTTCAGTATCTTAGGAGAACAAATTTGATAAAGAGAATTTAACTATGGTGAGTTTTTGATTGATTTTTCTCATTTTATTTTCTTTTATTTAATAATTAGTGAATGAATAGTAAGAATCCCACACTCCATTCCAGTTGGTGGTGGTAATGCACCATAACGTTGATTGCGAACCGCCATAAAACTTTACAAAGAAGAAGAAGAGAAAAAAAAAAAAAAAAAAAGAAGAAGTAGAAGAAAGGAACCGGAACCTTTGTACAAACGCTTCACTGCGAAACCCGGATTTGTTTATTGGTGACACCTTGGGAACAGCTGTTTTGATCGGCTAGTAGCTAACGTTGCTACAGCCTTACTGGCTAACTTAACATTAATCAAATTATATTACTGTTTTCTGCCTTTATTTCACGGGTAAGTGCCTCATTATCTGGAATAAAAATGGTATAGTTGGTTGGAATGTTACTCTATAAAAAAGTAACTAAACAGCTGAGACAGCTAAGCTAGCTAACATTAACATGTTAACTGGGCAAATATGTGAGTCACTTGACTAGCTAACGTTAAATTTACCAGGGATTAATCCTAGACGTTAAGAACTTGGCTGACTAGAAAAATGTCTTTTCTAGCAGAGAAGGGTAACTTATCCTAGAAAACACCGTTTACATATTATTAATTAAGTTACTATTATTCCTAAAATTGCCACTAACGTTACTTTCGGCCAGTCCGTAACGTTACTGTGAGAATAGTAGTTTAGCTAAATGTACTGAAAGTAAATTAGCCTAAAATCACCGGAGATAAACTCTTTAATGAACTATCACGATCTGCTCTCCTGTCCACATCAGCTACACTCAACATCACTTATTGTAACTAGTTATACATTCAGAAATGGTTCAGATGTTGTAATTTGTATGTAGCTACGTCTACTGTTTCTGTTTGCTAGCAGTATGCAAGTTATGTTAATTAAATTGAAGGGCTTGGTCGATGACTTGTATGTGGGGTTTACCTAAAAAAAAATGTCAGCATTGTTTTGGGTTGTAGCTAATATTTTTACGTTTCAGTAAGTGAAAGATGTCTAAATTGTAAAGTATCTTATCTTAAACCTCCCAACTTGTTTGTAGGACAGTCACCATGGAACCTGCCTGCAGTAAAGACAAGCCAAAGCTGAACTCTACCCCAACTAGAGGAGACAGAGCCAAGCAGAAATCTGCACAGCAAGAGCTCAAACAACGACAGAGAGCAGAGGTAAGTAACATCACTATTTTTAAACCTGGCACTCATACTGTACACTATTGTAGTCTCCAAGGGACTTTGTTCTAGTTGTGTTTCAAATGTATTATATGTCACATTACTTCTCACTCCTGTATAATCAAATGTGTCTACTTTTTCCTTCTTTATTTACAGATTTATGCCCTGAACAAGGTGATGACAGAGTTGGAGCAGCAGCAGTTTGAGGCCTTTTGTAAACAGATGCAGTCACAAGGAGAATGATTCCTGCCTGTTCTGCCTTCCTCTTTCATCTGGACCAGGACCTGTCACCCTCCAAAAACACTATGTATGTACACTATTACCAACACACAACCACACATTTATACTTACACTTATGTTCAATAAGACAATCTTTAATCTTGATGTTTTACTGACTCAGAACTGATTTATTATATATATATTATTTTTGATCTGAGCTTGCATGCTTTTTTCTGTACTGTCAAATTTCAAATTTTCATGTGTTGAGATTTTGAAGTTAACCAGGTCAAACACAGATTATGAGCTGTATATTAACTCACTCAAGACGTACCAGTGTTAACAGCAGGGCAAAAGTTACCAATGTTCTCAACTGGTCAGAGACCTACCAGTTAAAAGCACAAGTTTATAACCATTGGGATATGTATAAATGTAAATATAGCTGCATTAAGTGATTTTTGACCACTACAGACTCCACACAAGGAACTTCCAGTGTGCAATGAGGCTTAAACAATCAAGTTGAATGCTACCTGCCCTCATGTAGTTGTTAGTGATGGGTGGATGAAGCTTTCAAAAGCTTTGGGGTTTTCTTTCTTTTTGTGTGGGAAAAAAAAAAAGCTTTGGGGCTTTAAACTCAGTAAGCACAGTGATATCTGGTGGTTTCCTAAACTTATAGCAGCCCTTCAAGACTCGAGCCAAAGCACTACAATACCTCTCTGATTTTAAATTGTTTTAGTCTCATATGTATGCAAGGAAAAAAAACAAGACGCCTGCGTGTTATTAATTAAATCTGTAACACTCTTGTTCAGAGGTGCTGCAGTAAATGCACATATTATTGTGCAGTGCTACAGTAAAAATTAATAAATGCATTGTACATTATTGGTCTAGTTGGTGTCACTGTGAGCTCATGTGCTTTAACTTCATAGTTTTTTACCTTATTATTTGGATCAGGTGGAAATGTTCTCATACTTATGATTATGTCTTTGTAGTGTACATCCCCATATTTCAAAGTTATTCTCCAATTTTATTATCCCACCAATGTGTGTATCACTTGAATATATATTGTTTAGCCGCCAAACTTTAAAAACAGAAGTTCTTTTTGAAGCATCAGTGACGTTTGAAGCTTTGGACATCAACAGTCACATGGTATTCTTCATTTGAGCTCCGATGCAATATATTGAAACAGTACACATCACAGTTGTTGGCTCTATGATCTAATTGATGCAATGCTACAAAATCTAACATTGGCCATGTTAAAGACAAATATTACACTAAACTGACAAATACCAATAACATCAGATACTGTTGAAAGACTGCAATTTCACAGACACAGACATTGATTCTAAGTGGGGATGGCAGAACAAGAGGTTATTTTTCAGTGATTCGTAAACATTACTTAATATAGCTTTAAGATAGACAGTGCCCTTAATATTAATGGTGCTCACTTTTAACACTTTCTTGTGAATGACATTGTATGCGGTACCAACTGGCCTGTACAAGAATAATATTGCATTCTATTGTCACATTCACAAGTTTTGCAATCTAAACAACTTCTATTTGTCTGACTGTAAAATATTTATATTATTTAGAACTGTATGTCATCCACTTTCCCTTGAGCTATACAGATTTGATTTAATGAAAATAAAAGTTGTTGTTTTCTAATGTGTGTTTTTATTTGTTAGTGTCTGCATGTTATCCATATTCTTAAGTAAAACAGTAAATAATGGTTGTGGCTACATGTCTAATGTTATCTTCCTTTCTAACTCCTGGGCCCTGTTCTTCAAATGTGGTTTAACTAATTTAGGCTAACATGCTTTTATCAGGCTAATATAATCCTGTTAATCCTCATCCTAGGCATTGTTCTTCTCAAGTGGATAACTGAGTTATCCATCTTAGAATGCTGCAAAAGTGCAGGCTTATTGACAGTTAGCTGGATGGTGACAAAGAATTTTAAGGTGAACCACATACATGAACAAATGTTCAAATACAAATGGCTTGCTTTCTTAAATGAAAAAAAGGTGGATATGATTTTAGATGACATGCAGGTTATTGTATGATCTGTTGGTGTAATTATCACAATTAGATTTTCATAATGAAGAGTTACCTATACTTATACATGATGAAACTAAATAAAATAAATACAAAAGTTTGTAAACAAACAAAGAACCAATCCAAATTTAGTTTGAGATACTATGAACAAAAAGACAAACATTCAACTAAAAGATTCTGATTGTTAAAAGACCAATCGAGCCAGAACACGTGACATTTAATTTGGAATTAAAATGGGAATTTGTCATTTGAACACTAAAACGTTAAATTAAATGATTAACTGCAGAACTCACTTTGCTGAAAAGTGTTTATACAATTAAAGCAACTTTTTAAGAGATTTTAGTAAGGTTTCATTTTCATAGCAGGCTTATGATTATCACTTAAAAGTCTCTTGCACATCCATTGGGAACCCCCACCAATCATGCACACAACATCACTCCTAATCTAACCACATTCACTGGTAATATCTAACTGTTTAACAGTTATCAAAGTGTGGAAACACCGTGGAGCACAATGTAGAACAAAATAACACCAGTAACAATGCAGGAACACACAAATGAGACTGTTGACATGTTGCCATGATTCACTGTAAGCAGGCTCATCTATATGCATCAATAGTCATTGGGTGCTTTGTATTGACCATTTATGGTTAAATCTGGGCGTGTAGAGGGCTGGATATGAGGCTGATCCACATGCGCACATCTCCAGGTGGACTGTGATTTATAAAGGGAAGTTCCCCGCAGGTGTGTGTACATCAATCAAATCAGATTTTTTTTTGGCACATGCCTTTTTCGGCTTTTGTGCCCATGTACACTTTTAGTATGGATCCTACACACTGTTTTATAAATGAGACCCCTAGATTGGACTAAACTAGCTAACTGTATATAAAGTAGTTAAAAATAGCTCCACCTTGAGCACCTACAACAGTAAAATGCTGCTTATGCTTTAATGCATTAGTATTAACAATCTAATAATGATGTATCAGTCATACGGACCATTTTTCTATGTACTGAGTACTTTTACTTTTGATATATTAATTACATTGTGCTGATAATACTTTTGTACTTTTACTAGTAATGGAGTACTTGTACATTAATGTATTTTTACTTTTACTCAAGTAAAGGATCTGAGTACTTCTTCCACCACTGTTTAGTGGGGAAATCACTCTTGGGTGGAACTGCTAACAACTCATAGACATTTAAAACTTGACAAGGGGTCCCAACTTTTGTAAGACGTCATAAGCCAAAAAGTTTGGGAACCACTGATTTAATCTTGAACATGTTGTATTTTATAATCTTATCATATGTTTTTTTTATGTATAATCTTAATCTGAAAACAAACCGGTAACTATAGCTGTCAGATAAATATAGTGGAATAAAACGTTAAATATTCTGCTCTACAATGTAGTGGAGTAGAAGTAAAAAGTAGCATAACATGGGAACACTCAAGTAAAATACAAGTACCTTGAAATTGTATTTAAGTACACTTCTTGAGTAAATGTACTTAGTCACTCTCCACCACTGCTCACAAGAAAGCCATTGTGACCATATGTCTGTTTGGTTATAACAGTCTGCATATCCTCTGTCTCACATCTTCTACCACACACAGTCAGTTTCTTATAAATGAGGATAAACCACAACCACACACCATTGAATTCTGAGTTTACAGTTACAATTCAATCTTGGGATGAAGGATTATCACATTCAGTTTATTAGATCTTCATTTCAATTTAACAAAACAGGCAATGATGTAGTTGCCAATTTATTTCATAATTTTAATTCCAATTTGAATGATAAACCACTTGATTGCTTACAACACCCTCACCCACCAAACATGTCATTTAGCTTAACACCAAGTCACTGTGCAGAGGTAGTAGTTAATAGATCATGATTAATGATTGTTGCAAGCAGTAATTTTAATATTTTAAGGTTAGTAAAGCCAACGTGCCACCATGTTTTTGTTTTTTTTACAGCTTTGTAATTACAGTCTTCTTAGCAGCAGTATGTTTCCGCAGCATGAACATCCTGCATAAGGCAAAGCTGGTCCTCTTGAAACCTTGAAACCTACACTCTGTCACTTTGGAGCCCTGCTATTACTCTACTTCTCTCTACCCACTTTCACCTTTCAGTATTCCTAACTCCTTGGTTCCCTTCTCCTTTTACTTTTTTTCCTCTTGTTCAGACCTCAACAGTAACAGAGCTCCCGGTGACCCGGACTCCAAACCAACCGTCCCAGAACTTGGTGTCTTGTCCTCCATGTTCAAAGGAGATGAAACGCATTCCGGAGCCGTAGTCAGAAAATGTATGGCTGACCTGGAGTTCAAACATAGAGAGAAAACCACAGTGATGTGTATAGTCGGGTGTGTGTGGATGAGACTGTCCTCCCCAGAAGAACGACAGCATCATTTAAAAAAGTGCCCCAAAACAACATGTTTACATTCCAATATTAGTAATAAGCCCTCTATCGGCCATAGTAATTATGATGGGAGCAAAAGAGGAAGTCAGGTGACGTTGTCAGAGAGAGACAAAGTCCACGTAGGGAGGAGGGTATGGAGGTCGGGGTGGATGGATGGGTAAAAAAAACATTGGACAGAGGTCGTTCTCTAATGTTTAAAGGAAAACATAGGTCTAGTATCACAAGTGAGTGATCTGATATAACCATAGCTGTGTATTCATTTTGTATAACCACTGGAATAAAGGAGTTATCTATAAAGAAATAATCTAGTCTGGAAAAGGAGTGGACAACAAAAAAAAAGAAAAAGAAAATTGCCTAGCCCAGCATTTCCCAATTTAGGGTCAAGACCCAAAATGGGTCACGGATCCGTTTTTATTGGGTTGCCAATTGGCAGAGTAAAATGCATACCATAGGGCCTATTTGCTCAAACAGTGACAGGGGCTTATATTTACCTCAACTGCAGAAGGAAACATGCCTTTATTTGAAGCAGGCTTGCATTAGAGGCAGGCATTTGTTTCTAATTCCCTCTGTTTGATAAATGTAATAAGTCACATTGTGGCAGGTAGTGCAGAACTAGAGACAGAAAGCAATGCAACATCAAACATTCAATGACATTCAACACGTGACAAGAACTTTAAAACAGAGTTACAAAATACAGCCACCTCACTAATGGTTAAAACTATAAACCAGCACAAATATGACAATTAAGCTACCAACATAAACCACCGTGTTCCAAACAGACACATAACTAACAAAAAGTAACATTTGCATGTTGGAGCATAAAACAGCTAACTTAAGCTACTCAGTCCAGCAATAAGGAGATGCATGATGGTACACTACAATATTTTTAATACAGAGCCTTGCTTTAATCCGCTACCGTTTTTCCTCTTAAGTTTCTGCATTACACTACTAATACATACTCAACACTTCCTGTATCCATTTCAAATTAAAAGCCCTCTAGCGTTTCAGTGGACAGTACAAGTTTGTTATGAGGTGGTGAGAAACTTAACATTACACTGTGATTATTGCTGTGACATACTTTTTTAATGAAATAAATACAGTTGATATACATTTTAAACTCATAGTTAGCCAATGGGTTCAAAAATCTCCAAGGGTCCACATAACCATTTTTGTTGCATAAACAGTGAGAAGGCCTTTGCCATACCAGAAGATATTCTAGACCTATCAAGCAAAGGATCAATAGCACAGTTCAGATCTCCGGAAAAAAATTAGCTGGTGTGTATTCAGATTAAGTTTTAATGACAAAACATTATTTGCCAAGTGGACACCAATTAGGAGTATAAACATTTACCAAGCCGACCTGTTTCTGAAAAACAGATCTGGAAACTATAATGAAACCGCTATTAGGGTCATTGATTACATCAGATGGTGTAAACTGTATTGTGATTAGCAATGTTGTAGTCAAGTCTATCTAAACCGAGACCAAGTCATGACCAAGACCAGAGTGTATCGAGACCGAGACAAGCCCAAGACTTGAGGGGTTGAAACTAAGTCAAGATCATGACCAAGGCAGGGTGAGACTGAGTCAAGACCAAGACCAAGCAAAAACGTAACTTAGGAACAACAATTTGTCACCACATGCCCTGTCCCCTCAATTTCTCACAATGTTAACACTGCATTAGCTAGCGTTGCATCTCTCAATGTATGTTCACAATTAGGTAGCTTGCGCACCTAGCTACGTGGCAAATAGCTGGCAAGCAACTGAAACTAAGGACCTGCGTTTATTTGTCAAAATGTGTAGCCACACCCGGCAAGTAAAAGGTGATCAGCGTCTAATTGGGGGTCGGCTTTTAATTGAAGTTTTACAGTAGGTTGCTAATATGTATAGATAATATTCGCTAAATCTCTTTGGGTGAAGAGAAGAGTTTTGGTGCAGAGGCAGATTGCTAACATTAGTTAGCTAGCTTATCTAGTGTCACTTACACTTAGCTTACGTTTCTTTATGCTTTGTGCAGATAAAAGTTTGACATGGTCCCAGCTGCAGCTAAGTAAGCGTTGCGTTGCAGAATTTACTGTGTGTTTTCCTTTGAACACTGTTTTTCAGATGAACTCTTTGTGGTTTGGGTATCCAATTTTTATTACAGAAGATTTGGCTGACATCTCCTCCCAGACAGCCACAGCTTCTTCTCCTGTCCTCCACATTCACTTTCTTGGATAGCGTGTGAAGCGGGGCGGGGAGGGGTGACAGTCGTTAACACTAACAGAAATTTAAAATTAGAAATGAGTCAAGTTATTGGTTGCATCTGAAGCAGGAAGTTTTACATCCAATCACAGTAATGATGTTAATAAATAAATCAGACAATGTAGGGGCAATTTAGTGATATCCCCACAGTTGTGGTCTTGACTGGTCTTGAAATAAAATCTCGAGTCCTCTTTGTCTGAGACCGAGACAAGACCGAGTAAAAATGTGGTCGATTCTGAGACACCTTAAAAAATTGGTCTTGAGACTGGTCTTGAGACAAAGACCGATCTCAAGTACTACAACACTGGTGATTAGCATTGCCACACCCCTGGACCTGCTATTAAATTTGAAGTGAAAAATGTGACTAATCCGTATTTTACCGAGTCTATTATGATCTTCCAATCTTAAGTGTGTTTCTTGTAGAAGTAGTATATCCGTTTTTATTGTTTTAGATGAGAGAAAACTTTAGCTCTTTTTACAGGACCATGAAGCCCCTTCACATTCCAAGATGTAAACCTCATATGATGGCCTCCATCAACGTAGTGTCGGATCACAGAAGTCCAGGCCTGTGCTGATGAATGAATCTGGCTTACTTTTCCAACACTCTGTCAATAACTCAGATGAACAAAAACTGGAGACACTCAAAATAAGTCACTGGAGAAGATCAGAGGTCAATGCAATAGAGTTTATTCTTTCACAAGAGATAAACCCGAGCACCCGATGCACCTGCGATTGTGAATGTTCATTGCATGGTCTCGTTCACTACTCACTGTGGCGAAATGGTCCTGTGCAGCCATCGATACGTGTCAAGGATTCCAAGACGAGCGCAGGCATTGGTCAAGCAGTGCATTGTCTTGTATCAGTTGGTCTAACTTAACTTAGTCTCTGTCTCTTAATCTTCCATCGCTTGTTATTGCGTTGCTTCATCTCCTTCATCCTGGCTTTTCACAACTCTCTGATTTTTTTCTTCGGGTAGACCAAACATCCTGAATAGAAAATCCTGTAGTGTTAGATCGGCCAGAATACAGGGATCTTCAATGTCTACTACTGTTTCTGCATTGTAGGTGTGATTTGTGTCTGCTGTACTGGTGGAAGGCTGTGGCTGTGGATCCTCAATAGGTTGGGGGCTCCTTGACTCGGTGCTCCTGGACTTGGAGTCATCCATCCTGCATCTGGTGGTCCTGGAGTTGTTTGTCCAATCATATCCCTGGCCTTCTGCCATGATTATCTTCGACCTTTAGAGCTGTTGGGATTGTTAGGGTGACTTTAAAAGGGGCCTCTGCACCTTGGTTGGTCCCACTTTCTCTTGAACACTTTGATGTATACCCACTCTCCTGGGTATGCAGTTGGTCTGGAATAGCAGCCTCCCTTTTCTTTGTGGCACCTTTCACCTGCTGGAATATAACTATGTATATGAGTTAAATGCTGCACATAACTCATTAGTTCTCTCTCTAATTGCTCAAGTGGAGGTCCTTCGTATGGGCCTCTAAGATATGGCACTGGTCTCCCTGTGCACATTTCATGCAGTGTTAGGTGTGTTAGTCTGTTAGTCTGTGATTGACATCAGTGCCAGAGGTAAAGCCTCTATCCAATAGCTCATCATTACTGTCTTCCATTATCTTGGCTACTTTTGCTTTCAGGGTATTAGCTCGTTCAACTGTTCTAGGCTATTCTAAAGGCTTCTGCTACAAAGTGTGGTCCATTGTCTGAGCTGATGGTGTCCGGCATACCATATCGTGGAAAAAAACTTCTCTACACGAGAACTTGGCTGCTGATCTGTCACACTGGTCACACTGTTGGGGTCGCCTCAACCCATCTGCTGAATCTATCAACCACAACCACAATGTATGTCATTTTCACTATTTGCTGGGTCATGTCGATATAATCGATCAATAAGTGTCGAAACGGGCCGTCTGGCGCGGGGATGTGTTCAAAAAGTGCTGAAAAACCTTTCCTCATGTTATACTGTGTACACAATTCACATTCATGCAATGTGCTCTCAACTGTAGCTGCCAAAAATGGCGACTGCCAGACTGCTTGGAGTCACTTGAGGACTTCCCCCGGGCACAATGGTCAGAACCATGCGCATTCCCAATAGCAAACCGCTTCAAAGAAATAGGCAACACAAAGTGACCATGACAACTTCTCCACAATCCTTTTTGGCGGCCATCCTGTGTGACCTTAATAGCCCCCCTTTTCACCCATACCGACTTCTCATAAGGATCAGCACTATCTTGTGCTTGTATGAGGGAAGACAACGTTGTTAGAGGTTCACAGTCCTCTGCTACCAACAGTGGGCCCACACTAGTGCCTACTGCTGCTCGTTTTGCAGCCTCATCTGCTAAATTATTCCCTTTGACTATTAAAGTGTCTGTTTTTTGACGTGCTGGACACTTGATAATGGCGTCCACTGCTGGGAGGTGTATTGCATCTAACAGTGCATAGACTGCTTCTCCGTGCATAACTGGTGTGCTGTCAGCCCTTAGGAAGCCTCTCTGCTTCCAGATGTTTCCATTAACGTGGCACACGTCATAAGCGAACTCTGAGTCTGTATATACATTGAGAAGCTTTACCTGTGCTAGTTTACATGCGGCTGTTAAAGCTTTGATTTCTGCAAGCTGTGCAGAACATGGTTGAGCAACCTTGGTTGCCTGAATTTCTGTGTAGATGTTATCTTTATTTAATTGCACAATGGCATAACCTGCATGGTTGCCTGTAGCATCTCTCTAAAGCAGGAACCATTTACAAACAGCATGAAATCTGCTGTGATTGGCTGATTATGCGTGTCCTTACTGTCATGTGCCAAGCAGGGAACTCAAGGGGGTGAACCCAAAATGCAGAGGGAGGAAGAGGGAGAAAAATGCAGTTCAGTGATTTAATTAGAGTCAATATACAAAGGCTTACAGGGATTGTCAGGCAAGCAAACATCAAAACCAGGAAAGGCAGTCCATATGAGGCAAACAAATCCAATAGGAAGCAGGCAGAAAATCCAAAGCCCATAAAACAGGCAGATAGTCTAAAAACCGAGGCCGTAAATCCAAAACACAAGAAACAAGCACAAGGAAAACGACTGCAACGCAAGGCACATGAACCAAGATGAACTGACAAAGAAACAAAGGAAGCACACAGACTAAATACACAGGTGAGGGCAGGATAACTAGAAACAGGTGACACTAATTAGGGTGGAGCAAACAATCAAAACTGGAGGGAAAAGCAAACAAAGACAGGAAGTAAAACTTCACAAGACACAATGCAGCACACTTACAAAATAAAAACAGGAAACAACAAAACCCAAGACCCAAAACCGTGACACTTACATGCTCGCATAAAGTTATTTGTTTCTTGAACACTGTCATGTGGAGCTCCATCCAGAGACAAACCTGACTCAATGTTGTCTAACTTAGTGTTGTAGTAGGCCAATGGCTGTTTACCTGCTCGTGTGTCTTGCATCAGTACTGCACTGGCGTAACCTGACCGTTCTGCATATAAGTGAAATGGCTTGGTGTAGTCTGGGGTTACCAAGTGCTGGAGCAGTTTGCAAGTCTTCTTTCAGTGCCTCAAAGGCTTCTTCTGCCTCCTCTGTCCACTGCAATTGAGCTGAGTTGTTTGTCTGCCCTGCTGCCCGTATCAGGGCTCGCAAAGGTGCTGCTTTAAGGGCATAGTCATAAACCCACAGAAGACTGAATCTGAACTGATGAACTGGAGTGGGGGAGGCTCCTGTATCAACCATGAAAGAATGTTCTTGATGTTGTATTGTCACTGTTATAGTGGGCTCATCTTGTGGGTGTGATGAGATAACCGGTGCAATCAGCCCCCCTCAGGCTCCTCTGGGCTCCCCTATTGCCATGGATTTGTTGGGCAATATCTCCGGTGGTGACCTGGCTGGTCACATCCCCAACATACGTTATCTCTGGCTTGAGTTTGGTTTAGCTGTGGGTTGGACTGAGAGCGCCTAAGTTGCTGTGCATGTTGACCTCTCCATCCTCCCCGGTGAGGCGGACCACCTTTTTGTCCTCTAGGGCGATAATTACCACCTGCACCACCAGGCTGATTGATATGGACATGGATTAGTGGCAGCAATGCAGTGGCTGAGTCAACAGGTGCTGTCTATTCTGGTCCTTGTGGGGCCTGTTTCAGGGCCAGAGCCTGTGGTTGAGTGGACATCTGAGGTGTCACTATTGGTTGCGCCTGGGCTTGATCTGCTACCACCACTGAGTCTTGGCCTTGTCCTTCTTTTGTTTGGTTAGCTTATTTAGCTGCAGATGGGTCAGTGTGTTGGCTAAATGTTTGCTTGCTTCTTCCTCCCTCTGTTTCGCTATTCTCCAGTTCTCCACATGGTGCGCTATATGTTCAGAGAACAGAGGCCACTCCATCTTCACGAGTCCCACAACGTCATCCAGACGTTTCTGCACTTCAGGTGGCATGGCTTTTTCCACCATCACTTTAAACAAGCTTTTTGTGGTGTTGTTAATGTTTCAGGCACTTCCTGTTTCATCTCTCCATCTCTACTGAAAGGCATGCAGAAGCTTGGATGGGCACTCACTGTCCTTCAGTGTTTCTCCATCCAACTTAGAGAGATCCATTTTTTCCAGATATTGCTTGTTATATTGCTAGTTGTGCTGCTTGGAAGATTTCTTCAGTCGTATGTTTTACTGTTGCTTCCATGACTCTCCTGCCTCTTCTCAACTGCATGCATGCTGTTTATTTCATTTCTCTTAGCTGATGTAGTTGTTCGTTCATGACATCCATCAGTTTTGTTTTAACAATGTTCAGCCGTCCTTGTCTCTCTTCAGCAGCGGTATCTTCAGTTATCATGATGCTGTCTAGCTGCACCTTCATTCTCTTTTGACAGCCTGTTGATGCTTCACTATCTTCTTCCAAGATTTTATTCCATTCAGCAGCAAGTTTTTCCTTTTCCTTACTTGTTAATTTCTATTTAATTTTCATGTGTAGTTCCTTGCTATGTGCTTTTCCACTTTTCTCCTTTGACTTCATTCTTCATTCTGTCACTGCCTGGTGAGTTGCCTCTTCCAGCTATCAGTTGATACTGCTTCCTGTGTCTTCACCCGAAGTCACTCATGACTTTACAGTGCTGGTTAGGCACAGTCTGTCTGTTGATGGGTGTACTCCCCCTTGGAACGCTCCTCCTCCTCATTGGATGTGCCTCCCACTGTGTGTACACTTAACTCATCGTTCTCCTCCTCTGACTTCTGCTTCACTGCACTTCTCTTCATTCTTTCTTCTGTTTGCAATTTCTCGACTTGCACTCCTTCCTTTGTCACTTACTTGTTTGTTTAATGTCACTGTGAACTTTCCTGTAGCTCACCTTCTATCTCATGTTCCTCACCTTCATCTCCTAACCCTACCATTGGAAATTGTCCTACTTTGATCAATTTTTTACTAGGGCACTATGGTGGTGGCCTTGATTGGCCACAGTGGGGCAGTGGAGTGTTGTTCTTGTTCTTTTAACTCTTTCTTTTCTTTCTCCTGCACTCTCATCAGTGCCTGCATCTGTGGTGTGTGTGTGTATGTATCTGCGTGCTGCCTGTCTAAACCACCCTAACACTTCTCTCTCCCTAGCACGCTTGCTTGTGTCTTTTGCTTTATAATGTTTTATGTTGGCTTTTCACTTCATCGCAGCAGGCTCCTTCAAAGTTGCCTCCTTTTGGCCATCGGAGCTTTCCTGATGTTTGTTTATGCCACTTTTTCATGCAGAGTTGAATCTGCTTTTTATGATCTGGGTGTTGTCTTATTACCAATGCCATTGGTGCAGCCGAACGACCTCCCGTTGCCATTTTTGCCCCCATATAGCCCTGTCTTGCACAGCTAGCTAATGATCTAGGAATTTCGGGTTCTTCATCTGCCTGTCGGGTCTTTATAAACACAAGTATCTTACCAGCAGTAAAACCTGATTTATATTTCTTTGCTCTAGTGGAATCAAACTCTAGCCTCTCTGTCCCATTGTCTGCCAGGGTTTTAACAATGCAATCCAATTTACCAGTTTCGTCCTGCTATCCCAAACCCTGCTGGCAGACCAAATACTGGACTCAATGGGATTGTAGCTACTGCGCTAGGAACGTTACACAGCAGCTCCAGCACTCATGGCAATGCTGTTGCAGTCCATAAACTACATATTGTTTCCTTCCATGGTACGTCAGGAAACTCCTCCTGTACTAGTGACAAATTATTCTGTTTTTTTATGACTAATCCCCCAACATTCATGACAAACTCACAAATCTTGACAATTACACAAGCTTTAACACGATACACCACTATTTTAACACACACACTCTGTCTATACTGTGAGCACACACCCACACTGCTCTTTATCTACAGTGGTGTGAAAAAGTGTTTGCCCCCTTCCTGATTTCTTATTTTTTTGCATGTTTGTCACACTTCAAGAGTTTGCACTCATCTTTGCAGAATTATTGTAATTCAGCATTCAGTTTTTGAGCATGAACTGCCTTTTTAAGGTCATGCCACAGCATCTCAATAGGATTCAGGTCAGGACTTTGACTAGGCCACTGCAAAGTCTTTCTTTTGTTGTTCTTCAGCCATTCAGAGGTGGACTTGCTGGTGTGTTTTGGATCATTGTCCTGCTGCAGAACCCAAGTTCGCTTCAGCTTGAGGTGACGAACAGATGGCCGGACATTCTGCTTCAGGAGTTTTTGGTAGACAGCAGAATTCATGGTTCCATTTATCACAGCAAGTCTTCCAGGTCCTGAAGCAGCAAAACAGCTCCAGATTATCACACTACCACCACCATATGTTACTGTTGGTATGATGTTCTTTTTCTGAAATGCGGTGTTACTTTTACGGCAGATGTAATGGGACACACACCTTCCAAAAAGTTCAGCTTTTGTCTCGTCAGTCCACAGAGTATTTTCCCAAAAGTCTTGGGGATCATCAAGATGTTTTCTGGCAAAGATTTCGTCTTGGAACTCTGCCATGCAGGCCATTTTTGCCCAGTCTCTTTCTTCTGGAGTCATGAACACTGACCTTAACAGAGGCAAGTGAGGCCTGCAGTTCTTTGGATGTTGTTGTGGGGTCTTTTGTGACTTCTTGGATGAGTTGTCGCAGCGCTCTTGGGGTAATTTTGATTGGTCGGCCACTCCTGGGAAGGTTCACCACTGTTCCATGTTTTTGCCATTTATGGATAATGGCTCTCACTGTGGTTTGATGGAGTCCTAAAGCTTTAGAAATGGCTTTATAACCTTTTCCAGACTGATAGATCTCAATTACTTTCTTTCTCATTTGTTCCTGGATTTCTTTGGATCTCGGCATGATGTCTAGCTTTTGGTCTACTTCACTTTGTCAGGCAGGTCCTATTTAAGTGATTTCTTGATTGAGAACAGGTATGGCAGTAATCAGGCCTGGGTGTGGCTAGAGAAATTGAACTCAAGTGTGATAAACCACAGTTAAGTTATGTTTTAACAGGTGGGGAAATCACTTCACACTTTCACACAGGGCCATGTAGGTTTGGATTTTGTTTTCCCTTAATAATAACAACCTTCATTTTAAAACTGCATTTTGTGTTTACTTGTGTTATCTTTGACTAATATTTAAATTTGTTTGATGATCTGAAACATTTAAGTGTGACAAACATGCAAAAAAATAAGAAATCAGGAAGGGGGCAAATACTTTTTCACACAGGTGCAGGTGTTTCTATTTGCTTCACCACTGACAGCTCTGCACTGAAGCTTGCACAGACAACCAAGTCATTCCTCCAGCAGACACACAACAAGCAATAAGCCAGCATCTATGCATACATTCAGCAATAAGTCATCCATTCTTTCCGCTCCATGGTGCATACTTTTACATATTAAACATAAATTTGCATTAAACTCTTACCTCGCCAATGATTTTAGTTCATACACAGTGTTGTTTTAGTGAGTGTTTTCAAAGTTTTAACATCGTAGAAAAGGTTTCAGTCGTAGTCATCTGGACACTGTTTTCAGAATCAAGACGTTTCGGCTCCCATCCGGAAGTCATTCTCAATTGTGAAAAAATTGGACGGGAACTGGAAATTTAAGCTAATCTGAGTTACATAAGCCCTGCCCTCAGGAGGGAATCTGCCTGAGTATCTGTTAATAGCTAGTTTCACCTGAAACTGACCTAATAGTTTCAAGATGGCCCAGTGATCAGTAATCTGGACTATTGTTCTCTGGCTCCATCTACCTCATCACTGTTAAGTGCCTGATTAGCATGTGACCAAGGTGATAATACACTCTGATAGACTTTGGGCAGATTAAATCTCAGACCACCATTTCTGTTCAAAGAGGGGTTCTCTTTCTTCACAAAAATGGCTTCCTTGACACCCCGTTCAAACCAACTCTTCTCTCTACTAAGAATCTTCACCTCGCTGTCTTCAAATGTGTGGTTTGTAGCTTTTAAATGCAAATGCACGGCGCTCTGTAATCCTGAGTTAGCGTGTCGTCTGTGCTGATAAAGTCTTTTGTGAAGTGGCTGTTTGGTTTCGCCTATGTACCGTTCTTTGCAGTTTTCCTCACTGCATTGAATTGAGTAAACTACATTGCTCTGTTTTTGTGTGGGTAACTTGTCCTTAGGGTGAACGAGTTTCTGTCTTAAAGTGTTGCCTGGTTTAAAGAAGACAGGAACATCGTGCTGTCTAAAGATCCTTTGTAGTTTTTCAGACAGTCCAGATACATAAGGAATGGAGACACCGTTCCTTCTCGGTTCAGTTACACTTTTGTCCTGTTTTTTGGCTCTTTTAACTTTGTTGATAGCCCAAGTAGGATAACCACAGGCTGAGAGTGCATTCTGGACATGCCTTTCCTCTTTCTTCTTACCCTCTGAGCCTGTGGGCACTTCTTTGGCTCTGTGTTGTAATGTCCGGATTACACCCAGCTTGTGCTGTAGTGGATGATGTGAGTCAAAGAGCAGGTATTGATCCGTATGTGTTGGTTTCCTGTACACTTCTATCTGGAGCTTTCCGTCCTCTCCTCTGAGAGTAGAACAATCAAGAAAGGCCAAGCGGTTCTCTTTTTGCATCCTCACGCGTGAACTTGATGTTGGGGTCCACCGTATTAATATGCTCTGAGAACGCTTCCAAGTCTTGTTTCTTGATTTTCACAAAGGTGTCATCCACGTAACGGTACCAATGACTTGGTGGTGTGCCCGGAAACGCGAGATAATGCCTTCTTCTCAAACTGTTCCATGTACAGGTTGGCCACAATGGGAGAGACCGGAGAGCCCATAGCACAGCCGTGGATCTGTCTGTAGAAGTGTCCCTGGAATTGGAAGTAGGTTGTGTTGAGACAGATGTCTAATAGTTTACATATGTGTTCAGGTGTAAGCTTGGTCCTTTGCTGCAAGGTGGAGTCCTCCTGCAGTCTTCTCATCACCGCTGTCACTGCTTCTGAGGTTGGGATGCAAGTGAACAAGGACACTACATCATAAGAAACCATAATGTCATCTGGGTCCAACTGGAGATGTTTCACTTTGTCCACAAATTTCTGTGTGTTTTCCACATGATGTACTGTGTTCCCCACCAACAGAGCCAAGATTGTAATCAAATGTTTGGCTATGTTGTATGTGATGGAATCTGTGCTGCACACGATGGGTCTGAGTGGAACATTCTCTTTGTGAATTTTGGGAAGGCCATAGATGCAGGGAATGGCCTCCCCAGGGTATAGTCTGTAGTACAGAGGCCTGTCTATCACCTCCTCCTTCTCAAGCTTCTGTAGACAGTCTATAACCTTCTTCTTGTAGCCATTGGTTGGATCTCTTTTAAGTTTTTGATATGTGGTTGTGTCTTGTCTGTGATGTAGTCCACTGTAGGGATGTGGTTGGATGTAACTGAAAAGTTGAGCCCTTTGGAGAGCACATCTTTTTCTGCCTGTGTCAGGATGCGGTCTGATAAGTTTTTGATCCAATTGTTTCTGTTGACACATGTCTCCCTTTGTTCAGTCCCTGATCTCCTGTTGTGCTGGTCCTTTCCTAGATTCCTCTTATTCAAAAGGATGTTAAATTTCTTAATTTGCCGCTCCTTGCTCTTCCTATGTTGTGCACCCTGTGCTACCTGTGTAACGTCCATCACTCTCTTGAGGATTTCTTCTGGGACAATGCTTGTTAACTTCTTCTGCAAAAATTCTATTCTGTTCTTCAAATTGTCTATTCTTAAGTTGTTTTCCCTGATCCTTTCACTAAGCATCTGGGTCAGGTTTCTTCTCCAAATCTTCTCTGCTCTGTGTCCTTTTACTGGTGGTTTAATCTGTAGGCTCTTGGGAATAATCTTGCTCTGCCTGCATCTTAGATTAAAACGGAGATGGTTCCTGTGGTCTGCTAATTTCCTGGCTGTGTTTTCGAGTTCCCGAACCAGATCCACGGTTTTCTGCCCAAAATTCTTCAAAATAAGACGGTGTAGTCCCTCATTCGTCCAGGAGTGTTCTATCGTAGAAAAGGTTTCAGTCGTAGTCATCTGGACACTGTTTTCAGAATCAAGACGTTTCGGCTCCCATCCGGAAGTCATTCTCAATTGTGAAAAAATTGGACAGGAACTGGAAATTTAAGCTAATCTGAATTACATAAACCCTGCCCTCAGGAGGGAATCTGCCTGAGTATCTGTTAATAGCTAGTTTCACCTGAAACTGACCTAATAGTTTCAAGATGGCCCAGTGATCAGTAATCAGGCCTATTGTTCTCTGGCTGCATCTACTTCATCACTGTTAAGTGCCTGATTAGCATGTGATAGGCGTGACCAAGGTGATAATACACTCTGATAGACTTTGGGCAGATTAAATCTCAGACCACCATTTCTGTTCAAAGAGGGGTTCTCTTTCTTCACAAAAATGGCTTCCTTGACACCCCGTTCAAACCAACTCTTCTCTCTACTAAGAATCTTCACCTCGCTGTCTTCAAATGTGTGGTTTGTAGCTTTTAAATGCAAATGCACGGCGCTCTGTAATCCTGAGTTAGCGTGTCGTCTGTGCTGATAAAGTCTTTTGTGAAGTGGCTGTTTGGTTTCGCCTATGTACCGTTCTTTGCAGTTTTCCTCACTGCACTGAATGGAGTAGACAACATTGCTCTGTTTTTGTGTGGGTAACTTGTCCTTAGGACCCTAAGGACAAGTTACCCACTAATCAGTGCTAATCAGGCACTTAACAGTGATGAAGTAGATGCAGCCAGAGAACAATAGTCCTGATTACTGATCACTGGGCCATCTTGAAACTATTAGGTCAGTTTCAGGTGAAACTAGCTATTAACAGATACTCAGGCAGATTCCCTCCTGAGGGCAGGGCTTATGTAACTCAGATTAGCTTAAATTTCCAGTTCCCATCCAGTTTTTTCACAATTGAGAATGACTTCCGGATGGGGTCCGAAACGTCTTGATTCTGAAAACAGTGTCCAGATGACTACGACTGAAACCTTTTCTACGATAGAACACTCCTGGACGAATGAGGGACTACACCGTCTTATTTTGAAAAAGTTTTAACAGTTTTTTCATGCTTCTTATTTATGTCTCCAATAATTTTAACTAGGTTCTTTTAGAGAAGAGACATTCTGATTGGACTCCTGCACTCAGACACACTCAGAATTTGCAGAAAGAAGACTCTGCCTACCTCTGATTTTTTGTGGCCAAATCCATAACACATAGTTCATTTAATGAAATTATCCACGACATTAGCCATATTAAAAGACATATGGGGCCCATAAATTGAAACGGTGTGAGGGCACAAGCTGCATGTGAGAACACACAATGAAAAATAAGTCTAGTCTATTCGTAAAACTCAAAAGACTAAGCTGGCATGGTAATTCCCCAAAACATTCCCCCCGTCCCCATATGAGAATAAGAAAAAACATTTAACCCCCCAAAAATAGATCTTCTTCCCCAATTGAGGACGATCACAGGCATTACAAAACAAAAAAACTTCCAAAGTGTTCCCTATACAACTACATTTTCTACAAATTCTAGAAACTAATTCATT
Source organism: Siniperca chuatsi (assembly GCF_020085105.1). Lineage (NCBI taxonomy): Eukaryota > Metazoa > Chordata > Actinopteri > Centrarchiformes > Sinipercidae > Siniperca > Siniperca chuatsi. Next base: position 29,674,294 of record NC_058043.1, on the reverse strand, counting down.
TTTTTCTAGATTTCATTTCCTTTTATACCTATCTTTTAAAGCAGGTCGTACATGGCAGAATTATAAATGTAGCTTAAAAACACTGCAAAAGTCTACAGAAGGCCAGTAGATACAAAGTGTAGTTGTGTTGAGCTTCGAGGCTTCACTGTCTTTTTCCCCAGTTTTATTTCAAGCTGTACACAATGTTGAATAATGAGTTTTCTCAAGCGTACAGCAAAGATAAACAGGTAGACTTTAAGTAGAAATCGAGAGCCACACTCAAGCACCTGCTTACTCCATGTTCAAGCCGGAAGTCCAATGATTCCCTAACCTTAACCAGGTGCTTATTACTGTAACCATGAGAACGGAGCCCCCTAACATTGTAGTAATTTGAACCCAAACCACGATGTTTCTCTAACCTTAACTAAGGCTGCGTTCAGACCAACTTTAGCCCTGCATGAAAAACACAGCCCGCAGAGGGCTCTGGCAAAACAACGTGGGGTTATCTGGCAAAAAAGTTGAACCTGTCAAAGCTTTGCTGAAATGCAACATCACCTCTGTGACCGTAATTTGTTTGCTGTAGAGTCACTCTGCCTGTCCTGCATGTCCCTGTACTTTCTGTGTACCTGTTTCCACGAGCAGTCGTCATAGTCAGGGTCGAGGGTCACCGGCTCAGGTTTGAAGTCCTGTATGACCTCGTGATTCTCATCCAGCAGACACAAGGTTATTTGGTAGGAGCAGCCACAATCCGCCCTCCCACAGTACCTGCAGGATGAGCCACCCATTATTCAGTAACACTAGTCACTTACGGAAAGTGCGCACATACATGTCAGTCCACCTCTGTCTTACCAGTCTTCCACTGTGATGGCAGGCTGAGCATCCAACTGCTCACAAGAGTAACCCTCAGCTAACAAGTCGATCACCTGTCTCTTCAGACACAGCCTACAACACACAGTTTTTCAGAAACCAGCATGATTTTGCATGGGATTGATGAAAACAGTCAACTCACTTTGACATGAAAATGAAATATATTAAGTACTAAATAGATGAGAAATAATGAAACATACTGAGATATATGTAATATTCAAATTAAAGATAATAAAGGATGTCTTTAACATAGGAAAAACCACAAAATATGAATGTATTAAGCATAGTTTCCCCAATATTTTGATGTCTCTAATAAATTATAGGTTGTTGAATTGGTGTGATAAAATGTATTTTCCATTCATAATCTCTCCAGAAATTGGATGCAGTAGTTGTAGGTGTTGTTCTATATATCTCTCCCCATTGTTGATTAGTTAAGCATATTCCTCGATATTCTTCCCATCTTTTCTTAGCTTGTACATCTTCATCTTGCCCCTGTTCTAAAATTTTATATTTGCTTTTAGTTATAAAGCATTATTATAATCATTTGAATTTGAGCATCATAATAATAGTTTTGGAGATTGGGAAAATGTAATCCACTTTTTAATTCATCCAACTTCAAGCCTTAATTTGAAAATTTGAACTAATAGGCATATGTAATGTCTGAAATAATAATAACTGTAGTAATCTCTGCATTCCTATTGTATTTATACGGTCTAATAATGATAATGGAACCATTTCCATCTGTTAAACTCTTTAATTTGTGTTTCTAGGGTTTTATAGTTCCATTTATAAAAGTGATCCCAGTTTTTCTGGATTATAGTTTGCAACTAATTGTCAGAGAGCCAACACAGACACCACCAGCTCCACCCACTGCAATCAACAGATCTCACTCACCTGAGTACTGATCACACACCTGCCATTAATCACCAACCCCACACTATAAAGTCACACTCCCCCGGTTCACTCACTGTCTGGTCTCAAACCTAATATGAGATTCTACCCAACCGCAGTATCACCTGAAGAATCCCCTAGGACTTTGGACTCCACTCTACCGTCGTGTGTGTTTTCAACTCTTGGCTCTCCTGTTTCCCGTCTCCTCCAGTGGACTGAACTACCTACTCTCTATCAGATAAGACTCATAGACTTTCCTATCTCCAACCCTTCGTCTCCTCAGTCATTGCTTTACCCAGTACTCTGTCTTGCCTTTCAAATAAATCCCTCGTCATTGTACTAACTGTGTCTACCTGCTGACAGAAAACCAGACTTTTAAAACCATCTAGAGATGGAGCGCTCCACTCCCCCGACGGATACTCCATACGAACGGTTGGTCAGCGCCCTTCGTGCGGCTCTGTCTCCGGATCCTCATCCACAATCTGCCTCTGCCAGTCCCATGGCCCTTCCTCCCAGCTATTCGGGTGAGGCGGTAGGATGTAGCGGTTTCCTGCTTCAAGTTTCTCTATACATCGAGATGCACTCTCAAAAATTCACCACCGAACGAGCTAAAGTGGCATTTCTCATTTCCCTCCTCTCCGGAAGAGCGTTGCTCTGGGCTCAAACTCTTTGGACCTCACAATCCCCCATGATTAACTCTTTTCCCAGCTTGTCTTCCCATTTCCAGGAAGTGTTCGGTCTTGCCACCGGGGACCTGGCTGTCTCCGACCAGCTCTTCCGCTTACGTCAGGGAAATTCTTCGGCGAGTGACTACACTCTACAGTTCCGCACGCTAGCGACTGCTAGCGGATGGAATGAGGCTGCACTGATGACAGCTTATCGCCAAGGTTTGAATTCCCAGCTCCGTAAAAAATTGGTCATCTACGAAAACAGCTTTGGACTTGAGAACTTCATGCAGAAAACTGTGAAAATCGCTCAGTTACTTACCGCATGCCAGCCGGAAGAAACCGCTCATTCACCGCTCTCACCCGAAGCCTACTGGAGGTACTGGAGGAACCCACCGTAGACCTCACCCTGGGACGCCCATGGCTCGCTCAACACTCTCCGGAAGTCAGATGGGAGTCCAGCCTGCCTTTGACAATGTGTCTCCTCCGTTCCCAAACCTCTGGTCAGTCACTCCCCTGTCCAGATCTCGACATCCCATCTGACTATGTGGCGTTCCAGGATGTCTTCAGTAAACTGGCAGCCACCCTCTTACCACCACATCGGCCATGGGACCGTGCCATTGACCTGCTGCCTGGGGCTACACCGCCTAAAGGACGTGTGTATCCTCTGTTCATCCCGGAGCACAAGGCTATGGAGGATTACATCGAGGAGGCTCTCCGCCAGAACTTCATTCGACCTTCCACCTCACCCGCGGCCTCAAGCTTCTTCTTCGTGGGTAAGAAGGACGGTGGCTTGCGGCCCTGCATCGACTACCGGACCCTCAACAGCCAAACTGTCAAGCTCCCCTATCCTCTTCCTCTGGTCCCTGCTGCCCTCGAGGAACTCCGTGGGGCTCGCATCTTCACCAAGTTGGATCTGCGGAGTGCCTACAATCTCGTTCGAATCCGGGAGGGGGACAAATGGAAGACGGCGTTCATCACCCCTGCGGGCCACTACGAATACCTGGTGATGCCGTACGGACTGTCCAATGCTCCAGCCGCCTTCCAGGGCTTCATGAACGAGGTGTTCCAGGAGTATCTCCATCGCTTCGTGATCGTCTACATTGATGATATCCTCATCTACTCCCGGAACTTGGCTGAACATCTCCACCACGTCACGCAGGTTCTCCAACAGCTCAGGAAACATCAACTCTACCTGAAACGTGAGAAGTGCGAGTTCCATTGCCGCACGGTCCAGTTCCTCGGGTACATCGTCAGCGCAGAGGGCATTCATATGGACCAGGGGAAGATCCAAGCCATCCAGAACTGGCCACTTCCTCAAACCGTAAAGGAATTCCAACGTTTCCTAGGGTTTGCAAACTTCTATCGCAGATTCATTAAGAGCTTCAGTTTCATGTCCTCTCCTCTCACCTCCCTGCTCCGTCGTAAACCCAAGTCACTGTCCTGGAACCCCGAAGCTCGAGCCGCATTCAAAGAGTTAAAGAGGGCCTTCTGCACTGCTCCTGTGCTCACCCATCCAAACCCAGATCTCCCCTTCGTGGTGGAAGTGGACGCCTCCACTACCGGCGCGGGAGCGGTGCTATCCCAACGCCACGGAGAGCCTCCTCAACTCCAACCTTGTGCCTTCTTCTCAAAGAAGCTGTCCCCGGCGGAGCAGAATTATGACATCGGCAACCGGGAGCTGCTGGCGATCAAGTTGGCACTGGAAGAGTGGAGGCATTGGCTGGAGGGAGCTAATCACCCGTTCGCTGTCATCACCGACCATAAGAACCTGGAATACCTCCGTACCGCCAAAAGACTGAACCTGCGCCAAGCCCACTGGTCTCTCTTCTTCACCCGTTTCCACTTCACCATCACCTATAGACCCGGAGACAAGAACGTAAAAGCGGATTGTAGAAAAGGTTTCAGTCGTAGTCATCTGGACACTGTTTTCAGAATCAAGACGTTTCGGCTCCCATCCGGAAGTCATTCTCAATTGAGAATGACTTCCGGATGAGAACCCATCCTCCCTCCAGCCATACTTGTCAGCCCTATCCAGTGGGACCTGAACGACCAAATACAGGCCGCTACAGTTTCGGAACTCGCTCCGCCGGGAGGCCCAGAGGGTAAGGTCTACGTTCCTACCAACCTGCGTAAGGACCTTCTGGGCTCAGCGCATGCTTCCCCAGGCTCTGGACACCCAGGCAGCCAGCGTACTCTCTCGCTCCTCCAGGCTCATTACTGGTGGCCCAGTATGGTCCGGTATCTCTCCCAATCTGTGGAAGAATGCTCAGTCTGCGCCATCTCCCGCACGCCACGTCAACTTCCGGCTGGCAAACTGGTACCCCTTCCTATACCACGTAGACCCTGGTCCCCCGTCGGAGTTGATTTCGTCACAGACTTACCCAAATCAGACGGTTTCACCTGCATACTCGTCGCGGTGGACCGTTTCTCCAAGGCCTGCAGGCTCATTCCCTTGCAGGGTCTGCCTACCGCTCTAGAAACCGCAGAGGCCCTTTTCCAACATGTATTCCACAACTTTGGTATCCCGGAAGAAATCGTCTCCGACCGTGGACCACAGTTCACCTCACGTGTGTGGAAGGCCTTCTTCAAACTCCTCCAAGTAGCAGTCAAGCTCTCCTCCGGTTATCACCCTCAGACCAACAGCCAGACTGAGCGGAAGATACAGGAGATAGGGAGATATCTTCGGACCTACTGTCACAACAACCAAACCAGCTGGAACCGCTTCCTTCCGTGGGCCGAGTACGCACAGAACTCTCTAAAACACAACACCACGGGTCTCACCCCGTTCCAGTGCGTACTCGGCTACCAACCCCCGTTGTTCCCCTGGACTGAGGAACCATCTGAAGTCCCAGCCATTGACCACTGGTTTCAAGCGAGCGAGTGTAGGACTCAGCCCATATCCACCTGCAGCATGCTGTACGGAGACACAAGCAATTTGCAGATGCCCGACGATCCCCTACCCCGGGCTATCATCCAGGGGATCGCGTCTGGCTTTCCACTCGGGATCTGCGTCTCAGTCAGCCCTGCCGTAAGCTGAGTCCCCGCTACATAGGTCCCTTCCCCATCGAGAGGCAGATTAATGACGTCACCTACCGACTCCAGCTCCCCCCGAGGTACCGCATTCACCCTTCATTTCATGTCTCACTTCTAAAACCTGTGTCTCCATCTTCCACAGAACCCGAGGAGCTACCCCTAACTCCTCCTCCAGATGTGATCGAGGAACCGAAGATTCTAGGCGATGGGGCAGCCGACTCGAGTACCTGGTAGACTGGGAAGGATACGGGCCCGAAGAAAGATCTTGGGTTCCGCGAGACGACATCCTCGACCTGGCGCTACTGACGGACTTTCACAGGGCTCATCCAGATCGTCCTGCACCCAGAGGCCGAGGCCGACCCCGTCGCCGTCAGCGGGCGTCAGGAGCCGCCCCTGGAGGAGGGGGTACTGTCAGAGAGCCAACACAGACACCACCAGCTCCACCCACTGCAATCAACAGATCTCACTCACCTGAGTACTGATCACACACCTGCCATTAATCACCAACCCCACACTATAAAGTCACACTCCCCCGGTTCACTCACTGTCTGGTCTCAAACCTAATATGAGATTCTACCCGACCGCAGTATCACCTAAGGATCCCCTAGGACTTCGGACTCCACTCTACCGTCGTGTGTGTTTTCAACTCCTGGCTCTCCTGTTTCCCGTCTCCTCCAGTGGACTGAACTACCTACTCTCTATCAGATAAGACTCATAGACTTTCCTAGCTCCAGCCCTTCGTCTCCTCAGTCATTGCTTTACCCAGTACTTTGTCTTGCTTTTCAAATAAATCCCTCCTCATTGTACTAACCTCCATGTCCCGTGTCTACCTGCTGACACTAATTCATTTTTTTCTAGATTTCATTTCCATTTATACCTATCTTTTAAAGCAGATCGTACATGGCAAAATTATAAATGTAGCTTAAAAACACTGTACAAAAGTCTACAGAAGGCCAGTAGATACAAAATGTAGCTGTGTTGAGCAGATAAATATAGTCAAATGACTACACATACAGTAATAAACACTCACTCAAATGAGGTTGCAAAGTATTTGGTTACTCCGTCGTTGCAGAAGTCGTAGCCACAGTCTCCCGGCATGTCCTCCACCTTCCATTGACTCCCACCGTTCTCTGTCAGCTCCCAGAATTCCAGCTGCTCTGAGAGGGAAATGCACAGTCTCAGGCTGCCAATTGCAGGATTATGTATTTTCTACAGCGTACACTATCAAGGTTTTACTGAGTCAAGTTCAGTTTCAGGAGCAGGTTAGTTAAGTTTGACCAGCAACAAAAGGGGCTCAAGACCAGAAATAATCCAGTCCCATTTTTCTCCAAATGTAAAAGTTAGACTTGAGGATTGAGTGTCAAAGTTGATTCTTGACCTCGGAAATGGTACTTTGACAAAACAATCTTAACACAAGGTCCATTTACTGGCTCTTTTCGGAACATCAACCACATCTCAAGGGGCTACTGATGAAGACCGTGAGATACAATTTTTTTTAATAAATAGTTGATATTATGATATATAATATATTTTGAGAACTATAACTCACTCTCTTGCCATGAGTTAGGTATCTGTCTGTTGATTATAGGGTAGAGCCAGGAGCTATTTACTGAGCTTTACAGGTGCTGGTAGGCAGATATTGTTTCCTTTGAACAGACCCAATCGAGCTTTGTTTCCCTTTGTTTCCAGTCTTTATACTCAGCTAAGCTAACGGTCTCCTGGTAGTAGCCTCATACAGTATTTACCATACAAATATGAAAGTGGTAGCAATCTTCTCATCTTACTCTAAGCATAGTTCCCAAAATGTCAGACTTTTCCTTTAAGAATTAGCATAGATTTAGCTCTGTGTGCGGCTCTGTGTGGTTAATACAGTAAGCTACAATCAATCAAATCAATAAACAGTGAGTGATATTTAGATCATGGTTGAACTATTTCCAGTCTGACAGTCTTGGATGCAGCCTTGCAGGCATGTGCTCAGATTAGGAGATGGATGTTGGGCTATTTTAAATATTTTTTTCCATCTTTTGGCACAGACACTGCAATTTTAAGGCTACTGAACCCTTCAGATCTTTACCAAAACTATAGCCCCATTTGGGTCTCATCCATTGCATGCTCTTTATCAGAGGCAGGCAAGTTAATCGTACATTTTCCAAAACAACCAGTTAGTTTTCATTGTTTTTACCTTTGTCGCCTGTCAAAGTTTGTACCAAGTACCAATGAGTGTTTTCTGCCCTCCAGCCTCATGGGGCCTTAATGAGCACATTACAGCTTGGAACACCACAATGAGGCGAAGAAGATGCAGTACTAGATATCTTACTTGGATATGGGAGCCATCTAGGACTGTCTCCCATGCAATGGATGAGAGTCCCAATCGGGTCTACCAAAACGTAACATTTTGCTTAATGTGGTCATATTAGTCTCATTTTAAGGTTCATAATTTTATTTTGGGGTTGTACCAAAATAGGTTTACATTTTTTTAAAACATCATTTTTTCTCATACTGCACATTGCTGCAGTACCTCTTTTTACCTTGTGTCTTTGTTGGAAGTTGCACATGCGCAGTACCTAGGAAAGGACTACTAGCCAATCAACTATGGCTTTGGTTCAGCTGTACATGTTCGAGCCCGAGTCTGATACCGAAACACAGGCAGAACAACCCGAACCAACTTCACAATCTGCATTATGACGTGTGTTACATAGTGACGTAGATACATTACAGAAGTAAAGGCTGTTGAACTGTTTTCAGGCAGTTCAGGAGCAGTGTTTTCTGTGGGAGAGGGTAACTCCTTTTGGGTTAGACTTTGGGCTTTTTCACTTTGCAAACTGATTACATGCACAAAAAAGATATATAATTCAATAAAGGACAGGGAAAAAGCCAAAAAGCATAATATGACCACTTTAACACTGCAAAGGCACACCTGCAGCTTGTTGATGTTAATTAAGATTAAGATTTAAATTGCACAGTTATAAATCACGTCTTGTGATGAACTGAAGTTACTTGGGGAGAAAAATGAAGGTATGAACACACCAGCTCTGTTATAGCAAGCAACATAACTTTTGGCTAACATTCTGATAATGAACATGCGGCCATTTTTTAAATATATTTTGCATACAGTAGTTACATTTATTTCTGACTTGGGGTGGACTTGGCAAACCCCAGAGTAGATCCACCCCTGATCCAGTAACATAATTGCAGATTGTCCATGAAGAAAATGACGTCTTACCTTCCCCACTGGGATTCTTCAACAGGTTTCTGGCCATGATTACAGCTTATACAGAGAAGAAAGGGCCTGCACAAGAGAAACAGGAAATAGCAACTTAGATCAATAATGGTCTCAGCTGCAGTTTTTATCAGGCTGTCCGGATCCCATCCACCCCCCACACATCAGGCATTGGTTAATTCTAGTGTATTTGCATCCTCTCCAGAAGAATGCTGCCATATCTTCTTATTAATGTCTCGAACACACAAGGATAGGCAAACAATTGACTGCTTTAGACTGACTGAAATGTTTGTCATAGAATTTAAAATAAATTGCTGTGCATATGAACAATGTTTGGCCACACAATACTGGCAGACACAGTATTGAGTTCAGCTGGGTTGAAGCTCAAATGAGAGTGGACCCAGAGGGGCCAGGTCATCTCCACAGATTCCAAACCCAAACACTAATACCATCTGCTAACTCAAAACACAACAGATGGGAGCCACCCTCTTTACATGCTAATAGGAGGTATCACAGAGGATCAACCAGTTATCAAACACACATCAGTCAGCATGACAACCTGGCATGACATGTTGCCATAGAAACCAGTGGTTCAAGGGGAAGGTTTGGGACTGTTTTGAGGTGTTAGACCCTAAAATATAATTTACTTACTTTACTAGACCCTAAAATATAATTTACTTCTAATTATGCTACTTAGGGAGTGACTTATAGGAGTGACTATAGTGACTGTGGTAGAAAATGTGACATTACATATGGAGATATGAATGGTTTCCACCTTATCATTGTTAGGTAACGCGACGAGCCTCAAGGGCCTTCACTTGAAGCCAGCTCTATGTGGGTGGATGCTCATTGTCTGGTAGTCATGATTCACTTCAATTAAATATTATTTATATAGCGCCAATTCATAACAGAAGTTATCTCATTGCACTTTTCATATAGAGCAGGTCTAGACCATACTCTTTATAATATTATTTACAGAGACCCAACAATTCCCACCCTGAGCAAGCAATTGGCGTCAGAGGCAAGGAGGGGGGGGCATACAGTTGCACAATGCAAATTCATGCATAGAGATTTAAAATAATGGTAATGATAGCAATAATAATGATAACAACAATAACAATAATAATATGGTCTGTGCCCATGTGTGCTCTCTGTACTAAAGGCTTCTCTGACATCAGATTTGTTTTGAAATAAACCATATATGCAAGCCAGGACAACTTGGGTTGTTTTTATCATCTATTGATCAAAGTGAAGATTGGACAGACATACAAGTTCTCATCATCAGTAATGTTTTGGATACTTTTTATAACCACTATTACCTCACGTGTAGTGTACATACCAGATTATTTTGGGAGGGTTTCATCAATTTTGTGTCTGTGTCCCATAGAAATAGCAGTTTTGGCGACGTGTCCATGGAGGTATACTTTATCTACAGATTTCCATGCAATAAACACTACTTAGTTGCATATTAGTTGCTGCATTTCAAGGCTCACTGAGGTTCCAAACACAAACGTCTGAGTCATCTGCCCCTACAGACTCAGTCATAGGCATAAAAGATGCATGCTCTTGCTCTATTGTAAATGACACACTCTGCTCTGTCTAAATGCATAAGACAGCAAATGGGTTACTCACAGCCAGGGGAAGGCAAGTACATTCGTCTGTTTCGTCTGTTTCTTTCTCTGACTGACACTTGAGCTCCTCTGCAGGGTAGCGCCCTCGTGACAGTGTGGCTTTTATAGCCAGGGAGCGCACACACACACACAAACACAAACGAAGTGAGAGAGAGAGAGAGAGAGAGAGAGAGGGAGAGAGAGAGAGAGAGAGGAGGGAGAGGAGGAGGTGATACACAAAACACCCAATCTGCTGGTTGGGAGGGAGCATCCATCCATCGAAACTCAGCAGAACCACACATGCACACACAGAATTAACAAAAGGAACACTAATACAAAAGAATCTTCTACACCCGGTCAGAGCTACTAACGTTAGGCTGAAATCTGATAGCACTGCCAGGTAACAAACTGTAACTGTAACAAACCTAACCCTAACCCTAATGTATGTGCTAAACCTCATAAAAAAACCTGTTGTAAAAAAAAAATCCTGTGAAATCCACAGTAATTTACTTTGTTTGTGCTCAGTGAATTACTGTATACCCTTTCACAATAAGATACTGTGTATTCAATCGAAAATCACAGTAATCAGGGAAATACACTGCGCATGTGTCTGCGTTTTTGTGTACCTGGCAGAAGCGTCGCTAGAAACTTCGTCTCAAACCATCATAAATTGATATTTTATTGAGTTTTTAAGCCAAGTTTTCTACGCTACACTGCTTTCCTGGCCACTGCTTTACCTATATGTTTTAACTTGGAAAAAGTTTTCGGTCATCGAACGTGTGGATCTTAAGTGATTTTAAGCTGGCTGCAACTCGACGTGGTTTACCGGACTGCCTCCACTGCTGCTAGCTTAGCTAGGTTTGTTTTTAGCCCGGCGGCTTGGCTAGCCGGTCGCTTTTACCAAGGATTTTAAGCTTGTAGCACTTTTATGGACTTAACTGTGGACTTTAAGCTTCAAAGCACTCTCATGGACTAAATGAGCCTGATGGCTGAGTGTGGATCGTGTCGCGTTACCGTCTCAAAGCTGAGGAAAAGTATCGCCTATCTGAAAGCCGAGATCAGAGAAAAAGACAAGCTCATCCTGGAGTTCTCCACTGTCACCTCGGTCCAGGCAAAACACCTGGCGGTCCCCAGCTCCTCTGGCTGCGCAAGCCGGAATGCAACCATCCCCTCTCGCTCCCCTGACTGCTCCACTCCAGCACTGGACAATGATCCCACTCTTCTGTGGCTCGGCTCCATCATCACTGGCACCCCGGAGCATGAAACCATTTCAGCTAAGCCTGAAGATCCGTGGCTCCTCATGGGTGCGAAGCCCAAACCAATTGCCATTTCTACTCCGTGCCAAGCCCCAGTGGATGCACAGTCACTCGCCGGCGGGGGTGGTTTGACTCCACGCCAACCGGAGCACTGGACCGTAGCCTGTAAGGACAGACATGGTGCAAAGCGCCTGCCTCCTCCACCTTCACATTGGGACCTCCCGCTGACCAACAGGTTTGACATCCTGGATACGCAGGACTTTCCTCCACTGGAGGGACGCTCCCTTTTTCCAGCGGTCAAGTCTTCCACCTCCTCTCGCCGCAAGTTACTGAAAGAGGCTGTGATCAGGAGAAGCTCTGGAGGTCTCATTCGTCCTGAGACGGCAGATAAGTCTTCTGCCAAGGAGGACGCCGTCCCCTCGCCGCAGCAGTCCCCGGCCACAGCTATCCCAGGGACGGCTGATGGAACTCGGGGTCTCCACGATCATTGACTCTGCCTCCTCTCCTCCCCCCAACTATGCTGATCGTTGGAGATTCCATAGTGAGGAATATCTGCTTCGCTAATGCGGTCACACGCTGTTTTCCTGGAGCTACGACCCCCCACATCCTCGAAAAGCTCCCCGGCCTTCTGGCTGCACTCCCGACGACTATCACAAAAATCACAGTCCATGTCGGCAGCAATGACACCGCCCGTCAGCAATCGAAGCTGATGAAAGCAGACTTCATCCGCCTCTTTGACCTGCTCAACAGCACCGGAAAGCATGCTTTCATTTCGGGTCCAATTCCTACACTGGGTCGGGGAATTGGCCGTTTTAGCAGGATCCTCAGCCTTCATACCTAGCTCCAGTCTGTGTGCAGCACCCATGACGTTGGTTTTATTCACAACTTTAACTTATTCTGGGATCGTACTTCCTTGTTTGCACAAGATGGTCTCCACCCAAACAATTCAGGTAGTCGCATGCTGGCGGCTAACCTGCAGCACGCTGTGCTGTCCTCCTCATGTAGTTGACTATTTGCATCACCTGTTTCCCCTTGCTCTTCTTCTTCCTCTTCTCTGCCCACCAAAAACTGCCATGCACCCTCTGCTGTCACTACCTCCCCCTTGTGGACTGATCATAGTGCTGCTATCTGGAGACCGGATCTCTCTAGTGCCACTTTTAACATTTCTGTGGTAATTTCTGATAGGTCCTTAATACGAAACAGACACAGCCAACACAGCAATAATAATAATAACTTAATAAAGATCCGGGCCTGAACCCTACCTCCAGTCTCCAGTCTCCGGTCGAGGTGGGGGCCTTGTTACTGTCTATAGGAAGCATTTTAAGTGTGACCTCATAGCTTGCAATGATTTTTCCTCCTTTGAAGTGCTCATGTTTAAACTTGGTGGCCCACTCCCCGTCATATTTGCTATTATTTATCGCCCCCCTAAACCAGCTGGCTCCTTCTTGTTGGAACTCCCTGAGTTTTTATCCAGTCTTGTGTTAAATTATGATAGAATTCTTCTTTGTGGTGATTTTAATATTCATGTTGATAACTCCTCTAATGCCCTTGCTGCTGATTTTTTAAATATCACTAACTCTTTTAACTTTCAACATTTGTCTGGCCAAACTCATTCCCGTGGCCACACCTTAGACCTAGTCTTTACTTTGGGCCTGAAAACCCCATCTGTGGAAACCAGGGACATGTTTGTATCTAACCACCTATGCATTGTTTTTAACTGTGAATTAGAGGCTGCTAGTACTGTCTTATTCCGCTCTAAGTACACACGCGTCCTTAATGAGCATAGTGCCTTAAAATTCTGTACACTGTTCAATTCTCCTGGCAGTGTGTTTCCCGATTCCTCCAACACCAACGATTTGGTTGATTATTTTAACTACCTGTGTTCTTCAACCTTAGATCTCAAAGACTAGAAAACAGCCATGGTTAAATGACAGTATTCAAAGCTGTAAAAAGAAATGCAGAAGAGCAGAACGCAGATGGAAGAAATCAGGTCTCCAGGTCCACTTTGTGGCCATGAAAGAGTTATTACACCTTTATAGTAAGATGGTGTAGGATGCAAGAACATGTCATTTCTCTGCACTTATTTCTGCCCATCAGCACAACCCCAGATTCCTATTTAAGACTGTGGATCAGTTAGTTAACCCTGCCTCTCCTTGTGCCCCTGCTGAGTGTGATGCTGATTGTGAAAATGTCTTTTGCACTTTGCTGGAAAGGTGGAGTTAATAAGATCTGATATCACCCCCAACCCTGCCTTTTTCGATGTGGATCACCCGCTCAGGGATTCTTTGAGCAATTTTTCTGCTGTTACTCTGCCTGAACTCGCAGACATCATGTCTCTTATGAGAGTGTCCTCCAGCCCTCTGGACAAAATCTCAACTAGGTTTTTCTTGGAAGTTATGGATTGTATTGCGCCCCTTTTACAAATTATTTTTAACAGCTCGCGGCGTCCCTGATTTCTTTAAAACAGCTTGTGTCCAGCCAGTCCTAAAAAAACCTGGGCTTGATCCCACCCTCCTGGATAACTATCGCCTAATCTCCAAATTGCCGTTTATTTCAAAGATTCTCGAAAAACTTGTATCTAAGCAGCTTCTTGCTGCTGTGGAAAACAATAATAACTTTGAAAAGTTCCAATCTGGCTTTCGTCAACACCACAGCACTGAGACAGCCCTTCTCAAAGTCACTAATGATCTTTTAATGAATGCAGACGCAGGCATGTGTTTAATTCTTGTGCTGTTGGACTTAAGTGCTGCTTTTGATACAATTGATCATGGCATTCTTTTAGATAGACTGAGACACTGGGTGGGCATATCTGGCACTGCACTAGACTGGTTCTCATCTTATCTGTCCAATAGGAAATTCTGTGTCAGCATTAATAACTTCAAAACAAGACGGTGTAGTCCCTCATTCGTCCAGGAGTGTTTTATCGTAGAAAAGGTTTCATTCGAAGTCAACTGGACACTGTTTTCAGAATCAAGACATTTCGGCTCCCATCCGGAAGTCATTCTCAATTGTGAAAAAATTGGATGGGAACTGGAAATTTAAGCTACTCTGTGTTACATAAGCCCTGCCCTCAACACAGAGCCCAAGAAGAGCCCACCGGCTCAGAGGGTAAGAAGAAAGAGGAAAGGCATGTCCAGAATGCACTCTCAGCCTGTGGTTATCCTACTTGGGCTATCAACAAAGTTAAAAGAGCCAAAAAACAGGACAAAAGTGTAACAGAACCAAGAAGGAACGGTGTCTCCATTCCTTATGTATCTGGACTGTCTGAAAAACTACAAAGGATCTTTAGACAGCATGATGTTTTGATGATGATTTTCTTTAAACCAGGCAACACTTTAAGACAGAAACTCGTTCACCCTAAGGACAAGATGCCCACACAGAAACAGAGCAATGTTGTCTACTCCATTCAGTGCAGTGAGGAAAACTGCAAAGAACGGTACATAGGCGAGAACAAACAGCCACTTCACAAAAGACTATCAGCACAGACGACATGCTAACTCAGGATTACAGAGCGCCGTGCATTTGCATCTAAAAGCTACAAACCACACATTTGAAGACAGCGAGGTGAAGATTCTAAGTAGAGAGAAGAGTTGGTTTGAACGGGGCGTCAAGGAAGCCATTTTTGTGAAAAAACAGAACCCCTCTTTGAACAGAAATGGTGGTCTGAGATTTAATCTGCCCAAAGTCTATCAGAGTGTATTATCACCTTGGTCACGCCAATCACATGCTAATCAGGTACTTAACAGTGATGAGGTAGATGCAGCCAGAAAACAATAGGCCTGATTATTGATTACTGGGCCATCTTGGAAACTATTAGGTCAGTTTCAGGTGAAACTAGCTATTAACAGATACTCAGGCAGATTCCTTCCTGAGGGCAGGGCTTATGTAACACAGAGTAGCTTAAATTTCCAGTTCCCGTCCAATTTTTTCACAATTGAGAATGACTTCCGGATGGGAGCCGAAACGTCTTGATTCTGAACGGCACGTGTACTGACAAGAACTAGGAAAAGAAATCATATTTCTCCAATATTAGCTTCTCTGCACTGGCTCCCTGTTAAATCCAGAATAGAATTTAAAATCCTTCTCCTCACCTACAAAGCTCTGAATGGTCTGGCACCATCGTATCTTAAAACAGTGTCCAGATGACCACGACTGAAACCTTTTCTACGATTAATAACTTCATGTCATCCTTTTCCCATATCAAGTACGGTGTGCCTCAAGGTTCAATTCTGGGACCAATATTGTTCTCCTTATACATGCTTCCCTTGGGTGATGTCATCCGCAGACATGGTATTTCTTTTCATTGTTATGCGGATGACACACAGTTGTACCTCCCTGTCAAGCCCACTGACCTTAGTACGCTGAGTTCTCTGCAGAGAACTCAGCGTACTTTTGCCATCAGGGCCCCGAGGCTCTGGAACAACTTGCCCAAAGAAATTAGGTTGTCTGAGTCAGTCTCTTCGTTTAAGTCTTGCTCAAAACACATTTTTATCTGAAAGCATATCCTGATTTTACCTGAACTGGTTGTTTATTTTACTGTTTATTTTATTGCTTTTGTGTATTTTATGTATTTTATTTCTTTATATTTCGTCATTCACTGTGGTATTTTATTTCTCTTGTTGTGAAGCACTTTGTACTTTGTTTTGATATGTGCTCTATAAATAAAGTTTTATTATTATTATAATCAAAGACTTACTGTGAAGATCACAATAATGTCACTTCTGTAGAAATTCACAGTAAACAGTCATGTATTGTCCGATGTTTCTTTGCTCATACTTGTCCAACCCATCCTCAGTGAACTTGATGCGCATGCATCAGCGTTTTGTGTGCCTGCCAGAGGCTTCGTCTTAAACCACCATAAATTTACATTTTAACTAGTTTTAAGCCACGTTTCTATGCTACACTTTTCCTGGCTATTGTTTTACCCATATGTTTTAACATGGTAAAAGTTTTTTGTCATTGGACTTATGGATCTTTTAAGCTTGGCTGTAAATTCGACGTGATTTACCAGACTGCCTCCACTGCTGCTAGCTCAGCTAGGTTTGTTTTTTAGCCCGGCGGCTTTTTAGCCGTTTGCTTTTACCAAGGATTTTAAGCTTGTAGCACATTTATGGACTTAACTGTGTACTTTAAGCTTTGAGTATTTTTACGGACTAAGTGCGAGTGTGATTGCTGAGTTTGGATCTTGTCACCTTACTGTCTGAAAGCTGAAGAAAAGTATCACTTGTCTGGAAGCCGAGCTCAGAGAAAAAGACAAGCTCATCCTGGAGTTCTCCACTGTCGCCTCGGCCCTGGCAAAACAGCTTGCAGTTTGTACATGTTAACGGCGAGTCCTCCGTGCACGCCAAAGTTAGTCACGGAGTTCCACAAGGTTCTGTGCTTGGACCAATTCTATTCACCTTATATATGCTTCCTCTAGGCAATATTATTAGGAAACACTCCATAAACTTTCATGTATGCAGATGATACCCAATTATATCCATCGATCAAGCCAGATGAAACTAACCAGTTAACTAAACTTCAAGCATGCCGTAAGGGCATAAAAACCTAGATGACCTGCAACTTTGTGATGTTAAACTCAGAAAGTGTACTTGGCCCCAAACACCTCCGAAACACATTATCTAAAGATATAGTTAGTACAAACTTCAAGGACTGCCTTCACCTACATGCATTTGTTACTTCTAGGTTGGACTACTGTAATTCCTTATTATCCAGCTGCCCGCATAAGTCCCTTAAGACTCTCCAATTGATCCAGAATGCTGCGGCACGTGTACTGACAATAACTAGGAAAAGAAATCATATTTCTCCAATATTAGCTTCTCTGCACTGGCTCCCTGTAAAATCCAGAATAGAATTTAAAATCCTTCTCCTCACCTACAAAGCTCTGAATGGTCTGGCACCATCGTATCTTAAAGATCTCATAATATCTTATTATCCGACTAGAACACTGCGCTCCCAGAATACAGGCTTACTTGTGGTTCCTGAAGGCTCCAAAAGTAGAATGGGAGCCAGAGCCTTCAGTTATCAAGCTCTTCTCCTGTGGAATCACATCCCAATGTGGGTTTGGGAGGCAGACACCATCTCCACATTTAAGAGTAGGCTTAAGACTTTCCTCTTTGATAAAGCCTATAGTTAGGGTTGGCTTGGGTGAGTCCTGAACCATCCCTTAGTTATGCTGCTATAGGCCTAGACTGCCGGGAGACTTCCCATGATGCACCTCTTTCCTCTCTCCTTCTCTCCCTCTCCATCTGAATGCAGTTTTATCCCATTATTGCATGTTACTAACTCGACATCTTCTCTCTCCCGTAGTTGTGTGCTTTCTCGTTTCTCTCCTCTCTCCTTCTGTTGCTTTTAGCAGGTATTTCTGCCTCCGGAGCTGCAGAGACTGGATTAGTGGTTGTGGGCCACCTGCTGCCCCCGTGTTCCTGCTCGACAACTGCTACGACAGTTGTTGTTATTGGCTGATATTATTCTTCCTATAGCTGTCATTCCTATTATTTCTAATTTTTTAATATTAACACTACAATTACTATTCTACTATATAAAAAAACTAAATATTCTACGTGGTCTGTGTGCCTCCCTAACCCTGTCCCCTTCCCCTAAACCCCTCCCCTTTCTCTCTCTCTCTCTCAAAATCTAACACGGCAGCAGCGGATGGCCGCCCACCATTGAGTCTGGTTCTCTCCAAGGTTTCTCCCTGTTAAAAGGAAGCTTTTTCTTGCCACTGTCGCCAAATGCTTGCTCATGGTGGGATTTATTGGGTCTCTGTAATTAATATTGTAATGTCTGTAATTAAAGAGTACGGTCTAGACCTGCTCTATAGGAAAAGCGCAATGAGATAACTTCTGTTATGAATTGGCGCTATATATATAAAATTGAATTGAATGAGCATAGTGCCTCAAAATTCTATACACTGTACTTCTCCTGGCAATGTGTTTCCTGACTCCTCCAACACCAACGATTTGGTCAATTCATTTACAGTTTTTTCTGATTGCTTAAGCACATTTTTTGTAACTATTGGCTATTTTTGCAAAACTCTACACACAAATAAGAAAACCTTTCACCCAATTATCAAAACATTGTAGTTCTCTTGCAAAAGCGAACACAGCTAGATTAACTCTTCACACCTTCGTAAAAATGGTGTTTTCGTATCAAACAGTAAACACAAGCCATCATCTACTAAGCACACAATGTGCCAACTACACACTGATGGTATGAATACAAAACACATCTGGCTTTTGCTTTCTCTGTGTACAGATGTCAATTTGAGGTCATACTTTTGTCATAGTGTCATGTAAACATACAAGGATCCAAACTTGAAGTATTGGTGTTTATTCACACTCATCAAAACCAAGACAAAGTCAGAACACAAAATAGTAATTTCACAAAAAAAAGAAAAAAAAAAGACAATCAGCCTACATCATGTCGTCTTTCTGGGTCCGGCCACAAAATTTCGTCCACATCGCATGCGATATCCTCCAGTCCAAGGCACTGGGGAAAATATCTCCTTGAATGCCATATCCAGGCCTGACATGATGCCTGGTCAATATCTCCACATGCCTCCTCCATTGCCTGTAAAAGGGCTACCTGTTGATGAGGATGACAGTCGTACACTTTCCAGCGCCAGGCAGAGAAGAACTCCTCGATGGGATAAGAATGGAGAGTTTGGAGGGAGGTTGAGTGTCATGAAGGATGGGTGGTCTGTAAACTAGTTGCGGACCAAAGCAGCCCTATGGAAACTAACATTGTCCCATATGATGACATATCTGGTATGCTCTGGTCTCTGAACAGTGAGCATGTCATGTAAGGTGTCCAGGAATGCAATAATGTGTGCAGTGTTGTATGGGCCTATGGTTGCATGATGGTGAACAACACCATTTTTGGCTTATAGCTGCACACATGGTTAGCTTACCACCACATTGTCCTGGGACATTGATGATGGCACGGTGTCCAATAATGTTCCTGCCACGTCTCCTGGTTTTACTGAGGTTAAAACCGGCCTCATCTACAAAAAGTAGCTCATGTCCCATGGCATCTGCTTCTAGTTCCATCACTCTCTGGACAAGACAAAACAAATGCAACACATCAGGCCCATGCACAGCACTACAGTATGCACTTCCAAATTCAGAACCAATGACACTATAGCTTACCTGCACATAGTCATATCGCAGTTGCTTTACATGTTCTGTGTTTCTCTCGAAAGGAACTCTGTAAATTTGCTTCATTCTTATTCTGTGGCGCACAAGTACACGACTTAGTGAAGAAATGCTTACACTGTGTATATTTTGAAAGATGGTGTCATTATCAATTATGCGCTGCTGTATTTCGCACAGTCTTATTGCATTATTGGCAATCACCATGTTCACTATATGGGTCTCTTGCTCTGGAGTGAACATTCTTACTCTGCCCCCAACATCTGGACGTCTAGCAATTCTGTAAAGTAACAATTTCAGTATTTTTGCATGTATGGTACTGTTGTGTTTCTCATTAGAGTATGGCAGTGCTACAAAGTACTTACCGATTCTCATTTTGAAATGTCCTAATGATGCTTGCCACAGTGTAGCGGCTCAAATTAGGCTGAACCCGTTGGCCAGCTTCCCTCAGGGTCATCCCATGGTTGATGACATGGTCCACTATTGTAGCTCTGATGTCATTAGTTATTCTATTTCTTATTCTTCTTACCCTTCTTCTTTCCCCTCCTCGTCCTCTTCTTGCTCCTCCTTGTCGTCTTCCTCTAACTTCCTCTAACCCTCTCGCTTCTTCACCTCCACGTCCTCTTCCTCCAACTTCTTCACCTCCACGTCCTCTTCCTCAAGCTTCTTCACCACCACGTCCTCTCCCTCGGCCTCCTCTGATTCTCACTCTTCTCACTCTTACTGCTCCTTCCATTGTACTCCACACAGACAGCTTACCTGTGGCTTATTTATAGTGCTTAGGCTGATTGCAAAGTGAACTAATTATCTAAAACAGTTTTCACATGTGAAAGTGTGCCAGACAGTTGGCAAAATAGTGTTAATGATAGCCATACATGTGTATAATTTTGCTAGGAGTGTGTTGGAAATTTGGTAATTGAGTGTAAGAAGTGAGTTGTGTTTAAAGTTCTGCAAAAAGAGTGTTGTGTAGTGAATTGTGCCTACAGTTTTGCAAAGTGTGTGTTACAAAATTGCAAACTGAGTGCAAAACAGTGTTTGTGCTTTTAGTTTTGCAAACTCAGTGAGTGGTTTTGCTATACGTATTAATAGTTTTAGAAAGTGTGCTACAAGAATCACGATTAGCAATTAAGCATTCAGAAAAAACTGTAACTACCTGTGTTCTTCAACCTTAGATCTCATAGCTCTGCTGAAAAATAGACCAAACTCAAAGACTAGAAAACAGCCATGGTTAAATGACAGTTCTCAAAGCTGTAAAAGGAAATGCAGAAGAGCAGAACACAGATGGAAGAAATCAGGTCTCCTGAAACCAATACTGTTCAGCCACATTGGAGGTTTTCATTGGTTTTTGAGCATGAACTGCCTTTTTATGGTCATGCCACAGCATCTAGGATTCAGGTCAGGTCTTTGACTAGGCCACTCCAAAGTCTTCATTTTGTACTTCTTCAGCCATTCAGAGACCCTACAACAACATCCAAAGAATAGCAGGCCTCACTTCCCTTAGTTAAGGTCAGTGTTCATGACTCCACCATAAGAAAGAGACAAAATTGCAAAAATGGCCTGCATGGCAGAGTTCCAAGACGAAAACCACTGCTGAGCAAAAAGAACATTAAGGCTTGTCTCGTTTTTGCCAGAAAACATCTTGATGATCCCCAAGACTTTTGGGAAAATACTCTGTGGACTGACGAAACAAAAGTTGAACTATTTGGAAGGTGTGTGTCCCATTACATCTGCCGTAAAAGTAACACAGCATTACAGAAAAAGAACATCATACCCAACAGTAAAATATGGTGGTGGTAGTGTGATGGTCTGTGGCTGTTTTTTTGCCCAGTCTCTTTCTTATGGTGGAGTCATGAACACTGACCTTTATCAGTGGCAAGTGAGGCCTGCAGTTCTTTGGATGTTGTTGTGGGGTCTCTGAATGGCTGAAGAAGAACAAAATGACGACTTTGGAGTAGCCTAGTCAAAGTCCTCACCTGAATCCTATTGAGATGCTGTGGCATGACCTTAAAAAGGCAGTTCATGCTCGAACACCCTCCAATGTGGCTGAATTACAACAATTCTGCAAAGGTGAGTGGGCCAAAATTCCTCCACAGCGCTGTAAAAGACTCATTGCAAGTTAACGCTTGATTGCAACTGTTGCTGCTAAGGGTGGCCCAACCAGTTATTAGGTTTAGGGGGCAATCACTATTTCACACAGATCCATGTAGGTATGGATTTTGTTTTCCCTTAATAATAACAACCTTCATTTAAAAACTGCATTTTGTGTTTACTTGTGTTATCTTTGACTAATATTTAAATTTGTTTGATGATCTGAAACATTTAAGTGTGACAAACATGCAAAAAAAATAAGAAATCAAGAATGGGGCAAACACTTTTTCACACCACTGTAATTATTTGTATTTGTGAAATACTCTTTTAGCTGCTTATATTAGTTTCAGTGGCATCACACAGTTATTGATACAAATCGAGCTATCGCTATCATCTGAGAGAGACAAGCTAACGGCTAGCCTGCATGAAAAGTGTTATGCTGGTGCTGCTCAGGTGGTGGCACTTTTGCAACATGGATGTCCTGGCGGGCTCCCTCGACAAGCTCACCCAGAAGAGGGCCGTCCCGTCGGAAGCGGAGATTGCAGAAATACAGACATCGGCCGTCGCTTTCCTCCGGATGGCCCGAGCCATGTGAACAGTGGCAAGATCATGTGTGCCGCTTAGCTGGGGCAGAGGGCCCTCTGGCTCGGCCTCTCCTCTTTCAAGGAGGCCATGATTGACCTGAGTCAAATTCATTGCAGAACCTGGTTGATAGAAGTTCAGAGGCGCACAGGAGGGTTTGTTAGCCTGTCAACAGTAGCAAACAAGGCACCTGTATTATTACTGTTTTGGCGATTACATCAGAGAAGAAGGACCACCTTGCATTTCTCAGTTCTAAAATATAAATGCGTCTCTCTTTATAGATATCACGATTTGTTTTTCGCCACCTGCATTCAGCTTTACGACACGCTCTTTTTTCTATTCTTACCAGTGTTGCATTTCTCCATGGAGATCTTTTCTTACCAGAGTCAGCCTTCATCTTGGTGGGTGTAATGTCATCAAAAACATTTGTAATTTAAAATGTAAGTTATCTACAAGCTCATTGACTAAGACCCAAGAAATATATCAGTCACCACAACCTTAGAAATGTTCAGACCCTTGGAGATGATTAAGTCCAGAGTGTGCCCCTTGTTTTGTGTGGGCTCCGTCACATGCTGAGTCAGTCCATAGTTATCAAGAACACAACACAGTTCTTTAGTCCCTCTATCCTGGAGGTTGTCAACATGAATGTTAAAATCACCAACAATGACTACACAGTCAAAGTCAATACAGATTATAGACAGCAGTTCAGTACTTTGAATTATAATATCTACAGGCCACCTAAATACTTTGCACACTATTTAGGTGGCCTGTAGATATTTAGAAATATAGCTCGAAAAGAGGAATTCAACTGAAGAACCACATTTCAAAAGAAACAAAATTTCCATAAAACATCTTGCATTGGAGGGAATCATTAAACAAAATGGCAACTCCACCTCGTCTCTTATGCACTCTAGCTTTGCTCATAAAACGGAAGTTGGGAGGGGTAGACCCGATAAGAACAGCTGCACTGTTATCTTGGTCAAACCAAGTTTCAGTTAAAAACGTGAAATTAAGATTGTGCTCAGTAATAAAATTTATTAAAAACGTTTTTCCTGCCAAAGACCTATGTTTAATAATGCTAAATTCAGTGTGTTAAAAGCATTATCTGCCAAAATTTTTTGTGAAAGGGTGTGGCTGACGAGGAATGGATACTAAATTTGATCAATTTGCAGAATCAGTTGAGTGCTTCCTGTTTCTCAGCAGATTCTCAATTCTTTTTCTATTACCTATCAAGACAGAATTTGAGGAAGCTACTGGCACATAGGGCCCCGGCTTGTCCTGGGAAGAGTCATGAGTGCCATTAGCCTTGTAGCCTGGACCCAGCAGATATCAGTTAGAGCCTGCTGTGTTTTGTACGCAAGCAAGTGGACATGCTGTACTTTTATCAGGCTGGAGAGACAGAGGATGATTCTGAGGCCGTCGTGGAGGTGGGGAGGGGCTGGGCGCCATAACTGTGACAAATGTATCAATACTGGCTAAGGACTTTCAGCCAGTGGTGGAAGTGGGCGTCGAGGGGGGTTGGGGGAGAGAAAATTGGAGTAGGGCGAGAGAAGGGCGGGGGGTAAGTTTGGTTCCAGCAGTAACCAGCTCTTTCATCTGGTCAGTGAACTCCAAGAGGGGGGAGGAGGGAGAAAGGGTGGCTGGAGATGAGGGTGATCTGCATAGGGTTTGGGGGGTGAAGAAGGTGAATCCTCACCAGTGGTTGTTGGTGAGGGGCGAATAGACTCTTCCTCTCAGCTCTGATGTCCCTTCAAGCAGAGGCTGGGGTAGCTTTCCTTCAAGGTTTCTGCTGCGCTGTGTTATGTCTTCCTTCTGTTTTGATTCGCCTTGTATCTTATCCTTGGCAGAGGGAACAGATGGGTGAAGCAGTAAGTAAAATAGGTTAGAGATGAACAATTTTACTCCTGATTAGGGAGAGTCCATCTGCTTTAAAAATATATCAGCGGTCCCAGAAAAAGGTGTAATTGTCAATAAATTGCACTGAATGGATGGTGCATGCAGTTGAGACCCATGTGTTCAGTTCCAACAATCTGCTGAATCTCTCAATTCCTCTTCTGACTAGTGGTAGAGGGCCACTGATAAACATCTAGCATTCAGAGAGCTGAGTGTGTTCAACAGATCAATTAAGTCCTGTTTAAGCACTTCAAACTGTTGTTTCACAAGATCATTGGTCCCTATGTGCAGTATGATATTTTCCACATTTGGGTGTGCAGCCACAATATGCAGGATTCTTTCTGTCAAGTCAGAGACCATATCCTTGGGAAAGAAGAGTATTTTGGTGTTCTTACTACACATGCTTCTTGCATCTTTTACAGAGAAATCACCCACAATCAGAGTTTGAGGCCCACTGATTAGCTTTACCCTGCTGTGTGAAGATGAGAGGTTATCCAGGTCATCAGACAGAGTTCCAGGGTCCTGCAACAGTGGAGCAAATTTGTTCTGCAGTTGCACACTTGGTTGTTGGGGAGGTTTGTTGCTAACTTTCCTCTTTGCAGCTGCCCACAGCTGTGTCCTACTAAGAACAGGGGCTGAAGAGGTGCTTTGCCTGGATGATAATGCAGGCCAGCCAGTTGCATCACAAATCTCGGGGCGCTGGGCTCTGCCTGTTACTCATCTACCCATTCCCCAGGGAAATGATTTACTCTTAGGCTTTGCACCAAGAGAGTTCCAGGGAGGATTACCACTTTTAGATTTATTACCCAGTACACAGTCCTCCTGTTTCTTGGTAGTCTTGTTGGTGCTACTTAGCCTTGTGTTAGCATGCTCTTGTCCACTGGATGTGCACTCAGGTGACTGCTTGTTCGTCTGCAATGGCGGTCGGACTGTGGGTGCAATCCGCAGGTGTTATGAGGCAGTGGATCGCCTGCCTCCTGAGGGTCTTAGGGCGCACTCCACCAGAGGTATCGCTTCGTCTATGGCATTGTTCAGGGATGTCTCAGTGGAGGACATTTGCCTAGCTGCCTCTTGATCCTCGACCTCGACATTTGTATAGTCATATCTCAGGGATATGACTGTTGGGTCAGTGGCTCATTTGGTGCTTACTGCATCGTCTGGGAGGACCTCTGCTGGTTCAGTCTGAGGTGTGTTTTTGGTTCGGTCTCAGATGTAACTCCCGTTCTATGAGTATGTGTGGAGCCCTCTAACTACAAGCCCAACTGGCCCCAGTTCCTGGTGGCTGTGTTTCCAAAGGGAGACAAGCTGCACAGGCGCAGGGGGTGTAAAAGGGTGCCTACTACCCCCTAATTGGGCGGTGAGTGGAAATATCTTTTTTCAGGGTGCGAGGCAGTGCCTTGGAGGGTAAACCACTAGTGAAGCCCGTTAGAGGGTGAAGCATGTACAAAATACAACTAGAGTTACATCCAGGTAACTATTATTTCTTCACTGCAACAACATTTAGCATTGGGACTGGGACCATATATCAAACTGGGACCAGTTTGTGACTTGTGGGTTCATTATCCTTCATTCTATTTAATTGAAATGATTGTCTTTTTCAGTGTGCATAGAGTTAATGTGTGTGGTTGCGTGGCGCTTAACTTAGTTCACTAGTGGACAGTTGGTTAATGCGCCCTTATTCGGTGGCTTTCCATAAATTTGATGACTCTGACTGAAACTAACAATGCCATAGATTAAACAGATTCAGAGCTCTGTGCCACAGTAATTTTACAAGAGTGGAACAGAGAGGTAGTGCTGGAGGAAGAGTATTTTTCACAACGCGGCCATTTTTATCAATGGGAATGACGAAAGGGGCACAGTTCAAAGAGTGGAACAGCACAGAAAGAATCATTGCCTAACTAAATTCAATTTAGTCAGTTAATTTTAGTCTTAGCTGTATTATAGTGTATTATATTTTGATTTGCTTAGTACTTCTATTCCTGTGTGCATTGACGTGATAGTGAGCAGCTGAAACAAAAAAGAGTTTCCCCTCAGGGATCAATAAAGTATTTCTGATTCTGATTTATGCAACAGTTGCCAAAGTTTTACAGTCCAGGCGCTTAGTTAAAAAGCAAGTTGCAAAAGCAACTTCTTCCAAGTTAAGCTAGGTTAGCAAACTGTTATATAGCTAGCAATCCTCAGTTAACTTATCAAAATGTCTTACACATGTAAGGTTTGTAAGTTTGGTACAGCATTGATTTCTGTAGTACTGCCCCTGTCAGCACAGCTAGCTCATTAAACAGTGAAATGACCCAAACAGGTCTGGATGGTGGGAATGATAATGTAAATGATGGAGTGAAGAAGTTGGATGATGAAAATTATGATGCAGGTAATGAAGTAGATGAGAATGATTTTATTAAGTCTGGCCATGTTTTATCTCAAAATGCAGGCTAAAATTTTGCTACTAGCCAGTGGGATTCAGAAACTAATTGGAGAGTTTCAGGAGGTGCACAGTTACAGCACAGCCCATCTTTTGTCTAAATTGCATGGAGACTTAACAAAGTTAAATGTGCCTGAAAATGATATTAGGGATCTCATTGATAATCTCTCAAAAAATGACCTCCTGAAAAGGTGCAATGAGGGAGTATTTAGAACTCAAACACAAAAAACTCTCTTCAAGAGTAAATTTGATTATGTTGAGCCAACCCCGATTTACCTAGGTATTGATGCTAATGGAAAAGAGAGATTTTGCCAGTATGTCTATTAAAGATACAGTGAAGGGATTACTTAGTCAGACCTCAGTTCGAGAGCAATATCTCCAAGCAGAATCTGACACGCCAACAACTCCTGATGTGCTGGAAGACCTGAGAGATGGTATAATCATCAGAAACAATAAATTAGTAAACAAATCACCATTCTTTCTATCCATAATCTTGTGTCAAGATTCATTTGAGGTTAATAACCCTCTAGGATCTGTCAAAAAGAAACAAGATTTTAGCTGTGTATATGACACTAGCAGAGATTGCAACACACAACTTCCATTGATCCAATGCAGCTAGTAATGCACGGAGGAGGACTTCACATTTTTTGGCCAAGAAAAAGTATTTTCTGCTGCAGTTGGTGCAATGGAAGAAACTGTAATTCATGAACCTCATGGGAACATGTGAGGGGTACTGTGATCGCTATAACTGGGGACAATCTAGGGTCACACTGCATTGGAGGGTTTACTGAAAACTTCAGTAAAAGCAGATATTTTTGCAGGTATTGCCTCATAGATAGGGAAACCTTCGAACACCCACAAAATCAGGTCCTGTTAGATCGGTAGAGACTTATAAGAACTGTGTGGCACAGGCATAATTAAATCAGGAATTGACCAAAGGAGTAAAGTTTTCTGTTTTCAATCAGCTGAAGTATTATCATGTTTGCCAGCCAGGCCTCCCTCCCTGTTTGGGTCATGACCTGTCTGAAGGGATTGTTTCTGTTGATCGGTGCCTCTTGCGTGTCCTTCCTATAATGATTGGGTACAGGGTCAAAACTTCTTTTACATTTACTTTACCTGCATTTCTCCTTTTAAAAGTTTGCTTGCAGCATTGACCTAATGAAATCACAACTTGCATGTAGGAACATTTTTTATTATGAGGGATTTCTCCTTAAGCATTTAAAACCAGTTAGGTTAACATGTCCAAAATTAGTAGGGCAATATGACATTCTTACTATTAAACTTCAAAAATTAGGAAAAAACCATGAACATCTCTTAGGGGTGAAAGAATATTATTTTGTATCCCAAGAGGAAAACACATAGAACCATACCAACAGAAGATAAATTAAAAATTTAAAAATGTAAAAAATAAATTTACATTGACAATGAATATGTCCATTAAATGCATATACTAATGTCATTAATTGGAGGAGAATATATCCACCATTTGTTGACTTTAGGGCAATATAAGAATAGGACTTCTTAAAATCAAGACTTCAACTAGCATATAAGTGATTTCTATGTTTTAACATAACATGGGAGGCACTTTGACCAAAACAGATTTTGCTCTTAAACTTCATATCCATTTGGGTTGATCCTAGCCTTGAAATAGGTTTGCCCTAAAACTATCAAATAAGAGTTTGATCTTTCTATAAATATATTGTTGCTCTGCCCTGAGATGACTCTTGTTAACCTAATGTGCTCATCAAACTGGCCAGGTGATTCTAAATATTAACTTCCATTTTCAATTCAATTTTATTTATATAGCGCCAATTTATAACTGACATTATCTCATTGCACTTTTATTAGAGCAGGTCTAGACCGTACTCTTTATAATATTTACAGAGACCCAACAAATCCTACAAAACACTTGGCGAGAGTGGCAAGGAAAAACTTCTTTAAGAGGCAGAAATCTCGGGCAGAGCCAGACTCAAGGTGGGCGGCGATCTGGGTGGGTGGGGCCGGAGGCGAAGGCGGAGACCCTCTGAAGGCCGGCGGCGAAGGCAGAACCCCTCTGGAGGCCGGCGAACCAGATCAGGAACCGGCAGCGGGACAGCTGGACAGGGAGCCGGCGGCGGGGCTGCAGGACAGGAAGCCGGCGATGGTGCAGCAGAACAAGAAGCCGGCGATGGGGCAGCAGGACAGGAAGCTGGTGATGGGAAGATTGGTAGAGGAGCGGGCTGGACCAGTGGTGTCCAGGAATCCGGAGCCTGCCACTCTGGCAGAGAAGGAGGGTGTGGCTGCTGCTGCGATCCAGCCAACTGTTCCGCTGCATGCTGCGACCCAGCAGACAGTTCCGCAGCGTGCTGCGATCCAACCGGAAGAGGAGGTGGTTGGGATCCAGCGGAGGCTAGGGATTGGTGCGAGTGCGATCCAGCCGGGAAAAGAGGCGACTGCGATCCAGCAGGGAGTCCGGGAGCAGGATGCTGCTGCAAACCGGCAGGGAGTCGGGGAACGAGGAGCTGCTGTGGTCTGGCAGAGAGTCCAGGAACAAGGATCTGCTGCAATCTGGCAGGGAGTCCAGGAACGAGGAGCTGGTGCGATCCAGCAGGGAGTGATGTCTGCTGCGATCCAGCAGGGAGTTATGGCACTGGAACTGGAGGCGGCCGTGGCGCTGGAACTGGAGATGGCAGTGGAGTTGGAACTGGAGGCGGCGGAGTGGGCGAGCAGCAGGGCGGTGGAGCGGGTGAGCAGCGGGGCAGCGGTGCTGGTTAGTAGGCTGAAGACTGGCCGGTAGAGGTGCAGGCTGAGAACTGGCTGACGAATCAACGACTGGAGTGCCGAACACTTCCCTGAAGTGTGTTACGAAACTGCAAAAAGATTAGGTGATGGGTCCATTTCGTGACCATATGGATTCTGCCCAGTGGATTGCTGGTCCATGGAGCAATGAGATTAAGAAGACCACCTTGGATCACTCGTCGGGATACAGGTGCGGCTCTTTATAAAGAGTACAGTCTAGACCTGCTCTATAGGAAAAGTGCAATGAGATAACTTCTGTTATGAATTGGCGCTATATAAATAAAATTGAATTGAATCTCTAGGACCAGGGAACACAGCAACAGGAATCCGTCGCAGTCCTCTGCCGAGCCAAAGAAGGGCGCTAGTTTGGCCATAGGGCTGGAATACACCGGTGGTGAAGGAGCGACTGCGGAAGTGACGGAAGTGATGGTTAGAGCGGCTGGAGGTGGATTGGTGGAGAGATATCGTCGGAGACCCTCTACCCAGTCTTGGAAGGGGTCTGCGGAGCTCATGGCTATAATCCTTTTGGTAGTGGGTCTGACCATCTGTTACAGACAGACAGGCAGGAGACACCAATGTGGAGACATATGTGTATTTATTAGGTTACAGCTGTAAAAGACAGGTGTGCAGGTATGGCGATGGGGAAGTCTGTTGGAGGGAAGACTCGCTGACGTGGAGGTCGCTGGAGAGGAAGGAGATCGCGGGAGAAGGAGATCGCTGGAGAGGAGAATCACTGGAAAGAGAGCTAGGGGTTATGCAGAGTCGCATGGGGAGCCCTTGTATCAAACGTGGTCTGACAATTGGCTGAGGTGAGTGTTGGCCCTTTTGTGCTGGCTGTGATTGGGTGCTGATGGGGAGCAGAAGTGTGATAGGGAGCAGGTGTGCTTGATTAGCAGACGGTGGAGCCTGGCGTATCTGTGACAACTCTACACAGCAAAGGGATAATTTTACTTTGTGTTGCACATGACACAGGATTTAGTGAGATATAGTATCCACATTGTGAAAGACTTTATATTGTATCGTAAAGATTTGAGCATGCAATGATAAAAAAACAATTAATTCAGTATTTGAGTGTTCTTTAACTGTTTTTTGTTCGTTTGTTGTTTTTTTGGGGGGGGTATTTTTGCCTCTTTTTATTGGACCGTGAAGAATGCATGCTGTTGTAGGACATTGTTAAATGTACAGTACCAGTCAAAAGTTTGGACAGACCCTCCAATTCACCTGAATGAGAAAGTGTGTCCATACTTTTGACTGGTACTTATGTGTCATGGTCACATAGTGGTGGTAATGTTTATGATTATTTGTTTATGAATGTTTTATCAAGTATAACTAATGATCATAGCACCATGATTTAAAGTGTTGTCAAGGAAAGAATTAACACCTGGTGTTAAGCTTAGCTTCAGTATTCCTGTAAAGCTGCAATACTGCATTGCTTGAGCCAAATTGACCTACCAGTTACACAAATATGGATTGTTGGTCAATATTAATATCCTACTGGCCAAGCAAACTGATTCATGGCTCAGTATTCATGACCTCCCACCCACTCAAACCGACTCAGGAGTCAGTATTATCGACCCCCTCCCCCTTTGGTCTGAAGGTTAAACAAAAACTGACCTGTGAGACATTTTGATCTGGTGGCAGGATATTCATTTTGACCAACAATCCTTGTTTGCTTAAGTGGTAGGTCAATTTGTCTCAACCAATGCAGTATTGAAGCTTTACAGATATACTAAGTTGGTCATACCAGGTATTAAAGAGTAACTACACACAAATTCTGCTAGCTCCCTCCATCCCAGCATATTTAGAGGTTCTGCTCACACCATGAGACAAAGTTACCCACCGCAGCCCTGTACTCAGTCTCATCACCACCACTGATACATCTCACCACAGCAGAGTCATCAGAAAACTTCTGAAGATGGCAGGACTCTGTGTGGTAGCTGAAATCTATAGTGTAGATAGTGAAGAGGAAGGGAGAGAGGACAGTCCCCTGAGGGGCCCCAGTGTTGCTGACCACGCTGTCCGACACACAGTGCTGCAGACGCACATGGTAGGTGAACTGAAGGGGGTCCAGGAGGGGTCTGACCATGGGCCGCAGCTGTTCCAGCACCAGTCTCTCCAGGGTCTTCATTATGTGGGAAGTCAGTGCCACCGGCCTGTCCTTGGAGCTACTGGTACGCGGCGTCTTCGGCACAGGAACGAGGCAAGATGTCTTCCACAGAACAGGGACCCTTTGAAGACTCAGGTTGAAGACATGTTGAAGGACTCCATATAGCTGGGGGGCACAGGCTTTTAGCACCCCGGGGCCAACGCCATCGCCCGATGGCTGCAGCCTTGTTTGAGTGGAGTTTCATCAGATGTCCTCTCACCTGGTCAGTAGTCAGGCACACAGCAGAGGTTACAGGCGGGGAGGGGGAGTCGTCAGTCATGACAGGGCCGTTAACCTGAGAGCCAGTTGAGGGGAGTAGGACTCTCCCAGGAAGATGGAGGAGGGGAGCAGTGGACACAGAAGAGTCTGAGGGCCGACAGCAGCTGAGTTAGAGGGGGGGATGAGCAGGAGCCGGTGTTACACTGTCTTCTATGGGCTGTGTGGGCATTTCACACTCTCCTGTTCCACCTGTTTAAGTGTTTTCAGACAGAAAGCAAAGAGAATTTTCACCTTGTGTCATTGGTTAAAAAAAAAGAAGTTGAACCATTTTCATCTTGAACAGATCCATTTGTGCCTCAGTTTGTGCTGCCTGAGCATCTAATTGGGCTCATTTGTGTCTTTTCATTGGCAGTATACTCAATCGCACAAAATCTTAAAAATCAAGTCTTTAAAATTTTCTTCACATTCTGTCTGAACACACCTGTAAGAAACAACTTTTTCATTCTTAATGGTACAGAGTTTGGTGACATCACATAATTTCCAGCATAGCTCTGCCCAATTGTTCTCTTTAAAGGTAATTTCATACAGAAGTTATCTTTGTGTGAAAAGTATTAAAGCATTCTGAACATTTACAGAATATATAAAATACCAGTTAAAAAACACTAGAGTTTATGGAAGTCCAGCATGGATCACTAAGAGGAGAAATCACTTAATGCTGCCTAAGCATATACGAGAGATATAAGACATTTAAGGGGTTAGGTCAAAAATATTTAAAAATGAATACAGTAACAGAATGTTGTTGGTGTCTGTTTTGATTTGGCAATCAAGTTCTACTGCTTCAGTAAACTTTAAAGGAGTACATATCAGAGACAATATATTTACTATAATAGTGAAACAATGCAATTTCCTTGCATTTAATTCACCATTAACCGTAAGATGTGGCTTCAGTGTTCTATAAATGTCACATCCTGGCATCTGGGTCATGTTCAGCACTTTGCTGAGGCCACTGTTGGCAGTCATCTTTAAAATATGAATATTTGTGATGGCCTTGAAGGCATCAGAAGACAGGCTCTGTATAGTGGCAGTAACATATGACCTGCAGAAGGACGTAATAGACCACTAAAACATTTGGCTGAATAGAGTAATTTAAGTTTTTGTTATTAATAAATATGGAAAACAAATTAAAATTCAAAAACATTATCTGTCATCTCCAAACTTGAGATAAGAAAAGCTGGGATGTTCATTTCATACTATAATGACTATGATGCTAATGTCAGTGAAAAGATTTTTTGAAAGAAAGAAAGAAAGCTAAATCTACATGATGTTACTAATTCATTTTTCACTGGTCACTGCATTTTCCATTTCCAACATACAGTATCTCATGTCAGTAGCAATGGGTTCTGTTTTATTTTGTTTGCTCATGACTAGCACATCAGTAACATTTTGGGTGAGTATACAAATTAGGCTTTATTCTGGGCCACAACACCAATGGATCATAACACAATGAATACATTACATACACAAAATACTTCCCAATATGGGAGAGGAATAATTCAAGTTAAACATTGCAGTTTCATCAGGATTGTTCAGCAGACAGTACAGTACAACATTAACAACCAATAGAAAAAACTATGCCATAAATGGTGTATAAATCATACAAAAGCAGGAATTTCACAAAATATACCAAACACTAGGATTGCAAACATGGCTTAAAATACACCTTTTAGGAATGAAGAAATACTGTAGTATGAGGGCTTTTTGCTGGAGGTGCAATTTTTTCCCCTGTACCAATATGGGCTGTGAACTAATCTTTTCCTGGTCAACACACTGAGTATGAGGAGTATTTTCCAACAAAACATTTTTCCACAGGGATGAGCTTCTAAAGAGCAAATCCTTGTCATTGCTCTTTCTGCAGAATCTTCATGTCCAAAACAGCAGTGCATATTCAACTGCATGACCCTTGTAGTCTTTCCTGCTTCGGCATTTTAGTGCAGGACCAGATATGTGTATTGTGTCTCCATAAATGGGTTGCCTGCTTATCATTAGCAAGTTTCCTTATTTGTTTGGGAACATGACAATAATTCCAGTTCTTTGGAACAGCAGCAGGGGAGGCTCCTTCTTGGATCTAAGCTTCAGAGGACGCCTGGGGTTTGAGCTGGGCTTTCTCCATGGTCGTACCGTACGGATCTGACCTTTTAAAGAAGCCCATCTGGAGGGAAACAGAGAGGAAGATCACATACAAATCAAAGTCTAGACTGTAAGGGGGGGGGGGGTATCTGTAGAAATTAATATTCCCTATTTCATGGGTTTGACACTTACTGAGGTTTCTTTTATACAGTACAAATTGTACAGTTTGCTGTTTTGCCAAAATTCTACTTCAGAAAAAAATAATTCCTGATGTTGGCCTATCAGAGCATGGCTGGGTTATGATATAAAAAGCTGATTTCAGTGGAGCATATTTCTTATGCAACTATTTTTAAACTAAAACATATTTTATCAAGAAATTATTAAATATGTACATCATCCCTAATTGCATGGACTGAGTATGAGACACTGGGCACAGACATATAAAAGGTCCCCTCCTACAGAGGAGCAAGACATCAGACTGAAAGAGACACAACACAACCACAACTAAAAAGGCAGCGCTGTTTGTGGACGTTTTGCGTCTCTTATGGTTTTGTGTCTCTGTGGTCGTTTTTAATATTTTGATTAATTGTGCAGCCCTACTTTCCAACAAGAAATGTTAAGTCCCTTCAAACAGAGGCTCTGTGCCAGGTAGGTCATTTCAGTAATCCATCTAAGCCTAATTATTTTACTGATCACATGTGTGGATATGAAGTGGAGAGAATGGTCAATGAGACCACAAAGCTGTCAAAAAGTGTGTCATTTGTTCCCTGTAGTAACACCAACTAACCCCCAATTAAATTGTACCTAAGGTGTCCTGATATTCAATTTTAGCACATGCCAGCCAGTCAGAAACTGTTTTTTTCTGTGGTAATTGTATTTATCAGCTTGTTACCTTGTGTAGTAGATATATGAGCAGGGAAAGTAATAGCAACCCAGCTAGAACAGCAAGGACGATGATCCACAGTGGAACAGAGAACAGACTGTCCGGCTTGTTCCACATCACAGCCATCACCACCTGAACAACAGGAAATCACAGCCTTCAGATGAACCTCCGCAGATTTGTACCACCTTTCACTGACATTCGCATGTAAATAAGCTGAAAATCCAAGACAAAATCTGATGAAGTTACCTTTTTGGATCCCGATGGCTTGAATTTGGGAAGAATAGAATACGGCATCCTGCCCACCTTGTACTGAGCAGAGCACTCCAGAATATACTGCTTATAAGCCCTCTGTGAACAAGCAAAATACAGTTGGAAAAACAAACATTTTAATAAGGGCTGGACTGACATGAAAGCAGCCAATACCTGATAACGTGGCACTTTCCAGTATTTTATGAGTTTACCCTTATCAAATTTTGAATCACATAAAATGGAAATCAGACACTGAGACAATAAAACACTGTACTGAAACCCAGAATGCTATTACTGTTGCAACTATTAATGCTACTACTACTAATGTACTGTGTGGAATCGTATCAAAATCTGCCATTCAAGTCAGTTCAGACTGATACCTAGCCAAACACAGGGGTATGACTAGACAAAAGACTAGAATTTATCAGTTGATCGACGTGTGATTTGTTGATGGGCACTGTTGTTTCACAATGCCATGCACAAAGAAAATTGAGGAGCTGCCCACAGGTGGAGAAAAAAAATAGTTGATGAATAGTATATACTGTATGAAATTAGCATGTGTTATGGCGTTGGAACACACATCTGTAATTGTTGTTGGTCCCCAACAGACGGCAGTATAAGAACACAGATTGTCTGACTTTATGTTGGTTTTCTCATGCAGTCTGTTTTCCTCTTGATTTGAGTTTCCTGTACTAACAGATTACATATGACCGACAATGCAGAGCAGTGTGTCCTGTAGTCTCACCTCGATGAAGGTTTCAGCCCAGAGTCTGGAGCGTACAGTCAGGATAATGCTGGCTCCTCTCTCCAGCAGCCCAACATTACACTGCAGCTGCCAGCACTCCACTGTAGAGCATGTCTGAGGGACAGAGCCAGTGTCAATCACACAGCTAATGCTAATGCATTCAGCACTATTTCTTTTCATTAATGATTGGATTGGCTGATATTGGCCTAGAAGTCTCACACCAAAATGATTTGTTGCAGCTTCTTCTGTAGGAATCCTAAAATATGAAAGAATTATTCCCATACATTTTAAAGAATAGTAGACAATTCACTGCCTGCACAATATCTATTTGAAAGCACTTTACAGGTCTATCCAATTTAAGATAAATCCATACTGCATCTTCATTATTAAAATTAATCTTATATCGAATCTTATCAAATCAAATAAATTGGCTGTTAGCATACTGCAGATATATTTGTTATTGGTGTATATCTCGGCACATAAGTTACAAGAAATCGCAGTGCAGAAATGCCAAACTAGGTTTGAGGTACTTTGAACAGTGTCACCATTACATAGTTTGTCCACCGCAGAATGTATAAATGGTAAATGGACTGTACGTATAGAGCGCCTTTCTAGTCTTTCTGACTACTCAAAGCGCTTCAACTACATATCTCATTCACCCCATTCACACACATTCATACACTGATGGCAGAACTGCTCATCAAAGTAACTAATCATTCACACACATTCACACAGAAGTGGTGTAGTGGTATCTTGTGCCTTCAACCAAAATTGTGAGTAGTCTAATTTTACTTTTGATACTTTAAGTACATTTTGCTGACATTTTCAATGCATGACTTTTACTTGTAATGGAGTGTTTTTATATTGCAGTGTTGCTGGATCTGAATGCATTCTCGACCATCAATATACACTAATTCATATGGTGTTTTGTGCACCACACCTTCCAGAAATCACTCTGGGCTTCACTTTGACATCTATTCATAGGATTTTCTGTTAATGGTGTTTGACTTTCTGTAGGTGGCGCTCATTTTGTTGTTTCTTCAGCTGTGGTTGATATCATTAGCTTGTTCTGCTATTTCTTTTCACTTCATTCATACTACTTAAAACGCTGAACGCTGTAGCAAAAGAGTTTCCCCTCGGGTATCAATAAAGTATTTCTGATTCTGATTCTGAACTTTCAAACAGTGAAACATGAATGTTTGGAAATATTTTCAACA
Source organism: Siniperca chuatsi (assembly GCF_020085105.1). Classification (NCBI taxonomy): domain Eukaryota; kingdom Metazoa; phylum Chordata; class Actinopteri; order Centrarchiformes; family Sinipercidae; genus Siniperca; species Siniperca chuatsi. The sequence goes on along the minus strand of NC_058043.1, from coordinate 29,637,271 downwards.
TGTGGTTGGATTCTCCAATTTACAGATGGTTAAGAGATTAGCTGGCAAACATTACAGTAAGTGATACAGACAGCACAAAAACAACCCAGTAAATCACGAAACCTAATTAACTTCATCTCACAAACAATTACAGCAAGCAGCAGGAGATGTTGACCATTATATCTATTTCCATTTCCTCTGTTAATAATCTCATTATAATTTAAATCTTTTTCAAATTCAGAGGCCAGAGCTACCTCTTCCTACAATTCGATTGGACTATTTTAGTTAAAGTGTACTACATGAATGTGCAAAGCCCACACAGGAGACTGAAAAAAGGCACAGTGCACTGCAGTAAAAAGACACTACAACAGAAACCTTTTCTACGATATTTTCATTGGTGTGTCATCTGGACACTGTTTTCAGAATCAAGACGTTTCGGCTCCCATCCGGAAGTCATTCTCAATTATAAATTCCATTTTTCACAATTGAGAATGACTTCCGGATGGGAGCCGAAACGTCTTAATTCTGAAAACAGTGTCCAGATGACTACGACTGAAACCTTTTCTACCATAGAACACTCCTGGATGAATGAGGGACTACACCGACCAATACAAATACACTCCCATAAGAAACCAAGTTGGGAACACTTTATTAAAGAGCCTCTGTTGTGGTGTGTTTGGAGTGAACAACTCTACAGACTCGCGTCACCATGATTCCCTCTACATGTTGAGTCAAGGAGGAAAGAGAAGGCGAAAAACACCTCCTGGAGTCTTTATGGGACACTGTGGGAGTCAACTGTTCTATCCTGATGAGGAACCATTGTACCATTGTTGTCAGTTTACACTTGTTTAAATTGGCTAGGTCTGCTTATCAAGTGAAAAAACCATATCTGGACACACAAATATGAACTTGACCTGAATTGAGGTGAACCCTCAGATTTTACACATCAAAATGTGTGAAAAAAATGTGAAATAAGTTGTATAAAGCATTTAGTGGCTACAGATGGAGCTGTGTGAAGTCTGATTCAAATCCTACCTCAAAGACTGCACTTAAGAGGGTAACTTGGAGAGAATGTGTGTCTGAACCTTGTAGCCTCAATACTGGGGTCCCACACGGTTCTGTTCTGGGTCCCCTCCTCTTCTCTCTTTACACCAAGTCACTTGGCTCTGTTATTCACTCACATGGCTCTTCCAACCACAGCTATGCAGATGATACTCAACTAATTCTGTCTTGTCCCTGATCTGAAACCCAGGTGGCAGCATGAATCTCTGCATACCTGGATGATATCTCATAGTGGATGTCTGCTCACCACCTGAAGCTCAACATCGACAAGACTGAGCTGCTCTTCCTTCCAGGGAAGGCATCTCCCATCCATGACCTCCCCATTACCATTGAGAACTCTGAGGTGTCTCTGACTCCAAGGAACCTGGGTGTGACACTGGATGATCAACTGTCCTTAGCTGCCCACATCACTGCGACAACCTGCTTGTGCAGATTCATCCTCCACAACATCAGGAGGATATGTCAGTTCTGGATATTTTTTTTTAACTCTCCATCACAAGTGTATGAATGTAACAGCAGTGCAATGCTAAATCGGTGGAGTACTCTTTAATGCAGTCAATAGAAATATATGTAAATGAACTGTGTCCATGGATACACAAGGACCAGTATTAAAACTGCTTGGCAGAAAACATATTCTCTTTTATTCTTTACAACTGGATTTCCTATTCTTTCTATGTTGTCTCACCAGGTTTCCTTGTTCAGCCAGAAGATCTCTATGCACCTCCCTCCTCCAAATGTGGTGCTCAGTGCTGGATTTCAATGATGTGGGACCCTCTGCTGCTGGAGGCTGTAGCTGCATACATAAAGACATTGACAGAGTCAATAACAAACACAATCAAATGTTCAAGGCCAATAATAGGCCAAGGGTAATGACCTTACTATGCCAACCAAGCTGTTTGTGTGTGTGTGTGTGTGTGTGTGTGTGTGTGTGTTTAAGTTTGTGTCCTCACCTTGACTTTCAGTGCATTGAAGGTGTGTTTGGAGGAGCAGCTGAGTGGCCCCTCAATGGCCACCTCCACAGGGTAGAGCAGCTCGTGGTTGTGAGCCCTCAGAGGACATCGCACCTCTAATGTCGACTGACTGACCACACTGGGACCATTATTCACCAACTGTAAGAGAGAGATAGTTTGAACTTAGATGCTTTTTTCTGCAAACATCTGCTTAAGGACAGACACATTGCACATCTGATGCAGGGTATATAAAGATAAATCCTTTTTCATACAATATAATGGATTTGTGTTTGCCTTAGAGACTGTACGAAAATGATTGTGGTGGGGAAAGAGGCTGAATCTCAATTTATTTTATAAAAAAGCAAGATCCTTATTTTTTTGGACCCTCCCATGACTTATGAAAATAACTGCAACATATAAACATATTTATAATAAACCAATGAAGTGTTTAATATTAAATGAATAAATAAGTAATTATAAAATGTATAGTCATATGAATAAAGTCTGAAAAATATATAAATGAACCAATAATTTCTGAAATAATTTCATATTATTAAATTATTTTATACAGGGTTTTATAGGGGTTCATTTGTATTTCATATTAGAAATGTTTCTTATATAATGGAATTTTCCCCAAAGACACTTTTATTTCATGCTATTTTTTCTTAATGTCCCTTTTCATGACTATGGTGTTGTCACCGCCCCCTGCTTCTTAAGTAAGTGAGCTCCACAACTGCTACCAAATTTAGTCAGTTAGCTTCTGTTAGCTAGAGAACAACAACAGGTGGGTTTACATCCACCTGTTTTTATGTGCATTGCCAATTTGCACATAAGAAAACTGTAGTGGAAATTCGAAAAAATCTCAAAATATCGCAAAAAGGTTTTTACACTTGGTTTAAGTAGAAAAGTTGGTGTATCGATAAAAGCAAAATGCATCAAAGTGCAATGGAAACAGACTTAACGAATAAATCATGATGTACATGAAGCATTTAACTTAAACCTCCACTGAAGCTTCCGCCAGTGTTGCCAACTATTTTCCAATGAAAGTAGCTAGCACTAGCTCCAAAAGTTGCTAAAAGTCACCAAATGACGTCATACACTCATTTGCATATTTGTGACGTCATCCAACATTAATTTGAACAATGCTTAGTGGTTGTGTCGGTTGCAGCGAGGGAGATCACCTAAAGCCATATATAAAAGTAGGTAGAGAAATCTCTAGCCAAATAATCACATACTCACTACAGGGACATCATATATTTGAAGTAAAAAAGTAAAAAAAAAAAAATCTACAAAGGGAGGGAGAAGGAACTATTTAAATATTTACAAGATCAAACAAACTAGTTACATATTTACAAGCTATAGGAACACCCTAATCCAGAGATCCAGCACTTTGTCTGGCAGCTTATGCTCATAGCATGCATCCACGGCCAGCTTCAGGCCATATCTAATATATAGAATATATATTAGACCACACACACATTAAAGAGAGACATATGCTGCACTATCTCCAATTGTGGAGCCTTGCCTTTAGCTCATTTCCCACGGATATGGTGTAGCTCACACATGTCACCCGCACATTGCTCTCATTTTCAAGGGAGAGGCTCAGTTCTCAAATGGGTAGCCAAGGTACGGCTTGGTGATAATGTGCCCTTCAATGGGCTCTTTGAGTACATCAATTCTAGCCAACGGGTTAATGACTCTGTTGCAGACTGAGCTGATTAGAAGAATAAGACCGTTAAGCAGCTATAGAGGGTCAGTCTGCTCCCACTCAAAAGCCTTGACAGCAGACTGTACATCAGTGAAGATTTTTTTTAAAGTGAGGTACAGGACGTTTTGTAGATCACTGTACATGGAGTGTAGAACATCTGTCATGTAACAGTGCTCTCTTGCCTCGGTGAGGCTGAAGTGAAATTTCAGCTCCTCCCATTGGTCCAGGATTCGAGACACAGCATGCTCTATGGACAGCCAACATGTGGCACACCCCTTTGTAATCTGCAAAGGCTTCTGAACACAGTTAATTGTCTCAGACCGTGTTGATGATGATGGTTTGTTAAAGGATTCCAGTTGTTATCAGACACGCAGCGTAGTCACTGCTTTACTTAAGATGGCCGTGGATTACATCTTAGCTAAAACTGGCAGTCTATGTGTAACTTTGAATCTAACGGAGGAAGCCTGTTACACCTTGACAACATCACTAATGTCATTGCAGCAGATATTAGGGATGCCTTCGGACCATCTGAAGGCATAGGGAGATTCTTTGCAAGCCTATTGCAGGGTTGGTTTGGTCCATTGGGTGCAATGTTGGTACAAATATTGCTCCCAATAATCTTGACTGGTTTGCAGCTGTACTCTTCTCCTCACCTGTACCAAAGCCATCATAATGAGATACATGGGTAACCTAGTCCCTGAGACAGGCATGATGGTGGCAAGCCAAAGTGAAAGAGAGTTGCTTCTTGAGAAGTCACTGGCACCTGAATTTCCTGTCTCACATTCGGCCCCCGATTGGATAGCTGATGACCGTAGACGTGTCGACACTAATACAATAATGCTTGACGAATTGGCTATGAACTGTTTATCGATTGCTTTGGAACCTGGCTGCCAGCCTAGCTGACGAAATATCACACACCACCTACCACGTTATAGAGGAGGACCATGAAATGTACCACCTGACAGTCAGTATAGAGTAAGGAAGGCTGTCCACTTTAGTTTTGAAGACAGAGGGCTCAGGCACTATTATGTTAATGCTATATTCTGAAAATAACTGGAAGTGATAGATATCACATTAAACAGTGACGTGCTATGGCAAAGCCAACACCCCACACTAATGAATCACTTGCACGATGTGTAGATGGTAGTATTATATGTAAGGCACATATGCACAGGGCACAAGTTACACTAATAAATGATGAGCGCTTACATACTAAAATGCACAGAAGAGGATTTGCCACTACTTGTGAAGAGAATGTGGCACTACCAAATGGGACTTAGCGGGAAGTAACACCAAGGTTTGGTCTGGTTGGTGCAAATTTGAAAATATACTGTTCTATGCATATTACAATTAAAGGCAGAATAAGTAGGATTTTCATAAAAAAAAAAAAAACAATGTATAGACTCATACAAAAATAATCCCTCTCAAATCATCACTTATGACCCACTAACTAGAAGTGTGTGGCGGGGTCTGCAGAGACCCTGCCCTCTGCCCGTATTTTTTTAGTTTCTTATTAGTTTGCTGTGTTCAGGACATTTCTGGGCCTCAATCTTTTGGCAGTGGTGTGTAGCCCCCAGCCAATAACAGCGTGCAGGATGTGAGGTCGGGACTCTGTAAAAACGTTGCGAGCAGATTACATCAGTGTTTCCGTCTCTCCCTGCTCTCTGTCGGTGTCATAGATGTATCTCCAGTGCTGACATAGTGCTAAAACAAAGTGTGCAGATAGGTCTGGCTATGCGAGACTGCAGATGTATAAAGAGCTGCTCTTTACTTGGTTTGTGTGTATTTTTGACCGAGAGTGGGGCTGCTCACACACACACACACAGGCAGAGCAGAGGCGAAAGCATTGCTTAGCCTGCATTCACACAAAATCCGACAATGTGGCTCCTTCCTGCAGGTTTGTGTGGAAGTGTGGCAGTGTTATTTGTGCTTTACAATGTAAGCGCTGTAAAACAATCAGAAAATAATGATTTTATTTTTCTGATTCACTGCTTTGTTCTCACCAACGTCGCTCTCTCTCTTCATTCACTCTCTACTTTTAAACCTTAGAAGTGTCTTAATTGATTATTAATGACAGATGGATTATTTTTACTATTTGTCATAACCAAGTTTAAACCAGCATATTTACCCCTTAAATGAACTCAATTTATAACCTATATATGTTTGTTTTGATCAAAGCAACCATATTATTTGTATTTCCCAGATGTATTTCATTTTAATCAAAGAAAGCACTGAATTTATGATCAGAAAGCAACACGAACATGGTGGGAGCCAAGGCCATTTTGTTGGCTAGAGCCTGGGAAGTTTGCTGATTAGCACTTTTCATCAGGGGGGAGAAACAGTAAAAGTCCTTTTGCCAGGAATTGTATCTATGTGTCTGGATCCTCCTGTTCCGCAGGAGTCTAGGATAAAGTTCAGGTAGACAGGTGTGTCGCTTAGAGACAGTTGAAATCGCACATGATCCGTTCAAAAATCTTACCCATCAGAAAGTTTCCTTGTGTAATTGCGACTCCAAGTGGGTAAAAGTGTAATAGCATAGAATCCCATCTTTAATTCATAACTAATCAGAGTATCACTGAGTATCAGTGACTTCCGCATTTTGATTATTGACCAACCAGAAACATCACATCCCATCAGTAGGAGCTTAGTATGAAAGGTTTAAAAATTGATGCCGGGAGAAATGTTGTTCTGCATTCTGAATCTAGACCCTTTGTATTCCAGATTTGTATTATACTTTCTGCAATCCGAAGAATAAATGTACTAAAGAAATTAAGAGTTTCGTTCTTCTGTATCTCACCGTTTAAGTACTATCAGGTTTGTAGGAACCATTTATTTAAAGTACCCCTCCACTCAAAAATGTGTTTTTCTTATGTTTAAGTCCCCTAAAATGTCAGACCTTGACTTTACTGACATGTATCTATGCAAGGTTTGTCACTAGAGAGGTGTTTTCACATTCTGCTTCCCTAAAATCTGAGATTCAAACGTACTCCGGGCAAACTAGATTTGGGACGTCACAAATCCAAAAACCAATCACAATGCCACCAGCAAAGAAACCTGAAACCTCCAGCACAGAGCTGACTTGTCAGAGAGCGAGAGTTTGCACTAAGTTAGCTTAGTGAAAGTTTTGACAGCAAACATGGTAGACTGTGCAGTTTTTGGATGTAACATCGTAGCAGATATTATTGTATGTTTCACAACCACTAACTCTGTGTCAGCCACTGCCAGTTACAAGATAACAAACAACATAAATAAGAGATGCTAACTATGCTTACCATTCTGATATGTCTGCTAGTTGCCGATTTTGGTGCACAATAGACTCCTCATCTGGGTCTGACTGAGGTTCAAACATGTATGGCTGCCTGAATCTCTCTGATGTTTCCTGTAACTCTAGCCATTTTGATGTGCACCGCTCGCTCACCATGGATCTATGTCTCTCACCCACATACATGCTCTCACCGGCACAAATCAACCTAACTTGCAGCGGTGGTGGGGCATTCATAGATCCAGAATTTCTCAATGAGGCAGAAAGATTAGATGTGCTTCCAGCCCCTTTTCAGAGTTTTTAAAAAAGTTTTTATGTGGGAAAGCCATGTTAAACAAAACATGAATCATAGCAGAGTATTTTTACATACTTTAAAATGTGTCTGGAGGGGAACTTTAAAGTTATTGAAGGCTGAATAATAAGAAGAAAATTAACCACAACAACCGCCTTGTATGCCTCTTTGAGCTTTGGAGATATAGAGAACCACTTGCAAGTTTCTCTTATCATATACCCCACATTTTGTGGGATTGTGTTCTTAGAGGCAGAGCTCACTGCTAACTGTAAAGAGTGATAAACACAGCAGATGAGGACCAGATTTTTGAGGCCACTCTCCTCTCTCAGAATTTTGTGTACCCTATTGTGCACCCCTGTCATCACAGATGCTTTATCTGTGCCAATGCCCAGGAGGTTCTTTTTTTGAGGGCACATTTCTCAAGGAAAGCCAAAACGGCTATTGACCTGGCATCCCCACCCTCCAACTTAATCAGCCCTAAAAATGTGGAGAGCACCTTTCCCTTCTGTTCAAAAAAGTAGCGGACCACCACACCAAGGTACTGTGACACGCTTATATCGGTGCATTCGTCAAGGAGGAGACTGTACACTATATATTTGGTGGTATGGCTCTGTTCTGGGAGAGCAGCAGCAAAGACCCCCAAAACGACCATACCAAGCAAACCCCCCTGGCCTTCGATGCACTTACATGGAAGTGCCAGCAAGAAGAGCTAGTTGACCACTTAGTAGGAAAGCCAAATAGACTAAAATGACAGTGAGGCTTTAGTAGTGAGGCCATTTGAATCTACATGGATTGCTAGTTGAGGTAACGGGCTAGTGAGTTAATAAAAGAGCCCAGCAGTTTTCTCAAAACATTATTGTATGAGCCAACCAATCAAAGGGCACTCATTGCTTTTTGAGCATCGAGGATGGCTTGAGCTTTGGGCTGGAGATAATGTTCGTAGGCGGATGACGACCATCGGCATAGTCTTGAGCGTTGAGACAGGAGTTACGGATGCTGCAGCTGTTGCTTCTCCTATGCGAAGAGACTGAGCAGTGTAGCTCTCTGGTGGGCTTCCCCTACTCCATGACATAGAGAGGTTCTTGTTTGCTGGCTTTGGGTCAGCTTCTCAGGTAGCAAGTCATAGAAGACAGAGGGCAAAAAGCAGAATTAGTCTCAGAGATTAAAATTGACATTCCTTTTCTATCCCTATCATATTATCAGATATGTGTGTGTATATATATATATATATATATATATATATATATATATATATATATATATATATATATATGAGAGAGAGAGAGAGAGAAAAGTAGTGAGGGTTAATTGTTATGTCAGCTATTCAGTGTGTGTAGGGAACTCCACCTCTGAGAAAGCTGTGAGGAAGGCTGTTTCTAATAATAAATCTGTATAAGGACCAAAGCATCCATCCCTTAAATATGTGATCAATTTGCATGTGTGGGAAAATGAAAGGAAGATGTGTATTATTGCCTTGTGGTTTCTCTCTCTTAAGGCCAGGAGATGAATAGATGGGTTTTCTAGCAGGCTGTTGGTGGATGGATCCAAACAGCACAGATGGAATTGAATACCTGCAACAAGTCCCTTTATGGAGGATGGCTACATTTGCGGGATTCAAAACAGTGAACAATAAAGGCACATACGATGGAAATACTGACAGGCAAAATAGCTATGGAGAAGGTAGCACAAAAGGAGGTGAAGTATGTCCATGCAGAATCATACATTTTAATGTAGATTTAGCTAAGCCAGATTGCATGTAGCAAGCAGCAGAGAGCATAAATGATTGCACCGTTGCGAGGCAGGGAGGCCTGCATCAAGTTGCTATCTAAGGTGAAAAATTCTAAAAATTGGATCAAAATCAAATGGACCAATCATGAATCCTTTCTTCATCTAATTTTTCTAGTATGCATCAACTATCTCAGGCTCCTTCAAGGAAGATTATAGGTTATTCCATACAAATTACACTTTTGGTAACCAAGACAAACCACCTTGAACCAGTCCTGTAATCAAATAATTGACATAACAGGGTTAGGATGCTTTTTCAGAGCCTTCCCCAGCTCAGGGACGTTAACCGGGGTTAATGGCTCTGTTTTTTCTTTTCCTTTCTCATAAGGCGGGTTCGTCTCTGGCACACTGATTTTGGATGCCCGTCTCCACAGTAGCTTAGTCTCTCTTAAGGTTGGGGGCTTGGGAAAGACTTGGGTGGATGGCCTATAGCCACAGAGTTTGGGCACAGATTGGGAGAGAGAGAGAAGGAGCCACTAATTGAGCAGGTGAGAGCTCGATGTCCTGTGAAATGCCTACATATGAGAGCCAGGTCAACTACTGACCAGTCCAGTCTCTGATTAAATCTCTGGAAGTAGCTTACATTGCAGCTTTTGCAGAAAACGACCTATGGTATTCATAAAATATTGTTCCTCCATTGGTCATGGCCAAATCGGAAATGAGGGCTAGATAGGTGTCCGCTCATTTTTTACGGGATGGATACACTTTGCATATGACATCTCTAAATACAACAAAAGCCACATTAAATTCAGCCAGAGTTTTTGAAAGCTGGGAGTCACTATCCTTCAGCATTACTGAAATATCTCCACAATCCACGATGTGCCTATCACTTATTTCTGATTTCTTATTTTACTAGATGTCGTTACCTGCTAGGATTTGGCTTCTTAGATTGTGAGAGATTGCAGCAGCAGAAGGAAAGAATGGAACTCCGGTGGAGACTGGGACTGCACTTCCCCGCGATCTCCATGGGACTGTGATGCAATCTATGCTCGCTAGAGTAACGTCATCGTTCACCATCGCAAGCATGGGTCGAGGAGGAAAACGGGACGGCTGTGCCCTGAAAAAACTGGCTTGTTGAAAGTGCCGAACCGGACCCCAGAGCTTGAATTCTGGAGTTCATGCTGGCAAGCAATGTCTGGATGTTGGACAAGGCTGAGAGATGGCGTTATCCTCCAGGTCTACGGAGTTGGCTGCTGCGGCCAGAGCTGGGACTGCAGCGGAGTTGCAGGAACAGTTTTTTCTTTTCTCTGCAGCTTTCCTAGGGACAGAGGAGTTGGAAATATCTGCAGGTGGGAGTTCAATAGGAATATTTTCCTCGAACAATGCGAAATGGTCTTCATGAGAAGCTCAGAGTGGAGCTCAGACTGGAGCTGTAATGTTGTTCCAAAATAAGGTTTCCAGGAGCCTGGGCATTGGCCATTCATTAGTGCTAGTAGTGTTTGAATGTTTACTTGCCAGACAAGAGCTCCGGCGGATGGAAGCGGTGCTCTCTTCACAGATGGCTTCCTCTGCTTCAGGTCATTGGTGCTGTGAATCCATAATACAGTCGATCTGCTATAGATCCTCATCATGGACAGGAATCGACATGATAAGCAGCAGTGTAAGCTGAAGCACATACACTGTTAGTCTGGTCGTTCTCATGGGGTAGCTTGCAAAGCAGCTTGCAGAGGAAGCAGCAAGGGTAGGCAGGCTAAAGCAGCTTAAATAAAGCGCCTTGTATGAGATTGCCAATGAATGCAAAGAAGGGAATCAGCTGAGCCATCATCTGATGTGGGCTGGCTTTGAGATCAACTGCTGTCAGCTGATGTAAATGGGATTGTGAGCTGAGCTTGACTTTGTTGCCTAACGCTATGCTCAATTACAGACACAGAAAGTAACATCTTCTTTTAGATACGTACTTAGCTTAAGGCTGCACATGCTGACCAGTTATGACATATTTAGCTGCATGTCTTCATTCCACCACTGGCTGTCGAGGTGGTGTCCAGGAAAGGATGTGGGCTTTGTAGATAATTGGCAGACTTTCTGGGTAAGATCTGGTCTGATTAGGGGAGACAGCATTCATCCCACTTTGGATGGAGCAGCTCTCATATGTAGAAATCTGGCCGAGTTTATTAGTGGACCTAAACCATGACAACCCAGAGTTGAGACCAGGACTTAGAGTTGCATTCCTAAACGCTTCTCTGAACTTCCACAGCAGTTACCCACCCAAAACTCACTTAGTGATGGTGTCTGCCCCCCGACCACTTAAATTAATAAAATCAAAAGTTAAGAGAAGAGGAGTTATACATAAAAACCTAAACAAAATTACCACTGCTGAAATAGCACAACAAAATAGGATAATTAAATGTGAACTCTTTAACATCAGATCTCTGTCATCTAAAGCTGTACTAGTGAACGATTTAATATCAGATTATCACAATGACTTATTTTGTCTTACTGAAACCTAGTTTGGTCATGAAGAATATGTTAAAGAATCCACTCTGCCCAGTCATATTAATGCTCACATTTCTCGAGGCACCGAGGAGGTGGAGTTGCAGCCATCTTCAACTCAAGCCTATTAATCAACCTTAAACTTAAACTAAATTATAACACCTTGTTCTTAGTCTTTCACACCCAACCTGGAAAACACGACAGCCAATTCTATTTGTTATACTATATCACGCTTCTGGTCCTTATTCTGATTTTTTATTTGAATTCTCAGAACTTTTAATCAAGTTTAGCCCTTTGTTGGGACTCCACAGATTAATTAATTCATTTGAGTGATTATCTTTTGTCCCACAATCCTGAGAGTCATTGAACACAGCATTGGCCGGTCTGACCTGTGACCCGGATGTCACCAGGTCAATAAAAGGGTCAGCGATGCTTTGTTCTTTGTTCAAATTTATCTCTATTTTCTCCTGGAATCCTTCACTGCGGCGGACAACCCATGGCTATTGCCCTCTCAGTGTGGCTGCTCACCAGCAGACACCCACCTGAACTCTCTCCTCCTGGCTTCGCCGTGTAATCTGCTCAGAGCAGAAACATACAGCAGAACCGAAGTCTCCTGATCTTCAGAAGTGCTGCGAAGGCCTCTTAGATCTCTGCAACAAAGTTTAGAGCAAACGGCTGCCACACACAAAGCCTGGACCTCAATGGCGGAAATGAAGTCAGTGGAGGAATCGGAGCGCGAAGTTGGAAACGAGGACTCGAGAGGATTTGAAAATAAAAAGAAAAGGAAGAAGAGCAGTTCAAGTGAATCCAGTCAGGCAATGAAGAAAGAGGAGAAGTATCTTGTCGGGATGATAGCGGTGACACAAACAGACGGCATTTTCAAGGATCCACATGAGGTTGGAAAGTTTGTAGGAGGAAAGCTTGGAGATGTAAGATTGGTCAGGATAACAAGAAGTGGGATGGTTATCATTGACTGTGTATCAAAGCGTCAGAGAGAAAAAGCCCTGAAGATTCATGCATTTAGAGATTATAGCAGTGTGAAATGCTTCCCACTTGGAGCAGAAATAAAGAAGGGAGTAGTAAGCGGCATGCCACTGACAGTAGAGGCCGAGTCATTTCGGGAGGTTAAAGATGTGTGTGAGGCAAGAAGGCTGACAAGATTCAGAAAAGGGGAGAAGGAGGAGAGTAACTCAGTGTGTTTGACGTTTGAGGGGGAATTGCCGGAAAGAGTGTATCTAGATTATGTGTGTTACAGGGTGAGGCCATATGAGAGAGCGCCTCTCAGGTGTTTCTGCTGTCAGGAATATGGACATGTTGCTGCAGTATGTAGAGGAGGCAGAAGATGTGGGAGATGTGGGAAGGACAACTGTAATGTGGAGAAGTGCAAAATGGAGAAAGAGCAAGCACTGCACTGCAAAGTAAATCACCATACGGGATCAGCACAGTGTCCAAAAAGAATTAAGGAAGTAAAAATGAATAAGATCAGAGCAGAAAAGGGATTGTCATACGCTGAAGCTGCTAAGAGTATGGAGAGAAATGGTGAAATGGTGGCAGTGCAAAAGGAAAAGGAGAAGAAAGGAAATGGAGATGATCAGAGCATCAGTATGGACAAGAAACGATTTCTGGCATTTATTGCCATGGTTATTAAGTGTGCGGCTGAAATAAAGGGGAAGTCAGAAAGAATTAATATGGTGCTGGACGGTGCAAGAAGATTCTTGAATGTTGTGGAAATATCTGGAGAAGATCTAGATGTTACATTGAGAGAAGGAGTTGCACCAACTCAGACAATTGGGTCTGGGTTATAGAATGGACTTATAGGAAAGCCCTCCGTAATGCCAGAGCAGCTGATTACTCATTATTAATAGAGGAAAATAAGAATATCTACTGGTTTCTTTTCAGCACTGTAGCTAGGCTGACAATGTCATAGTTTGGGGTTTTTGTCCTGTTTCCTGTTTTATTTTGAAGTGTTCTCCTTTCCTTGTGTGTCTTGTTGTTTTACTTCCTTTCTTTGCTTCCTTATCTCTCCAGTTTTGATTGTTTGCCCGACCTAATTAGTTGCACCTGTGTCTCCACAACCTAGTGTATTTAGTCTGAGTTTTTCCCTTTGTTCAGTGTCAGTTTGTCATTTGTACATTGCACGTGGTTTCCAATATGTTCAGTTTGGATGTTTTGTCTGCTCCTTTTTGACCTTTCATGGATTTTGTAGCTTTCCTGCTCCTTGTTGGATTTGTTTGCTTGTCTTGGACTGCCTTCCCGATTTGGACCTCTGCCTGCCTGACTATCCGTGTAAGCCTTTCCTTTGTAATAAGTTACTGAACTGCATCTGCTCTACCTCTAAATCTGCATTTGGGTCCTATTCCCTTGTGTTCCCTGTTTCCCTGCGTGACACCTATACAACAGACAAAGAGTGACAGCTCTATTGAGCCATGTATTCCTATAGCCCTCAGTAGTAACGACTTCATGAGTTTCCTTAATGATAAAATTTTATTTGAGACAAAATTCATCATGTCCTGCCCTCAACCGGTACCAATTTATCTTCAAACACAAGAACCTTAGAAACAGCTGTAAAACCTGATATATATTTAGACTGCTTTTCTCCTGTCGACCTTCAATTAACTTAAACGATTTCTTCATCTAAGCCCATCCCAATTAGGCTGGTTAAATAAGTTTTACCTTTAAATTAGATATAGGTCTATTGTGTGTCAGTTGTGTGACTTTCTACATAATAGTTTATTTGATGATGAGTGCATCATAGCACAGAGACAGCACTGGTGAAAATTACAAATTACCTTCTAATTGCATCAGACAATGGCCTTGTCTCTGTACTTGTTAGATCATAGTGCTGCATTTGACACCATTGACCATCACATCCTATTACAGAGACTGGAACATTCAGTTGGCATTAAAGGAGACGCACCAAGCTGGTTTAAATCCTATCTATCAGATCGATCTCAGTTTGTACAAATTAACGGTGAGTCCTCCGGGGACACCAAAGTTAGTCAAGGAGTTCCATGAGGTTCTGTGCTTGAAATGATTCTATTCACCTTTTTTTATAGATAGATAGATATGCATGCTTCCTTTAGGCAATATTATTAGGAAATACTCCATAAACGTTCATTGTTATGCGGATAATACCAAATTATATCTATCGATTAAGCCAGGTGAAACTAATCAGTTAACTAAACTTCAAGCATGCCTTATGGACATAAAAACCTGGAACCTCCAGAGTTATCTTTGATCAGGATTTATCCTTTAACTCCCACATGAAACAAATGTCAAGGACTGCCTTTTTTCACGTACGTAACATTACAAGAATCAGGCACATCCTGTCTCAAAAGGATGCAGAAAAACTAGTTGGGGGTTGTGTGCTTGGTTTATTACTCAGCCTCACAGTTAAGCAACAGTGTTCACGGTAGCAGCTAACGTTAATTAGCTGGTCAATTAGGAGTTACCTGAGAAGTGTTTTTGATTCTAAATGTTTCTCAGAAAAAGACTCCAGAAGATCAAAAAGACAGACAGACTTTCTTTGTGGTCACTCAAGCCAACAGGATCTTGGTAACACTGGCTCTTGCCTTCTGATTCTGAATAATAATCTAAGATCACAAGCCAGCCTAGCCAGTTACTGGGTAGGTTGGTAGGATTAAGCTAAGACTGAAGACTGGGGGGGGGGGGGGGTCACAATGCCAATCAAATAAATACAGACTTTTGAAAAAGGGCATTTTCATATAAAATGTCTATAATGAATTACATAATATCCAACAATATACCAATATGTATCAACATGCCACAACCTGCCACACACTGCCACAGCAAGTGTGAAATAAAAAACAGCAAACAAATGGCTATGTCTCCCATACCAATAAAGCCCCTTTGAATTGAATGGAATTAACATTTTATAATGAGGTTTTAATAACGTCTTCAATTATTTCAGATTGATTTATATATTCAACTTAATCATGTGATTTTATTTAGTAAATTTACTGCAGTTCTGCTTTTTGTTATGATGCAGAATAAAGGAGCAACTGTATAGGCTTGTGGAAAATAAGTGCTCGTTGCTAAAGATAACATTCAGTCAGTAATCACTAATTAGCTCCACATATTGTATTTTTCAAAACAGACATTTTGGTCCTCCTAGCTACTTGTTTGATTGTGATGAGGAAAATAAAGTCCTGTTACATAGACAGGTGTGTTGACCTCCTGCATATGGCGAAAGACATGGAAACCATCTTTTTGCTAGCTATCTAGCTATCTGGGAAAGGCGAAGTAAAATAAAATATAAATATGGGGTAAGAAAAATGAATAAAGTTAGACTACCCTCCTTCAGTAAAAATTACAATGCCCTTTAACCCCTTTTCAGATCACCCTCCCCCTGATAATTTGCATACAGTCAAGGTTAGAAAAGGTTTCAGTCGTAGTCATCTGGACAGTGTTTTCAGAATCAAGACGTTTCGACTCCCATCTGGAAGTCATTCTCAATTGTGAAAAAATGGTACGGGAACTAGAAATTTAAGCTACTACGACTGAAACCTTTTCTACGATAGAACACTCCTGGACGAATGAGGGACTACACCGTCTTATTTTACTGAATAGAAATTCTACCCACCTTTTTTTTTATTATTATTTATTTATTTATTTATTTATTTTTTAAATGCCCCTGAAAACCAACAGGCATGGGAGAGCAGTAAGAATGGTAAAACTGCATAAAATCTCAAAGCATGTAGGGAGGGATTGTTAGAAATCTCGGTGTACCTCATAGACCTGCTGAAGCTCAGGGCCGATGTCCTGCTCTTCCCTCAGACTCTGACTAGCCCTCCAGTTGGGAGGGGGAAAGATGACTTTGGCAGGGCGAGAAACACTGCAACAGAAAAATAGTTTGGCAGTTACCTTGGTAGGAACCAAAATAAGAGTGATTATATAATGGCAATGTAATGATGAAGCTTCACCCCTGCAGAATGATATCAGCCAATGCAGCCACTTCCAGCCCATACAGCACGACTTCACTCTCTGAGTTATTTGCATTTTTACTACAACAGAGACAAAGTTGTTTCAGAAACAGTGTAAAACTACTTTCCAAAAATTTTGTCAAGATATCATAATATTTTTGTAGAAAATAACTGTTACCTACGAATATCTAAAATGTTAATTTCATACTTGCAAACTTAATGTAAAAAGAGTGGATTTTAAGAACATTGTGGGAAAATCAAGAAATGTTCTGAGATTTCAAGACTTGCAGATACCACACACCTATCTCACCATACAGTCCTGGACGCGTCTATTGTTTTTCTAATCTACTTTAAATGAAACATGCCCTTCCGTAGGACGAAAGCCTTAGGCTAAGTTCTCATGGAAACTGCGCTCATGTGGATTCCACAAAAAATTACAACTACAGTAGCTTAGAAAATAACATTATGGGACATTGAATTTAATGAATTTACTGTTTTATCAAACTACAAATGAGACAATTTGCTAGCTAGCGTGCTATTTCCTAACTGTATGTTCAGTGGGTTTCTGGTGTTGAGTAATGGGAAACATTAATTCTGAAGGACTATGAGCTAACAGTTTGAGTCAAGCATAGAGGCTGTATTAGGTGTATTATTAGCTTATCATTTAGAAATTGCAGGTGAGATGTTTCTCCATGATGATGATAATAACTTGTATAGATGTTAAAGTGACAGGAAGTTTCCTCCTTTCTTAGCTTATTGGAATGCAGTCAGTTCAAAGGCCTTTAGCAATGTTAACTTATTGGCATGACAGCAGCAACTGAAGGGATGTAATTCAGTATGCGTGTCAATCTTACTACTCATGAAGTACAGGTTTTCCAATGCTGTCAAAGACATTGCTTTTGATAGAGACTGGCTGGGAGGTTTAAACTATTCACAAACTATGCACCCATCTTTTACCTAGTTGGGACTTTACAGATGAATTAATTCATTTGGGTGATTGTTAACTGAACTGCTGAACAGAACTTTTGTTAGGAGACTGCATTTTCTTTTGTCTCACAATCCTGAGAGCCATTGAACGCTGCATTGGCCGGTCTGACCTGTGACCCGGATGTAACCAGGTCAATAAAAAGGTCAGCAATCATTTTTTCAGTTTATTTCTCCTGGAATCCTTCACTGTGGTAGATAGTCGTGGCTGTTTCCCTCTGTGTGGCATGTTAACAACAGACACACAGCAGAACTGAACTCTTTTCTCCTGGCTTCGCCTCCAGCATGCAGCAGACGGTTGTCTGCAGCGACACGAGAACCTGCTAGATCGCTGTAACAGCGTTTAGTGCCAACGGCTACCACATACAAAGCCTGCCAGCTAACTTCACATACTAACAGGAGCACGAAGCAAGTTAATACTGAGCTGTTAACTGTAAGGACAACCACAGACGGAGCGACCAGCTTCCTCCGATCTCTACAAGCGGACACTGCACAGTAAAAGATGCTTCCACAGCAGAACCACAATTCTTCCAAGCTTGGCTCGTCTACAACAGACTGACCGCTAGCTAACAGCAGCACCAAAGCCACCTCTCTTACCCTCCCATGGAGGGTAACGTAACAACTGGGCATAGCACAGAGTAACAGTGTACTTGGTTAAGCACAGGACTGTTTAGTTAATGATGTACATGTACTGTTGTGTGTTTCTGAGGTTTTGTTGTTGCGACGTGTTTATCGGTTAGGTTAATTTGGTAGCCACATGCTAAATTGTCTGTGTGGAGCATAACATAACTAACATCAGTCTTGGCATAACTAACTCCTTTTAACTTGGCACTGTTACCTTAAACAGACCACACATATACACCTCTAATTTGACTTAAGTACAACCACACAAATGGCGCAGAGTAACTTTAAAGCTCCTGCTTCACATGTTCCTTTTGGCGCACCCAGACGTGTGTGTGTGTGTGTGTGCGCGCACACGCACACCCCTTTGTTCTGTAGTCTAGTGTATCTAGAGTTAGTCTTAAGTTATGTGTTTTTTGCTTTATCTTTAATAAATGCTTGTGTATAATTATGCTGGCTTTAATGTCTCACAAGAGTGAATAATTTTACCTCTTCTATGCTGAACTCAACCTACTAGCTATTAATGGTCATTTTGGTTATAGTTATCAATTCAATTATTAATCTATCCATCCATCCATCCATCTTCTTCCGCTTATCCGGGGCCGGGTCGCGGGGGCAGCAGTCTAAGCAGGGACTCCCAGACTTCCTTCGCCCCAGACACTTCCTCCAGCTCCTCCGGGGGGATCCCGAGGCGTTCCCAGGCCAGCCGAGAGACATAGTCCCTCCAGCGTGTCCTGGGTCTTCCCCGGGGCCGCCTCCCGGTGGGACATGCCCAGAACACCTCCCGAGGGAGGCATCCGGATCAGATGCCCTAGCCACCTCAGCTGGCTCCTCTCGACGTGGAGGAGCAGCGGCTCTACTCGAGCTCCCCGTGTGACTGAGCTCCTCACCCTATCTCTACGGGAGCGCCCAGCCACTCGGCGGAGGAAGCCCATTTCGGCCGCTTGTATCCGCGATCTTGTCCTTTCGGTCACTACCCAAAGCTCATGACCATAGGTGAGGGCAGGAGCGTGATTGACCGATAAATCGAGAGCTTTGTCTTTCGACTCAGCTCCTTCTTTACCACAACGGTCCGATACAGCGCCCGCATCACTGCAGGCGCTGCACCGATCCGCCTGTCAATCTCACGCTCCATCCGTCCCTCACTCGTGAACAAGACCCCGAGATACTTAAACTCCTCCACTTGGGGCAAGGACTCCCCACCCACGCGAAGAGAGCAAACCACCTTTTTCCGGTCAAGAACCATGGCCTCAGATTTGGAAGAGCTGATTCTCATCCCAGCTGCTTCACACTCGGCTGCAAACCGTCCCAGTGCATGCTGCAGGTCCTGGTTTGAAGAAGCCATCAGAACGACATCATCTGCAAACAGCAGAGATGAGATCCTGTGGTTCCCAAACCGGACACCCTCCGGCCCCTGACTGCGCCTCAAGGCCAGTTACGTCGCCCGGATTGGCGCTACCGGGGCCCCACCCTGGAGCCAGGCCTGGGGTGGGTGCCCGACGGCGAGCGCCTGGTGGCCGGGCCTTTCCCCACGGGGCCCGGCCGGGTACAGCCCGAAGGAGCGACGTGGGGCCGTCCTCCCGTGGACCCACCACCCGCAGGAGGATCCGTAAGGGGCCGGTGCAGAGAGATCTGGGCGGCAGTCGAAGGCAGGGGCTTCGGCGACCAGATCTCCGGACACAGAAACTGGCTCTAGGGACATGGAATGTCACTTCGCTGGGGGGGAAGGAGCCTGAGCTTGTGCGGGAGGTTGAGCGTTACCGGCTAGATATAGTCGGCCTCGCCTCCACGCACAGCCTGGGCTCTGGAACCCGTCTCCTCAATTATTAATCTGAGTACCAAATTGATAGTTTAGTGTATTTTATGAGAATCAATCATTTCTCTTCTTTAAGAAGAGTGGTGCCCTCGAGGACTTTATTATATTATTTATGATTATCTTTGATCTTCAAATTTAATTGATTGCACCTACACAGTTTGACACTTTACCCATTGTGAATCCCAGCACCCTTTTATAGGAATAGATGACTCTCTACCACATCTGCTGATTAAAGGGTATGCTCACACTAAAGATCTTCAATCATTAGTTGATTAACATTTTAATATAATACATGCAATACATTGATATTTCACTTGCCCAAGTCCTTTTTTTTAATTTATGGCTATGTTGTCACAAATTCCTAATGTATTATGCCAGGTTCTATTTAAGTCATTCCAAATTAATGGATTAAGGACCCGTGTGAGCGTGGTTTCCATCGGAACGCAGCCGTCGAGGCTTTTGTCATACGGAAGTGGGCGTGGTTTTATCTGAAGTAGGTTGGGAAAACAAAACGCATATTGAAAAGTGACCTACCTTCGTATTTTGAGCTCAAACTGTACAGTATTGTTGTGAGTGTCCTTCACTCTGGGTACAGTGAATCGAAGTCCAGCCCATAACTAGAAAATGACCCACAGAAAATGTATACAATTAATCCAAGGAACATGACAAAAGAATCATAAATGAAAGATGTCTTGTATTTGATTTAGTTTAGTTGTTTTTTTTGTTTTGTTTTTTAAACCACACACTCAATACTTCTACATTCCCTCCACAGCTTTGAGGAGATCTAAAAATGACCTCTGTCCCTCATTTAACATGTTTAAGTCTAACTGATTCTATTGGTGGTAATGAAAAGTAGACATACAGTTTTTGTGTGTGCCAGAAAGAAACATTTTTCTCACTGTGAAAAGATAGTAAATAGTCAGAGCCTGGACTGTTGTTCTTGTCTTAGATATTCCCCTGATTTTTGAAAACATGAAAAGTATGATTTATGTTTTAATAAGTCAATGTAAAACCTTATGAGTTTGTGTATGAATTATGCTGAGCAAGAACATTTTGACAACTAAAGTGTACAGGGACACAAAACTGAAAGGCCAAAGACAACATGTGGGCTTTGTTGGCTCTTACACTGGTACCAGACTTCATGGGGTTTCCCAGATCACACACAAGATAGCGGGTCTGGTTTTCTGTCTCATAGCTGCACGTCAGCTGAGTCAAGCTCTGGAGAGGAAACATCAAATACTGTCAACTCTTTGACTCCAATATTAAGATCACTCAATAACTTAACACACAACCTATAATATTTGAGACATCTTAATACGTTTTGGTGGACAGACAGCTTTTATGACAAGGATTATGCCACAAAATGATTCATGTATTTTTTTTAATTTTTATTTTTTTAAATTTGGCTTTGAAAACAATACCTGAACTGCGAAAGGAAACACTTGCATTGAAACAACTGTATTGGAAAAAATCGTATTGGCACTGAAAAAGCTCCACTGAAAAACACAGGCATTAAAAATTATTTAATTTTATTTTAATATTTTTTCTATTCTGATGTGTTTTTTCAATGACCATCTTCTGATTTTTTTTTTTATTTTTTTTTTTATGCTGTGATAGTGATTTTCAGTTTTTTTTCAGTTTTCCATTTCCATAGTAGGTTTGCTGAGAAGCGCAATGGATTTCTGCTCAAAATGTTCCAATGACCTTATAAAATTTGAAGTAGTTTCACTGTACAGGGAGTCACCTCAACCATAGCAACAGAGTAGGCTACAAGAACTAGGATTATGGCGGAGCATGTGGCAGTAAAACCTGAGAAGCATCCAAGAAAAGTTTCTGATGCTCCAGATATAAAAAGAAACTGTGTTCAGAGGAAGGATTACAGTTAAAAAAAACAACAAATCGACGGCGAGGACAAACACGGATAACCATTGTGTTGCTTTTCCTAGGAGAGTGCTGAAAGAAGAGAAGGGACTGAGGGCAGACACGGATATCGTGTTACTGCTCCTTGACAGGTTGGTATTTGTGAAATACTTCAATTAATAGCCCTGGCTTTTATTTGCTTCAATCACTCAACCTGCCTATATTTGGGACAGTTGTCTGTTTGGGACAGGCCTTTAATTCCTTTCACACATATCAAATTGTTTTTTTTGTTTTTTTAAACTAGTATGAATATTGCTTGTATAAAAATTAGGCTATCGAATAAACATGGAAAGTATGAATCATTCATTTGATCTAGCGCAGAGAGACTCATCTAGGCTAACCTCATGGAGAGAGACGAACAAAGTTAGTAGACTGTGAGCAATGGTCTTCACATGACAATATTCACAACCTGGATTCATTTTTATGACAAACCGTTGGATCGGTGGACTCTGCTTTTAATTGAAGTTTTACGGTATGTAACTATTACATTTACTCTACCTAAATAATGGAATATTGTCTTGGAACTGTGGAAATGTCTCTGTATTTTTCTAACTACTTATGAACACGAACCTGGAGCAAGCTCACCTGTAGGCATACTTCATAAGCACGTGTCGACAGAGTTTGCATAATCACTCTCACTGCCAGAAGGGGGAAACAAAAGTTCCGCATTGCAGGTTTTAAGGTTAGTGCTTGTTCCAGGGGCCTCTGCAAGACTAGCATAATGTCAGTAAAAAGGTAACTTTAACCGAGCCCAGTTCTCTGTGAAAACGGCTGGTTCAGGAAAAGTCTCCTTAATATGCAGATTATGTGTAAATCACATCAAAACCCTCCTCTACATGCTAAAATGGTGAGAGAAAGTTGAAAATAAAAACCACTGTCAATGAAAAAAACTTACAGCGTGAAAAAATCTGTCACTAAAAAAATGTGACATGAAGAAAAAAGTCAGAAGACCATCAGAATGCAAAAAATATCAAAATAAAATTAAAGTTTTTAATGTCTGTGTTTATTTTTCAGTGGAACTTTTTCAGTGCCAAAACAACTTTTTTCCAATACAAGTGCTTCACTGCCAATGTTTCCGTTTTCAGCCACTGTCACAGTGTCACAAGACACTGTTCTGGCTACACATACGTTTTGCACATCAATTGCTCATGTGGGTTTTGCACATCAGTTGCTCTACAGCACTGCATTCAAGTGCTATTTTGTTGGAAATCAAACAAAAATCAAATGATAAATATGCTGTACATTGTTATGAAAGCCAGAGATTGTTATTTGTACTTGTACTTATTTGTAGTTGTTTAATAATAATAATACTTCAGTAATAAAGAAATATAAAGTATTACCGGTATTCATTCGCACCTCAAAAAGCCCTAGCTAAATGTATAGTTACAGTGACAGTTGACTGCCTCACCAGATTGTTGCGTGCTATCCCACTGTAGTCGGCCTCTGGGGGAAGCACAACATAGAGCTCGGTCTCATACGCCCCTCCCTCTCCCTCGTTCCTGGCATTGAAGGTCAGGCTCAAGGAGTTTTCATCACCCAGGTAAACCACTGTTCTGTCACTGGGAGAGGAGAACCACAACAGCAACAAGGTTGTTGACAGCTATTATAAGGGCCTTTAATACAGACTGGGTTTCTGTTTGCCAATTGTACATACTGTAGCTAAAAGATAAATGCAGAACCCATAATGGAGTCTGAAATGTTTATCAAGTTTAATATTATAAAAATAGACAAATTTTCACCATTATTAAATCAGTTTTTACTACTTGGATGTATGTAACATTGAGAAATAATTTTATAGATGAATAAATTGAATCTTGAGCCAGACTGACATATTTGCTTGGACTAAGCTAGCTAATTAAAGCAGAGATCGAACAAAAATATCAAAGAGTTAACTTTACCATCCTTACTATTACATAATAATATTACTTTACATTTGTCATGTGTAGTAGTCATAACAAGTAGTAATAATCAGCGAGGCAAGGACTCCTTTTAACTGGCTTCATTGTTTGCCATGCTAACACACGCTGCACACAGCTTCAACTCTTTTTTTTTAAACACCACCACCCACTCTCCTTCCATACTCTCAATGTCTGTTTTACCAAAAGCCATTCTTAGGTATACTATGCCTATGAATGGTCTATGTTAATTAAAACTGTGGGGTTAGGGTTAGAATATGCAAAGCTTTGATGGGGGGGTAAAACTGTCAATAACTATCAAGGTTCATCACCTGAAGGACAAAACACTTGTTTTTTGCTAGTCACCATTAATAGCTTAAGCCCATGGCATTTTACACTGCATAAATTAGTCTAGCGGCTTGCAGACTTTTCCTCTACTCATAGCTTAACAAATTATATATTATTTATACTTTTTCTTACTCACCTTTGGTTTAAGTCACTGCATCTCCTGACAGAACACTACAATTGAATTGTACTCACTTGTCAACTCGAGTAACGTTTACTTCACCTATCTCTCTTCTACTCTGCACCCCCCGGCGGCCCATCCGCCCCCCCAAAGCAGTCAACCTTGGGGAAACACTGCGTTGCTGTCATTCTCTTGTGCTAAGATGCTGTTTAATGTTAATGTTGGATTATTAATTCTTATTTCATGGGCTATTTGGGATTTTTGGGGTAATGCAATATTACAAAAATAACCGCAGCATTCAAATACTGATTTGGATGTAGATTATCTTGGCAACGGCAGAAGCTTTGTAGCTTCTTAGCATTCGGGTCAGCCCTATAAAACTGTGGTCCACACCCACAGTCCATTCAAAGCACAAGCCTGTAGCATCCCTCAGTAGCACCTGCATCGGCTCCATCACTGTAGCAAAGTTCGGCAGGAACTTAGTGTACCATGAGATTAGTCCTAGGAAGAACCATAGTGACACCTGGGTCCTGTGGGGCTGGGGCATCATGGATGGCTGTGATGTGATCTGTGTCAGGCAGATTACCTTCTTTGCAAATGACATGGTACAAGAATCTGAGGCTTGATTGTCTGAATGAACATTTTTGTGTGTTCAGTGTCAGGCCTGCATCAGTCAGGCGCTGCAGGACAGCACGCAGGCTCCTGTCATGCTCCTCCTCAGAAGGTCCGGCAACAATCACATCATCGAGATAATTGCATACTCCAGGTAGATCTTTCAACACTGTTTCCATCATTTTTTGGAACGCGGATGGAGTGGAGGCCAAGCCATAAGACTATATAATAAAGGCAGTCAGATCACGACTGTCTTCATGTTATGGTAGTTGCTGGTACACTGAGGCCAAGTCTATGTTGGAAAACACTGAATACCCTTGAGCTCACTCAAAAGCTTCTCCATGTGGGGCAGCGGATGACTGTCAGCAATGATGGCCTTGTTAGGCTTACGAAGATCCACACAGTAAAGGTTTACCTCCCTTCCTTGTCATAACCACGAATGGGGAAATCCAAGGTGAGGCGTCAATCTGTTCGATTATGCCTTCCTTCAGCAGCATGTCAGGTTCATCAGAGACTGCTTGTCGTACAGCAAAGGGGAGTTGCCTCAACCTTTGTTGCACTTGTACAGCGTCTTCATGTACCTTTTACTTTGTGCATGAATCCTGCAACGCAAGCCAAGTGAACTGGGCTCAGTCTTTGTTTCCATCACAGGTGCGGTAGGTGAAGCCTGGTTGCTCATTAAGTTAAGTCAGAACACCAGTGTGGACACTCGGCGTCTCAGCAGAGAAAGAGAGAAGAAAGGAAGGTTCAGCTCGTGCTTATAAAATAAATCACAAATATTGCATAAATCTTGCATTTCTGTACATTTTTCCTATTGTTTTCTTAACATGTTATCAACCTGACTAAACTCTACTAAGTGCTCATATTACTTTTACTCAAAACAAAACTGGACTGTAACTTGTAAACAAAGCAAAGCGGATTGAAAATAAAAGAGGAAAAGAGTGAGTTGTCCTGTGCATCTGTTTGTTAGTATACCGTAGACATTTTTCACTGAAAACAACTGCCTGCTGCAGGTGAGTTGTCATGTGCATCTGTTTTCAAGTTTGGACAGGAGCTGAACAAAACCTTGTATAACTTGTCCTGAACTTTGGAATAGTATCGGCCTTGTTATGTCTTCTTACCACATGTGTTGCGTTTTGCTTTAGTTGCTGGGCATTCGGTTGTGTGAGCCAGATGTGTCGCTGATCCGCATCTGTAGCAGGGTCAGTCTATTTGTAGTGGCATCTGTTATATCGTCACTGATGCGGCTTCTGCTGTGCGACCGTGTGCACAGCAGCACCACCAGTCAGCACACTGGAAAATTGTAGGGCATGCTCCACCTGACATGCAAGTGTAATTGCAGAATCTAAAGTCAGGGATGGTTCCAGTAAAAGTCTCTCTCGCACCTTTATTACCTTATTGTTAGCTATGCTAACACATGCCGCACACAGCTTCAACTCTTTTTTAACACCACCCACTCTCCTCTGCTCTCAATGTCTGTTTTACCAAAAGTCATTCTTAGCTATACTATGCCACCTAGTGGCAGACACAACAACATTTTATTTTTTTGGCTTGACTATGTCACTCGCACCTAGCACCATCTTACATTGTTAAACCTGCACAGATTTTTTGGCCATGTATATACACCTTTTATAAAGTTGTTTTAGCTAACAGTTGATATTTATACATCCAGCAGACATGAAGAAACATTAACATTCATTTGAAGTCGTGTTTCTGTCCACCTGACAAATGTAAGTATAATATTCACTCTGTTCTTAGCCCAGTTTTGGTCTCCAGCAACTCCTGAGGGAAATATCTGATTTTTTAGCTACTAAATGTTCCACTATGTTCACCAGCTAGTTGCTAACTGTCTGCTGTTTGGTACTGAGAAGGTAGTGTACCGTAGACATTTTTCACTGAAAACAACTGCCTGCTGCAGGTGAGTTGTCATGTGCATCTGTTTTCAAGTTTGGACAGGAGCTGAACAAAACCTTGTATAACGTGTCCTGCATTTTGGAATAATATCAACCTTGTTGTGTCTTCTTATTGACAATAATAAACCAACAAGATAACTTTTTGTTTTTTTATATCTATGATGTTAGTGCATCTGCTGGTATCCTGATTATTAATTTGCATGTAAACCCCAAGAATCTGTTGTACACATTTCCTATAGATTTTTTTTTGTGAATCCCCAACCTTAAAGTTCAAACTGCGCCTACGGTTTTGCCCTAAAATAACGTTACATGGTATCAACAGACTGGGCACAGTTGTAAAAGGTGAGGCACTTGTGGTTGCAATAAGCCAAATTTCATTTGGTCATAACTATTTTTGGTAAACGCTTGCCAATTCAGAGCTATAGCTTTAGCCTATTTATTATTATTTATTATTATTAAGATGGAAAATACAAATAATATAGTAAAAATAAGATAAAGATGAGAATAGAATACATATAATGCATCTTCACATGAAAATAGACATAGAATGAGCATTAAAAACATGGATAGAATGCCATAATTAATGTAAAATAAAGAATAAAATGCACTTGATGATAATAGTAAAAATGAGGAATGCATAACAGAATGGAAAATAAAACCCACTGAATAATAATAAAAAATAAAGTAAAAAATGCATAAAATCAAGTAAAATACAGCATTTTAAAAGAGGTGCAGAACAAAAATGCAAAAAGAGTTTCATGCCTGTATCAGGAAAGTCATAGCTTGTTAAAAGCTAAAGTGAAGAGATAAGTTTTTAGCTTTCTTTTAAAAAATATTTAGCGAGCTGGCTTCCCTGATATCTATAGGCCGTGTGTTCCATAGCTTTTGGATGTATGAAAACTTTTTATGCAGGTAAGTTGAATTTCAAACAGATGCTGCATTAATGGCTAGGTCTGTAGGCATCAGCAGCTAATACTAATAGCAAACCTATATAAATAAAAACTATTCCTATTACTAGTGCATTCTAAAATTCTCAAACTGCAGTGAAGAAAATAAAGCACATTATGTAATACACATGTAAACCAAGGTTAATCCCACCACCAAAATCCAAAACACTAACTTGGAAATTACTATTACCATCAGATCAGATCAGCCATAACATTATGACCACCTGCCTAATATTGTGTAGGTCCCCTTTTTACCGCCAAAACAACCCTGACCCGTCGAGGCATGGACTCCACTAGACCTCAGAAGGTGTGCTGTGGTATCTGGCACCAAGACGTTAGCAGCAGATCCTTTAAGTCCTGTAAATTGAGAGGTGGGGCCTCCATGGATTGGACTTGTTTGTCCAGCACATCCCACAGATGCTTGACTGCATTGAGATCTGGGGAATTTGGAGGCCAAGTCAACACCTTGAACTCGTTGCTGTGTTCCTAAAACCATTCCTGAACCATCTTTGCTTTGTGGCAGGGCACATTATCCTGCTGAAAGAGGCCAATGCCATCAGGGAATATCGTTTCCATGAAAGGGTGTACATGGTCTGCAACAATGCTTAGGTAGGTGGTACGTGTCAAAGTAACATCCACATGAATGGCAGCACCCAAGGTTTCCCAGCAGAACATTGCCCAAAGCATCACACTGCCTCCGCCGGCTTGCCTTCTTCCCATAATGCATCCTGGTGCCATGTGTTCCCCAGGTAAGCGACACACATGCACCCGACCATCAACGTAATGTAAAAAAAAAAAAACGTGATTCATCAGACCAGGCCACCTTCTTCCATTGCTTTGTGGGCCAGTTCTGATGCTCACGTGCCCATTGTTGGTGCTTTCGGCAGTGGACAGGGGTCAGCATGGGCACCCTAACTGGGCTGCGGCTATGTAGACCCATACACAACAAACTGCGATGCACTGTATGTTCTGACACCTTTTCTATCAGAACCAGCATTAACTTTTTCAGCAATTTGAGCTACAGTAGCTCGTCTGTTGGATCGGACCACACTGGCCAACCTTCGCTCCCCAAGTGCATCAATGAGCCTTGGCCACTTGAAGTTAACAGATTGATAGCCAGACCCACGATTTTATTGTCAAATAATGAGAGACGTTTGCTGCTATTATCAAGGAGCCATCAGACAGTTTGCATGATCTTGGGCCAGGGTGCAATTAAAACTGCTGGACCACATTAATAAATGTGAATATGTGTTGTAGCCTATATGTGCATAAAATACAAAATACAAAATAGGCCTAGTGAATAAAAATGTCTGTCCTGCATAATCTGCATAGCCTTTTTCAAGTTTTCAAGTATAATTATCCAGCACCTCAAGCTTTATATCAGATATATTCTTATTATTGTAATATATAATAATATTCATTCATTTATAATTTTCAACTGTCTGTAATTTGTTTCCAGTCATGGAGTCTTTAGCAGTCTGCAGTGGAATCAGTCCCACGTTCGTTTCTAGCCTTTTCATACTGTCAGTAAGCCATTTCAAGTCTATCACATTGCTAAACCAGCATATAAACTGTCACAGAAGCAGTCATAAATTAATTCTGGCTGTTATGAAGAGTATAATAGGCTACTCCGTAACAATCTAAATTACTTGTTGTTGTGATTATTGTGGAGCATCTGTAATGCACAGTTCAAAGCGTTCATGTCTCTTATTTTCTGCAAGTGTTTTAACTAATTGGCTAAACACTTATTCTCAGGTAAATGGCTTTAATAAGAATTTTCAGGGTGGCCTAAGACTTTGGCAGAATAGCATACATCTGCACCGATACTAAAGGTTAAAAAGAGGTCGACTAACAGAATCTCCCCATGGTTAAACAATAACAGTGTTAATGAGATTAAGAGAATCTGTCCAGTTGAAACAAAATCGAGGAAAACTAGGCTCACAGGTCACCGTAATATATACAAAGAAGTCATGACTATCTATAACAAAGCAATACGTCTGGCAAGAAAGGATTCTTTTTCCAAGATTATTAAGGAGAATGTTGGAAACTCTAGAATATTATTCTCCAATACTATTCTCCAGCTACTCAACACTGCCCCCACCCTACCACAGTTCTCTGCATCAAATTGTGAAGAACTTCCATTGTTTTTCAATAACAAAATAACTTAAATTAGGGCCAGTATTGCTGCTGATCGAATATGAATGTAAACACAGATGACCTCAGCAAATCCTGGTAAAAACATGTAACCATGAGAAAATTCATCCGTATTACATTAACTGAGCTTTGCAAGACTGTCACTGAGTGTAACTCCTCCACCTCATGTATTGACCCTGCACCTACAGCATTTTTTTAAGCGGGTGTTCGATAGTGTTTCAAATCATGTCCTGAAGATTATAAATATATCTTTTCAAACAGACATCTTCTGCCCTCAAACAGCTATTGTAAAACCCTTACTGAAGAAACCCAAACTAGACGATAATGCACTGAGCAGCTATAGGCCGATATCCAACCTACCATTCATTAATAAGATACTTGAAAAAATAGCTTCAGTGCAAATAAACTTTCTTAAAGAAAATAACATCCTGGAAGAATTTACAGCAGGCTTTAGAACATACCACAGCACTGAAACTGCTCTTACTAAAATAATCAGTGACCTCAGACAAAATTCTAATGAAAATAAGGTCTCAATTCTTGTCCTGTCCAGCGAATCAATCATCTTGAAAAGTTGCTTGATCTTTTTGACTGTGTTAAACTGGTTCAAAACATACATCAAAATGATTAAGTTTTATGTCAGTCTTGTAGATCATGTGTCTGAGAAACATGACATCTGTTTTGGGGTTACACAAGGGAGCTTCCTTGGTCCGTTATTATTGTCACTTGGTGACATGATTAGAGAGCACAATGTATGTATCCATAGTTACGCTGATGACACGCAACTGTACATCTCTGCTGAACCAAATGATGCTGCAGCTATAAACTCCATTACTATCTGTCTTTTGGCAATAAATAAATGGACGAGCGATCATTTCTTAAAGTTAAATGAGGACAAAACTGAAATCCTACTAGTTGGCCCTAAAACAAAAAGAGAAATGCTGTTTAATAATCTGGGGAAACTGCCTCCCTGGATTAAATCTGAGGTTACAAGTCTTGATGTTATCCTAGATTCAGATCTAAGCTCAGATCTAAGCCCACATTAAAAAGGTGACGAAAAAATGTTTCCACCCCTACTTTTTAACATATAAATAATATGTACAGCAAAACATGCACCCCAAAATAAATATTTTTTTAATATTTGTTGCATTAGTGATATTTAAATATTGCTGTTACAGTTGGAACCAGAACCAGACAACGCTGCACATGCGTTGGTGCGTTTACTTGCATGTGTGCACCTGCATCTGATTTAGAGACAATGGCGAAGCAAATTAAGTTGTTTGACTGTGGGGTGAAAAGTTCAACTAACTCGTCAACATCGCAAACGAATGCTGGTATTTTGTATTCCAGGAAATGAGGGTGGACACGTTAACTGATAACACTAAAGATTCAAATTGTGTAAAGTATCAGATAAAACATAAACTTCGGTTCCGTTACTGTAATATAGCTTTAAAATATTCCTTTATGTCACATTGTAATTATTAAGCTGACACATTGTATCTTAATTACTCAGAATATAAGGTGACTAAAAATGGCAACCATATTTTCTGTTTTGGCAAACCAAAAGCTGATGCCTGGTTGCCAGCCTGGCAACTACTTTTAAAAGTTAGTGTTGAGCCCTGGGTAATATCACCTGTGTACCTAATTCTGTCTGAGTTCCTAATCTCTTAACAAAAAGAGGTCTGTTTAGGTTTTCACAAGCGCCATTATTAGTGATAATGTGCCCCCTGCTCGTCAATTAAATTAAAACGCAAAGAAAAAGTTCATGTAGTTTTTCCAACGACAGATATTCATTACAATGGTCTGTATCTTAAATTTATGTTTTTAATGATAGAAAACTAAAGGGAGTTAATGAAGGGTATTAAAGCTATAATTTACACTAATGTGTTTGTTTACTAAAAATGGCAGTAGTGGAGCAAAATGAGGCAATTTTATCTTAATGAAAATAATTTCATAAAACTGCAATGCAAATATTTTATATTTATAGGCTACACAAAAAAGGAAAAAAAGGACAAAGAAATAAGAGGATCCTTAGCATGTTAAATAGTGGTAGGCAACCCCTAAGCTTACAGAAATGGTTTAACCTTAGTGCTCAGCAGCCAATGGGAACTTAAGATAATCACCCATTCAAAACTCGCCAAGTGGCCAAATGGCTCAGAATTATGTGAAATTGATGTCTGAGATCACACGTTGTCAACGTCACGTCAGTGCACACACGATTAGAAGTACTAAGCAAAAAATATAATACACTATAATACAGGTCAGAAAATAAATTAAGTACCAAGTGGGTATAAGTATAAAATAAGTGTGAAGTACAAAGTGTGCTTACTGGTTGATGTTAATTATATGGTATAAAGTAATAGTGCATGAACTATCAAGTTAAGTGTAGCTATTAAGATTATAATGAGACGGAGGATATTGCACAGCAGTAATAGAGGTATGAATAAATATCAATATCAATAAATAGGGAATTTTAAACTGAAAAGACTATATTGCACAGGAGAATTAACACAGAATATTGCATAATTATTATTAAGTATTGCAGAGATGTAATGATCAATGTCCAGTTTAATGACTTGAAGGGTCATATAGACTAACACTTAGAGGGAGGAGTTAAAGAGTTTGATGGCCACAGGCAGGAATGACTTCCTGTGGCACTCTGTGGTGCATTTTGGGGGGATGAGTCTTTCACTGAAGGTACTCCTTTGTTTGACCAGCACGTCATGGAGTGGGTGGGAGACACTGTCCAAGATGGCATGTAGTTTGGCCAGCATCCTTCTCACTGGACAGAGAGTCCAGCTCCACCCCCACAATGTCACTGGCCTTACAGATCAGTTTGTTGAGCCTGTTGCCGCAGCATGCAACAGCATACAGGATAGCACTGGCCACCACAGGCTCTGGCCCTTCCTGTAAAGACCTTGAGTGTTCTTAGTCCAGTCCAGTTTACTGTCCATGTGTACTCCCAGGTACTTGTAATCCTCTACAATGTCCACACTGACCCCCTGGATGGAAACCAGGGTCACTGGTGCCTTGGCCCTTCGTAGATCTACCACCAGCTCTTTGACTTTGTCACATTGAACTGCAGATGGTTCTGCTTACACCATGAGACAAAGTTACCCACCACAGCCCTATACTCAGTCTCATCACCACCGCTGATACATCCCACCACAGCAGAGTCTTCAGAAAACTTATGAAGGTGGCAGGAATCTGTGTGGTAGCTGAAGTCTGTGGTGTAGATGGTGAAAAGGAAGGGAGAGAAGACAGTCCCCTTGCAGACCACGCTGTCTGACACACAGACCTGTCAGTCAGGTAGTCAACAATCCAGGACACGAGAAGGGCATCCACCTGCATCGCTGCCAGCTTCTCACCCAACAGTGCTGGCTGGATGGTGTTGAAAGCACTGGAGAAGTCAAAAAACATGATCCTCACCGTGCTTGACGGCTTGTCCAGGTGGGTGTAGATGCAGTTCAGCAGGAAGATGATGGCGTCCTCAACTCCCACCTGGGGCTGGTAGGCGAACTGAAGGGGGTCCAGGAGGGGTGACCATGGGCCGCAGCTGTTCCAGCACTAGTCTCTCCAGGCTCTTCATTATGTGGGAGGTCAGTGCCACCGGTCTGTAGTCCTTGGAGCTACTGGGACGCAGTGTCTTTGGCACAGGAACGAGGCAAGATGTCTTCCACAGAACAGGGACCCTTTGAAGACGCAGGTTCAGGTTTAAGACATGGTGAAGGACTCCACATAGCTGGGCCACAGGTTTTTAGCACCCCGGGGCAAACGCCACCAGGGCTTGCAGCCTTGTTTGAGTGGAGTTTCATCAGCTGTCCTCTCACCTGGTCAGAAGTCAGGCACACAGTAGAGGTTACAGCCGGGGGAGGGGAGGAGTCGTCATTCTGGAGAGGGCCGTTGGCCTGAGAGCCAGTTAAGGGGGGAGTAGGACTCTCCCAGGATGATGGAGGAGGGGGGAGCAGTGGACTCAGAGGAGTCTGGGGGCAGACAGCAGCTGAGTTAGAGGGGGGATGAGCAGGAGCTGGTGTGTTGAATCTGTTAAAGAACAGATTAAGTTCGTTGGCCCTATCCCAGCTGCCTTCAACTCCTCTGCTGCCAGTCGGTCTGAAGCCAGTGATGCTCTTCATGCCGGCATTCAGGATGTCTTTGATGTCCGTTGTTACCCACGGTTTGTTATTTGGATAACAATGGACCATCTTAGTTGGGACATTGCAGTCCACACAGAAGTTAATGTAGCCAGTGATGCACTCAGTAAGCCTGTCAATGTCCTCTCCATGGGGCTCACAGAGTGCATTCCAGTTTGTCACCTCAAAACATCCCTGAAATGTCTCATAGGCCTCATTTAACCATCTCCTCACTGTCCTTGTGGTCACAGATCTCAGTGGGGACATCGGTTGTCCTGGGCGCCATGCTGCTCGGCTTCAGCATGATCAGCTGTTCCCTGGTGCTGCCAAACAGCTGTTCTGCAGCGGTGCCCTGACCAAGTAGCAGGAGAAGAAGTTTCACAGCGAAAAAAAATACCAAAACACTCTCTACTCTCATTTTCATAAAAAGCGTACTTTAAATTACACTTACACAAAAGTTACTCAAGTTTTAAAGAAAAGGGAAAGCTAAAAGTTGGAAAAAGCAAGACAACGAGACGGAGCAACGGCAACAGGCAGCATGCATGTTGGCGCATGTGCACTTTTCATGGCTGGAATGGTTAGAAAAGTGTTGTGTGGCTCGGCCCGAGCCACTTTGTTTATTTTCAATTCCATTTTATTTATATAGCACCAATTCATAACAGAAGTTATCTCATTGCACCTTTCCTATAGAGCAGGTCAAGACCATACTCTTTATAATATTATGTACAGAGACCCAACAAATCCCACCATGAGCAAGCACTTGGCGACAGTGGCAAGGAAAAACTTCCTTTTAAGAGGCAGAAACATCGAGCAGAACCAGACTCAATGGTGGGCGGCCAATAAGTAATAATATAATGGTAGTGGTAATATTAATATTAAAAAATTTATAATAATAGGAATGACAGTCATAGGAATAATAATGACAATAATAGTAACAGAGCCAGTAACAACAGTAGTAACAGTTGTCGAGCAGGAACACAGGGGCAGCAGGTGGCCCACAACCCACTCACAGTTTTAACCACACCTTCAACTTTGTTCTGGCATATGGCATTGAAATTGAACATTTAATAGTCTTTCCACAGAATCCTTCATTATCGGACCATTATTTAATAACTTTTGAGCTCCTATTACTGGACTACACGCCATTAGGCAAAATCTCCTACTTGAGATGTCTATCTGATAGTGCAGTAGCTAAATTTAAGGAAGCAATCCAATCTGCATTTGGTTCTGTGCTATGTCTCGATATAACAAAGGACTCCTGTGCTAATTTCAGCCCCTCCCAAATTGACCATTTTGTTGATAGTGTTGCAGGCTCACTGCAAACAACACTCGATTCTATCGCCCCTCTAAAAAAGAAGATAATAAAACGGAAGAAGGTTAGCTCCAACTATTAATTCATCTAAGCCATCAACCTGTCTCTTAGACCCTATTCCAACTAGGCTACTTAAAGAAGTTTTACCCTTAGCATTTCTTTACTGGATATGATCAATCTGTCTTTATTAACAGGCTATGTCCCACAGTCCTTTAAAGTAGCTGTAATTAAACCTCTTCTTTAAAAGCCCAATCTTGATCCAGGGGTTTTAGCCAACTATAGACCTATATCTAACCTTCCCTTTCTCTCTAAGATCCTTGAGAAAGCAGTTGCTAATCAGTTGTGTGACTTTCTAAATAACAATAGTTTATTTGAGGATTTTCAGTCAGGATTTAGAGTGCATCATAGCACAGAGACAGCACTGGTGAAAGTTACAAATTACCTTCTAATTGCATTAGACAATGGACTTGTCTCACTTCCAGAATGCAGGGTTACTTGTGGTTCCTAGAGTCTCCAAAAGTAGAATGGGAGTCAGAGCCTTCAGTTATCAAGCTCCTCTCCTGTGGAATCAGATCCCAGTTTGGGTTTGGGAGGCAGACACCATCTCCACATTTAAGAGTAGGCTTAAGACTTTCCTTTTTGATAAAGCTTATAGTTAGGGCTGGCTTGGGTGAGTCTTGAACCATTCCTTAGTTATGCTGCTATAGGCCTAGACTGCCGGGAGACTTCCCATGATGCACCTCTTTCCTCTCTCCTTTTCTCCCTCTCCATCTGTATGCATTTTTATCCCATTACTGCATGTTACTAACTCGACATCTTCTCTCTCCCATAGTTTTGTGCTTACTTGTTTCTCTCCTCTCTCCTTCTGTTGCTTTCAGCAGGTATTTCTACCTCCGGAGCTGCAGAGACTGGATCTGTGGTTGTGGGCCATCTGCTGTCCCCGTGTTCCTGCACAGTTGTTGTTATTGGCTCTGTTACTATTATTGTCATTATTATTCTTGTGACTGTCATTCCTATTACTATTATTAATATTACCACTACCATTACACTATTACTATTTTAAAATTCTAGGTGGTATTTGCATGGCGCCCCACCCTCTCTCTCTCTCTCTCTCTCTCTCTCTCTCTCTCTCTCTCTCTCACTCAACCTCTCAACCTCTCTCAGCCACCACTGAGTCTGGTTCTGCTTGATGTTTCTGCCTCTTAAAAGGAAGTTTTTCCTTGCCACTGTCACCAAGTGCTTGCTCATGGTGGGATTTGTTGGGTCTCTGTAAACAATATTATAAAGAGTACGGTCGAGACCTGCTCTATAGGAAAAGTGCAATGAGATAACTTCTGTTATGAATTGGCGCTATATAAATAAAACTGAATAGAATTGAATCACCCAGATGTTTCAAATCACTGAAGCTACGCAGAAAAAAACAACCCAAGTCCAACAAGTTCGCACAAATTATATTTTTTATTATTCTATTTATTTTGCACTTTTGTAACATAAGAGATATTTTTCAGTTTTGTAGCCGATTGTGACCTATATTGTCTTTTGCTTTTTTTCAGCCCTACAAAAAAATATGACCTACGCAGGAGTGTATGTCTACGGTTTACTGCGTAATAGACTACAGGCTGTACTGTCTCAGGGGGGACGACAATAGGTCGAACAAACTTTAACTTGCACTACTGTCTGTTGAAAATAAATTTAAAAAACCCTAACCGTATGCAGGTGGGGGACGCTAGGATCAAACAGCAGGGTTTTCCCTACCATTATAAGACTCGAGCGCAATGCTTAAGCATTTTGTCAGACCGCCTAAGCCGAACAAACAGAAAAAACTATGCTGAGACACTGCATTTTGTGTTTACTTGTGTTATCTTTGACTAATATTTAAATTTGTTTGATGATCTGAAACATTTAAATGTGACAAACATGCAAACACTTTTTCACACCATTGTACAATGTCCCTGTAGTGAGTTTGTGATTATTTGACTAAAAATTTCTCTATCTCTTCCTTGCTGCAACTGACTGAACCCTGATGCTTTATGCAAATTAATGCGATGGAATGCCCTTAAAATTACATTAATATCGTTTATCGCAATTATTGCTAGGACAATAAATTGTCCAACAAAAGTAGTTATCGTGACAGCCCTACTAGGAGTCAGAAATGTTCAAATCCTACACAAAAGGCCTTTAATTTGAACACAGATGTAATCAGGAGATTAAGAACTCAATATAAAAAGTAAAATCACAAAAATAAAAAACCTAAGATAATGACGATTGATTCAACTTGTTAACCATGCTAGCTGCATGGCTACATGGGGCAGCCACACACTAAGAGTCTACAGCTACCGAGCTGTAGAAACTCTCAGTCTCGTTTTTGATGGTATTTCCCATAAATATCTATTACACAGCCATTCTTTTTTATCAGTCTTTTAAGACAGTCAAGGTCAGTCAATCCATTGGACTTTTTTGTGCTACCTCTGCTGCTACATTCATTTGAAGTGACTTGGTGCAGGGCATGACCAAAATGAGGGTCAGAACCAGGGTTCTTCTTTCATTCCCTATTACCTCCTCCACTCCCCCCATCTTCAGAGGGTTTGGACGTAGTTACACCTCGCTAGGTAGGACGACCACCAGATGATTTTAATTGGGCATGAGCAAGTTTAGTGAATGCAGAGGAAGCAACACTGATACCCTAACTCCAACACTGAGCAGGTGCTGAGAACAGACTGAAATCTGCAGCATATAGTTAAGATGTTAACTACAGAGTTTCACTTGTTGGGAAAAGTGGATCAAGAAACTCATAAAAGCATTATTGAAGCCAGAGGATACAACTGACATTTATAAAACAGTGTGTAGGATCCATACTAAAAGTGTACGTGTGGACAAAAGCAGAAAATGGTGTGCGGCAAAAAAATATTATATATAATATAAAATTGTGTGTACTAGGGCTGCATCTATCGATTATTTTAGAAATCGAGTATTCTACCAATTATTCCATCGATTAATCGAGTAATTGGATAAGAAATACGTTTGCTTTACTAAAGAGCCATAGTAAATATGCAAAAGAGAAAATAAGTCAGGACTCTTAAAATAAACAATGGTATAATTTTTTTGAAAAAATCTACATTTTTATTGCTTAAATTGCATACCATAATATTATATGTCAAAACTAAACCCATTTAGTGCATTCAAGTGCCATATTACATTCTGGGTTCTGAAATGCAAAAACAAACACCTTTTGCTTTAAAAAAGGTATATATACTTAACTTTCAGAACTACAAGTTTCAACCTAACTACAGCTCAGGCACATTGATTTACGTTGATATCAATTCAAAATACATTTCTGGGAATAGAGGAGACGCGGAGCAGTCGAGAAAGAAGGTGTGTATTCTGAGCTCCGTGCACACAAGCATGGGCATCACCGATAGGCTGAAGGCAAAGCGGGAGTCAGTGACACTGGTGTGAATATAGCTTATGCAATAATTACAGTTTACTATATGCAATGATATGAATATTGATAAATGTATAATGAAACTTTTTTAAATGTATATTTTGGTGTTATTTAGTTTTTTAAAAGATATCCTAACACAATAAATGCATTAATCTCCCATTTGGGTAATTTATCATTAGAGATTATAGAGTTTGGAATCTAGCAGTCAAAATGACCGCTCATGGCAATTCTAGTAAGTTTGGAATTCTGGCACTTCTAGCGTTAATCATCCGTGCGAAACACAGTAATTTGTAATTATATGGATTAAATGAAGCAATGATTTTTAGTAATCAAGTTACTCTAGTTACAAGGAATCGTTTCAGCCCTTGTGCATACGCATACCTGCAGGGAACTTTCCATTCATAAATCACAGTCCACCTGGAAATGTGCGCAGGTGGATCAGCCTCATATCCCGCCCTCTATACGCCCACATTCAACCATAAATGGTCAATGTAAAGCACCACATGAATATTAATGCTTAGAAATGAGCCTGCTTACGGCGAATCATGGCAACAACAGCGAGAGGAAGACGAAAAAAAGTGAATTTTTATGACACAGAAATCGAGGTGTTTGTGAGATGGAGGTTAGAAAGCATATATTGTTTGATGGTCACAGCAGCAAAAAGAAGGTCACAAACAAAAGAAAAGTTGCAGCAAGTTTAAAAGAATTATATTATTCCCAAAAAGGGGCTTCAGGCAGAAAGATAAACATTATATTGTTGATCATATCAAACACACACCTGTCGGATAACTTGCCAGAAACCCCAGAGTGGTTAGTTACTACTTGTATTTCCGGGATGGTGCAGTTCTGTTGGGTTGGTCTGTCTAATGCTGGACCCAGTTCAGCGCATAGATCCAAGAGCACACCAGGGAATCTAAATCGGCCTATTAGCCAGTCATCATCATAGGCCAGGAAATCTTTGTGGTCGCTGAACACTTGTTCCCTCCTGATCCTTCCCTTCATGTTGTTGATGTTTACAGCAATCAGACTGATTACTTCACACCTTGCCAAAACGCGTCATTCAGTGGTATTCCCCACCCTGGAATATCATTTGAAGATGGAAGTTTGACAGGTGAACACATTTTGTATGTCACTTTTGTTATGCTTGGCCTGCATTATGATTAGGACTGATAATGAGGATATGGAGTGTAGCGATTGTGCAAGAGCTGGCACTGGCTTTATTTCCAGACTGCTAATGTACACAATCCATATGTGCAGGTGGTGAAGATGTGCCGGGTGAGTCGAGGTGAGAAGGCAGTGCACTCTGTGTGCCTGACTCCACAGTCGCATTCACGTTTATATGTTGGCTTATATTTTTTACAATTGAAAGGTGCTTAAGGAATAGTTATGGCTCACTACAAGCGCAAGTACAAATAACACTGCTGGTTTGAATGTTTATGATAATGTGGATCTATAATTAACATTTGATATTAAGTGAAATTAAATGTGTGAGAGGCATCATTATACAATCTGGCTACAATTCACCACCTCACCATCTGTGTCACCAATTTCCTCTGTCTCCAAAATGTGCCTACGCATGGGTCAGAGTGTGCTTACATTGTTTTTTTTAAATCCCAACTTTTGCGTGGGGAGTTGCGTATGCCACTTTCAGGCCCCGTTGTATGTAACAGTTATAAATGAGACCCCTGGTTTGTGAATGTTAAGAATTCCACTGTTTTCTTGGCTAGCAAGAGAAAAATGCTGTGTATATAGTATGCCAGTGAAGGGAAGCAACTACAAATGCAGATCTTTGAGTTTTCATGGGAGACTTTTCGCACAGATCGTATTTCTGCAACAAAGAGGAATTACACTGCCATGTAATGCAAAACACTCATCTTAATGGCACTGCAAGGGAGGAGAGACTCTGAGCATGTGTGTTCACTTTGTGAATGGACTGAGACATTGCCAAATATCTGGCTGACATCCATTCAAAAACAAGTATACATGATTAATGAGTCAGGAATCTTTCATCTATATTTGTAATCCAGTGTAGGCATGTTATGAGCTGTAAACAGTGTCTTATCATTTGTGTCTTAAATGCTCTGAGTAACAGAATCATGTTTACTCCCTTGAATATCAACTCCCTGTCTCTCCCTGCAGATTAAGTGAACTTATCTGCAGATAACCATAGCAACAATATTTAAGCTTCATTGATTATCACTAGTGTTACATGCTGGTTATGATGTGCATATGATTTTGACTCTCGTGTGTTCTTCCCTCAGGTGTATCTGGTCCGGTCTGATTGAGGGAAAACTAAAAAAGAGGGGGTGGGAACCTGGGCTCATTCTTTTTCTACCTTCCAGACTCGGCAGCAGCAGTTGGTGTGGGTCCAGTCCAGTTTTCGCTGCTTTATTTCTGTTAGGTTTAGTTCGATTATTGGCTTAGGTTAGAGGGATGAACCCAGATCCTATGGTCCACTGTGGGTTGGTCTGAGTGGCTTCCCTTCTTTTTGTTAATTTTGGCTGGCCCATCAGCCTTGTGGTTTTTTGTTATTGCTGTTGGTTTATTGACATTTTTATTGTTTATTAATAAACCTAATGTTTCTCAAGAAGCACTGGAGAAACTATGGTTCTCCCCTGAGCCTCCATTGATAAAAGAATGCTTGAATTATTTTAGGGATATTGCTCTCCCTAAAGATCATTATCTCTAATGCATAAACCATGCGCATCCACTGTAGAGGTTTGGGATATCCTCATTGGTTCTCTTTCAAGCCCACATTTTCTTTCACAGATGTGTCTCTTTGAAAGAATGTAAGAAGACCTATACAAACATTATCTATTGTCTGTTTTTTTTTTTTTTGTTTATATAGTTTGTGTTAAATGCTGCTTGTATGTGCAAGAATCCTTGTCTATGGTACCTCATGTACAACGATCTTCATGTGACAAATTCAATAAAAAGTTGATCACAAAAAATTGGGACCAGCTAATAAAACATTGCTCCATAGCACTACTACTGGTCAAAAACTCCACAGGGTACCTTTAACTGACTACAAATAAACAACATTTGAAGTTTTACATCTAGCCTTCTTTTATCCTGTGGCCATAATATAAGTGCGATAAGGCACTCGGAGGTGTCCTAATACAGAAAATAATGGACTCTGAGGAGGAAACACCACAACATGAAGCAGAAATGTGTTGTGATTGTTTTCATTATGCACATAGTGCAATATCACTTACTTATGAGACCTTTAAAATCATGGATAACTGGAGTGACCTGGAAGCCTAATGGTTAAGGCGCATACCATATGACCACAATGTCCACGGTTTGATTCTGGTCGGGGACCTTTGTTGTGGCATGTCATACTCTTCTCTCTTACCATGTTTCCTGTCTCTCTACACTGTGGCTGTCAAATAAAAGCAAAAAATGCCAAAAATGTGTAATTTAAAAAATGGACAAAAAATCATGGATGACTTACCATCTACCATTAAACAGTATTTTTTTGTTCTTTATGTATTGTGTGATTTTATTATGATTATATTTATTTTGTGTTGTTTGGTTCCAAGGTTTTACTGCAGTGTTATTCTAACACCTTCCCAGTAAGACAGTTAAAGCTGCACTAATCAATATTTTTTATATTATCCAAGGATTAAATGACTATGTGTAAAGTGAAATTGGTCACTTGTAGT
This sequence comes from Siniperca chuatsi, assembly GCF_020085105.1. Taxonomy (NCBI): domain Eukaryota; kingdom Metazoa; phylum Chordata; class Actinopteri; order Centrarchiformes; family Sinipercidae; genus Siniperca; species Siniperca chuatsi. Next base: position 29,594,986 of record NC_058043.1, on the reverse strand, counting down.
GATTGTATAAGTTGAATCTCTGTTGTGTTTTATCACAGACGGAGAAAACTGTGGCAGATTAGCATTGCATGACTGCAGGGTTTAAGTTTTGTTTGTTGAATCAGGTAAAGAAAGGTGATTTCCTCTCACCCATAAACAGCCAGCTTGAGGTCAGGGACACAGATGTTGTCCTCTCCACAATCAAGTTGAATCTGGGCCTGGGAAAGAAAGGATAGAGATGAATGGAGGAAGAGGGAGGAGTGAGGGATGGTTATGATCAGTGAAAGAGAGAGAGGTATCCAGGGATCAGAGTCCAAAGGTATGGAGAGAGAAAATCTTTCAAGGAAGTGGATGTTTATAGAAACCAACACACTAGATTCATGATTTAATGAAAGAATAAGAGAGGATATAGACTATACATATCCTCCATACATGCACAAAACTAACAATATTTGCAACAACCAGATGCCAAGCAGTTGTGTGTAAACAAGTATTACATTTTTGCAAAAAAGCCTCGATCAAAAAGAGTGAAAGCCTCACATTTAAAAGGGGTTGATATGCTCTTTGGTCTTACGTGACAGATGACTTGGTAAAAACTGCAGTAAAAGATAAATGTGATTTGATTATATTGTCTTTTCCAGTGTGTCCCTTGAGCTTATTGTTTTATTCTTTCTTCCTTTTCTGTCTCCACCATTTCTCCCATGTAGCTCAAGACTGTCATTGTTGCCCTACCCTCATCTCTCCAACGTATGGGAAACATTAAATTCCAAAAGAATGCCACGGAGGGCTACAGAGAGCAAAGAATCAGCCTGGCAATGGTTAAAAGTGTCTCAGTGGAGATTCCTCATTCAAGTCCCTGGTTTTACATTCACTCCAGACTCAAGAGGCTATCAGTCATTTAACACCAAACAGACAGGAGCACACACGCTCTGTAATAGACTTACTAAGATCAAGTGATCAGTCCCAACTTATCTTCCCCCCTTCTAAACACTTTTCATATCTTTTTCACTCATCTTTTCATCTTCCCATTTGATCCTTGTGACCCATGTTTCCCTCCAGCTCTTAAGGGTATAGACCGCACTATTGGTCAAGTTCAAGACATGAAGTGATGACAACACAGAAATCAGAATCATACCTGGTAGACCACTGACTATGGCATTGCATGCCAAGACAATGTTCGGTGATTGTGGGGCGCTACCAAATTGAGTAGTTAAGTATTTACAATAAACGCTTGGGAATGGTTTTATCAAATTTTATCTGCAGTAATACATTTTAAAGAAGAATTAACTTAATAAAGCTCCTGTACTGCTGTGGGAAATCATATACTGTATTTACTGAGCAGTGATTAGTCTATGGCAACAGCTGCGCATGTAGATGAAGCAGCTGGTAGACTAGCTCCTTCAAACTCTGCTACATTATTTGTTTTTTGTTATCTTATTTTTTTCCAGCTTCTTGCTGAAACACATATTACCTATTCATCGGAAAAGGAAGCCGGGATTTGGATTAAAGAGCAGCAGACCTTAAGACGATCCACCCAGCCAGATCAACCGGACCAGACACCACGTTGGGTGCTGCGCTATTGCTCCAGGAGGAGAGGAAGAGCCGGGATAGAAGCCAAGCTGGTCCAGTTTGGACTTAAGGCTGCTCCTGGCTAATGTCCGGTCTGGATGAAATGGCACTCATGGACTACTAACTTAATTTCTTGTGTTGTATAATGATAAATTACCTTGTATCTTGTCTGTAATTTTTCACTACCTGATCTTTCAATGGAAACAGATGAAATAATCCCTACTAGTTTATACTGTTACTTCTTGTATTTCAGACATTTGAGTGGGCTTACAAGAGAAATTTGTTCTTATATAGTACGTACGAGTGATTTAAGAGAATTTGTGGCTTTTACCAGGCTACTAAATTTGTTATATTTTTGTCTGCTGAATTCCAATAGCAGGACTTGAAGCTTTGCGGTAAGAAGCTCCTTTTAGTCTTTGGTAACATTTATATGAATGAAACTTGCCTACACATGGAGCGGAACAGGTAGCCTTTTATGAGTATTTTACGGATTACACAGACATTTAACTCCTAAAATGCATCTTTGGCCTATAATGATTGCATTTTCTCTTTCAGAAAGAGTGGGTGCAATGGGACTCGGTGGAGATTTTCAAAAATTGTGACTTGTGAGTCATTACAAGCTTAATTTGTTGATTGACATTTTTGCAAGTACTGTTAACTGTGAGAGACTTTGATTAATAGGTGATGAAACACTGACCTCCAGAGCAGACTTTTGCCATTCTGACCACACACACTTTAAAGTTAAAATTCTTAGTCCTGATTGATTTGGTGCCACCTGTGGTTACCTGGTGGTAATACAGGTCCCAGAATTCTGTTCAAAATGACACATGCATCCAGTGTTGCCAACTATTTTCAATGGAAAGTAATTAAAGCCTGCTTGAAAACTTGTTAGATGTCGCTAGATTATGTCATGCGCTAATTTGTATATCCATGATGTCATTTACATATATGAATAAGATTTTTTAAAAAGACTAAGTCAAGCTAAACTGGCTCTTCATCACAAGTGAAAAAAATAAAACTTAAATAGTTAAGTCAAATCATTTAGAACTAAAACAAAGGAGAAGGAGTCCCATGGAAAAAACTATGGGAATTTGTGTTTGGTCATTAGGTAGGCACATTCATAGCTCATTCACGTTTTTGTGTGGTTGATGATTACAGCGCCACCCCTCAGTCTTGCTGCTAATTTCCCCCAGTGGCCACTTGTGTTACTGCAATTTAAAAAATCCCCTGCGGCCCAATTTTTTTTTTCCCATTTTCCCCTTAGACCGCCATTATGAAAGAGCTTTCTCTTAAACTGTTGACAGGACACCTCGAACTGCAAACAAGGTCAAGTATTACTTTTTGTATTATGGATTTTTAATCCATGAAGGCTTTATATTTGTAAAAATTTCTCTAGAAAAGCAATTTTTATGTGTGGAACGTGGGCCGAGCAGGAACGTGCAGTGGGAGAAACACTAATGAGCATGTGCAGTGAGCTGCACAACACAGTAGTATACCGCTGAAGCTAGAAAACTTTTTTCAGGATTCATTGTTTCATATTGTTTAACTAAAGAAGACAGTGAAGTACACTCTGTCCTGCATCACATACATGCGTGCAAGCACTGACTTTTGTCTTCTTCATCATGTACTGATCATGATGAAGAAGACAATAGTCAGGTATCTTTTCTTGTGAATCCCTTGTGCATGCGTGGAGTACCAGGAATTGAGATCCCGGTGTTTCTCAAGAATTCCCACCAAAATCTGGTCCTGTTTCCCCTGGAAAAATATCTGCAAGCCTTCTCCAAACCTCATTAATACTTCCACGCAATTGTTGTACACAGTCTGACATCAGACTGCCGTTATTATGGTAATATATAGCTGCAGTTCAGTTACTTTTTATACAAAAACAGCAGCATACAGTTCACCTGTGTGGTGAAATATTTTTTTGATAAAGTGAATGAAGCAGAGTGCCCAGATGTAGGCATCTCAACAGGTATATATATAAAGTATATTAAATGGCTATTAGTGAAAAACCATTAAAAGTGTGAATAATGGGGTTTGACATCATGAAAATATGTGTGGTCAGAATCGGTGTGGTCAGAATTGTGGCCTGTTGCACTGTGACCACACCCAGCAATGATTTAACAGTACATTGCTGCATCGTTGCCACGTAGCAGCAAAACCAAGATTTTCAACTGTGATAAATATCCTACCATCCTTTATTTTACTGTACTAATTAACTCTTGATGGACCATGATGCATACGATTGGAGAGACAAAGCAGCAAGACTGTCCACAACTGTGCAACTGTGTGTATGTTAAATCAACAGAATGGAGCCTAGTGTTACTCTACACAAAGTAAACTGAAGTGTTAGCATGAAGCAACAGGGCCCACAGTCTAGTGGGAACATGGATGGTTTTGGCACTTTGTTCTCTTCACTTAAGCTAGCAATGGATGAAAAGCCTGTTGATTCCTTTCACATAAGGAGAAGGGAGAATAACAACAGTTGAAATTCTGTTTATAACAGCCAGTTACAATTACATGATGTACACACTCACAAACCCACATCACACTCACTTCACCTTATATCACTCACATAAACATGTGCATGTTTTCAGCCTCTGGCTCTTGCCTGGTGGAGGAGACCACTGGCAACATACATAAACAAACCACAACCAGATGTCTGAGTGCTGAGCGCCGCCCCACCCAAACAGTCCTCCCTCTGTGTTTTTGCAGAGCCATGACTCGACAGTCCACAATAAACCTTCCAACTCTTCATTTAGGAAACAAAAGACACTACCAATGGAGACCAGACAGCAGTAATCAGTTCTTGCTCTATCAGGGCTGACCCTCAACCTCTAACCGATGGGGTTCTGCACTATAGAGGGGCCTTACATTTTATGTCAATTTTAAAATGGTGGCCTGTAACCTTCATCTTTGCCATTCGAATAAATTTCCACTGGTGACCATTGTGATAACTATCTGTTTAGTTCATAAATGCAAGGTATGTGGCCATATAAGTGGTGTGGTGTAGATGTTAAGTGTGGGACGGTGTAGTCCCTCATTCGTCCAGGGGTGTTCTATCGTAGAAAAGTTGCCCACACAGAAACAGAGCAATGTAGTCTACTCCATTCAGTAAAGTGAGGAAAACTGCAAAGAACGGTACAAAGGTGAGACCAAACAGCCACTTCACAAAAGACTTTATCAACACAGACGACACGCTAACTCGGGATTACAGAGCGCTAAGGACAAGTTGCCCACACAAAAACAGAGCTATGTAGTCTACTTCATTCAGTGCAGTGAGGAAAACTGCAAAGAACGGTACATAAGTGAGACCAAACAGCCACTTCACAAAAGACTTTATCAACACAGATGACACGCTAACTCAGGATTACAGAGCGCTGTGCATTTGCATCTAAAAGCTACAAACGAAACATTTGAAGAAAGCGAGGTGAAGATTCTAAGTAGAGAGAAGAGTTGGTTTGAACGGGGTGTCAAGGAAGCCATTTTTGTGAAAAAAGAGAACCCCTCTTAGAAATGGTGGTCTGAGATTCAATCTGCCCAAAGTCTATCACAGTGTATTAACACCTTGGTCACGCCAATCACATGCTAATCAGGTACTTAACAGTGATGAGGTAGGTGCAGCCAGAAAACAATAGTTATAGAAAACAGTTTCCGATTAATATAAAGTCAGTGGACTAACTAAATTGTTGCAGCTCTAGTTGCAACTAAAACCTTTTGAGATTTTCAGCATCTACAGCAGTGGTTCCCAAAGTGGGTGCCTCGGTATGCTGAGGTGCCTTAAGGCCAAGGGTGCCTCAAGAATTGTTTATTTCCATTTTTTAACTGTATATTTTTAATTAAGTTTCATCACATTAAAAAATGAGGCAACATTCACATTCACTGTATCTTTATATGTATTTTTTCAAACATATAAGAATGGATGAAATAAGCAATATCATCAAACATCATATATCACACTTGCCAGTTGTCACGTAACACAGCATGCTGTTTTTTTAGGTTCACAGTTGGTAAAAGTAGCACCTGTTAGAGCAAGCAATGAAAGTATTTGACACTGTAAACAGAGCTCAAAGAAATGCAGATAAGTGTGGGAATTAACGTACTATGTGAGCCTTTATGTGGCTGTGGTTTAATGAGTTATTTTGTATCATGAGTTAATATACATACCTTCTGCACTATGCGCTGTTCGGTCTGATAATTCAGGATTGGTCTGAGGCCATGCTGATCCACTGGGGAATGAGGATCCAGACTGAAGTTAAGGCTAATGCAAATGGGAGAGAGTTTATCCCGAAACTCCTCTTCACCCTGCAACAGAGAAAGATGCAACTATGTGAGTAAGTGATGTGAATGACACAAATCCAGTTTGTGTGTTGCCTCCACGGATTGATAAACCTTCGCCTGGTGTATTCATGTGCAGTTTTGTCAGTTCTCGATATTCTGAAACAAGCTGACACTTCAGATGAGGGGCAGAAATTTGTTGTCAGGGTAGAAATTTCTGGCCTTTAAGTGTCACTTATTGTGAAACCCTGTTCCAAGTAAATGTACAAGAAAAAAGTTGTCAGAAAATCAAAAGCAGATGTTACAGTAACTGTTGCCCTAAATGTAAGATTTAGTCTGTTTCTCAAAAACATGAATTCTGTTTGACCAGCCACAATGATGTGGCCCCTTTAAAGGACCAGTGTGTAACATTTCAGAGGATCTATTTGCAGAAATGGAATATAATATTCATAACTATGTTTTCATTAGTGTATAATCACCTGAAAATAAGAATCGTTGTGTTTTCATTATCTTAGAATAAGCCGTTTATATCTACAGAGGGAGCAGGTCCCCTTCCACAGAGGCTGCCATGTTGCCATGTTTCTACAGTAGCCCAGAATGGACAAACCAAACACTGGCTCTAGATAGGGCCTTTTCTGTTTTTTGTGGCCACCGTAGTTTCTCCTACATGCTTGGAAGGGGAGGGTGAGGCGAGCAGTATTCAAATGGTTGCAAATTGCAATGTCACCACTAGATGCCACTAAATCCAACACACTGGACCTTTAAAGAAATGGTGTACAAACAGAGTGGGTGGTTGGCAGTTTCTAATCAAACAATTCTTATACTGTTAAAGAGCAAAGTGCTCTGACCATTATGTCCTTACAGTGAACATCTACACATATGACTGCATGGATGTGTTTTTGGCAGGTCACTTTGATCAGGTCACCACTGAGTGATTAGAAAGTTGGTGCTGTAGTAGTTTTACCTCAAATAGCACATCAAACAGCAACTTCAAACCCAGTCTGTTAGGAAATGACTAATCTCTGTCCTAGTTAATTACATTCACCTGGTATTCAATGTGCAAAATAGTCTCTGAATAGATGTCACGAATTAAACTAGCAGGCTCTGGCTCCTGAGGGCCAGAATTAAGAAGAAAATTTGTGAAAGATATAAATGGCATAGGCTTGAGATGACTGGCCTGAGAAATAGTTAGTGCACAGTACTTAAATTTGTAAATGATCTGTCTTTCATCTTCACATAACAGTATAAAATATGGATGAAATTAAAGGAAAAATTTGTTTATTTAGTTAAGTTTATTAAATTTATCATAGTTTTGGGCAGGACCGCTTATGTGCACTGTTGTGACAGTGGGTGTAGCGAAGCTGAATTTGCCTGTATTGCTAAAGAAAACATTTTTGGACAAGTAGTTTATCACTTTTTTTTACTTTTCTAATTTTTCTATGTATTACTTATATTGTAGTCTTTATGTATTTTGCCTTGATTTATGTGGTTTATGAAATACATTTGGCTCAACCTCTAATGTGTTGGATTCAATTTGTGCCTGTATAATATTGGCAATAGTATAATATTGATTTTTGGGGTGAGCAATATCACTTTTTTCTATGTATTTTCCTATGTGTGATTATTCTCTTCTGGATGGTTTGCGTGATTTGTGATGTGTTTTTGGATCAGCGTCTGATGTGTTGGCTTTGACATGTGCCTGTATAGTATTGATCCTGCTGTTTCTATTTGTTCTTGCCCTCTTAGAGGTATGCTTTGTCCTCCATATGGGAATAACATAAATAAACATTGTTGTCCAGCTCTGCTCTGATTGGTCCAGCTTGAGTAGACTGACTATCAATCATGCCAATCACAACCACCTGTGTGATGAATGTTTGTGCCTATATATTGTCTGCTCTGCTTTGTGATGGTGATTTGACAATGCCCGACACAGATCTCTGTCAGATCTAAATGTTGCTCAATAAACTTTGACGGGAGCTACTAGTAGAGTGTATGGATCCTCTGTTTGATTCTTCTCTACTGTTTTGACAGTGACATGAAACAGTTGTATGATGGTGTCCAAGCAGATACAAGCTTTTAAACAGTACTTGAAGGTAAGTTAAACAACCTTAAAGATACCCAGTAGAGTTTCCTTGTCCCTGCATTTCCTGATGTGTTGCTAAGTTTCTTGGTGCATTAGCTAAACCAACTGCCATTGTGCATGCTCATGTCCGCGCACAAGATACAAAAATAAATAGATGGGGACCCACTCATTAAAACATTGCTCCATAGCACTACAAGTGGTCAAAAACTCCACAGGGTACCTTTAACCCAGCTGGCGAATGCAGTTTCTTGGAGATCTAAACAAAGGTGAACATTATAAGTCTTTAGACAGCACGATGTTCCTGTTTTCTTTAAACAAGGCAACACTTTAAGACAGAAATTCGTTCATCCTAAGGACAAGATGCCCACACAAAAACAGAGCTATGTAGTTTATTCAATTCAATGCAGTGAGGAAAACTGCAAAGAACGGTACATACGTGAGACTAAACAGCCACTTCACAAAAGACTTTATCAGCACAGACGACACGCTAACTCCGGATTGCAGAGCGCCGTGCATTTGCATCTAAAAGCTACAAACAACACATTTGAAGACAGTGAGGTGAAGATTCTAAGTAGAGAGAAGAGTTGGTTTGAAAGAGGAGTCAAAGAAGCCATTTTTGTAAAAAAAGAAAACCCCTCTTTAAACAGAAATGGTGGTCTGAGATTCAACTTGCCAACTGTTTACCACAGTGTATTAACACCTTGGTCATGCCAATCATATGCTAATCAGGTACTTAACAGTGATGAGGGAGGTGCAGCCAGAAAACAACAGGCCTGAATACTGGGCCATCATGGAAGCAAAAGGTCAGTTTCAGGTGAAACTAGGCAGGGTAAACAGCAGACACTCAGGAAGACTCCTTCCTGAGGGCAGGGCTTAAGCAACACAGAGTAGCTTACATTTCTGAGTTGTCAGACCATTTTCAAAATTGAGAATGACTTCCAGATGGGAGCCGAAACGTCTTGATTCTGAAAATAGTGTCCAGATGACTACGACTGAAACCTTTTCTATGATGGAACACTCCTGGATAAATGAGGGACTACACTGTCTTAACATTAGTTATTAGTTATTAAGTTATTGCAGGTCCCAACCTGCAAATTGACCTGGATGTGCAGCACTGTTTTATTTACAGTGAGATTTAGGACATGGCCTGGCTAGTACAGCTGAAAAGTCAAACAGAATGAGAAGTCTTGTAGAGAGTAAAGCCCCAAAACCCTCAATCAAAACCGGTCACAGGATTGACTGTAAAAGTCATTGACCAGTAGTCGGTGGATGGCATGCTCAATTAATCTGAGGACACCTGAACCAGTTCTATTTGCTTATAAAATGGAATGAGATACAGTTGAAAGCTAAGAAAAACTAGTATGAGGACCTTTGAGCTGAGATTATTTTGTTACACTGTCAGACAGACACGGCAGGCTCCACCATCAGCCAGTCACAGCGCACTCCCTCACCAGAGTACTAATCACACACACCTGCTCCCCATCAGCACCTCATCACAACTGGGATAAAAGCACACCACTCACCTCAGTCAGTTGCCCGGTCTCGTTAATGCCAAAGGACTCTACATGTGGATCTCCACGACTCCACCCCCTTCAGTGATGTTTTCTGCCCGAGGAAAGCTTCCAAGCTGCCTCCACACCGACCATGGGACTGTGCTATCGATCTACTTCTGGGTGAGCCAGTGCCCCATGGGAAAATATATCCCTTATCCATCCCTGAGCAGAAGGCCATGGTGGAGTACATCATGGAGGCATTACATCACGGCTACATCCATCCTTCCATTTCCCCTGCTGCTTCAATCTTCTTCTTCATGGCCAAAAAGGATGGAGGCACAAGTTCCGCTATCCTCTTCCCCTCATCCGAGTGGCTCTAGAACATCTACGCAGTGCCACTGTCTTCACCAAGTTGGACCTCCGCAGAGCATACAACCTCACATGGATACGTGAGGGGGACAAGTGGAAGACAGCCTTTGTGACCTCTACTGGACACTACGAATATGGCCTGGTCAACGTCCCCTCCGTATTCCAGGATTTCATCCATGAGGTGCTCCGGGAGTTCCTCCATAAGTTTGATGATATACTGATCTACTCCCGGAGCATGGCCGAACATCGTCACCATGTTGCGGAGGTCCTGAACCCCTGAGAGTTCCAGCTATTCCTCAAAGCCGAGAAGTGCTCTTTCCATCAACCCTCAGTGCAGTTCTTTGGGTATAACATCAGCAGCAGTGGCATCCAAATGGACAAGGGGAAGGTAGAAGCCATAAAGACCTGGCCCACTCCATCCACCATCAAAGAGCTCCAAAGATTTCTCGGATTCGCCAACTTCTACAGAAGATTAATCTAAAATTACAATTCCATTGCATATCCGCTTACCAATCTCCTCTGCAATAAGCCCAAGTCTCTGTCCTGGTCACCAGCTGCCAACAAAGCCTTCAACACCCTGAAGGAAGCATTCACCAGCGCACCGCTCCTCGTTCACCCTGATCCAGAGAAGCCCTTCGTCGTGAAGGTAGACAACTCTACCACAGGGGTAGGAGTGGTGCTCTCACAGCAGCAAGGGAATCCAGCCAGACTCCATCTATGTGCCTTCTTCTCCCGCAAACTCAGCCCAGCGGAGAGGACAACATTGGCAACAGGGAACTTCTAGCCATAAAACTGGCCCTGGAAGAGTGGAGGCATTGGCTGGAGGGTGCAAAGCATCCATTTACGGTGCTCACAGACCACAAGAATCTGGAGTACCTAAGAGATGGAAAAAGGTTAAATCCACGCTAAGCTCGCTGGGCGCTGTTCTTCACACAGTTCCACTTCAGCATCTCCTATCGTCCCAGTCCCAAGAATGTGAAGGCAGATGCCTTATCCCGGCTACACACCTCAGAGGACGCCAATGAGGAACCAGAGCCTATTCTCCCTCAGCACGTTATCGTGAGTCCCATTCAACGGTCGGAAACTTCCTTGCCTTCCTCCAATGCCTCTACCAACGCTCCGCTCCAGGCTGTCCACTGGGCTTGCAATATGTCTACAGAACTCAGCACACTCCACTCATCCATTCATCCCACATATCTCTGGGCACTGGCCACCCAGGGGCCAATGAAACCCTCTCGCTGCTAAGGGAGCGCTTCTGGTGGCCAAACATGGCTAGGGATGTGAGAAGGTACATACAGGGATGTCAGGAATGCGCCATCTCCAAGAGCCCTTGCCACCTTCCATCCGGCAAGCTACTTCCTCTGCCCGTTCCCAACAGACCCTGGTCACACCTGGAAGTGGATTTCATCACCGACCTGCCTGCCTCAGACAACAATACCTGCATCCTGGTGGTGGTCGACAGATTTTCCGAATCCTGCAGACTGATACCCCTCCAGGGACTACCTACAGCCATAGAAACAGCAGAACTCATGTTCAACCATGTGTTCCGCTATTATGAGATCCCAGAAGACATAGTGTCTGACCATGGACCCCAGTTCATTTCAAGAGTGACAAAAGCCTTCTTCTCCCTCCTAGGTGTGACCATAAGCCTCTCATCTGGATACCATCCGCAGTCAAACAGGCAGACGGAGAGGAAGATCCAGGAGATCGGCTGATTCCTACGATTCCTACGTACCCCCCCCCCCGTCCTCCTGGAGGATGGAGCGGCGTATCAGGTGAACGAGATCTTGGACTCCCGGCATCGTAGTGGTCTATTGGAATACCTAGTGGACTGGGAGGGCTAAGGTCCCGAGGAGCGCTCATGGGTACCTAGACACGACATCCTTGACCACTCTCTGCTCGACGCCTTCCACGTTACTCACCCGGATCGACCTGCTCCCCGTGGAAGAGGACGACCACGGCGTCGGGGTCCTCGGCCCTCGGGAGCTGGCCGTGGAGGGGGGGTACTGTCAAAGACACGTCAGGCACTGTCAGGCTCCACCGTCAGCCAGTCACAGCGCACTCCCTCACCAGAGTACTAATCGCACACACCTGCTCCCCATCAGCACCTCATCACAACTGGGATAAAAGCACACCACTCACCTCAGTCAGTTGTCCGGTCTCATTAACACTAGAACGGCCACGACGGTCATTTTGACCGTTTTGAAATTTATATGTGCAATAACTTTGTTGAATAAAAAAATACAATCTTGCTGGTACCTGACTTTTCCTAAAAGTATTTGTATTTTTATTTACAATAGGTTTTATATAAATTAAACAAAAGGCAAAGAAAATATTGATCATTTTTACCTATTTCGGCCATACTCGGTCATATTGACCACAGTGACTTTCGCGCTATTCTATTGTTCTATTGTGCTGGCCCCACAGCACACACGGCTCACGGCCTTCTTGTGTGTGTTTGACGATGGCATGCTGAAACACATCAGGGACTGCACTGTGGCTGAGGCACATCAGCACCGTAGTGACAGCTCATGACCTGACAATTTTGGCTAGCTGCGGATGTCAATTCAAAATCCATGCTGAACGGGGCTCCGTTTCTGGGAAAAGAGGAGACGCAGAGCAAAGATCAGCTCGTGGGAGAAAGTGTGGAGCTGAAACTGGGGAGCCATTCCTGGGAAGGGAAGAAATATTACCAGATAATTTCTTCTCTTCTCTGAAACTAGCCACCGCCTTACAGGCCAAGAAGACCAGCCTGGTTGGCACCCTGGGGAAAACTAAGTGTGAGTCGCCCCCCTCCGCAAAAGAGCAAGCGGAGCTGTTCAGCACATCAGTGTGCCATGTATAGATGCGACGTTCACCATCTACCAGGGAAAGCCGAGGAATAATGTATGTTTGCTGAGCTCCGTACACACAAGCGTGGGCATCACCGATGGGCTAAAGGCAAAGCGGGAGTCGGTGACACTGGTGTGAATATAGCGTATGCAATAATTACGGTTTACTATATGCAATGATATGAATATTGATAAATGTATAATTAAAGTTTTTTAAATGTATATTTTGGTGTTATTTGTTTTTTAAAAGATATCCTAACACAATAAATGCGTTAATCTCCCATTTGGGTAATTTATCATTAGAGATTATAGAGTTTGGAATCTAGCGGTCAAATTGACCGCTTCCGGCAATTCTAGTAAGTTTGGAATTCTGGCACTTCTAGTGTTAATGCCAAAGGACTCTACATGTGGATCTCCACGACTTCTCAAGACTTCTGTATTCTACTCCAGCGTGTTTTCCCAGTCTCTGTGCATCATCGCCTGTGTGGGAGTTACCTACCTTCCTCGTGTGTTCACTCGGTCACGGACCATCTACCCATCCACTATCTGCAGACTAGTAAAACAAAGGACAGTATCTATGGCCATTATTCATCTTCTTAAGAACCCATAACCTAACCTCTTACCTGCATTACCGTGTTTACCGTGCTGTAATCCAATAAACAACCATCTGCTTCCATATTGGTGTCTCCTGCCTTTCTGTCCGTAACATTTCTAGAGGTTGAGAATGAACTTCCGAGATTTTTTGTTGCTGAACAAATCAGTTCTTTGGTTGTATTTCACTGGTCCCGTTACTTCTATACTTTCCAGAAGAGAGCTCTTGTCCACAATCTCTACAATGATGGTGGTGAGTAGAGATTTATAACCTACAGTCTATAAAAATAACACCCAGATTGTATAAGAACAAAATATCCCTCAACTACAAAAACAACTTGCCCAGTGCAAATAAACTCTTAACTCTTTCCATTTTTCATTTAAAGGTGTCTTTATCCATGCTAACAGTGTGGTTGGTCGGTCTGCCACTTTGGTCCAGACTGAAATATCTCAACAATTATTGGATGGATTGCAGCAACATTTCATACAGACGTTCATGGTTCCCAGACAATGAATCCTACTGAATTTGACTTTTGATTTTAGTGACATTTTTCAGTAACTATTGGATGGATTGCCATGAAATTTGTTTCAGGCATTCATGTTCATCTAAGGATGATTTCTAATAATGCTGGTGCTCCTTTAACTTTAATGTTGCTTCATCATCAAGTCAATATTTTAAATGGTCCAAGACTTTGGTTCATGACCAAATATCTACAAAACCAATGACATTCCCATCAGCCTCAAATCAATCAATCAAATCAAAATAACTTTTATTTATTCGTTAGGAGCTTCATTTGTGTAACAATGTCAGTGCATACACAACACATAACTGGACAGACGACAAAGAAAGACTAGACAACATACAAGTGCAGATAAAAACAGTTTTTAGATGGCCACCAGTAGGGTGAAGTGTACTTAAAAATGTCCATACATAAATAATAAATAGGGTCAAGCACCCAAGCTAGCTCAGGCATTGAGTCTGATGGAAGTAGGCACAAAGCTTGACATGGCCCGTGTGCTCTTGAATGAGAGTGACCTGTATCTGCGGCCTGAAGGTAAGTGGCTGTATTGGTTGTGTAGTGTGTGTGTGTGGTATCCGAGGCTATTTGTAGTTCTTTCATTTTAGTCCGACTGCTGTACATGCTGCTTAATGGTTCTTGGTCTAGTTGATTTTGCTGCTCATTCTGATGATTGTGATGAGACGAGTGAGGTGGATGTTGCTCAAAGCACCAAACCAGGTTGCTATGTTGAAGGTGACGATGAAGCACCGGTAGAAAGCTAGTACTGATTGGTGGACCTGGAGTTTACACTTTTCTCAGAAATGACATTTGGAGAAGATGATTTCACTGTTAGGTTTGAAAGTGAGTTTGTGGTCAGTTGTGGTGCCAAGGTATTTGTATGCCTCCACTCTCTGTATGGCCTGGCCATTGCTCTTCAGTGTAGGGATGGTGAACTGTCCATGACGGAAATCAATTCAATTCAATTTTATTTATATAGCACCAATTCATAACAGAAGTTATCTCATTGCACTTTTCCTAAAGAGCAGGTCTAGACCGTTTACAGTGCTGTGAAAAAGTGTTTGCCCCCTTCCTGATTTCTTTTTTTTTTTGCATGTTTGTCACACTTAAATGTTTCAGATCATCAAACAAATTTAAATATTAGTCAAAGATAACACAAGTAAACACAAAATGCAGTTTTTAAATGAAGGTTGTTATTATTAATGGAAAACAAAATCCAAACCTACATGGCCCTGTGTAAAATAGTGATTGCCCCCTAAACCTAATCGTAGAAAAGGTTTCAGTCGTAGCCATCTGGACACTGTTTTCAGAATCAAGACGTTTCGGCTCCCATCCGGAAGTCATTCTCAATTGTTTCGGCTCCCATCCGGAAGTAATTCTCAATTGTGAATGACCCCTTGGATGAGTCGTCGGTGCGCTCTTGGGGTAATTTTGGTCGGCCAGCCACTCCTGGGAAGGTTCACCACTGTTCCATGTTTTCGCCAATTGTGGATAATGGCTCTCACTGTGGTTTGCTGGAGTCCCAAAGCTTTAGAAATGGCTTTATAACCTTTTCCAGACTGATAGATCTCAATGACTTTCTTTCTCATTTGTTCCTGAATTTCTTTGGATCTCGGCATGATGTCTAGCTTTTGAAGATCTTTTGGTCTACTTCACTTTGTCAGGCAGGTCCTATTTAAGTGATTTCTTGATTGAGAACAGGTATGGCAGTAATCAGGCCTGGGTGTGGCTAGAGAAATTGAACTCAGGTGTGATAAACCACAGTTAATGAGTTTTAACAGGTGGGGGCAATCACTTTTTCACACAGGGCCATGTAGGTTTAGATTTTGTTTTCCCTTAATAATAACAACCTTCATTTAAAAACTGCATTTTGTGTTTACTTGTGTTATCTTTGACTAATATTTAAATTTGTTTGATGATCTGAAACATTTAAGTGTGACAAACTTAAAAATAAGAAATCAGGAAGGGGGCAAACACTTTTTCACACCATTGCATAATATTAAACTGTACTCTTTATAATATTTAATAACATTAAATCAATGACCAGCTCCTTGGTCTTGATTACACTGAGGTCAAGGCAATTCCCCCTACACGATGACTGTGTTGTTGGAGTATTGTAGATTGAGATGTAGAACAACCCCCCATGTTGTTTATATACAAACTGGATAGGGTCACTGTGCACGCCTACTTCCTTCTGTAACTGGGAAAGAACAAGCCTCTCAAAGCTTTTCATTACCAGAGATGTTAAGGCTATGGGACAGCAATCGTTATAACAGGTGGGGTTGCTTTTTGTGGGTACTGGACAGATAGAGGATTTCCATATTGTAGGGACTGAATGT
The DNA here is from genome assembly GCF_020085105.1 of Siniperca chuatsi. Classification (NCBI taxonomy): domain Eukaryota; kingdom Metazoa; phylum Chordata; class Actinopteri; order Centrarchiformes; family Sinipercidae; genus Siniperca; species Siniperca chuatsi. The sequence continues at coordinate 29,578,936 of NC_058043.1, read as the reverse complement.
TCTGCCAGGGAGTGGTTGAAGAGCTCGCAGAGAACACCAGACAGTTGGCTGTGGCAGGCCTTCAGCAGGCGGCCACAGATCTGGTCAGGCCCAGGTGCTTTGTTTGGATTTATCCTCTTAAGGGTGTGTTCTACATCCCCAGGCTGCAGTTCCAGGTTTGCAGTGGTGAGTGACATGGTAGCCAAGTCAGATATTAGCTCCTCCCTCTCTAGTGTGAAGTTGTCAAACCCGCAGTAGAAGTTGTTCAAGTTCTCTGCCATGCTGACACTGTCCGTTGCATCAGATCTGGGTATGGTTGGATTATTAGGGAGGCCAGCCTGCCTCGCCAGGCATCCCTGGCTTTGCCTTCCTGGAAGAGCTTCTCCACCTTCTCCTTGTACACTCTCTTGGCCTCTTATTTGTTTATTCATCTCATTCTGAATTCATTTGTGGACTCAGAGACACTGAGATAAATGCTATTTCCTTTTTTGTTGAGTGTGTCTTTCAGGGCTTTTGTGATCCTGGGCTTGTTGTTATAAAATACCTTGACACATTTTGTGGGGACTATCATCCCCTCGCAAAAGGTGATGTAGTGAGTGACAATATCAGAAGCATCCTCCTGGCTACTCACAGTGTCCTGGTCTAATCTGAGTGGGGTCCCAAAGCCATCTAGAGAAAGTTTTGAGTCGGCAATCATGTTATAAAGCCATCAGACTGGCCTCCTTGTATGCCCACTGGCATGTTATATTTGCTTGTAATTCATCCAGTTTGATGCGCAAGGATCGAACATTAGCAAGCATGATAAAGGGAAGCAGCAGCAGACATACCTGTGTGCGGATGAGTCTCTTCAGTCCCCCACCCCCGCCCCGCCTCCTCTTGGGCACTTCCTCATGATTGTCACTTTGATGTAAATCGTAATGAAATAATCCAGTTGACTAATGTGTTGTACAAGGATGAGAAATTACCTGTGTAGTTGCTACTCAACAAATGCAAATCCAGATAATGCACACTGATAAACGCCTCTCCACATGTTTCCATTACAGCGCCACCCACCGACCCACCCAACTAAAATGGTCACAATAGTAAACATATCTGTTAACCATAAGCATGTTAGTATTGTCAATGTGAGCATGTTAGCATCCTGCATTAGCATTTAGCTCAAAGCACCACTGTGCCTAAGTACAGCCTCACAGAGCCACTAGCGTCTTGTTTAATATTTATTCCTTTTAATCTACCTGATAGGAAAATGCTATTTAGGCATATTTCTATTTGCAACATTTAAAAAATTAACACTACTATCTGCTTGACATTGAGGTGGAAAAACGACTAGTGTGACTGACCCGCAGATAGATCTTTGTGTCATGGCACAAGCATTCTCCGTTGGTGAGGCTGAAGGTCTTCAGTAGACTGGGCTGCTGGCTGTCCAGGAACAGAGTCCTCTTGATGGACTCCTGGTTCTGCTTCACACTGTCCAACTGAACCTCCATCACAAAGTCTTGAGAATATACACAAATAAAGACACACATTCAAGGCAAGAAAACGTGAATATGCACATCATCTGTACATCTATATGCCTGTATGAAACAAAAACATGCATGTAAATGTATGCATAGGCACACCAACACATATTTGCATTGAATTATTATATGCATGCCTCACCACATGCAAATACACACACATACAGTGGTAAACATTATTATAGTAAAGTACAGAAACACATAGAAGGCATTGCTGCGGCCCACATGACAACAACTATGCAGAGAACAAGACAATACACACATGCACACTTAAAATTAATACACACACACTTTTCTAAAATGATTGTGACATGATTGTTCTTTTATCTTGATCTTAACTGTCAAATTGACCGCAATGAGGTCAAGCATACTTGTGGCTACACAAAGAAAACAAGGTAATAGGGACTGTGTGTGTGTGTGTGTCTCACCTAGATGAGAGGGGAGGTGCTTCCCATTAGCAAGCAGGCAGAAACTGATGCTGACACTGGAGGTTGAACACAGACAAAAATATGAGGAAGAAAAACTTTACGCTGAGCTTATAGAGATGTGTTTACACTCGTTTGGGGTACTTCTGTATATCCTTTTTTATTTAAACTTATAACCTTTAAGATTTTCATAAAATCAAATCTGCACAGCTGCGGATGTGTTCCACACATGCACGCTATTCAATTCAATTAAATTTTATTTATATAGCGCCAATTCATACCAGAAGTTATCTCATTGCTCTTTTCCTATAGAGCAGGTCTAGACCGTACTCTTTATAATATTATTTACAGAGACCCAACAAATCCCACCATGAGCAAGCATTTGGCGACAGTGGCAAGAAAAAACTTCCTTTTAAGAGGCAGAAACCTTAAACAGAACCAGACTCAATGGTGGGCTGCCATGTTAGGTTTTGAGAGAGAGAGAGAGGTTGAGAAAGAGAGGTTTTGGGGGAGGGGGCGTTGGGGTGGGGAGAGAGAGGGTACAAAACAAGATGCCAACCCCACGACAACAAGAAGACGAGATCCTTCATTTGTTAAATTTGGCTGAACAAGAAAAAGTAAAAAATTGAAAATGATGTGTTTCACCACTTCATAAGAACAGGACCACAGATGGGGAATACAGTACATACATACAGTGCACAAAATAAAATCCAGTTTGCTTTTCTAGTGCATGTGCAGTCGGCACACTTGTAGTATGTACAGTCCATGTGGTCACCCGTGTGCTGACCTTCTCGGACATGGGCAGATAACAGAATTTGTATCAAATTCACTGTATCAAAGCTGTTACTGCTAATGCAAACATAACATCTTGCTGCGGCTGCTTCAAATTAAAAGTGTTTAACTGGCGAAACACAGGGTGGCTATAATTGTAAAGCAACTATGGGAAACACAATATGTTGTGTTCAATCATTCATCAAAAATGTGTCAAAATTGTGACACAAAACAAGACAACAGTTCTTTATGGCACAGTGAGCTGAGTTAGGTGAAGAGTCACCGAGGTAACCAACTTTACTGTGTCCTGCTGTTGTGGTGGTTGAAATTATTATTGACAGACTTCTTTATTAAAACAATCTGAGCTTGTTTGGCTGCACTGTAAACAGAAAAATCTGAGAAAGTAGCTGCTCAAGGAGCATTTGCCGTAGTATTAAACCCTCGGTAACCACAGGTTTCATCAAATCGACCAGGACTGAAATCTTGGCAGCAGCAGATGGCCTCCCACCCTGAGTCTGATTCTGCTCAAGGTTTCTGCCTCTTAAAAGGAAGCTTTTCCTTGCCACTGTTGCCAAGTGCTTGCTCTTGGTGGGAATTGTTGGGTCTCTTTAAATAATATTATAAAGAGTACAGTCTAGACCTGCTCTATAGGAAAAGTGCAATAACTTCTGTTATGAATTGGCGCTATATAAATAAAATTGAATTGAATTAAGGATTAGAACTTTAACTATGAAATGCTTAAAGAAAATCAGTAGACATACATTTAAATATGTGTGTGGTCGTATAAAGGCTCACATGAAGGGAGATAATCTCATGCTATCTAAGGAGTCTTGTTGATGCCAAACAATATCTCATTCATTTCGAGAAAGTTGCAACCCTTTTCTAACCTTTTCAATGTTAATAACTGCACTCATCTTGCTGTATAACTACTCCACGTTTCTTCCACTTCCTCTTCTCTGCTCCCTCCATCTCCTTTTTGTTTCCACTGCAGCAAAAATATCAATAAACACAAAAACAAAACTTACTTGTATCAACCTATAGGGCAGATACTAAAACGCCAGCCAGTTTGGCTCTCTCAGCAGTCTAAAAATGTTCCACATTTAATACGATGGTTAAACTAAACTTGTGGAAAGAACTTAATTGAGATTGAAAGCGGGGTGAATTTGCCTTTTTTTCACTGGATCTAAAAATACTGAGTGTGTAGTTCAGAGCAGCTTGGGCAGGAAACTGGCAAACAGACAACTAAGATGTATGTTACATAACATTTGCAAGACTTTCCATGTTCTGTTATTGTCAGAGAGCTCTTTAACTACTCTTTAACTCTTAAGCTTTTTGTTAAACCATTAACGATATTTCCTCTACAATAACAAATACTGTATGTTGGATCAAACAGTGTATAATCTTCCTATTAAGATATAAGTGGAGCTGAAGTCCATACCAAGACACAGCAATGGTTTCATTCCCTGTGAACAGCTCACAAGTCTTCTCCTCCTGGTTGAACATAGATGGCTGCACTGTAAGAGACCCATTGGCACTCACTATTGGCCGAGCCCTGATTAAACACACAGACCATGAAAGAATAAGAATAAAGAGAATGGTCTATATATTTTTTTATTACAATCCTACATGCTTTAACGTACCTGTATAGCACTGCTTTATCAACCCCAAAAGCACCAACAATCAGATCTGCAAGAAGGGAAAGTGAGTTAAATGAAGATATCAAAAAAGAGGATAAAGTGTTAATAGACGCCTGGTGGTGGATTACTTTCTGCAGTACCTGGGTAGCCGTTTTGATCCAGATCTCTGTTGCCTCGCAGAGCAAAGCCAAAACTGGCTGGGAAAGAGCTGGAAGCCCATTGGCCAGAGAAAGTCTGAGTGGCCGTGTCCATCAGTCCTCCAGCATGACCGTTATAAATGAGAACCAATCCATGCTGGTCGTCTCCTCCATAGGGGCAGCCGATGGCCATGTCTGATTGTAAACAACAACAACACACTATGTGAAAAATCTTGTGTTTTCTCAAAAACTGCTTAAATTCCTAGATCAGCAAATTTATAAAAAATAGCTTGTTTGCAATCATGTGAGTGTTATGACACGCAAAATTCAGATGGAGGGCAGGGTGATGATAACCCTAACACATATACTGCACTAATTGGGAATGGAGTAGTGACCACATAAAAGCCTGCACGCAGCAGTTATCGTCAGAAAATGTAAACATATATTGGATGTGAGCTATACAAAATGAAGAAACGTGATTTTTACCACAACTTGACTGATTTGCCCAGTGTAGAGGCGATCAACATTATCTCATCCTCCAGACCTCCTACATGGCTAGCCAGATGAAGGCATACAAGAATCTAGAGGCTTCCAATATTTCGTGTGCGATTGGGTCCACGACCTCAGAACCAAAGTAGTATAGAACGACTGCCATCTTGTTTTTTCTTGGGTGAGTAAATGTGCTTGAGAATGACTTTTTATGTTGCTATTTCAACTCCAATATGTACATGGATGCACCACTGGTGTCAGGCTACTAGCTAGCTAGCTAACTAACTTTAGCTACTATTTAATACCTACTAGGTCAACCATTCATTCATTCAGCATTGTCGGACTCCACTCCACTGGAGGTTTTTGATCCACAGTTTCTCTGTGAGATTTTTTAACTTCCCCCCTCTCGAAAGTAGCCTTTGTAGCCCCTTTTCCCAATTTGATTGATTGGAACAGCTGTAAATAATGCAAACCATATGCATTGCTGCAGTGTAGGTGTTTGGGTGAGAATCTGCCTCCAGTTGCCTGCCCTCCATCTGGAAACCACACCGATTTGTGAGGTCATGTGCAAAGAAGCTATTTTCATGGACCAAGGTAGAACTAACATTGACTTTGTGGGCTAGTTAAGAAGTTACTTATTATTTTGTGGTGATTTGCTTTGTTTTGTGGTGATTTACTTCTTTGGGCTTTGGCTGAATCATGATTGAATAAAACATTCTTAGTTATTATTATTATTCTTAGTGGTAGCTTAGTCATCTACCACTAAGCTCTCTTTCATCGTAACATCGAAATTTAAAGCCCCCACCCTCCCTTTTTCGTTACATAAAGAATCACAATCAGAATCAGAAATACTTTATTGATCCCCGTAGGGAAACTCGTTGTTACAGTAGCTTGCCTTTACGTCAGTGCACACAGGAGAAAGTACTAGAAAACTAATGATACACTATAAACACTATAAAACAGGTCAGAAAATAAATTAAGTATCATGTCGGTATAAGTATAAGATAAACTAAGTGTCGAGTACCAAGTGGGTTTACTGGTTGATGATGAAAGTACAGTATAAAATACAATGTAACTAAATATGTAATAAGTAATAGTAATAAGTGGAGGTGCATGTACTGTCGAGAGTAATAGAGGTATATAGTATCAGTAACAATAAATAAGAAAAACTAACATGGGAAAACTAATATTGCACGGGAGTAGTACACAGAATGTTGCACAATTATTATTAATTATGGCGGAGATGTAATGCTCAATGTCCAGTTTAGTGACCTAGGGTCAAACAGACTAACCCTTAGAGGGAGGAGTTAAATAGTTTGATGGCCACAGGCAGGAATGACTTCCTGTGGCGCTCTGTGGTGCTTTTTGGTGGGATGAGTCTTCCGCTGAAGGTGCTCCTTTGCTTGACCAGCACGTCATGGAGTGGGTGGGAGACACTGTCCAAGATGGCGTGTAGTTTGGCCAGCATCCTCCTCTCTGACACCACCGCCAGAGAGTCCAGCTCCATCCCCACAATGTCACTGGCCTTACGGATCAGTTTGTTGAGTCTGTTTGCATCCGCTACCTTTAACCTGCTGCCCCAGCATGCAACAGCATACAGGATAGCACTGGCCACCACAGACTCATAGAACATCTTCAGCATTGTCCGGCAGATGTTGAAGGACCTCAGCCTCCTTAGAAAATAGAGGCGGCTCTGGCCCTTCCTATAAACAGCTTGAGTGTTCTTGGTCCAGTCCAGTTTGTTATCTAAGTGTACTCCCAGGTACTTGTAGTCCTCCACAATGTCCACACTGACCCCCTGGATGGAAACCGGGGTCACTGGTGCCTTGGCTCCTTTGACTTTGTCGCATTGAGCTGCAGATGGTTCTGCTCACACCATGAAACAAAGTTACCCACCACAGCCCTGAACTCCGTCTCATCACCACCGCTGATACATCCCACCACAGCAGAGTCATCAGAAAACTTCTGAAGGTGGCAGGACTCTGTGTGGTAGCTGAAGTCCGTGGTGTAGATGGTGAAGAGGAAGGGAGAGAGGACAGTCCCCTGAGGGGCCCCAGTGTTGCTGACCACGCTGTCCGACACACAGTGCTGCAGGCGCACGTGCTGTGGTCTGCCAGTCAGGTAGTCCACAATCCAGGACACAAGGGGGGCATCCACCTGCATTGCTGCCAGCTTCTCTCCCAGCAGGGCAGGCCGGATGGTGTTGAAAGCACTGGAGAAGTCAAAAAACATGATCCTCACCGTGCTTGCCGGCCTGTCCAGGTGGGTGTGGATGCGGTTAAGCAGGTAGATGATGGCGTCCTCAACTCCCAGCCGGGGCTGGTAGGCAAAGTGAAGGGGGTTCAGGAGGGGTCTGACCATGGGCCGCAGCTGTTCCAGCACTAGTCTCTCCAGGCTCTTCATTATGTGGGAGGTCAGTGCCACCGGTCTGTAGTCCTTGGAGCCACTGGGGCGTGGCGTCTTCGGCACAGGAACGAGGCAAGATGTCTTCCACAGAATGGGGACCCTTTGAAGACTCAAGCTCAGGTTGAAGACATGTTGAAGGACTCCACATAGCTGGGGGGCACAGGCTTTTAGCACCCCGGGGCTAACGCCATCGGGGCCTGCAGCCTTGCTTGAGTGGAGCTTAATCAGCTGTCCTCTCACCTGGTCAGCAGTCAAGCACACAGCAGAAGTTACAGGGGGGGGGGTCGTCGGTCTGGAGAGGGCCGTTAGCCTGATGGGGAGGGGGGAGCAGAGTACTCAGAGGAGCTTGACCATCTTGGTTGGGACATTGCAGTCCACACAGAAGTTAATGTAGCCAGTGATGCACTCAGTGAGCCCGTCAATGTCCTCTCCATGAGGCTCACAGAGTGCATCCCAATTTGTCACCTCAAAACATTCCTGCAGTGTCACATAGGCCTCCCCTGACCTCACTGTCCTTGTGGTCCTCACTGTCCTTATGGTCGCAGGCTGCCTTTTAACCAGAGGCACATAGCAGGGTTTAAGGTAAACCAGGTTGTGGTCTGACCTACCCAGAGGAGGGAGGGGGGAAGAGCTGTATGCATCCTTAACGTTAGCATACAGCAGGTCCAGTGTCCTCTCCTCTCTAGTAGGACAGCTCACATACTGGGTGAAATTAGTCAGTGTTGTTGAAACACTGACATGGTTGAAGTCACCCGAGATTAAAATGAGTGCACTCGGGTGTTGAGTCTGGAGATGTGCTATCCGCCTGCCGTGTGAATGGCGTTGCACGCTGATGCCGGGTTAGCAGAGGGGGGGATGTAAACAGCCACAACAATGACATGTGAAAATTCACATGGCAGATAATATGGCCGGAGTCCATACAACAGTTCAATGTCCGGGCTACAGATACTCTGCTTGATGGTAATGTGACCAGGGTTACACCATCTGTTGTTGACCAGAACAGCAAGCCCGCCGCCTTTCCGCTTACCGCTCCCGGTATGATCCCTGTCGGCCCGAACAGTCTGAAAGCCGTCGATGGAAACGTTATGGTCCGGGATATCCTGGTGTAGCCATGTCTCTGAGAAGCACATCAAACTACACTCACGAAACGCTGTTTGACTCCGGGCTAACGGCGTTAGCTCGTCCATTTTATTCACCAGCGATCTCACGTTGCCCATGACAAGAGAAGGCAGACACGGCTTAAATCTCTTATTCTTAAGTCTCTTTTGTCTGCACCCCTCTCTCTTCCCTCGCCGCTTCGTTCCACCTCTGCATCCTCGGTGTGTCCTCCTCCAGATCTCAGTGGGGACATTGGTAGTCCTGGGCGCCATGCTGCTCGGCTTCAGCGCGATCAGCTGTTCCCTGGTGTAAACAATGCAGCCAAACAGCTGATCTGCAGCGGAGCCCCGACCGAGTAGCAGATGAAGAAGTTCAAAAACACTTTCTACCCTCATTTTCGCAAAGAGCGTAGTTTAAATTACACTTACACACAAGTTACTCAAGTTTGGAAGAAAAAAGGAAAGTTAAAAGTTGGAAAAAGTAAGACGACGAGACGGAGCTACGGCAACAGGCAGCATGCGGGCTGGCGCATGCGCACTACTAAGTGCAATAAAAGCTTTGCGAGTAAAAAACAAATGAGAGTTGTTTAACACTATGACTATGACTCTGCTTAATGAGGTAATTTAAGCACAATGTTAACCGTTCCTGCTGCAGCTTTCAGACCCTGGTCAGGAAGCACAGGAAAGACTTTGTTTTCCTCCAGGGCTGAAGTTGATGTTAACCTTGGGGCTAACCACCTTCACGTTTACCCAGCAGCTGGAAAGCAAGACACGGGAACGTCTTGGGTACTGAGGAGCTGCAGCGTTTATTCATGGGCAAACTGTAACCTAAACTGTAAATTTATTGCCACTAGACAACTTTACTGCTAATCTTTCCCTCTGCTCCAATCGCCAACACACCTGTCTGCTCTGAGTGCAGTCACTGTCACTCTCTCTCGCTCACCCACACACTCACTACGCACTGCTCTCTTCCTTAAAGGAGCCACGCTACTCCCTACAAATAAGGAGGAAAAGTAAAGAAAGACCGGGTGAGTAGGTGAGGATGGGCTGTGAATGGGCTCAAATGTGCCCCCCCAAACAACAATGTCATCGTCTATCCAAATGTTTCACTGTAGACATTATTTTTATGATCAGTTAATTTGCTGACTATTTTCTTGATTAATCTATTAAACGTTTTGTCAATAAAATGTCAGAAAATAGTGAAAATTCTCGTTATAATGGCTATAACCATGGCTATAATGGTTATACATGTTGATGTCTTTAAATGTCTTTTTTTGTCCAATCAACAGTATAATACCCAAAGATATTCAGTTTACTGCAGCAAATCCTCACATTTGAGAGGCTGTAACCAGCAAATGTTGATGTTGAAAAACAAATAAAACGATTATTAGATTATCAAAATAGTTGCTGATCTTTTTTTGTCGATGAACAAATTGGTTAATTGATTAATTGTTGCAGCTGTACTTTTTTATCAATTAATGAAAAAAATAACAAATTAATCACTAATAAATATAGTTGCAAACATCATGGCTCACTAAAACTCTCCACAAAGCCTAAACTGATGAAACTTGAACGCAGGTTAGCCTCACCTACCAGTATAAGAAACTTTTGGATACATTAGACCTTCATATAAAGACTTAGTTTGAAAAAATATTTAACAGTTAAATAAATAGTTGAATATGCAAACAATAAAAATCACTGCTATCCAATTATTGGTATTGTTGTCCAACATTTAATTCACACTGTACATAGCACACCTACCATTGAATCCATCCTGGTTGAGATCACCCAGCGGAGCCAGCGAGGTGCCAAACCGGCTGAAGGCCTGTTGACCGAGGAGGTGGGACTGGCTTGGCTCCAGCAGCAGAGGGCCTCTCTGGAGGTACACATACACCTTACCCAGCTCCACCAGATGCCCACTGGACCCTCGACGCATGAACATTGGAGCTCCCACCACCAGGTCATCCAAACTGGGGAGGCAAGACCAAAGGAGTAGAGAGGGTAAGAAGATGAAGAGTTGGGGTATAAATATAGACATAATATAAGAGACACCTGGATTTCAGGGCCAAATTGTCTTGTCAGTGATTTAACATTCGGTTTTCCCCTTTCAGTATTTTCCCTAAAGTGGCTTTAATATTGGAAATCATAGAATATTCTGTATCAGTTTGTTCCAGCTATATGATGTTTACACTGAGTGAAATAGTCAACCACATGACTCGTCAAAAGGAAATATTCTAGATTTCCCTGTGCATCACAAGTTTCGCCTTAATTCAGCCAGCCATAATTGGTGTCTGAGAAAACTTAAGGATCTCCACTAGCATTTACTGAAAAATAAAGTTCTGTGGATTTGAACAAAGTTCAGTTATTGTCGCAGTGGGATTTAAGAGGTTCACACTGAATCACACATCATGGTTGAATCATGGGAAAGGAACACGGAAAATTCAGTAAAAAAAAAAAGCAAAGTGGCTATTTTCTATTGAAAGATTTGAATGTTAGAATGACGAAAGTTGTTAAAACTCATGTGGGTCCCTCTGACTTACTGAAATGAATAGCAATATAAATTATAGATGACATAACAGCATATACAGTACAACTACTGGTAAACATTTTCAAATCAATACACTTCAAATGGCTGCAAACAGAATCAGTTCAAATAGTAATTTCAAGGCTACACTGACACTAAAACAATTTAAAAAGTTCTGAGAGTCCCTCTGCCAGAGTTAAGGAAGTGCAATTGACCAAAGGAGAATTTTACACTTAAAGGAACTACAGACAGAATGAGAGTACATAAATTTTCATGACACATTAGAGAGTGACAGGGTGACTGAACAAGCGTGGGAAACTTCCAAAATTCACACTGTTGTCTGTTTCAATGACCTCATCCTTCACTTTTAGTCTCTTGTTTTAGCTTACATTTCTCTCCCTTTTCTGTCATTTCACCCATTTTGTCTCCCTTTCCCCATTTTTTCACTCCATTCACTCACCCGTCGTTGTTGATGTCGGTGGCTGCCACTGCGTAGCCAAAGTAGGACCCCATCTGAAATGCATTACAAAGAAGACCCAGTTAGCCTGTAATCACACCACGGTGCATAGATCCTTTTTTCCCCTTCATTTTCTTTCTCCATGTCCTTTTTCTCTTTTGTATCCTCCACCACCAGCTTTCTTCTTCAATCTCTCAATCCCACAATCCCTTGGGGTCTCCTCTTCTCCATTTTCATGGATCTCAGTGTTAGAGCTTCAGTAAGCTTGAGGGGAGGTAGGAGGTCTGGGGATCGGGGGATCGGGGGATCGGGGGATCGGGGATCTTGGAATTGGGGACTCAAACTCCTTTAAAACTCACTCTGAGAAAACTCTCATGGGGCATTGGTTTTTCCGGTTTAATTTCATACCATGTATGATAAATTAGGGTCACGTTTCATCCTTGGGTGACTCTCACTTCAAAGTGATTTGCAGTGTAGCTACATAGAAATGAGTTTGGAAACCCTTGTGAAAAACAAGACTACATATTAGGGTTGTCTTCCTGTATCGCACATGCAAAACAGCTCATATCAACATAAATAAAACTCAGGCTCAGGACACAGTTCAAATTCACCGTGATACCCTATAGGAGCACTGCTTTGCCAGATACATTCACACAAAATATGATCAACATTTCCTGTAGAGCTGAACCACTGGGAATGTTCATCTGAGGTGAGATGATATCAGCAAGCTAAGAAAAGTTGATTACAGATCAATTTTCACAGACATCAGCGATCATTGATTAGATAACTTTGATTCACGTATTTTGGATGTGACTTAAATGTATGTTAAAGTAGTAGCTGTAGTAGTTGACCTGCAATAACTGATTTTGTTGGCCACTTGGGGCAGTGGAATCAAGTTGTGAACACATCATATCATATCATCACTTTTTAAGTTGACATGGAGAACTTGTTAGCAAAGAGATGCTTATTTGCACATCCAGCAGTTACAAAGCAAATAATCAGTCATTTGGAGTCTACTGTTTGGTACAGAGCAGGTAGTGTAAAGTGGGTCTTTGGAGTTTTTTTTCCAAAAACAGCTTCTGCTGCAAGAGAAAACGACACTGAGAGCGGTGAGAGTGACCCAAAACAGTAAAGTTGTGGGCCAGACAGCTAAAGAATGAGCAGAAACTAAAGCCGACGGGAGCTGCAGATTCAGGTGATAATTCTCTGTAGGTTCATCTCTACGAGTGACCTCTTTCACATTGTCACATTGTTATTTGTTTTTGTTATTATGAAAATATCAATTATAGCCGGTTTAAGTAGTTTTATCTGAAATACTCCAGGAATAAATCTGTCACTGTGTTTGGAGAACATCTGCACCCTTTTTTTAAAGCTGCTTTTTTTTTTTACAAATATTAACATTAGTAAAGAAGCAGCATCATGTCAATGGCTCACATGTTCTCATTGCAGCAGGAGGCAGATTTTTTCAGCAGAATAAGCTTTGATAAACCCACTGTACAGTACACTACCAGCCCAGCACCAAACAGCAGACAGACAAACAGTGGAGTATTTAGCAGCTAAAGCAGACAAAGTTAGCAACTAAGCTTAGCTTATTCTGCTGCTCCCAGGTGGCCAAAAAATTAATTAATGCAGCTTTAAATGCAGTTTTAAATTTACCCAAGTGTGCTCGCTAACTGCTAAAAAAACAGTCCACAGTGCAACTTTGCTACATGTCCATTAAAATGTCTGTGTCCAGATTTCAAATTATATACAACCTCTTTAAACTATATACTGATGAAACACTATTTTGAAATTAGTATACAAGAAAATCCAATAGAAACGATTTGCTACTTTGCCCACAATGGTCTGATACCACCAGAGATATTAGATGGAAAGCTACCTGGTCTGATACCACCAGAGATATTAGATGTATATATATATAATATAATCATTATATTACCAACCTAGTATAAAGTGTGCAATTTAGACAGAGCATGGGTTGTTAAGCCAGTGAAATCAGAATCAGAATCAAAAATCCTTTATTGATCCCCGCAGGAAAACTTTTTGTTACAGCAGCTTGTCTTTACGTCAGTGCACACAGGAGAAAGTACTAGCAAAAAAATATATAATACAATACACTATAAAAACTATAAAAAACAGGTCAGAAAATAAATTAAGTACCAAGTGGGTATAAGTATAAAATAAAATAAAATAAAATAAAATATGGCTGAATAGAGAAAATATTGTTTAATGGCATAACAAATGACAAAATTTGAGGTTTCATTGATCAAATCAACAGGGCCTCTTGCACAAAAATCCTCTGGTGTGTTTTTGCAGCTGACTTTAACTGCACAGTCCAAGCACCCACAGAGGGACACGCATTCATGACAATACATATATATATATATATATATATATATATATATATATATATATATATTTGGTACATATGTATTGTCATAATAACAGATGTTAACATGACTGCCATCTATGATCCTGTTTACTGTCCTATGTTTATTCATAAATAGGACATGTGAGGTGTTTGGTATCTTTCAGCAACTGAGGAGGCCAAGCTTTTAAACATGGGAGCATTAGACTAACTTCATTAATTCTTTAGAAAAGATATTGGAATAAGAGAAAATAATTAAGACAGATAGATATAAGGTGGGGAGAGTAAAGTTTCCTGCTGTTGACATCGGACACCACTGCCCCCTTGACAGAAGACTATACAACAAGAAGCCCAAAGACTCTCAACTCTCCCTTTTTCCTCATTCTGGGCAAGCGGGTGGCTGGCCTGTTCGCCCGGAGGTGAGCTGAGCAGAGCTGCACCGTACGTGCTGGAGGCCGGCATCTAGCCAACTCTGAGAGAAAGAAACCTAAAAAAAACCCTGCTCCAGTCTGTCTGCTCAACACCTGCATTTCTAACATGACAAAAGTTTGAAAAGTTACAACTGTGACAAACAAATGCTGCCACCGTGTCTCCATCACACCCAAGTTGGGGTGTGTGAAGATACAGTCGACTCTGGCAGACAGATACAGGTCCAAGTAGCAAAAAACTCAAATACAAAAGAAAAACCCAAAATTGCAACTGGGATGAACTGGCAAAAAAAAGGAAGTGAACCAGTATATCTCGTGAGTGGCTGATGAGGAGATGAGACACAGGAGGAAAAGATGGAAGGGGAAGCTCATATGACTGCAGTGCTGACGAGAAGTGGGCAGGGGTTAGAGACAGGGATAGAGAGCAATCCAGAGGGCTGGAGATGAGAGTGTGTACCACTTAAATGAATGAAATCAAAAGTTAACAGAAGAGGAGTTATACATGAAAACCTGAAATAGCACAACAAAATAGGAGAATTAAATGTGGACTCTTAAACATCAGATCTCTGTCATTTAAAGCTGTACTAGTGAATGATTTAATATCAGTGTATCACTGATTTATTTTGTCTTACTGAAACCTGGCTGGGTCAAGAAGAATACGTTAGCCAAAATTAATCCACTCCACCCAGTCATATTGATACTCACATTCCTCGAGGCACCGGCCGAGAAGGTGGAGTTGCAGCCATCTTCAACTCAAGCCTGTTAATCAACCCTAAATCTAAACTAAATTATGACTCATTCAGTTATAATTTAGTCACTAATCTCACTTAGTCTTTCACACCCAACCTGGAAAACACGACAAAGAATTCTATTTGTTATAGTGTACTGCACTCCTGGTCCTTATTCTGAATTTTTATCTGAATTCTCAGAATTTTTTTCAAGTTTAGTCCTTAAAACAGAGAAAGTAATTATTGTAGGTGATTTCAATATTCATGTGGACGTTGAAAATGATACTATGTTTATCTCATTATTAGATTCGATTGGCTTTTGTCAGAGTGTACATAAACCCACTCACTGTTTTAACCACATCCTCGACCTTGTTCTGGTATATGGCATTGAAATTGAACATCTAATAGTCTTTCCACAGAATCCTTCAGCACTGCCTTTCAGGCAGAAACATCGAGCAGAACCAGACTCAATGGTGGGCGGCCAATAAGTAATAATATAATGGTAGTGGTAATATTAATATTAAAAAATGAATAATAATAGGAATGACAGTCATAGGAATAATAATGACAATAATAGTAACAGAGCCAATAAAAACAGTAGTAGCAGTTGTCGAGCAGGAACACGGGGGCAGCAGGTGGCCCACAACCCACTCACAGTTTTAACCACACCCTCAACTTTGTTCTGGCATATGGCATTGAAATTGAACATTTAATAGTCTTTCCACAGAATCCTTCATTATTGGACCATTATTTAATAACTTTTGAGTTCCTATTACTGGACTACATGCCAAAAGGCAAAAACTCCTACTATAGATGTCTATCTGATAGTACTGTAGCTGAATTTAAGGAAGCGATCCAATCTGCATTTGGTTCAATGCTATGTCTCAATATAACAGAGTACTCCTATGCTAATTTAACCCCCTTCCAAATTTACCATTTTGTTGATAGTGCTGCAGGCTCACTGCTAACATCACTCTATTCTATCACCCCTCTAAAAAGAAGATAATAAAACAAAGAAGGTTAGCTCCATGGTATAACCCCCAAACCTGCAAATTAAAACAAACATCGCAAAAACTTGAAAGGAAATGGCGTTCCAACAACCTGGAAGAATCTTGTTTAGTCTGGCAAGATAGTCTTAAAACATATAGGAAAGCCCTGCATAATTCCAGAGCAGCTTACTACTCATCATTAATAGAGGAAAATAAAAACAACCCCAGGTTTCTTTTCAGCACTGTAGCCAGGCTGACAGAGAGTCACAGCTCTATTGAGCCATGTATTCCTATAGCCCTCAGTAGTAACGACTTCATTAGCTATTAGAGAAAAAATTCATCACATCCTGCCCACAACTGGTACCAATTTATCTTCAAACACAGGAACCTTAGAAACAACTGTGAAACCTGATATATACTTTGACTGCTTTGCTCCTATCGACTTTCTTCAACTAACTTCAACGATTAATTAATCTAAGCCATCAACCTGTCTCTTGACCCCATTCCAACTAGGCTGCTTAAAAACGTTTTACCCTTAGTTTGCACTTCTTTACTGGATATGATCAATCTGTCTTTATTAACAGGCTATGTACCACAGTCCTTTAAAGTAGCTGTAATTAAACCTCTTCTTAAAAAACCCACTCTTGACCAGTGGTTTCTGACAACTATAGACCTATATCTAACCTTCCCTTTCTCTCTAATATCCTTGAGAAAGCAGTCGCCTCTGTCTGCCTGTGACTCAAACTCCGTGATTTAAGTTGGCTGGATTCCAGCGGCTTCTGTCGAATCTGTGATGTTATGGCTTGTCGAATTAAATATCTCTGGCTACACTAACTTCTTCAGCTAGGCTTGAGTAATTCTGTTGGCCAGATGAAACTTTAAAAAGAAAATAAATTGTTATAAAAATCGCAAGGCTTAGTTGTACAAAAATATAAAAGTCAAAAAGACACAACTCTTCAGTTTAATACTAAGGCATTAAAAAGGCTTGCTTGGAAATAGATTAAATTGTGAGTGGACTTTATGCGAGGAAAAGAAATACTTCAAGAAATACCTATAAGAAACTAAAGTAAAATAAAGCAACCGTTGAGCATAAAGGTGAGGGCTGGCCTGAGGGGAAAATGCCAGTCTGTCTCTTTTGTCAACTAGTCAAAGGAAGAGGAGTTTTGGGTGTGGAGGAACACTTTTGCTGCGACAAACTCTATTCCATTGTTTGAAACTTTTAACAGTCTAGTGTGTAACATTTAGGAGGACCCATTGGCAGAAATGGAATGTAATATTTATAAGTATGTTTGCATTAGTGTATAATTATCTGAAAATAAGAATCGTTGTTTTCATTATCTTAGAATAAGCCATTTATATCTACAGAGGGAGTGGGTCCCCTTCCATGGAGGCCGCCATGGTGCACTGCCATGTTTCTATTGTAGCCCAGAACGGACAAACCAAACACTGGCTCTAGAATGGGCCTTTCGCGGCCACCGTAGTTACTATTACACGCTTGGAACGGGAGTGTAAGGCGAGCAGTATTCAAATGCATGCAAACTGCAATTTCACCACTAGATGCCACTAACTAACAATCCTATGCACTGGTCCTTTAACATGGCTATTCATGTTTTCCTGACTTAAGTTTTATGGGTGAAATATCACATACTCAAACATCACTATGGTCATACAATCATGATCCAAACCATAAAAATAGCATAGTGATTATAAGAAAACACACAAATTTAACCAACAACTATTTCAGCAGGTCATTCAGTCTGTTACCAGAGACTGTTAATTATCTTTAACTATCCAAACACAAATTATTAACACTACTAATAAGTGGCATAAGGTTAAACAATACAGTTTGCTTTATATAATAGACTATAATAGCTACAATATTATACAGATTCATAATGCCAATGGTTGCAGAGACTTCTGTCTGTTGGTAAGTAGGTGGCAATGCTGTCACCTGGTAAACAAGAGGTTAACTCCCTGAATTAATAACTTGCTCATTCCATGTCCTACAAAAATAAAAGTTGAGTTACATATCAAGGAAACGTGTGCTGAGAAATGTTAGCTATATAACCAATCAGTAATCCAGCTAATTCACATTAATTCAGACTTGGGTTAAAAAGCAAGAATATCACAGTTACTTCCTCAGAACTGCACTTTTAACTTTTATGATAGGCGACTGGCAGGCCATATCTCAGGGGGTGAGAGAAGATTGTGTATGTTTATTGTAGAAAAGGTTTCAGTCGTAGTCATCTGGACACTGTTTTCAGAATCAAGACGTTTCTGCTCCCATACGGAAGGCATTCTCAATTGTGGAAAAAATGGGACGGAAACTCAGAAATTTAAGCTACTCTGTGTTACATAAGCCCTGCCCTCAGGAAGGAGTCTACCTGAGTATCTGTTGATTAGCTAATTTCACCTGAAACTGACCTAATTGTTTCCATGATGGCCCAGTAATCAGGCCTATTGTTTTCTGGCTGCACCTCCCTCATCACTGTTAAGTACCTGATTAGCATATGATTGGCGTGACCACGGTGCCAATACACTGTGGTAAACTTTGGGCAGATTGAATCTCAGACCACCATTTCTGTTCAAAGAGGGGTTCTCTTTTTTCACAAAAATGGCTTCCTTGACACCCCGTTCAAACCAACTCTTCTCTCTACTTAGAATCTTCACCTCGCTGTCTTCAAATGTGTGGTTTGTAGCTTTTAGATGCAAATGCACGGCACTCTGCAATCCTGAGTTAGCGTGTCGTCTGTGTTGATAAAGTCTTTTGTGAAGTGGCTGTTTCACCTATGTACCGTTCTTTGCAGTTTTCCTCACTGCATTGAATTGAGTAAACTACATTGCTCTGTTTTGTGTGGGCATCTTGTCCTTAGGATGAACGAGTTTCTGTCTTAAAGTGTTGCCTGGTTTAAAGAAGACAGGAACATCGTGCTGTCTAAAGATCCTTTGTAGTTTTTCAGACAGTCCAGATACATAAGGAATGGAGACACTGTTCCTTCTTGGTTCTGTTCCCCTTTTGTCCTGTTTTTTGGCTCTTTTAACTTTGTTGATAGCCCAAGTAGGATAACCACAGGCTGAGAATGCACTCTGGACATTCCTTTCCTCTTTCTTCTTACCCTCTGAGCCGGTGGGCACTTCTTGGGCTCTATGTTGTAA
Source organism: Siniperca chuatsi (assembly GCF_020085105.1). Taxonomy (NCBI): domain Eukaryota; kingdom Metazoa; phylum Chordata; class Actinopteri; order Centrarchiformes; family Sinipercidae; genus Siniperca; species Siniperca chuatsi. Next base: position 29,559,828 of record NC_058043.1, on the reverse strand, counting down.
TGTCCGAATTACACCCAGCTTGTGCTGTAATGTATGGTGTGAGTCAAAGAGCAAGTATTGATCCGTATGTGTTCGTTTCCTGTACACTTCTATCTGGAGCTTTCCGTCCTCTCCTCTGAGTGTAGAACAATCAAGAAAGGCCAAGCGGTTCTCTTTGGCATCCTCTCATGTGAACTTCATGTTGGGGTCCACAGTATTGATATGCTCTGAGAACGCTTCCAAGTCTTGTTTCTTGATTTTCACAAAGGTGTCATCCACGTAGCGGTACCAATGACTTGGTGGTGTGCCCAGGAACGAGGATAATGCCTTCTTCTCAAACTGTTCCATGTACAGGTTGGCCATGATGGGAGAGACCGGAGAGCCCATAGCACAGCCGTGAATCTGTCTGTAGAAGTGTCCCCGGAATTGGAAGTAGGTTGTGTTAAGACAGATGTCTAATAGTTTGCATATGTGTTCAGGTGTAAGCTTGGTCCTTTGCTGCAAGGTGGAGTCCTCCTGCAGTCTTGTCCTCACCGCTGTCACGGCTTCTGAGGTCGGGATGCAGGTGAACAAGGACACAACATCATAAGAAACCATTACGTCCAACTGGAGATGCTCAGGTAGACTCCTTCCTGAGGGCAGGGCTTATGTAACACAGAGTAGCTTAAATTTCTGAGTTCCTGTCCCATTTTTTCACAATTGAGAATGACTTCCGGATGGGAGCCAAAACGTCTTGATTCTGAAAACAGTGTCCAGATGACTACGACTGAAACCTTTTCTACAATAGAACACTCCTGGACGAATGAGGGACTTTTGCATGTGTGTGTATGTGAGACAGATAAAGGAGGAGAATATGTTGTTTTTGGCCTCTTCTCATTAAGTTAAACTAATCCAGAGAGTCAATTTATTGTCTTTAAATTTTGCTCTCGTGACAAGACAAGTCTTTCCTCCGGAGTGTAAAGTTCTGGTATTGTCTGGCAAGTATCCAAATTGACACCTTTACTCTGTGAAAGGGGAGAAGTCAGTTTGCAGAAGTCTGAGCAAAGTTATATTCAGACGTCTCCCCATGGAATTCCACAGGGTCGTAAACGGCACTGCGGTGTGTTTGTGAATGTTTGAGAGACATTTATTCCATTGTTCTCACTACAGCAGTTAACCATGACAGACTGCGGTGCATCTTTGCAACATTAGTTTTAAAAGAGTAGAGAAGAGCTAGTCGTGTGGCATGATATCATTTTTTGCTTCACAGGACCACACAACTATACAGTACCCTAGGTGAGAGAGAACAAGTTCAAGATCTCATTCCTTTATCATCCCATTATTGACATTCATGGCACTGTTTACCGTAAGGGACAGCAGATACTCCGCTAAACTACTGCTTGCCGTCGGTCTGCTGCTGCAACCCGGTATCACGCCAAAGCGTGTAATACACACACCGGTCCACCGTGGCAGTGTCACGTTTTCAACACATTCTCATTCCGCAGTCAAGTTAGCACTAATAAATATTCAATGTCTAGTTAGACTTTTAAAATAAAGCTTGCTGAGAAACATTTCAGTTGATGGTCGCAGTTTGGTTAGGTTTAGGCACCAAAACTACTTGGTTAGGATTAGGAAAAGATCATGGTTTGGGTTAAAATAACTACTTCCTTAAAACAATCAACGATGACTATTGGTTTCACACGGGAAATGAACCCCTGTCTCCTGTGTGAAAGTCCATGTGTTTGACTCATTACTTTTATATTGATCCTTAAGTAGCATTCAGTCTTGAATTGATTAACCGTTGATCAATATATTAAAATAATTTTGCAAAACAATTTTGCAAATTTTGGCCTGTTCTTAAAGTTTGTATTCAACATAATACCTTATTATCTCAATGAAATGAACTGAAACGAATGTGTATGTGACAAAAAAAAAGGCAATTTATTATTTTGGTCGGTAAAAAATATGCTTGGCCGGTGGACTTTTTCACCTACCAGTCCCACTGGCCAGTGAGTCAAAAACTTAATTTTGGACACTGGGTCCTTATTTGGTTTAAGTAAGACAGCAAGTAAAGCCATGTTGACATCGTCATGAAAGGAACCCATTTCAACTGCAGCTAGAATCATATCAAACATGTATTGTCCAAGTTCATCCCAGAAGGTTGAGTAAAACTCGGAATACCATCCCACTCTGGATATTTTCCTCTTTTCATACCAAGGATGGCCTCCTTGAGTTCATTTAATGTAATAAGAGTCCCCAAATGGTCTGCTTCTTCCTGAGATAAAGATGGGAGGTTTAGGTTTCCCAGTCCTTCAGAGTTACTGTTAATGTCCATAGTTACTTCTGAGGAATACAGGTTAGAGAAAACGTTTCTAAATTCTGCGTTAATTTCCTTGTGCAGAATTTATCGATGTGATATTTGAACATTTTTCATTTTGCCTTAACCTCAATGCAAGGAGGTAGCTAGGACTTGGGCCATTGAAATAGTAATTCCTCCTAGTCCTTAATATTAAGAATATTGCTCTCTGTCTCAACGAGTTCAGCTCAAGAACGTATTGCATCAATGGTTAATTTTACACTCAGTCAGTAAAAGAAACTTGTTGTTTATGCTCTAATTCATCTAATTAGTGTAATGTGTCCTTGCTTTTATGGGATGAGAAAGATATTGGGAATACTGCCTAATGAATCCCTTTAAGGCACCCCAGAACATGGGTCATCAACAGAACTCATATTTACTGAGACAAATTCACGTAACTCATCCTTTTTTATCCACAATTTTTTGTTGCTCAACAGTGATGTGTTAAAACGCCACTGGGTAGCTTTTTTAGGTGTATCTCTGAGGACAATCTTGGACAGCACAATACTGTGATCAGAAAGAGAGATGGGTAAAATTACTGCACTGTGAATTTCAGATATCAGTGAGGCAGAAATGAATATATAATGAGATAACTTCTGTTATGAATTGATGCTATATAAATAAATTTGAATTGAATCAATGCGAGAGTATTCTATATCAATGTGAATTCAGCATTCTGGGAGTGCTGACTTAGATAGCTGGAACAGTCAAGAGTGGGGTTAACAGTGGCATTCAAATCCCAATATTAGTGAAAAATTCTGCATACTGGATAAAAGTTCTGTAAGATACGTTAAAAAAAAAGTCAGGGTCAAAATCATTGGGAGCGTAAATGGATACGAATGCCATCTTTCTTACAGCAAGGATTATTTTGATGTAGGAAACACGACCACCCCCACCCCCATGGCTTTCCAAGATGGTTAATGAAAAGGTACGCCTCAACACCACTCGATCCTGATGAACGTTTTGTATCTTTATTGATACAATACGATTCTGGAGAAATCCAATACCATAACAAATACCATCATACAGAGCGAACAACGAGGTCGTGGGTTAGCTTAGCTAGGTTATGGGTTAGCAAAGTGTTGCTACAGTTGCTGCTGCGAAGCTAACAGCCAAAGAGGACAAGATGGTTTTCAAGAACCAGCATACCAGCTCCAGACAGCAATACTCACAACTTTCCTGGTACTATAGCTAACATCACAACAACAGGATATCTTGGCAAACTAGAAAGTAAGCTGAATGTCCGTAGGCAAGTCATTTAATGTTAACTGACACACAAATTGTTACGGACAGAGTAGGCCGGAGACACCAAGATGGAGACACAGATGGCTTTATTGTACACGATGAAAACAAGCAGTGAGTAGAATGGTGGATAAAGGCTACTGATACCGTCCTTTGCTTAGCAGGGTTGGAGATCAGAAGCTGGAGACACACACACGGGAGCTCAGGAGAGGAGAAAGCACTCTTTTCAAAGGTTGGAGTCCAAAACGTTGTCTTGCAGGGCAGAGAGTAGTGTCCTTGTTGAAACGAGACCAGACACTGACTCAGGTGAGTGGTGTGTTTTTGTACTGGGGCTGGAGTGATGCAGATGGAGATCAGGTGTGTAATTGGCAACATTAGAATTGGCAATCCTGATTAGAATTCTGGTGAGGGAGTACGTTGTGGTTGTGGGGTTGTGGTGCCTGGCATGTCCATGACACAAAATCATGGCTGGAATGGCTGGAATAGTGTTATGTGGCTCGGTCCGAGCCACTTTTTTTAGTTCGCATTTACAGAGCCAGGGTTGTGTACAAACATCAGATTTTTTTTCAGCTCCTGCCCTGAACATACAGCAAGCAGAGATTCGCTGAATTTGACAAAAAGATGTGTATTGAATTAGAATCGCATACCCCAACTTTAATGAGAGTAAGAAACGTAACGTTAGATAAAAATTAGGATCTCCCATCAACATATACAGCTATGATAGCGAAATTACTTCAGGTGATTAATAATTCCTAACAATAATCTCCCTTGACCTTCCAAAACTTCTCAGTTGCTGAACGGTGCCTAGTTTATTTAATTGGTAATTATTACCGCTAGCCAAAATAATCATTCACTGCATCCTTTGGTCAGTTATTCACTTATTAATTATTCATCGCTAGTTATTAGTTTGTTAGTGTAGTCTAGTAGTTGTGTGTGTGTAGTTAGTTAAATAAACATTTATAAACGACTTGGTTATTGTGTGTTTGTGTGTGTACTTCAGATCGAGACTAAATTGATTATTAATTAATTCATTCATTCATTCATTATTATGAATGATTATCAAGATTTTCTCCTTGTAAAGGAGTGGTGCCCCGTTTTATAATTAATTTAACATAAGTTAGATTCTGTTATTTAATATGAACGCTGATTTTATTCTGATAGCCAGAAGTGAGTGTAAATTTGCACCTTCCTCCTACCAAAATTAAGGTCATTCGATATGATCAGTTTAATGCATTTAAACCTTTAATCTTCTACACCACTAAAGAACCTCTGCTTTTGGATGTAAAAGAGCTGGAAGCAGCCACATAATAGTTTCTGTTTCTAAAATGGGAGACATCACTGCTTCTCTATCAGAATCAGAAATACTTTATTGATCCCCGAAGGGAAACTCTTGAGATGAGATTCCTCTATGAGATTCCTGTATGAACGCTACATCCACTTTGTGTCTGCATAGAAGGTTTAAACAAGCAGTGCACTTGAATGGATTATTGAGCCCATTTGTAATGAAACTAGCAAACTGCAGTGTCGTTATGGTGGAAATAACACTGTTATAAGAGAATGTAAAAAGCAGCAGTTCTCTGGTGAAAAGAAGCTGAATAAGAAAAACGAAAGGCTACACCTTGCAACAAATCCAACTCCATATGCTGTAGCTGCCAGAAGAATAGACTGGACTGGAAGAATGTGTGGGAAAAGTGGAAAAGAAAATCCTTCAGTCTGGAAATACCTTGCTGTCTCTACCTTTATCTCATCAATCTTTCTGTCCTTGTTTTTTTCCCTCTTTTACTAGTGTTTCTCTCTCTTGTTCTATCTCATCTTTCATTGGCTGCTCTGTTTGCCTGTCAGTGTTGTCAGTATGTCCTGCATTTAGTTTACATTTATCTGTTAATGCCCTACATTAAGCAATTGATTTATCACACAAAGCATTATATAGTGTTTTTCATGCCATGCTTATTCCATTTCTTGCCGAGAGTTAGATGAGAAGAATGACACCACTCTTATAATTGTACATTAAATATGTCAGGAAGTTACTGCTCCTGGCCAAGAAACAGTCCAGCCCTGTAAAACCACAATGTGTTGTTTTTACACTTAATTTTTTGTATGGAAACAAACAAGATATAAATACAAAACTATAGTAACTCTGGTGCAGTGCCTGGGGCAGGGGCAATAATAAGTCAGAGTCTATTGAAGTCTATGAAGTCTTCATTTTGTTGCCTCTGTTTTGCAGCTCTTGCTTGGTTTCCTCATCCAAATGTCTTATCAAGTCCCAGCCAAGTATGTCCATCTCACTAAATGAAACAGAATTACCATTGAGATCATTACTGATTGTTTCACACCTATACTGTTGAATACGTTGTACATTATCAACAACTGCCAACTGCATTAGCCTGTTATTATGGCGACTCCGGTCTTCCAAATCAGTAAATTTTACTTCAACTCTGTTATCTTACACCTGTTGTCATTACTGGTCTTCTCTGTGGTGTCCATACGCTTGGAAAGAATTAAAGAGTCTGATCGTAGTTTAGACTCATCCCTCGTGCAGGTGGAGATGTCGTGGCACATTTTGTCAAGCGTATTGTTCAGTTCTGAAAACTTGAATTCCATGAATTGTCACTGCTCGGCCCGCATGCTAGCTACCTTATCCTCCATACCACTGCCGGGTTCGCTCAGTGTTTCACTCAAATTAGCGTTGGGTGGCTTGGATGTTCGCAGTTGTTTGTTTCTCTGTGACTGCATTGTTGAATGTTCGTGTTTAAAACACAGAAAAAAGTTTAATATATTTATTAGCCACGTGTCATTATTTAGCACTTTTGTTTCCATAGGTATGGAGCTCTGAAGTATTCATTATTAAATAAACAAATAATTATGAAATAATCACATGAATAAATTGTGGACAATATACCAATGAAACAATAATTTGTGAAATAATTTAAGGAAATTATTAAAACTCAGCTCAATATTATAAAATTTTATTTCATCCTTCTATTGATATTTCTATGGCAGTGGCTGTGCATGCAGATGCAGTGGCTGGTAGCTCCTTCAAACTTAGCTACATTTTTGTTTTAATCTGGGGTTTTTTAGGCTTTATTGCTGAAACACGTATTACCTATGACAGTAATACATCATCATTGTCATCAGAACTGAAAGACAGGGTTTGAATTAAAGACCTTGAGCCAGATCAACCGGACCAGGTAGGCACCACGGCGGCTGCTGTGATCACCCAGGAGGAGAAGAAAGACAGCCATGCTCTTGGCTAATGTCCGGTAAATGGACTGTGCTTGTATAGCGCCTTTCTAGTCTCCCAACCACTCAAAGCGCTTTACACTACATTAACATTCATACACTGATGGCAGGTGCCAACTGCTCATCAGTACAAAGAAACTAACTCATTCACACACACTCACAGGCACAGCCTTCGGGAGCAATTTGGGGTTCAGTATCTTGTCCAAGGACACTTAGACAGAGGACACCTTGTGGGCTGGGGGAAGCCGGGATCGAACAGCTGATCTTCTGATTAGAGGACGACCCGCTCTACCATAGCCGCCTGACCAAGCAATGGGAATCAGAGACTGTTGTGCCCACATCTTTATAGAGACCTGCTCCATCAACATCCCAGATCAAGCACTCGAAGGGCGGACCGTGTTCCGAGCTGATAGAGCACAAGACTCTGGCAAGATGAAAGGAGGAGGACTTTCTCTTTAAATCGATGATGCTTGGTGCTCAAAAACAGGCAAAGCGTTATATTATCATCACTATCTCTATCTGCTGTTTACATTCCATCAGACGCAAATTCAAAATATAGCAGCAATTCTGGGGTTCAAGCCAACACAGACCGAAGTTATTGCTCTGGATCTGGTCAAATGTGGTCTAGACGTGAAAAAAGAATGAAGAATGAGGAATAGAATAGAATGAAGAAAACAAACTATTTCTGATTAATAGTCTGATTTGGGTTATGCCATGCACATTTTTTGCATTTGTAGTGCCCCCCTGTGGTCGATTTGAATGAAACTTTCAGGGTATGTTCCAGGCACTTATGTGGACATATCCCGGACGTTTTGTGATGATTGGACAAACAATTTCTGATTTATAGTCCAATTTGTGTTATGCCACAATGTGAGATGTTAATTATGAGATATAAACTTTTCGCATTTGTAGCACCACCTAGAGGCCCGTTCAGCACCACATTTTGCACAGAGCCTCAGTGGGGCATGCATTGCAAGTATTGTGTTAATCGAACAAACCTATGTGGAGATATGACATCACTTCCTTTTTTACTGCAGCCTAAGGAAGTTGTTCTTTTATAACAAAATTCTATCAAAATATTATCAGAATTCTTTTAGTAACTTTTCATCATTTCGTGCAGATCAGACACACGGCCTAGGAGGAGTTAAAAAAAGTAATTTTAACTGTCACTTGAAAAAAAATTATAGGTGGAAATGGACATGGCCTTTATCACAAGATGCAGCTCAATTCAGGGAACGCATGGATGTAAGGATTTTTTAATGTGTGACGTACTATGTGGGAGTTACTGGCATTTACCTTGATTATAGCACCACCTGCTGGTGGACATATATCATTTTTGGTGTCTGAGGTGTGTGCACCAGTCTATACCTCCCCTGTGAATTTCACTTGCATAACTCTTACAGTATAGGCGCAGTACTTATTTCAAGAGGTATTATGAAAAGTGGCATTATGAAATCAAACTTGACATTTCATGTCAATGCCATAATTATGCCAATAATTAATTATTATTAAAAACAGACTTTTGAAATAAAATGTCTATATTGAAAAAATAGTATCCAACAAAATTCAGTTATTATGAAAATTAATGATGAAATACCATTTCATAATATTAAATTAAATTAAATTTTATTTATTTATATAGCGCCAATTCATAACAGAAGTTATCTCATTGTGCTTTTCCTATAGAGCAGGTCTAGACCGTACTCTTTATAATAATGAGTTGAGTGTTGATCATTTCTTAAATTATTTCACAATTTGTTGATTCATGTGTATATTTTACACAGTTTATTCACATTATTATTTTTCATTATGTCTTTTTAATTTATTTTATACAGAACATTTTTGGGGTTCTATACACAGGAAGTTAAACTGGTGGGCAGTGGTAGACATTTCACACCTTAAAATGCACAGCAGATGAGTCATTTGTTTGCTCTTAAGAAAATTTCCAAAAATGTACCTGGCTGTTAAACCAGGGATCCAGACTAACTTTTTACATTGGTGGCACTGGCGTGCCTTTTTCATTTAGGTGCACATAGGATTGGGCAGTATGGCCTAAAATTTATATCACAGTATAAAGTGAAGCACGGATGGTAACAGTATATATCACAATATATGCACTTTTCTTTAAATTTCAATATAAATGCTTCTGAAGGGATGGTATAGCACTGGTATAGCAACTGCATGACAGCGGTTACTGTACTCTTAACTGTATTACTTGGACATATTTCACAAAGTACAGAAATATTTTATATTTATTGTGCAAAACTGCAATAATAAAACCTTTTATATTTGTCTAATGGAAATTATATATAATATTTGAAAGAATACATTAATACATTACTCTTTTTGTAGTAGGCTATTTCTTCTTTCACCATTTTAATTCTACTTAATTCTCCACCTTATTTTTGTGTTTACTCACAAACTCCTTTCAGTTCTCGTTTCCACACACACACACACACACACACACACACTTTTGGTTTCTCTCTTACTGCATGTGTCTGCTCATAATTTCTTCGTCAGATTTATGTTTTAGAAAGTTGCCTAAAAAACACAATTCGCGTTTTGGATTTTTTCATCGCGATTCTGTTCCGTTCAGCAGGTGAGCCGCATGTGGAGGAGGCTTGTTGTTAATGGCGTAGCCTATAAGGCTACTTCGGGGAAAGGGGAGACGGGTGGAAAGGTTATCTCCGCCGATGATGTCGGGTTAGGGCTGGGCCTTTCAGGCAACCGGACAGGTGGAGCGGGCACCGCAGCATTTTTTTTTTTTTTACGAAAAAATTATTAGTAGTTCTCTTTATTTTGAATTATGTTTTAAGGCTGTGTTGCTCACGATTGCTCCCGTTCGCGCGCAATGAATGTGGGAGGAGTACAGGGCGCGGTGTCACACATGCACACACACAGAGACATGCACGGCACATGCAGACCTGCTGAATTTCAGGCGCACCAGTGCCACCAATGAAAATCTTTAGTCGCACTTGACAGATTTATGGTCGCACCCTGGAACCCTGTAAACTGACATTTTGTTTTAAAAATAATTCATCTGTGGGTTATTTACTATTTAGTACTTCCCATTTCAAAAGCACATGCTGAATCAATACAGTGACAACATGAACACTATCCTGGTCTGCTGTTTCTGGATTTGATTTACAGCTTTTAGAAACCAAGAGCTGTACATACTGTAAGCTAGACCAGACCCCAGTACAGGCCTTCTCTCCCAGGGGCAAATTCCTTCATCTTCAACACTCCTACACATGCAATTTGAAATATGTACCCACATATGCAAATAGGGGCCAGGCTAGTACAGAAAATCTCCAGCCAGATGTGCACATACCTGCTCCCCTGTTAAGTTGACCAGAGACTTCAGATCCCTTCCATCTAATATGGACACCTATATTGAAAGGGACAAAAGTCATTATTAATTATAAATTGTGGTTCATGATCCCAAAATGCATGATATTGGATTATTCTACTGAAGTTCACTCAGCTTTATTAATTAGTACTGCAGGTCTGAGTATACTGCACATATACTTTTATGTTTTGTAGACAATTTGCACTGTAAAATGGTGTCAAATGTGGGGACTCCTTACTACACCATACAGCATGAGTCCTTTTGGAACTCCTGTGATGAAATCTACAACAAGGAAAGAAAGGGGCAAAAGGTTAGGAGGGGTCATTTCAAGACAAGACTAATACCTAAGAACTGAAATGTTGGATAAAGCTTGTGACCAACCAACAAAAACACTTTTGGGATGTTTGGGTCTCTAAATGTTCTTGCTTCCTGAAAGACTTAATAATCCCTTTTTGTCACAACACAATCATGTGTTGAAATGAGCAACTGGGGGTCATCAAACCCTGTACTCAGCCATGCATTTTGGCTGTCTCACCTTCCTCATCATCCCCACTGAACTCGCCACCAGCCAAAGAGTAACCTGCAGGAGAAATGAAGAGTAAAGAGGTTACAAGCGGTGGATACAATGAAAAGGTTTTATGATACATGAAATTACAAGTTACCTGAATCTGTTTTAGCTTGGATTGGTTCATAAGGATAATTATAAGAAGTAATAACAACATTAGTGTATGTTTAGTTGTACTATTGGTGGTTACTAGTAAAAGAACAAGCCTTGACACATTGCGGTGTCACATAGCGTTTTAGCACTGATTTGCATCAAATGACAATCTTAAAAGAGCAGTCCACCAATTTAACATTGCACTTCAATAACTGTCATATTCACAATGGTCAGATCAAAATCAATGCAGTAGAACCAGAGATATAATCTTTTTTATTCCATGCATTCTTCTTTCTTGTCAAAACCTTATGCCTACATTACCCACAATGCAACTCAACCACCGACCGTTTGGTCAGAGATTCAGGTGTGATATGCTAGTAGTGGCTAATGTAGCCTTGAGTAGCTAGCCTTAACAGCGATGAGGAGTGGGCTACAGAGGTCTGGTAAACTCACTTCTTTCTAACTCCACGCCCCCAGATTTTTTTCATTTTCAAACTAGTTTTCAGACTCAAGTGACATCACTTGAGGCAATTTATCAAATTTCATGCAGCTCCCTTTGGAGCCACAAAAGGTTTTATATAACCTTTTTGACATCTGCACTAGTACTCCCCAAGACATGTTAACACACTTTGATGTGTAAAATCAGTCCCCCTTTATGACACTTTGGACGTGTCACACAGACAGGGTACAGTAGCTGGATGTGCCGATCCTGAGAGTGAATGTGAAAAAACAATCTGAACAGCTATTGTGTGTCAACACTGGAAAGTTGGACAGTGGCATATGCTGACACATAATAGTGATGCTGTGCAAGCTTACATAAAAAGCAATGGGCACTTGTGTTTTGACGTGAGTCACGCAACACCATAGCTGTCGGAACACGTATTCAGTAGGGAGTGCTGCATGCTGCATATGTGAGCAAAAAAGCGCATTATGGGGTCCTTACAACGCTGTAAATCACATCTTGTCAGCCCCATATGACATTATGTCAGCCAAACAACATGACAATATGAAAACAGTTTAGTTAGGAAATGTACTTTAGTCATAAAGATAATGTCACTGGCAGCACAGAGTCGTCACCCATGACAATACCACACTTTTTACATGCTGCTGTTGTTTGAAAACTGCATTTGGACTAGTGGAGAGGCTGACAGACAACAAACCAAAACAGGCGAAATACTATAGGACACCTCACATCATATTATAAGAAACCAACTGGAAAACTTGCATGGCTTTTGCAATCATTAAAGGGGAACTCTTTGTCTGTTTACAGATCTTGGGAAGTGCTACTGCATATCTGAAAAAAGTTGTGTTGGGATTTACAGTGGTTAAGGTACACCAAATTGTGTAGGTGCAATCAATTAATTATGGCTATCAGAATTATCAAAGATAATCATAAATAATTTAATGAATAAAGTCCTTTGGAGCATCACCCTTAAACAGAGGGAAATGATAGCTAATTAATTGATTCAGTCTCATAAAATACACAAAACTATCAATTTGGAACTCTGATTAATAATAAAATTAATAACTATAACCAAAATTACCATTAATAGCTAGTAGGTTGAAGGATATAGAGTTCAACATAGAAGAGGTTGGCAAATTATTCACTCTTGTGCAACATTAAAGAAACCAACATAAGTGTACACAAGCATTTATTAAAAGATAAACAAAGCCAAACACAATGTGAAGTCTAACTCTAAATGCACTAAACTACAGAAAAAAGGGTGTGTGTGAGATCCAAAATGGCTGCTTGGATCCAAAATGGCGTTAAACAAAAGAAATCTGCTGAGCAGCAGTCAGATGGTTAGACAAAGAAAGGCAATTCAAAATGGCGGCAAAGCCATGTATGTTAAAGAGTGTGGCTCTGTTAAAGGGCCAGACTGAAGTGTATAGGATAAACAGTGGCAGGTCAGAAAAGAGGATAGCATTCTGTGTGAAACATCACTAACATGAACTTAGCATATGGCTACCAAAATAACCTAACAGTGAAAACACATTACAGCAATAACAATAAACCTCAATGAACCAAATAAATACATGTACATTCACAAAAGTAACACAGTCCTGTGCTTAGCCATGTACTGTGCTATGCTATGCCCAGTAATATGCTCAGAGTGGTTATGTTACTAGTCCATAAAGGAAGAAGTTGCTTTGTGTGCTGCGTTGTTGTCTGGTGGTTCCGTTGGATTTTCCAGGCGGGGAAGAAATGTGGTTTCTGGGAAAAGTCCTTGCTGTGCAGTATTCCGATTGTGCAGATCAGAGGAAGCCGGTCACTCTTCGTTCTCCTTACAGTTAGCTCGGCACTAACTTCCTTAGTTGCTTCCTAAAGTTAGCTGGCAGACTTTGTGTAGTAACCATTGGCGCTAAGCTTTGTTGCAGAAATCTTACACAGGCCCTCGCAGCGCTGCTGTAAGAAAGAGTTTGGTTCTGCTGTGTGTCTGCTCCAAGCAGGCCTCACTGAGAGGGAGACAGCAGCAGCTGAAAGAGTCATCAAGTTGTAATAATCATAAGTGTATATCCCCTTCGGAGCCTGGGTGTGCTCAGTACATTTAATGGCAATCTGTCATAATAGATTATGACATATCTTGAGTGATGTCATGAGTCATGTACGCTGATATTTTGGCCTGATAGTGGAACAAGAAGAAAGGTCAAGAGACTGAACATCGACAGCAAATTTATTGCAATCCATTGTTTTCAGTTTTCTGTGTACAAAGCTGATGATTTGATATAATGTTGGTACTAGTGGAAAGCTCATGAAGTGTCCAAACTGGAAAGAATTCTTCCACCGGGGAATATGAATGTGATGAGAGAATCTTAGGAAAATCTTCCTATTAGATTTTTATATTTCTTGCATTCAAGATGATATTTTGGCCTGATGGTGGTGTGGTAAGGTCAGGAGGTCACCAAAAACATTCTAATTATCTGGAAAATCCAATCATTAGTTTTCAAGGTGTTTATTTATTCCTTGACAGGGACTTACCAAAGTCCTCTGGGAACCATGAACATCCATATCAAATTTCATAGTATTCTGTTGTTGAGATATGCTGCTCTCGACCAAATTGTTAAGACAGACAGTCAACTTGGGTCATGAGGTCCTGCTGTTGGCAGGTGTAAAAATATACAGCAGAAATAAACGTAGGTGTTGCAGTCCGACAACAGAAGCAACAGTAGTAGTATAAGTAGGATTTGGCATATTAGTATCAGTACTGTTAGGGTTAGTACATGTACATAGTATTAATAAAACATCTCATTTTAATAATCCTATTTGACTCAAGTGTACTTCCTCACCCAGGTAACTGTCATCATAGCTCCCCTGCACCTGTCGAGTCTGAATCTGCCCCGCGACTGACAGCAGAAAGTACGAGGGGTAGTAGGCCTTAGCAATCTCCTCTGTGGTGGCTGAGATCAGCTGACCTATAGGGTGGATGGGTGATAAAGGGTTAAAAGTCAGAGTTTAAAATAAGACATGTGACTTTTGAACTCTAGCTCCTGAGTTGTTCCACTGTAGCTTGTTCACTGACAAAGATTTCTGACTCTCTATCTCCTAAAAATCCATGCTGTTCCACATTCTTGTGAGTTTACCTTGCCAGTAAAAGCTGCCTGGTCCTCCAAGCACAACCCTCCCATCCTGTAACACACAACAGTAGCCAGAGCTGAGGAGTCTGCCACCAGTTTTATCATGAGTTTCAAACAAATCCCACAAATCTGATGTACACAGTGAAATCTCCATGCTTACATCAGCCAAAACAGAGAAACTGTGACTATGTGATTATGTAGAAACCAGCAAAAACTATCTTTTATTTTTACGATCTTTATCTTACCTTGGTGAAGTCTGCACTAAATCCCCCCTGACAATAGCCCTGTCCAGCAGGTCCATGTCTTTCTGCAATGAACAGCACCAAACATGGGAAACACTGATACATTTCCTGTTTCATGAAAACTAAAAAAATAAAACATTCTGTTCTGTTGAGGGCAGCATTTTACAGTATAATTTTTGTCACATTTCAATTGTTTATTGACCCTAAACTGAATTCCAGCATTCCCACATTTTGAAAATAAGAGAAGAAAACACAAAAAAGAGTCTCAGTGTGAGCAAATGTGCCAAACTGCCACAGCCTTTTTTTTTTGGTATGCAGTGGTTTACAATAACATTATGTGGTCCACTTTCTAAGCTATCTTAGCTATTCAAATACGTAGATTTAGCTTTACCTGGTAACAGTTTTGACTATCTGGTTCTGTTGATGAGTTTAAAGAGCTGACCTAAATTGTAAACAGCAGCCTCCTTAAGATATGCAGGTAGTTGTATTCTGAATATTTAACACATTTTACATCAACTATTAAAAGGCCAGAAAACAAATACAAATACAAATAAAAAAAGACTGTGCAAGACTAATCCTGAACTATAACTTTTTCTTTTCCTCTATATGTCCACAGGTTTGCAACACAGGGCAAATATTTGCACACTTTCCTCTGTAGATTAATATGGACAAAGGAAAGTATTGGTGTTCCAGGAATATAAAAACTATGTTGATGGGACATTCTGAGCCTTAGTACTATCAAAAAAAATATTGATAGTGTAACACGAAAAGAGTTAATATTATTGGATTTTCTAAGTCCTATTATTATTCTTTGCATTACTTTGATTTGGGGGATAATCATATCTAAGTTTTAGTAATTTGGGGGCTTTGGGGGATGTAAACAGCAAGTATAATGTTGCCATTGAGTCAGTTAGCTGTGGGCTACAACTTGAGTCCTGTTTTTTTATTTTATTTTTTTATTTGTTTACAGTCTGGAAAACTGGCACCATTAAAAGTATGCTGAATTAGCTATTCGCAGTTGCTGTTTGTAATGTATGGATGTATCTAGATTACTTTGATACTGAAGAAAACTTCTTTTTTCTATGATCTTTAATATTTGTGGACATTTATTTGCAATGGACATCAGAGATAATGATATCTTCAGGAAGTGTAAGCCACACAGAATCTAAAAATATGTGTATCAGTTCAGAGTTATGACTCCGAGAAGGAGTCCAGTTTTAGACACAAATTGCACAAATTATGCTACAGGAGTGGTAGAGTGCAGCTCTACAGAACATTTTAGCTCATTCTGGTCTTAACACATTTACTGTATGGTTGAGTATACGCTGCACTCTACCCCCGTAGGTAGCTAACAAGGTCTGATAAACCCACAAAATTATCATATAGCTGTTGAACATAGTAGAGCATCTAGCACCTAAACACCAGGATATTGTTTGGTAACACTTTATTTGAAGGTGGGTGCATAAGACTGACATGACACCGTCATAACCACGACCACCTGTCATGAACATGAAGGAGTCTTTATGAAGGTTTATGACTGCTGTCATTAAGTGTCATTCGGTCCATTATGTCACTTTTAATGCAAAGTTGACATTGTTTGAGATGTCTTAGTTATGACAACTTGACATTAACTAAGACAAAAATGCTTGTTGCTCTGTGTCTGTTGGATTAAAGTAAGTTTGCTAACACGTTGGCCATAGCTCTCCTGGAGGTTGGCTATCATTGCAGTAACTCACCTGTTCGGCAGGGGGCATACTCCACAAACGTTTTGAGGCTGTCTACAGAGAGGTAACAGGTTCCTGTAACATCGGCAAAGGGTGTGTCATGTTCGGTTCTCCAGTAATACCTGGGAGCACAAGCCTGGAAAAAACACACATGGATACAGCTCAATGACAAAAGAACCTGACCACATTTTCTAGCTAAGAAGTGTTAAATTGACACTTAGCTGAACTTCTCCCTCAAACATCATCATCATAGCTTAGCAACTGTAACTAGACACAAAACATCTGTCAAGCCTTAGAGTCTTCTAAACGTGCTGAAGCAGTCTGATGGGGAACCAGTAAGAATCATACTTGGTATCATTAAAGGGTTGGGTCTTTGGGGTTTTGGGCCAAAACCAGAAACACAAGATCAAGTGCAAGTTATGGATGAAACAATGTGTACTCTGACGTACCTACTTCCATGGCCAAGGGGTAACATTACAATAGTCAACTAGATTTTGTGAGATAACAGATTGTTAGAAATATGAAAACGTTTAAACTGTGTTAGTATCTGAGGCAAGGTTATGGTACTAGCGCCAACTAGTCTACCCTGCAATACAAGGACAATACTGTTTATTTCCTGTCTTCTACATTAATTATCAACTGGACTTTATGTCTGGGACGTGTCAGTTTTTGAATCCAGCATATATTTTAGTACCAAAACATATGGTAAGAGAACTGTCAGATTGTCATGTGAGTTTACTTTTTCATTTTCAAAGCACTAAGGGAGTCAGTCTTAGAAATGTTCTGCAACCTGGCCTGTACAGTACATCAAGCAACCCACATGGAGTCCTAATACCCCCTATTGAAGAATTCCAGTAAAAGTCTGTTGCTTGATGATAATGTGCATTAAAACATATCTTGTCAACAGTAGATTAATTAAACAAATAGTTTGCTTAGCATGTAATCACACAGCATAATGTAGGTAAATTGTTCAAACAGACCAACCAATCCTGACCCATTCTTACCAGGATGCTGTTACCATGGGAACGCACAGTAGCTCCAAACCACTGATGGGACTTGAACTCAACCTGAGTGTTCACATCATTTATATAAAAATATCGATCACCTAGAAGAACATAGATGAGAAAAACACATTTTAGAGTATATTTACATGCAGCTCTTCTATGACTGATTAACTTATAGTTGCTACACTTTCCTCAGAAACTGGGACTTGGAAGAAACTTCAGTGATGTCATGAGTTGCTATTTTAAGTCAAAGATCCCCCTATCATCAGTGTTTGATTTTTGAGCTGTCATATAAGAGTGTTCTCCACATGTTCTTGGCTTTTTACATGGATATTTTATGGCCTTGTTCCCAGGGTCTGCAGTCTTAAACTATCCTCCATGCTATGGCAGACATCAAATAGCTAAAAGGGACTTGGACTTTGTTGTTACTGTAACCCAAATGGCTGTACTTCATTGCCAGGGTCTTTGTCAAGTTCCTGACTTGGAAAACCAGTTCACATCATATTCCAGGTATTAAATGAAAGTTTGTAATGTTGGGATTTGCTGTCAGATCATAATTTCTTCTACATGCAGGATTTTTGTCACACCTACACTGAAAAACATTTTTTTGTCATTCAGCATCCTTGAAAAGTCATTTAACAAAACCTGACATCTTCAACGTGAGAAAGCTTGTCTTTAGTCACAGTTTAAGCACCAAAAAGTTTTAATCATACTAAAATGTGCCTGTAACTGTGTAAGCTTTACTGTGGTATATTTTCTGATATATGTTAGGACCACTGGCACTCCATCATTTGAATTCAGTCATTTGTGGGACTTTAACTGAACTTTTATTAGGGGACCACATGCTCTTTTGTTCTGTAAACAAAGGAGAGTCACTGAACTCAGTCTCCCACAGTCCTCCAGGTATTCACACGTAGGTGTGAACTCCCCCATGGACCCAGCTTCCAGCTACCATTGGTCAGTCTGACCTGTGACCCGTAATTTCACCAGGTCAACAAAACCCCAGGTCAGCCATTGTTCTTTTCCTCTTGGCTTCATCTACAGCACAGCTGCTCAGCAGCAGATGTCCACCAGTGTGGCCTGCTTCGAGCAGACACACAGCAGAACCAAACTCTGTTACAGCAACGACACAAGGGCCTGCATAAGATTTCTGCAACAATACTTAGTTAGCACCAACGGCTACTACACAAAGTCTGTGAGCTAACTTTAAGAACTAACTTTGAGGAGAACAACAGACGGAGAGACAGGTTCCTCCATCTGCACAAACAGACTGCATATCAAGGACCTTTCTCCAATCTGAACCAAAATTCTTCCCCACCTGGCTCATCCACATGGACAGCTAACAAGCGGGACTTCAAAGCATCTTCTTCCTTTACGGACTAGTAACATGACCACTGGACATATAACTGGGCATAACATAGCATAGCAGAGTACAAGGCTAAGCACAGGACTGTGTTACTCTTGTGAATGTATCTGTATTGATTTGGTTCATTGAGTTTTATTGTTGTGATGTGTTTTCACTTTATTTTGGTAGCTACATGTTAAGTTGACGTTAGTGATGTTCACACAGACACAGGGTCTTGCATGCAACTATCCTCTTTCTAACCTGGCACCGTTTACTCAACACAGTTCAGACATCCACTCCAATTTGACCATTAACAGAGCCACATTCTTTTCAAACATGGCTCAGCCGCCCATTTGAATTACCTTTCCTTGTCTAACCATGCAGCCGCTGCTCAGCCCACCATTTTGAATTAGATCTTTTTTTGTTTAACGCCATTTTGGATCCAAGCAGCCATTTTGGATCACCCACCCACACACACACCCTTTGTTCTGTAGTTTAATGCATTTAGAGTTAGACTTCATATTGTGTGTTTTTCCTTTTATTATCTTTTAATAAATGATTGTGTATAATTATTCTGGTTTCTTTAATGTTGCACAAGAGGGAATAATTTGCTAACCTCTTACTGTATATGTTGAACTCCAAATCCTTCATCCTACTAGCTATTAATGGTAATTTTGGTTGTAGTTATTAATTCAATTATTAATCTGAGTTTCAAATTGATAGTTTAGTGTATTTTATGAGACTGAATTATTATGATAATCTTTGATAATTCTGATAATATAATTGATTGCCATAATTAATTGATTGCACCTACACAATATGGTGCCCCCTTTAACCATTGTAAATCCCAACGAATATATGTGTCTGCTGTCTCTAGCAGAGAAGTGACATTAAACTCTCCTGGCTGCAACTCAGTGTGCCTGTTTTATGGGTTAATATAGGTTAATGGAATCTGGGCTGTAACCTCAAACACACCATGAATCCTGATGCCTGTAATGGGAAATGCAAGACTACTGAGTGTAAAAGCGTGAGCATGTGTGCCTAAATCTGTGTGTGTGTGAACATAAGTGGGGTTTCACTTTTTTTTTCTACGATGTATCACATTTCAGAGGCTGTCTGCATAGACAGTTTGTAAACAGTTTGTAGGTGTGTATTTATGTACGCAGAGTTTGCATAGTCGCAACTATCAGTCTGTGTAAACCACCATTTGATATCAGCATGTCAGAGCGTACGATAAGTTAGACCCTATGATCCTCAAACGGTGGTCCTTCTGATGGAGGTGATTATTTTTCTGGCAGAGCTGGGGGCAGCCTAGGTCCTCTGGGGTCCTTGTCCTTGTAATGACTCTGCCCTAATTGAAGAGCACTCACAACACTGGGCTCGAGTCCAGCAGGAAATCAAAGCTGTGTGAAAACACCACAAACACAGTCCATGTCCCAAAATGGAGACTTTAGTGAGGGGTCGCATGGAGGAAAGCCTCAGCCACCATTAAAACACAGAACAGACATCAAAGACTGGCTTCAATCAAGACAGAACCGTTGGATTAGGAGCTCTAAAATGGCAGGGAGCCGCACTTCTGACCTCAGGGTCACAGAATGCTGCCTATAGCTTATTTCAGCCACTTTTATGGCTGTTAGAGACAGCTGAGAGTTTACTACACAGTCCTGTCTCAACTGTGTAACAGTGCCGTTGGGAAAAGTGACATTTTTATATCCTGGAACAATGTGAGTTACCAACTACTGCTGTGATTATGATGTAGGGAAAATTTTCTCCCTTGGATTTTGAATATTGAGCTTGGTTTTTCACAGATCACATTTTTATCTGTGTGGGTACAAAGAGGCCGATCATCAATTTAGGTTTAACAAGACACCCTACCTTGCTTATCAAAGTTGATAATGGTGCAGTTAGTTTGGCTCCAGGGGCACAAGTACACAGCTCCTCCTTCAGTGATGTTGGGTTGGCTGGTGTTGGCTTTCGGAGCGCCGATCAAAATACTGATACTAGACAGCAGAAAGGAAAACAAAAAATCTTACATTACATCATGAAGTCCAGAAAAAAATAAAGATTACACCATGAAAAAATTGTTTTGATCCATAATTATATGCATTTAACTTCTCTTATTAAAAAACTTTTGTCATACACAAAGCTGATGAAATTAGCATGGATCTGGACAAAGAATTTGAAGGCTAAAAAGGGGCTGAAAAGTAAATGTAGAGCCAGTGATTGGTTGGATTCTTGATCCCTACGTAGGCTTTGGATTTGTAAAAAGAAATTAATTTTTTCACTTTCTTAACAGTGAGTTAGATGAGAATATCATAAAGGTAAAAAAAAGCATTAACCGTCTTCTGGCTGTAGCTTCATATTTACCATACAGACTTGAGACTGGTACTAATATTGTCATCAAACTCTTAGCAAGAAAGCCAATTAGTGTATTTCCCGAAATGTTGAACTATTCCTTTAATCAGAACTAAAATCATGACAGAGAGGAAACCAAACTATTTTAGTCTGTAGAGAAAGCAAGCTATGAAAACAATTGATAATTAACACTTAGTACCAACATAAAGAAGTAGTTCCAAGGCTGACTTCTCCCTTATCATCCCGTGCTCCTGTTTATGGGGGCTTATAGGGTACAGCGCAACTGTTTCATAAGGGTATTGAAAGTACATTTAAAGATCAGTTTGCAGATATTACCTCAGTGGCTGTATTTCTGCAGATCCCTATCATTATCACTTACCATGGAGGTTTTTAATTGGAGCTATTTAGCAGAGTTTCAGGAGCAGGACCGCACCTCAATCACACCACTTCAGGCATTCCCATAAATACCCACCTAACCCATCTACTCCTTTTCCGTTCTTGTATTCTGCGCCAGAACCGAGATCACGCAACATCACCTCATGCACACTCAGAAAAGTGAGCTAACGTTACTACTTCACCCTACAAGCCTCCATCCACCCACCAATATGGACTTCGAGCCTTTATCTCTCACTTACTATCAATCGTTTTCCATCTTCAGTGAATAAACTAACCATTCCATCTCCCTGGACAGTCTGAGCCTTGCCGAACTCTGTGTTTGGTTTAGCCTCCTCACCAAACAGAATGGGACCAACTTCTGCTACGACGTACAACTGACTCACCCATACGACATTCATCTGTACACTGACCCTGCTCCTTCTACCCCACAATAGCTGCAACTATTCCGTGGGGCCACGAATGGTCCCGCAAGTCCATATTCAATAAAGTTCACTCCAACCAATCCATCATACCGTTTACGCGCCAAACATGGCACTACATTACACACCTATATGTTCTCCGTGCAGCTCATTTTCCCGGTCATTCCAACGCCACTGCTTTCCTATTTCTTATTTCAGAAGTTCAGAGGCTCTGCTCCTCTGTGGGATATCATATCACCCTCAACTGTCTCATCTTACTTGTCAGCTTGGAAGAGTTTCGACTACCTTCACGACCAGTACAACATTACCACCCATCCTTTGATCTCGTAACCATGATCTGTTTTGTTAGCTACGGCCATTTTGTGGCCATCAAAACACATACCAACAAAAGTTTACCCTAGCAGCTTAGCTTCTCTAAACTCCTAACCGGCAGCCCAGGTCTGGCCTCCAGCCATCCTCAGATAACTTCACTTTTCAGAAGACTTCTTCGTCAAGAGCCAGCTCAAGTCCTCGCCGCCTTCCTCTTATCACAGACTTGCTGTCAGTCTGCATCCACACCATCTGCTCTGGATACAGCATCCCCCATGATGCTCAAAATGTAGAAGCCATGTTCTCACTTGCTTTTTTGTTTTCCTCAGATGCTCCGGATTCACTGCCTCTACCCTTCACTTTGATCCATGCTGTCACGCCTGCATTTCCAGACAACACCATGGTATTTACTTAAAGCAAACCAAAACCAATCAATCCAGTCAGCTCACACCTGACTTTTACTTCAAAACCCAATCACTGCTGAATCGAGACCCTTGCAAACTTCTTGCAATTCAGGAAATCCCAGCTAACTATGACAGATTCTCTATTTATCTCTGAGTCCGGAAAAGTGCTACTTGATTCTGGTTCCACCAGCACTCCTGCCACATACTCTTTGTGTGGCATTTCTCCCATCCAGTACTCTGGTCACTCCTTCAGAATTGTCACTGCAACATTTGTTCAGATCTCAAAGATCTCAGACCCACTCAATTAGCGGAGGCTTTTGGGGGTCTGTTGTGCCCGGGTGCTATAGAAAATTCCCCACCAACGCTTCCCCATAACACAGCAACAGACCAAAGAAGTACAAGAGTTCAGGCTTTGCTCATAATTTTTCGTTTTTGTTAATAGCAACTGGTGAACAGCTTAAGTATTACAGCTCAATATTTAAGGTGGGTTTTAATACCTCTCTCAGTCTACTTTTGGTCACAGTTAAAGAAAGCATGTAGCACTGACAACTATACTAAAAATAACCATAACATATCTCTTTTTTGAAAAAAAAAAATCACTCAGTCCCTTATTACCAGTCCAGCTATGTGCTGAAACGTTCCAAACCTCCCTCATTTCTCGCTTTTGAAACACACTCGATGCCCGCCTCCTAAAGTAGACTTAGTGGCTTAAACTGGACATGTGTGCTGAGATAGTGAAAACAGAGATGGCATGGTGAGCAATTCTTAACAAGGCTCACTCCAGCCAAATAGTCTAGTAATTGTCAGACTGCATGACAACTAGTAGAAACAATCCCATCAGCAGAAAGTAAACATCTCCATCACTGAGGAAAGCATCCTTTTCCTGATGCGTAGTTTACCCACCACAAAACAAGAACCGCTAGATTCACAATGATATTAATTGTGAGCTGTCTAAATACATAAATTTGGTCAAAAACAAAATGTGGTACTGTTCAGTGTTAGCAAAACTATTGCAAGCAAAAGGGGGCGTAGTACAATATTGTTAATATATGATTAATAAGAATTCAATCCTTTTACATGTGGTGGGGGGGCACGAACTTTTTTCAGCTTTTGAAGTGGGGCATGACAGAAAAAGTGTGAGAACCACTGGTCTAAATCAACATCTCAGTAATTACCCAACATGTTCTCTAACTGCCAGAAGCTTAGTTAAGCAAACTGAAAATATCTACATTCATTAAACCAACATTGCTTTTACATTGTGAGCCCTTGAGGATGTTAGTGAGGGAAAACTGAGACAGAGCTGACAAGGTGTAACTCGGATTTATATGGCAAAGATCTGAGTAGTTTAACCTTACAGGAGCAGCTGTGTATCGTCCGCTACAAGTTGTTCTCCAGCAGGTTATCATAAAGCAGATAGAAAAGTGAAACAACTGATAAGCATTATATTTCCGTCATCATCCATAAAGGGCTTTCAGGTGATGTAACACATCCTACAGAGGTCCTCTGCTCTTGAGCAACAGCAGCTGTGAACAGCTGCCTGAGAGTGTGTTTTGGCTCAACAACATCATAGAAGAAAAATATTACTCCTAGTATCAAAATTAAGAAGAAGTCATTCTGAAAAATTTGTCACGTGTTAACTTGCAATCAGTAGGCTACATTAATGTTGTCCAGGTGACACAGAGTCTAAGTACCATTATACTTATGGCTACTTTCAGCTACCACAAAGCATCACATTTTATGAGCTTATCTCTTAACTGGAGTAAAGTTAAAAAATAAAGTTAAAATGTAAATAAGTTAAGTACCAGTATTTCTAAATTCTACAAACATTACTTGGTGTGTCTACATTGTATTTATGCTAACAGATAGATATCTGTGATTGTAGGTAGCATTACTAGTAGTTGTTTGCTAATTGAGGCTGCTGGCTAGCTGGATAACAGTTTGTTCAGTTTAAAGTGTGGTTTTGGGTTTTTGTCCTGTTATTTCCTGTTTTATTTCCTGTTTTTTCTTTGTTCAGTGTCAGTTCATCATTTGTACATTGTCTCTATGTCAAGTGTCTCAGCCTTTGTGTCCTGTGTTCCCTCCACTGTGTTTTGGATTACTTCTTTGTTTCATTTGGACCTTGCCTGCATTGTTGGACTCTGTTGTTTGCTCCCCTTGGACTGGTTTGCCTTTGTTGGACTGCGTTCCTACTATTTTTTGGTTAATGCCTGCCTCTCCATGCTGGAAGCCTTTTGTCTTTATTAAATGGTTTAAGCTGCACCTGTTATGCTTGTGAGTCTGCCTTTGGGTCCTACTCCTGCCTTCCTGGTTCTCCGGGTTGACTAACAATACAACAAAGTGAGACTACTGAAACTGCTGAACTGAAACAACGGCAATGTGGCAACAAGTGACAATTAAATCAGGGCTGCCAACTCTCACGCATTGACCATGAGACTCTTCTCACACTGTGAAAAACAAATTTATAACTGATAACGTTGTGGCACAAATCAACTCCGCCCAGCTGATGCATAATCAAGTGGATCCAGTCTTGTGCTGTGAGTCACAGACAGTTTGTGACTAGAGTGGTAACGTTACTGGTAGAGTTAAATTTAAGACAATGAGATGGTACCTATACAATGTTTTTTTATTTTTATATTTTTTTAAAAGGGAGTAAAAAAGGAATCTATTTTGAGTTACAGTGAGAAGGTATAGTCATAATGTACTCCTCATAAAAAAAGAGTACTAGACTCATTCACAGTGATCTTGATAAAACTATTGACAGTGTGTGTTCTTTTCATATTTTGATACATTTCTTATATGTTGTAATTAAAGTTACAAATGGAACATTATGCAAGGTACAAGGCACATTTATTTATAATTTCACAACATAGTGTTGTGAAATGAGATTTAAGTTGCAGTTCCCTTTATGCTATTCACAGAAACAGAGTGTTACGGACAGAACTGGCCGGAGACACAAGGAAGGGTATGATATAGTTTATTGTAGCACAAAGAGCGTAGATAGATAATGAAGGGAAGTATACTGTCCTTTGAATGGAGATGGC
This sequence comes from Siniperca chuatsi, assembly GCF_020085105.1. Lineage (NCBI taxonomy): Eukaryota > Metazoa > Chordata > Actinopteri > Centrarchiformes > Sinipercidae > Siniperca > Siniperca chuatsi. The sequence continues at coordinate 29,534,210 of NC_058043.1, read as the reverse complement.
AGAACTCTGGAGTAGAGTGGCGGAGCACAGAGGAGTTGGTCCACACGGGCCAGGAGACTGGAGCGACAAACACGGAAGACGAGAGACACACGGGACCAGGAGCTGGAGTGGATAACTCACGGAGGACTGGAGACACACGGGGACTGCAGCTGGAGTGACACACACGGAGGACAGGAGCACGAAGGAGCCGGAGAAGAGGTACTGGTGGCTGGTAGTAGAGTCGGTTCAGGAAAAGTGAGTCCAAGGCGTTTAGAACTAGCGTTCTATCCTTTGTCATTAACGAGACCGGACACAGACTGTGGTGAGGAGCTGGGTTATATAGGGGAGTGGAATGCTAATTGGCTGCAGGTGTGCACGAGGTGACAGGTGCTTAGCATTAGTATTCAGGAGAGGGAGTGCGATGTGAAGGGGAGCCTGGAGTGCGAAGTGAAGGGGAGCCTGGTGTGTCTGTGACACAGAGGTTAAATACAAAGAATTATATACAGTAGATGATGAATAATAAGTCATAGAGATAAAACAATTTTACATGGTGGAGTGCTGAGGATGAATTAAGGAGTCTCACAGTCTCAGGGAAGAAGCTGCTCTGGAGTCTGGTGGTACGGCAGCAGATACTTCTGTATCTCTTGCCAGATGGATGTCACGGATACGCCAGGCTCCACCATGTACTAATCATCCACACCTGCTCCCTATCACACTCCTGCTCCCCATTAGCTCCCAATCACAGCCTGCACAAAAACCCAGTGCTCACCTCAGTCAGTGTCCGACCTCATTTGTAACTAGGACTCCCCATGCTACTCGGCATTACGCCAATCACCTTTCCCAGCGATCTCCCTCTCCAGCGATCTCCCTCTCCAGCAATCAATCCCCTTCTCCAGTGATCTCCCTCTCCAGTGCTCTCTCTCCAGCGCTCTCCCTCTCCAGCGATCTCCACACCCGCGAGTCTTCCCTCCTACAGATTTCCCTATCTCCATACCTGCACACCTGTACTATCTGGCTGTAATCCAATAAAGAACTATCTGTCTCCATCTCGGTGTCCCCTGCCTGTCTGTCTGTAACAATGGAAGCAGGGTGAACAGGCTGTGGCTGGGGTGGGTACTGTTTTTCAGTATCCTGTGGGCTCTGCGCAGGCACCACACCTCACCAATATTACTAATACTCGGTAGATGGATACCGTTGATCTTCTGAGCAGTTTTAATCACCCGCTGCAGAGCCCTCCTGTCCTGGACCGTGCACATCCCATGACAGTTTGTGATGTTTCCAGTCAGGATGCTTTCTATTGCTCCTAAAAAGTAAAAATTAACAAGAACTTGGCACGGGAATTTTGCCTTTTTAAGTTTCCTTATGAAATACAGCCGTTTCTGAGCTTTCTTTACCAGGGTGGAGATGTGAGATAACCATGCCAGGTTCTCTGTGATGCTGATTCCCAGGAACCTGAAACTGTTCACCTGCTCCAAGTCAGTTCCCCTGATGTAGACAGGGGTGTGTGTCTTTGCCTCCTTTTTCCGAAAATCAACAATCAACTCCTTGGTTTAGCTGATGTTGAGCAGTAGGTCGTTTTCTGTGGACTACTCTGCAAGATTGTTGATTTCCTCCCGATATGAAGTGTCATCATTGTTTGAAATCCAGATGATAATGGTGGTGTCATCTTCAAACTTCACAACAGAGTTGTCTCCATGTCTGGGGTTGCAGTCATGGGTGTACAGCGTGAACAGGAGGGGGCTGAGCACACAGCCCTGAGGGGCTCCGGTGTTCAGCACTAGAGTGGAAGAGGTGTGATTGCCAAGGCAAACTGTCTGGGGTCTGTTTGTGAGGAAGCCCAATATCTAGTTGCAGAGTGTGGTACTCAAGCACAGAAAGCTACGTTTGTGGATATCCTCTGTGGATATGTTGGTTCTGAAAGCAAACTGGTGAGGGTCCAGGCTGGTTGGGGTGCTGGTCTTTATGCACTGGAGAACCAATTTCTCAAAGCACTTGAATGGGTGCCACAGGGCAATAGTCATTTAGACTAGATACCACAGACTTTTTAGGCACAGGGATGATGGTGACTGTCTTGAAGCAGGTCGGAACAATCTCCTTTGACAAGTGATATGTTAAAAATGTCAGTAATAACATCCACTAGCTGGTTGGCACATGTTTTTAGTACATGGCCAGGGGTGTTATCAGGCCCAGCAGCTTTACTCATATTCAATCTCAGCAGGATTCTTCTCACATCCGCTGTGGATACTGACAGTGGCTGGTCCATTGGAGGCACAATTGACTTTACAGCTGACTATTTAGGAGATCAAAATAAGCATAAAATGTGTATAGCTCATCTGGTAACGTGCCCTCACACATAATGAGGGCGCTCCTGCTTTTGTAGCCTGTGATATTTTTGATCGCCTGCTACAACACCTGTCACATATCTCTGGTATTGTTGGTGTTGAGGTCTCTCTCCAGTCTCTCCTGATGTCTCCGCTTTGCCTCCTCGATGCCAGCTTTCAGTCTTGCAGTGTTGTATGCTTCCTTATCCCCTGACTGAAAGACAGCTTTTTTGGCTATGGATAGAGCCCTCACCTCTCCATTCATCCAGGCTTTCTGATTGGGGAATGATTTTATTGTCTTTGTGATCACCACATAATCAAGACATTTGCTGATGAATGATGTCACTGATGCTGTATATTCCTCAAGATTGATGTGGTTCTCCTGGTTGGCAGCCTCTCTGTGCCAGTCTGTGCACTCAAAACAGTCTTGTAGAGCTGCTGTAGCTTCATCTGTCCACACTTTCAACTGTTCTTACTGATGGTTTGACCCTCTTTTATCAGCTGGGTGTAAGGTAGGAGAAGCAGGGAAATATGATGAGGACGGGAGAGAGCTTTGTAGCTGCCACAAATGTTCGTATAAACATGGTCCAGTGTATTTGTTCCCCTGATGGGGATGTGGACATGCTGGTGAAATTTAGGTAGACAGTTCTGAGGTCTGTTTGATTAAAATCACCAGCTACAATAAAAAAACCATCTGGTTGTTTTATCATGTGACTGCTGATCACCTCATACAGTTCCTTTAGTGCATTTTTTGAATTTGCATCTGGAGGAATGTAAACAGCAGCAACAAAAACACTGGTGAATTCTCTGGGCTGATAATATGGTCAAAATCTTAACAATTAAAATTCCACATCTGGTAAACATTGTCCATCCACTTTGACTGAGTTTGAGCACCAGGCATCATTGATGTAAACACAGAGACCGCCTCCTCTCGTCTTACCGGAGTCTTGTATTCTGTCAGCGTGGAACACGCTTCACCCATCAAGGGCAACCAGGTCTCAGTAAAGATGAGGGCACAGCAGTCTCTGATTTCCTGTTGCTGGGTTAGCCTGAGTCTTATTTTATCCATTTTATTTTCCTGCAACCTGACATTAGCCAGGAGTAGTCTGGGTAGTGGAATAGCCTTAGGCCCGACCTTGGTTAGCTTAGCTATTATCCCAGCTCTCTTCCCTCTCTTCCTGGTTCGATCATTCCACTTGTGGTGACATTTGGTCCGGCTGGTCTGGTTGTCTGGACGGGAGATTCCATGAGCAGTGATCGTCTCAAGGGCCGCTGCAATAAATTCAATCCCTGCACTTCCTTTTCCGATGTTGATAAGTGTATCTCTGTCATAAGTAGTAGGTGCTTCAGTAATAAACGCAAAAAATAGCAAATTAAAACAAAAATGTAGTGAAGTTTGAAGGATTCATCTGCATGCGCTGGTGTTGCCATAACAACTATCTGGTGATAGTGCTATAAATAATGTGCTGAGAATATGATAAAAGCATGTGCAAATGCAGAATACAAATGCAAACAGTATTCAAATCCCCCACACACACACACACACACACACACACACACACACTTTTACACAAATTCCATAAATCTCTGTCTCTGAAATTAACAATTTTTCCCAGATACCCTAGTTAGGTTTGGTCTCCTGATTTAGGCTATGATGTCTGGAGGTTGGCTAGTATGCTGATCAACCATAATTACTCATCATTGACCATGATTATTGACTTGGCTTTTCATCTATAAATGCTTTAAAATTGTGAATTTGGCTGCTGAACTCTATAAACAAAATTCCTGGGGGTGGAGGAGTGATGACCCCAACACCTGTGGTGGGTAATGTCACAGAAGCCCTACTCATAAAATGCACCAGCTTCACAGATTCCGAATCTCACTCCAAAGTAAATTGAAAAGTTGGCAGCCCTGGTTACAAAGCAATATCTATCTAAAGTTTGCTAACATTAGCTTAGCGTCCCACTTTCACTGAGTTTTTTCTAAGCCTGAATTCAGAATAGGGACTTTAAAGTACAGCTATTCTACTGTATGACAGTAGCATACATTTGACAACAAATCCACTGCAACAGAGAGACTATCTTAACCCAAAAGGAACCCTGTAAGTCATTATATTATTGTACCAACCTACACCATCAATATTTTTTTGTATATTATATTATCTTCAGACTTTGTCTGTGTCTAGCCCTTTTGTGCCTCTCATGTATTACCATTAAATTCAAGTCACAAAGCTAAGCATCCGATATTCCAAAAAATACCCTGCGATTTTTGAAAAACTCAGAAGGTCATTTAACAAAACTTACTGCCATTCTAAAAGGTATTTCCAAAATCCTCAAAGACTTCCAAACACGTGGATGGAAATATTACGTCTGCGATAAATAATGTTTTAACCAATTTCTCAAGTTGCAACTATGTTTCCTATCCAGGTATCCAAAATGACATATGTCCTTTCTTTTCTGTTTTTCAAAGATCGCCGGGTATATATTTTTTGGAAAATAAAAAAGCCATCAGGCTTGGTTGATATACTTCACATCTCATTCATATCCAAGATACTTTTGAATTATGACTGTGTGTGTGTGTGTGTGTGTGTCCCACATTAGTGCCAAGAGAAGAGTTTTCTCAGTGAGCCAAAACAGGTGGTGATACATGCTGTGTCTGTAGGAAGAACATGTCTGATCTTTGACTTTATCTCACTCAGCAGTTCCTCATATGTCAACAAAAAACAGCAAGAAACCCCTGCTGTCCCTTTAGTATATATTCAGAAGAAGATTATCATATTCCTTACTTTGCTGTAGGTTAACCCCCTCCTCTCTGAATCACACACACAGACTTGTATGTCTGTTTCCAATCATACTTGGGCTGGAATCCAGTGTGTGTGCGCGCGCGTGTGTGTTTGTGTGTGTGTGTGTGTGAGAAAGAGAGCGAGAGAGAGAGAGAGAGAGAGAGAGAGAGAGAGAGAGAAAAGAAAGAGATGTATTCCTACATGAGTGGCATTTAACTTTATGCCCTAACATTTCCATCACTGTATCACTATGAAATATATTCAAAAGACTACTGTTAAACTTTAAAATGTTGTTTAAAATGTTTTCTGATTTTTTTGTAATGAGACAGCCTAAAAACCTATAGTAAACTTAAAAGACAATTTAGGCTGCTGTGCGAACACATCATCAACAACAAAAGTCCCTAAATGTATATTATAAGATCATATAAGTGATTGGAATAATATAGGAATAGCCTACACTACATTGTAGATATTGCACAATCTTCTTTTCCTTTCGACTGTTCCCTTTCAGGGGTCGCCACAGCGAATCATGTGCCTCCATCTAACCCTGTCCTCTGCATCCTCTTCACTCACACCAATTATTGCACAATATAAAACATATTAAGTATGTCAGAACCGACTCTTTAGAAGCACAGGCACAACTAGAATATTGTAGGAATATTATAATGTGTAGTAGCATAATATTATAAGGATGCCCTAAGAGAGAAAAAATGTAAATGCCACTTTGTAAGGTAGTCAAACAGACCCTGTAAGAAAAAAAGGGACAAGATTTTAAGGTACAATAAGGCCACTACCACTGAAGAGGTCATATGCTTCCCATAGTAATATTATAGTGTTACAAAGTAGTGATTTTGACCTGTAGTGAATGCTGTAAACTTTCTCCAGCTGACTTGCCAACATGAGAGACTACATCAAGCTTTGTGATGATGCGTAAAGACTTTACCTGGATGAGTTACTTAAGAACTCCACTGAATAGCCAAAATAACTCCCCCGTGGTCCCGTGAAAACGACGCGTTTCTCCGTGTCCAAGTTAAAAGCAGCGCAAAGCTGGAGCACAACCACCACTACAGGTACAATCCACACGGTGTACTGACAACATTTTGCCATTGACCGGGTAGGTGAAAGTCCAGCAACGGTGCCCATCTCTTCTTTTGCGCGATTCTTCTTTCATTGAATAATTGAAGCGCAACACGCATCATCCGTGCTGTTCCTTATGCAGGACAGTTAGGGTCGTAAAGAAAGGCAAGACAGTCAGAGAGACTGAAGGAGGGAGGGGGGAATCATTGCAACCTCATTTGGGGTGGAGCTTTAAATATTACCAGGCAGTCTGCTCCCCAAAGAAAAAAAGACTGTTGCAATGTTGTAAAACACGACAAGACACAGAATCACAACAGCAAAACTTCAATCTTTTATTAGACTAATGTCAAATGAGGCAGAAAATTGAATATGGTACAGTCAGTACAAACATCATTAAGTATTACAAACACATGTAAAATCTAATAGGATTGCCATGTTTAATAAAAGGAGATGATAGAAAACATACTGAGAAAACCATGTATGCAAACTTGTATACTTGTATATCAATAAGCTACACTTAACTCGACAGTATTTGCACCACTACTTATTACTTATATTATTACATTGTATTATTTTACTGTATTATCATCATCAACCGGTAAACCCACTTGGTATCTCACACTTATTTTATATCCACCTGGTACTTAATTTATTTACTGACCTGTTTTTATAGTGTATTGTATTATATTTTTTTGCTAATACTTTCTCCTGTGTGCACTGACGTAAAGGCGAGCTGCTGTAACAAAGAGTTTCCCTTTGGGGATCAATAAAGTATTTCTGATTCTGATTGTATTACATAATAAGAAGTTTCCATTGGCATTTCATGGCAGACATTTTAACATGTCAGAGTAGGAAATGGAGAGGTGCAATTAATATCATTGACAATGGCTGCCAGTTCCAAGTGCTCTGGTATTGTGCATGATGATGGCTCACTGGAATGGCTTACTGAGACACTGAATAGAACTGATCCATCGTTCATGTTAATAGTTACACCTGTTACACTTTTTCTTACTACAAGTCAAAATGTGTGCTGTGAAAAAGTTTTTATTTCATCATCTGTGCAATGTAATGAAGTTTGATTTAAACCTGCAATAACTACAGGTATGGGTTTTTAGAGCTTTTTCTCTGTAAACAGCTGCAGAAAACAATGCTATGAAAGTGGTGAGAGTGAACCAAAACAGTAAAGTTGTGTGCCGGACAGCTAAACAATGAGCTGAAACTCACTATAAAGCTGAGGGGAGCTGCAGATTCAGGTGATAATTCTCTGTAGGTTAATCACTACGAGTAATGCCTCTCACATCATTTGATACGTTATCATAAAAATCTTGATTATAGCCGCTTTAAAGTAACAATCTGTGTCAAATTATACAATTAATCAAAATGATGATCAATAATCAGATGACTTGACTGACCCTTAACTTGACCAAATCAAAACAGACTTGCATTTTGACCATGACTAACACCAATGACTCATGACTTTACTTGAACTTAACCATTTTGACTTGAAATTACTTGGTGTCCTCCCCAAGCCCAAAGACAAAATCTTGTTATAAAAAAATTATGTTATAAAAGTGTGTAGCAACTTTTCAACTTCTCATTTTTCTGACAATGGATATATTTTGAAACAATCCGACAGCAGCCAGTCATGTTGCACAAGCAGGTGGAGATGGTGTATTTGGCAGTGCACACAAGAAGGCAGACAACAGATGATACCTCGGATTATCACATTTGTATGTAAAGACCATGTTATGGTCAAGATAAAATGGACGCTGACATTCAAAACATTCAGCTCAGAAATAAATTATTATAATTGTGTTACAAAAATTGGTTGGTTGATGTTGGTCTTTATGTGCTGGAGAACCAATTTCTCGAAGCACTTCATCAGAATGAGAGTGAGTGCCACAGGGCGGTAGTCGTTTAGACTAGATAATGCAGAATTTTTAGGTACAGGGATTCTTCTCACATCCACTGTGGATACTGACAGTGGCCGGTCAACTGGAAGCGGAATAGACTTGACAGCTTTATTTAGGAGATCAAAACAAGCATAAAATGGGTTTAGCTCATCTGGTAACGTGGCCTCACACATAATGGGGGCGCTCCTGCTTTTGTAGCCTGTGATATTTTTGATCGCCTGCCACATATCTTAGGCGTTGTTGGTGTTGAGGTCTCTCTCCAGTGTCTCCTGATGTCTTCACTTTGCCTCCTTAATGCCAGCTTTCAAAGAGTAGAGCCCTCACGTCTGAGTAGAGCCCTCACCTCTCCATTCATCCAAGCTTTCTGGTTGGGGAATGATTATATTGTCTTTGTGATCACCACATCATCAACACATTGCCTCTCCATTCATCCAAGCTTTCTGGTTGGGGAATGATTATGTTGTCTTTGTGATCACCACATCAACACATTTGCTGATGTATGATGTCACTGATGATGTTTATTCCTCAAGGTTGATGTGGTTCTCCTGGGTGGCGGCATCTCTGAACATGAGCCAGTCTGTGCACTCAAAACAGTCCTGTAGAGCTGCTGTGGCTTCATCTGTCCACACTTTAACTGTTCTTACTGATGGTTTGACCCTCTTTTATCAGCTGGGTGTAAGTAGGCAGGACAAGCAGGGAAATAAAGTCTGATTGACCAAAATGGGGGTAGGGAGAGCTTTGTAGCTGCCAGAAATGAGAGCAAATATAGAAACTCAAGTCTAGCATTTGTGTTGGTGCATTCTAGTGCTTGTGGGAAACTCTAGCATCTGTGAGTTGGTTCCTGAATGGAAACTGCAAATTTAACTTACTAAATTGCTACTTGCAAATTAAATTTAAACCCATTTTCATGGAAGATAAGAAAACATGCTAATTATTCTAAAAAAACATGGTACACTCTGGAACACATCATTGTTATTTAAAGTATATGCAATTTAAAGATGCATTTATCAATATTTTTATATTAACAATGGTTCAAATGACTATGTTTAATATGAAAGGTGTCACTCATAGTTACAAAACTACAGAGAATTATCACCCAACTCTGCAGTTCTCCTCAGCTCTCCGAAGTGTTTTAGTATCTTTTTGCTCATTGTTTTGGTTTTACGGCCTGCAACTTTACTGTTTTGTTTAACTCTCACCATTCTCATCAACCCCGTTCCCAGCAACTGCAGGCAGCTGTTCTCAGCAAAAAGCTTTGATAAACCCACTGTATATTACCTGCCCAACACCAGCTGACCAGGGTTACCAGGTCTGTGGTTTTCCCGCAGAATTAGGCTACTTTTGAAGTGTTGCCGTGGGTTGAATTTTTTGTCTGCTGGTTGGGTAGACCTATTTTGCATGCCACCATCTTCACCTCCAGCTCACGGTCTTCACACCCTCACTTCCGCATTCCACAAGCTTGGAGTCCCTCTTTCCCCAGACAAAACAGAAGGTCCCAGCACATCACTGGAATTGTGATTGCATTGTTTACATCCATGTAAACAATGCTTGCATCCCTGTGTGTGTGCACAAGATAAACAAAGACGGGGACCCTTTCATAGACAAAAAGCTCCATGGCAATATTAGAAGTCAAATACTCCACAGGAAACCTTTAAAGATGCACCAATCAATATTTTTACATTAACAATGGATGAAATTATTACTACTATATTTAATGTGAAAGATGCCACTCATAGGGACAAACCCACAGGGAATCATCACCCAACTCTGTAGTTCCCTTATGGAGTGTTTTTAGCGTCTTTCAGCTCATTGTTTTGGTTTTACCGCCCCCAACTTAAATGTTTTGGCTCCCTTTCACAGCTATCATCAACTTCCTTTCCAACAGCAGCAAGCAGCTGTTTTCAAGAAAAAAACTTAAAAAAACGGATATATCCACTACATTACCTGTCCAGCACCAAACAGCAAACAGACAATGTTAGCAACTAGCTGGTGAACGTACACATAGCACATAGCATTTAGCAGCTAAAGAGCCAGATATTTCCCTCAGGAGTTGGTGGAGACCAAAAACAGAGCTAAAAGAGAGTGAATATTGGACTTACGTTCATCAGTTGGACACAAACACAACTCCAAATCAATGCTAATGCTGTCTGTTGTAAATAGGCAGAGAGATAGGCTGTTAGCTAACAGTTCGCCATAACAACTTAATAAGTTGTATATACAGTATGTCAGTGTTGTGTTTACAGCTTGTTGTGCTGCACCCAAGTGTAAAAAAAAAATCAGGTTTAAAGATCCTCAACTAATGTTAACATTAAGACATTTTTGAGGTGGTGTTATAGGTTGGAATACTGACGGACCTGTGATCAAACTCCTATGTCAGCAAGCATCCACCCTGCTTAAGTGTCATTGAGCAACACGATCACTCACGACCAGCTCCAAGGTTGTTTTTGTGTTGCTAAGCATAACCTTTCCCTGACCTTCAATCTTCCTGAGTAGTGGGGGAAGAGGAAAAAGAATATCGTTACGGGAAGAAATAAAGATTAAAGATTTCCCCTCTTCTTTTCCACAGAGTTACTTATTCATTCATGGTGTTTCACATTTCCTACCTGTGTCTCTGCAATCTTTTTTCTATATCAGTGCAAGTGTATGATCTATGTAGACTATCAAAGAGAACTTTTCATTCTGTTGAAAATCTTTGTATACACAGAAGTATGAAGTTGAACTAGAAACATATGCATTTGCAAACATACAGCAGTGAAAGTTCTAAGGGTGAGGAATGTGACCATGCAGTGGTTGAAACTCCATAGCTCTCCCAGAGTCCTCGCACAAGTTTATCTATCATCCGCCTCGTCAACACAACACTACTTGTTTATGGACCTGAGCTAAAACAGCACTTAGCCCTGTGTAACCTACACACCTATTCCCCAGAGTAGCCACGAGGAAAACTCACACCGCAAACAAGCAGAGCAGAACAAGGCCAGTGGAGAAGAAACAGGCATCTGAGATGTTCTCGCCTAGATAAAGGCACCTCATGGAGAAAAAGACAAGTAACAATGCATTATATTCATATTGGAGCAGGGCCCAGAGCCCTTCCACTGTGAATAAACCTTTCAATATTAACCTTTTAGTGGCATAGCAACTCTTCTATAAATAAACAGAATGTACTACTATAAACAGTTACTGTTGGATTTCTATCAACAGGGGAGACTTGTTTGTGGTTCCCCTTGTCCCGATCTTTCAGTGTGTATTCCCACAGGTGGCCTGAAAAATATTCCACTGAGAAGTGTCAACAGTAATCTGCAGTAATATATGGTTTCTCTGTCAATCTCAGTCACTGGCACATTTTCACTGCAGAAAGAATGAAACCCAAGAATAAAATGTTTTTCTTAAGAAGGATGGAGTATGCCCAGAAAGGAAATGCAACATACTGTAAATCCTTCATTATTCTGCTTTTGATAAGTACCACCAAGGAAATTTAAAAGCCTAAACTGCTGTTATCAACAGACAACCATGCCTACATCCACCTGACGGCAGGCTTCCTGTAAGTTAAAAGAACTATTAATTGTGGTAAATATCTTCGTATTGGGTTTTATTAAAATGTTCCAGAGAAAGAAAATGTATTCTCCACTTCATTGGTAAAAACAGCTGTAAATCAGAGGCCATGTAAGTTGTAAACTACTTAATAACCAGATGTTGTTTCATAAGAGAATCACAAAAAAACCTTTGCTACTTAAACAGATCTTGAATCAGGGGCAAAGAGGATTCTAATCCAAGTCAGGCCAGTATTACAGTCCCTGTGTCACTGTGGAGACTTCATTTAGCAGGAATGGTGCAGAATGAGGTTTAATCCAATAATACTTTGTGGAGACTTTGACAGTCATGCAACAGTATATTCTCATCCGCAACAGGACAGACCCCAGGCACACTTTCGCTCCAACCTTTATTCCTGCCTCCAAACCATTGACTCCAGCTATTGCATTAAAGTTAGTGATTTCCTTGAAATGCACCTTTTCAAGGACTGTTCCCTCATTGCAGAAGTTTGTCTCATTCATCACCTGAAGTCACGAGAGACAAAATCATTGGTACAAAGTTATTCACCTTGTTTACTCAAAAATGTCTATGCAGTTCACCATTCACCATCATTGAATAAGAATGTTTCAATCTGTGTTGAAAAAATGAGGTTCAAAATGTATGTTTGACCTTCGAAAATAGCCGTTAATAATAACAATCTCAAGATCTGTTTAGTAGTTCTTCTGAAGTTTCCAATCATATCACATGATCTTCATCAGTGGATGGAGTTCACCAGCTTTCATGGAATTGTAGATGTTTTCGTAGATAGATGAACTTTGACACTAAACATATATGTCGACATTGACGCAAAGTCCTTAAAGTGCTCTGAGAAAGTTGAAATTTTAACATACAATTCCGTGACGACATCAGCATTTTGGCATTGTC